>NC_068969.1:28383090-28983090 GCF_026419915.1 Harpia harpyja
ACAACAGCTGTAATTCCACAGGTCTTAATGGAACTTTCAGACAAAGAGAGAGGAAAGACGAGCTTTTAATTCCTTTGTTTAAAAAAAAAAGGGGGGGAGGGGGTGGAGGAAAAGGGTGAGAGAAAGAAAAGTCGGAAGACTTCAGAAGGGTTTTATACTTTGAGGTTCTTGCCCCATCGTGAAGTTGCAACAGCCTTTCAGCTTTTTTTGGGAGACGGTGTCATTCGAATGCCGAGAATGGAAAGCGACTCTTCACCAGTCGGCTTGGCAGCAGCCGTGCTGTGCGTTTCCCATAAACCCCTTTCCCGACACAGCGCTGTTTACTTGAGCTCTGAATCTGGCCCGTGCTGCCTCAGTGGGGCGTTCTGCAGTTAGCAAACCCCCTCAAGAGGCTGCGCGGCCCCGGGTGTTTTCTGTCCCAAGCAGCTCTTGGTTCGGAACGACGGCAGCGAGAAATGAAAAACCTGTTTCGCTTCCTGCCTGCGGCCGTGCTGCGTCGCAACAAAACCCTTACCAAAAAAGCCCCGCTCAGACAAGTTGTCGTGACCCTGCCACGAGATGTCGGCCAAAAGACGGTGGGCCACCAGGGCCGGGGATGCGGGCACAGGCTGCGGTGGCTATTTTCAAGACTGTGTTGCAGCACACACACGTTATAGCAGTCTGCGCGCACCTCCGGCTCCGACCGCCGTCACGACATTTTTTAGAGGACGCGGGAAACGTCGAGAGACTCCAGGGGGACACTCGGGAGAGACAGGGAGGAAGAAGACGGTAGAGAGAATAGAGGCGTTCAGGATGAGTGCAGGAATGGGTCTGTACAAAAAAGAACCACAACGGTGAACGCAGCCGCTTGGAGCAAGCGTATTTTATTGAGCCGAATCAGATCACGCTCTGGACCTCTCTCCAGAGCTCCAGAAAGGATGCAGAGACGTTCACGTGTCGAAGCACCGACCGACGGAAGGGAAAGAAGCTGCATTTGCCAAACGGGTGCATCTGACCCCGCCGAAGGAAGTCGCCCGCAATTTGCTCCTGGAAGCGCGTACGTCGACATGAGGAGGTCGCAGCTGCTGGTCATCTTTCTCCTGAAAGTAGAAAGAGCAGACGTAAAGGGCAGAGAGATCGCTGCTGGCCGGAGCTACTTGATTGAGACGATACCGTGACAGAACAGGCCGTGGCAACTTTTTAGACAGTGCTTTTGCACTTTTATGTGCGCATACATACTTGTGTTGAACCCCTGTCCCCTGCTCTGCTCATCTTGTGCAGGCCGTTGCCCTGCGTGAAAGATGCTGCAGGCCCGTACGGCACCTGCACAAACTGCATCGTCACCTCGTATTCTGGCTGGCTGGCTGGTTCCCGGCTGCAGCATTTCTCCATGCCTGCGTGCAAGCAGCTCAGAGGGTCCTGCTGAGGCTCACCACGCTCCCCCCAGCAGAAAAGTACATTGGGCCCCCCCTCCACCCCGTGTCCGGACGTTTTTGAAAGCCAGTTATAAGATCGGAAGAGCCCGTCCTCTGTAAGCAGCCAGGCTGAAACTTCCGAGACTTTGTTTGAGAGCCACAGGCTCCATCTTCTCTGTGGGGAAAGAAAGAAAAAGAAGAGAGCCCGACGAGCTGAACCGTTTGGTCTAGATCCTGGGCAAAGGCTAGCAGCTGAATCCTGCGTTGCCAGAGAGTTTGGTGACGTCTCTTGCAAGTCCGCAGGGAGAGAGTCACAAAGTCTGTGCCGCAGCTGGGGACCCCAGAAATGAATTCACGCTTTGCTGTCGCGTAGCGGCACACGCCACCGCCCCGTCGGGTCATGTTTCGGCATTAAAAAGGCTCAGGTTTGCCTGCCCCGGTGAAAGAGCAGTGCTGCCGGCCAGCGAGCCTGCCCGGGACTTACCCTTCGGCTACCGCAGGGCACCAATGCGCTGCAGCATTGCAGGGAGCCTGCAGCGCGCGTTCTCCAGGTCGGACAATCCTCCGATGCAGTGTCTCCCGATGAACACGCGAGGCACCTGGGCACAAAACAACGCCACGGATTAACCAGGGGAGCGGGGCTGCTGAAGGCAAAGAGCGGGGAGAGGGTTTGCCTGGGAAGCGGGCTTCGCACCGAGGAGGCCGTCATTTACAAAACCCTCCTCTCCTAGCCCCCAACGGCCCGCCTGCCTGAGGGTCTGCTGCCAGAAGAGAAGGGGTGGGGGAATACTCGGCGTTTCACAGAGGCTGCAGGAGGGTCGAACCGTGCTCCGGGGCAGCGCTGGACATGCTCCAGGCACGCGATCCCAGAGCGGCGAGCGAGCAGCTCCGCACCCGGCGGCGCCTACGGACCGTGCGCGTGCCCGCGGCGGGTTCTCCAGGCGCCGAGGAGTCCCGCCGTCCCTCCGAGGGCTTGCCAGGCACGTGGAGCTGCCAGGTGGGATGCGCAGCCGGCCGCCCGCCGGCCGCCCGCGCTATCAAAAAGTCACTCGGCACGGCAAGCTTGCATTTCTGGCACAACCCCTTCTTCTGCGCGTACCCTCTGGCTGGCCTCGTGTCCTCCGGCTACCGCACAGCCCTGACCGCCTGCTGTTGCCCTGCCCGCGCTGGCCCCTTCTCCGGCTCACCTCACGACAGCCGCCTGGGTGCGCGGCGAGCGGCAATCGGTGCGGAGCCAAATTTGCAAAAGGAAAGAGACAAAAACAGAAAAAAGCAACCCCCTCCTGAAAACCAGGAACGAGTACTGAACCCCAGCATTGGAGACTTCCTCAAGGCACGCATGTGCCGCTCTCCGCAGAGGGAAGTGAAATCAGCGTCGAGCTGGGAAAAAGCGACCCAGCTAAAGCCAGGGAAGGGCGAAAGAAATGAAAACACAGGCAGAAGTGAAATTACTGAGCTGGTAGCGGGTCCAGGACCCAAGGCAAAGGACACGGGCGAGAAGAGGCGTAAAATCCAGAGGGCGAGGGCGGCTCGTGGGAAGGCGGCAGCTCGGAAAGCCCTCTCCGCCGCTCCATGCCGCCACGGGCAGGTCCAGCTTTGGGAGGAGGAGGAGAACCCCCCCCCCCGCGGAGGGACGCCCACCCGCCGGGAGCCCCCCGCTGCCCTCCCCGGGGAGCCGTGCCCTTCAGGATCTCCCTTTGCCGGCACGACGACGTGCACCCTGCCCCGCAGCTGGCCTGGCGACGGCAGCCCGGGGGACGCGCTGGCCCACCGACAGCCTTTTGGTTTATCCTCCCCATCCCTTTCCCTTTCCCTCTTCACCCCGGAGCCCTCCCTCCCCGCCAGCCCTGCTCCCGGCCCCTCACGTCCCCGTAGGGGTGGACGCCGCGCCGCACGAGCCACCCCCGTGTCCCCCCGATGCCAGCCACCCCTCTCCCCCGCCCCCTGCTGCTGGGAAACGTCCTTCTGCTCCCACTGACTGGCTTCTCCCCCCGCGAAACCTCACGCCGTTCTTCTTCGGCAGCCTGGAATTCCGCTTCTGCTCTCGCTCGCTACTAATCCCGTCGATCCCCCTCCCGCTGGGAAAGCAGTTTCTGCTTTCGGCGCCTCGCTTCGCTGACAAAGCCGGCCGCCCTCTCCCTCCCGCCCGAATTCCCCCGCTGCCAGGAAAAAAACGCTTCTGCTTTCGGGATGCCTCTCGCGGTTCCCGGCCCTGCCCGACGCTGCCGCCGAGGCTCAGGGGATGCTCGGTCGCGGGGCTGTGAGGCTTCCTGGGGTCCGCAGGGACGCCCGCCGGCACAGGGCGGCATACGGCAGAGCTCGCAGACGGCACGGCGGCGGGGGGGCCCTTTAGGAAGGCTTTCCCAGAAGGTCCGGCGCTACAGGGGGCTGGGGCCGCGGGGAGAAACGAGAGAGGCGCCTGGCGGCAGCCGGCGCAGAAGGCGGCTAGCGGCGTGCTCCAGCAGCCCGAGGGCCGGGCGTCAGGACGCTCGGGCGTCGGATGCTCTCCCCGAGACGCCGAGCGAGACGCCTGGCGCGGGCCCGCGCGACGCACGAGGAGCGGCCAGCGGGGCCAGCGGGGCCGGGCTGGACGGGGCTCCGAGCAGCCCGGCCTGGTGGGAGGCGTCCCTGCTCGTTGCGGGGGGCTTGGACGCGGCGGCCTCTCGAGGTCCCTCCGACCCCAACCGCTCCACCGCGGCCGCCGTGCCAGGCGAGGTGTCCGGCGGGAGCTGCGGTGAGCGGCCCGGCAGCCCCCGGGCAGCGAAGGCCGTCGTGCTCTTGCCCGCATCCCCCGCGTAAACCGCCCGCCTCGGCTGGGCTGCGCGGCCGGGCTCCGGCGCCTTGCTGACGGCCCGCTCCACGGCAGGCCGCGAGCGAAGGCCCGCGGCTGCCGCCCCTCCAGCCGCGCAAGGCATCCCCCCCGGGGTGACTCCGGGCGTGCTGCCACCCCGTGCCCACGCTGGGGACGGGGACGGGGAGGCGAGCAGGAGGTCGGCTCCTCTCTGCCGCCCCGAGAAGGTACGGCAGGGTCACACTCGCGCCGGGGAAGGGGCTCGACACCGAGAGCCGGGACGCGGCGGGAGGGTCGGGCAGCGGCCGCGCCAGCGCCTTGCCGTCACCCCTGCGGGACCGAGGCGGGGACACGTTGCGCCAGGGCCGGCTGGCCGTCCCGCCGCCCCAAAACCACGAGCGCGGGTCCGGATTTTCCCTGGGCCGAGCCCGGCCACGAGTCTGGACGCACAGCCGGCGCGCAAGACTCCCCCCGAGAGCCCGGCGGCGGGGATAGCACGTCCCCGGCCTCCGCCTGCCGCTTTGCTTCGTGGAGGCCGTTGGACTTCGGGAGCGTTACGGTGGATCGGGGAGGGGAGAAAGGGTCCTGGTGCTTAGCTGGCGGTGTAGCTGCCACCGAGGCACGAGCTGCCGGCCCTGAGCCGCAGCGCTTGTGGGGAAATTCGTTCCTGAAGCTCAAGCACGGAGCGCTGCGCCCCGAGACGGATTGGACCGTCGAAGCAAGCTTCGGAAGAGGCCGCCGCCAAATTTTCTGCGGGCGCGGCATCTACTTTGCGGCCAGCTGCAAGGGTGCGACTCGCAGCGCTCTTTCTGCTTGCCGTCAGAGGGGAAGGCAAGCGTCCCAATTCAGGCACCCCGGCAGCTCCGAGTTCTTGCCCCTCCGCAAACCTGCGCTGCCTCGGGCAGCGCCGTGGGAAGAGCTTTGAAGGAGCTTCCCATCAGGCGCCTGGAAACGTGGCCGTACCCCCCTCCACCAGCCCTTCTTTAGCCGGCAGGGTCACGCACCAAGCCTCAACGCCAGCCTTTTTCCACGCTCCCGCGTGCTCCAGCAGCAGCGGGGGTTGGAGGGGGCACGACTGTCCCGGGAGGTGCCGCGGCTCCCCGGCAGCGGCCGGCAGCGGCCGGCAGCGGGGCAAAACCTGCGCCCAGCCGGTGCCCGCGGTGCGGAGCAGGCTGCACCCCCGGGCACGGCAGCAGGGATCCCCGCGGTGGCTGCAGCGACCGGAGGAGCAGAGGAATCGAAACACGGAGCTTTCGCCAAGTGGGAAAGGGGTGCGGCTTCTCCCTGTGAGCCGGCACGGAGAGCCGTGGGGAAAGAGACCTCGCTTCAGCCCCTGCGGCAGCTGGCCGGAGTCTGGGGCGGCTGGGACAAGGCAAGGGTCCGCAACCTCTGAAATACGACTGCGAGAACTTACCGGGCTCTGCCCTGTTGCTTGGAAGTAATCCTGAGCGTCCCTGGATTCGTTAATGTCAAACACTTGCAGGCACCCGGGCGCAAGGTTGTATTGCTTGAGCATCTCCATGGCATTCCTGCTGTAAGGGCAGCCTGCCCTTACGAACAGGGTTACCTTGCCGTCCTGGATTTTGCTCTCCAGAAACTTATCAGCCATGCTGCTGTTTCAAGGTGAGCGGGAGCGCTGCCCTTCCCCAGCGAGTTCACAGGCAGGCGGGACAGCAGCAATCTCAGCCCGAGGTATTTATGAGCTGGACAGTGCCTTCCTCCCTGGAAACTCCTCCCCAAGAGGACGTAAGCTCTTCAGCAGACCGTGGGTTTTAAGGCAGCGGTACTTTTACTTTCTGCCTCTTTTTACAGGAAATCCAAATTGCCAAACTGGTTTCTTTGCACTACTTTGCAGGATGAAAGCGGGAAGACAGGTAGCTGTCGGGCGTCACTTCAGCGCCCGCGCTGCGGCACGAGGTTTGCAGGAGCGGCTCGCGAACTGGTGCGCCGGCCGGGGCTGAGCTCCCGCTGCCGCCTCTCTCCCCCGAGGCACGTTGGGCAATGTCCGTCCTGCCCCTCACCTCACCGTTCGGGATGCTGAAACCGCCCTGGGGGCACAGTGCGGACATCCCGAAGCCCACAGGGAAGCTAACTGACATCCATCCTTTCGCCATACTGGCTTCCCACCCCAGAAGCGAAAAGAAAATCCCCAAACCCAACCCGTTTGGGGCGTACGTCTTTCGACCTGCAAGCCTTCCACAGGGGTGGCATTCCCTGCCGACGGTTTCCAAAAGTGCCTGAACAGCTTCTCAGCCTTGCCTCAGTTCCCAGGAGGTCTGTGTTTTAGCCCCAACAGGACCTGAGGACCAAAAGCGTTCAGAGAACCCGTCCCAGCGTTGAAAGAAAGTCCCGAACTGTCACTTGAGGGCACCTATGCTGAGAATGTATTTAGGGGACATATTAGTGGAATCAAAAGCATTCAACACACGCACGGTATGACACAATTCAGCACGCTTTTGTACACTTGACGGAGGGAAAAATGTTGAGGCTGCAATCCCTCAGAGATTGAAAGTCGTACGAGATGCAGTTGGGTAGCCAGCCCAGGAGGGACGAATCGTGCCCAAACTTCAGATGTCAAGCCGTGGCAGCAACGCTGCAACCGCAAGCGAGAGGCTTGGCAGGACGATGGCCGTCTGCAGCATCCCTCCTCCGGGCAGAGCCCGTGTCGTGCCAGCCACTCACCAACATACAGCTGCTTTGTTACAGGGGTGGCAAACAACCATATGCAACGTATCAGACCGTTGCTGGGCAGACTCAGTCTGATACTTAGTTCAGCTTTTGTCAAAGCGCTCAGCCCTGCTCCGCTTGCTTTTGAACTAAGTTGCTTTATTGCCCGGGAGTCCCCAGCGTTTTCCACCCGTTTGACTTGCACGGGACGACAGAGACCTCCGGACATCACCCAGCCCAAGCCCCTGCTCAGGGCAGGGTCCGCTCCAGCCGGTTGCTCAGGGCCGTGTCCCCTCAGGGCCCGAATGACTCCAAGGATGGAGCCTCCGCAACCGAAACAAAGAGAGTGTTTTCCTTATGTTTAGACGGAGCCTCCTGCGTCCCCGTTTGTGCCTGTTGCTGCTGGTGCTGGCACTGGGCACCACTGGGAAGAGCCCAGCTCCGTCATCTCCATTCCTCCACCGGGTATTTATGCACGTGGGCAAGACCCCCCCGAGCATCCCCTTCCCCAGGCGGGGCAGCCCCAGCTCTCCCAGCCTCCCCGCGTATGACAGATGCTCCCATCCCTTCGCCATCTGCACGGCCCTTTGCTGGCCTCGCCCCAGTCTGTCCACGTCTCTCTCGTACTGGGGAGCCCAGGACCGGTCTAGGCAGTTGAGCAGTCCCCGCAAGGATCTTGGGCCGCTCGCCAAATGCGAGCCCGCTCACACCCTGGCTACTTCCAGTAACGAGGCTTAATCCAGGAGGAGGAGAATAAAGAAGTTCACTTCTTTTTTTCGTGGGTCTGGAAGGGGAAAACCAGCACCAGGGCCCACGCTATCTTTTCTCCAGTCGATCGGCGTTGCGCGTGACAGGCGCGTGCAAGAGCTCTGCCCCTACCCCAAACAGGGCTTTCCAAATGCAGTTTTCTGCAGCGTCAGCGCGGGAGAAGGAAACTTGCTCCGCTGCGCACAGAAAAACAGGCCTTTTGAGCTCACCCCGCTGCTTTGCCGTCCTCGGGAAGGAGAATGTCGGCAGCCGGGTTTAGGCCGCTCTTGGGGCACCTCCATACCACAGCTGCTCGCCAGGCGCCGGCCAGCTGCTTGCTACACCACGGAAAGTCCCTGGCAGCGAAGCTTCTCCCACTTTCCACTTTCGGTATTGCTTTTCATTCTCTTCTTTCCAGGAAAGCAGAAGAGCCTGGAGACCAGATGCTTTTCCCGGAGTATCTTCTCTGCTAGTCCGTGTTAGCCCTCGGAATAGGTGTCACCTGGCTGAAGTACCCCCTTGCCCACCTTGAAACTGCAGCAAAGGTCAGGCACTACCTAAGCGTGCCCTTGACGTCCGCACGCGTCGACTGAACGGACTTGAAAGGTGACTGGTGCGGGGAAAGCGCAGCGGCTGAAGCTAACTAAGGCATCCCGCGCGCAGCGATAAGAACACTGAGGCAGTATTTCCTGCACGTTGTCCCATTTTGGGTGCAAGCATTTCTCTTCCTGAAGAAGAAAAGCCAGCTGCTGGTGTTTTCACCCTTTAAAATATCCTAAAAGGAAGGCCAGCAAAAGCTGAAAGCCCAGCTGGGCTACCCAGAGGTTTTGCGATGCCCATCGCTCCCCGTGCCCTTGGGGGCACAGCCCGCCTTCTGCGTCCCCGGTGTAGGCGGATGGGCAGCTGCTGCCCAAAAGCCCTTTTGTGCCGGGGGGCTGGGGGGGGGAGAGGGCAAGGCAGCAGGGTGGGAGCGGGAGATGACAGACACACCACTTACTTACTTACTTATATTTGCTGGTTCTTTCTTGCCTGGGTCCAACATCGAATTTCTTCCCGTTGCGTTGTTCGCTTAACTGTCAGGCATAATAAAGGCACGTGGATCCTGGCTGGACGCTCAACGGTATCTGCCGAAAACGAAATGAACAGCAAGAGGGATGCTGCTAAACCTCCATACGCAAAACGTCGTGGTCTGTAGCATTGGCTCTGGGCGCGGAGTTAAGCGGAGCTCTAAGCCTCTGCTCGCATCCACCTATAAATGCTGCCGTGCCTGCCCTGAGACAAGAAAATAAGAATTACGATCCAGCGGTGAGAAGCGCGTTCTTCCTGGCCCGTGGTGCCCGCGCGCTTTCAAGTTGCAGGCTGTGCTTCCAGATGCCAGGCCGGCAGCTCGCCCTCGGCTGAGAGCCGCGGGAAGCCTTTACTCGTAGCTGGGCGTACAAGACCGGTCAGTGCCAGGACAGGCGTCACCAGGGTTAAAAGCCAGCCCTGGACAGGGAGTCTGCAGACACCTGCCCGCTGCGATGAGTGCTAGGGCAGCAGCGAGGGGTGGGTGGAGGAGGAGAACCGTGCGGGGCTACTAGTCGGCGAGGCGAAGAGACCTGCAGCGTCGAGGGGAGAGAGGCTCGGGACGCTGCTCCCCAGGTACTCACATCCAGAGCCCGCGGGCGCAGCGGAGAAACCCCGGGTGCAGGAGGGTTCCCCCCGCACGAGGTCGTGGCGGTGATGCCGAGTGCGTGGCGCAGGTCGGCCAGGGTGGGCTTCCCGGCGCGTGCCGTGGGACGGCTGCGTGCGGTGACCCAGAAGAAGTTGTGGCTCTTGGCGTCAAACGCTCCCGGCCACGCTGTGGGGGTAAGCAGTCCTCCTGAGCTGGCGGGGCTGTGGGATCGCTTGGTGACTGCCGTCCCGGCGCTCCCGTTCCGTCACGAGCATTGAGTCGGTCTGGGTGTATTTCCAGGGTCTGTAATCGACGGGGTAGTGCGAGGCTCATCCCTCAGCTCTCCAGCCATACCCCAGTTCTACACCAGTTACTTCTTCGGGGAGTTACCGCCGTGAAGGAACCAGCCTTTCGGGAAATCCTGCCAGGGCTACTGACATTACTTTTAGGTGTTCGCCGGGTCCGCTATACCTCTTGCCAAAACGGGAAGGTATTCTTCCTCTGGGGGAAACCACTGCTATGAGAACGGGTTAAAAGCATCATCAGCGCGGGGAAAAAGGGAAGCAGAGGTGTAGTGCTAACTCTGCACAAAAATGTGTGTAACGACGTCGATAGTATTCGGCATAGAGGCGTGCAGGTCTTGATCCTACCCAAGCTTAAAAGTGTGCATAACGTTATTAGATTCCTTAGGGAAGAACCACCCCGGCAGCCAACACGGTCCCTCTAGGACAAGGTCAAACTACTCTCCTAAAAGCCAGGAGGAGGCAGATTTCAGGGAGAGGACTGAATCTGCATCCCCCTGTCCTGGTGAGCATGGTCGTCCCTGCAGGACTGTTTCAAAAAGCATCCTTGGTAGCCCCAACATCTCCCTGCGCAAAACAACTCTGCAAGCGGCTTTTCAAATTCCTTCTTTTCCGTGGCTGATTTCAGCCCCAGCAATTTCATCAAAACGTTCATTTGGTACTGTTTTTCCCCAAAGGATAGCAAAGTCGCGACTCCTGTACTTCTTCCCGTTTGGAGGATTGCGTTTCAGGGGGGTTGTGCGTCAGCTGAAGTGCAGAGGCTGGTAGGAGGAATGATCACAATCGCCCGCAACAGAGTGAAGTAGTCAGAGATGCAGCTTGGATGAACTTCTCCTCCTGAGCGAGGTAAGCCTTTTTGCCAATCATTTATCAACAAAGTCTGTGCAAGTTTTCTGCAGATATGGAACATCGTAATGGTGTATTTGCATGCTAAATTGAGAGACGTGAAGCTAACGCTGGAAACCTAATGTCTAAATATTTCTACCGGGTTGCGTAAGAGCCTCCCCACATGTGTGTGCTCACGCGCGTGCTTAATCTTTCACTTCCTTGGATGCTGGTTTCAATGAAATGGATGATATTTTGGAAGTTTGCAAGCCAAAGGGGAAGGTTAGCAGCCGGAGTCTTACCCCATGCAGAGTAAATGGTGAGTAAAAATAAACAGGGCCTCACAGGCTGTCAATAAAAATGAGGGCAAGTAATCAGAACCTGGATTGCACACTTGATGTACCCTAACTCAGGAAAAAAAAAATAAAAAAAAGATATTTCTGAAAGAAGAGTTGAATATTTCAGGGAGGTTTTTTGCTCTGCATGGGACTTCCTTAGAGGTGAGACTGAGTCTCGCTGGTAATGCTTTCTCTACATCAAGTGTTTCCTGAACTTTGAGCGATGCCTGACTTGGAAAGCGGGCATATGGGCGCACTGCCCGTTTGTTCCTAAAGCCCATCTCAACCCGTGCTAGTCCCCCAAAAGAAGCAGAGGGACAGTCACGCTTATTTCCACGTAGACAGCCACGGAAGAGGAACAGAACAGGGAGGTTTGGTTACTGTGCCGGTGACAACGTAATGGCAGGTTGCAAGGCCCACGAGGTGCCTTGTCAAGGCAGGTCCCGCGGTGCCGACCTGGTGTGAGTCCGGTCCAGATGTCGGGTCACTCCCCAAAATGGGCCCGAGCAGCTCCATCTCGCACCGCTGAGCAAAGCAAGGCCCTAATATCTTGGAAAATCTGAGCGGAGAGTTCACCTTCCTAAGCCCTTTCTGCCTGAGGGAAGGCACAGGACTGCTGATAGAAGTAAAGAATTGTTTTCTCCTCTTTTCTCCCCAGCAAAAGGAGAGTCAGAGTCCAGAGCTGGGCAAAAATGGGGGAGAAGGACCCCGGAGGAAATGTTTTCTTGGAAATGCCACCAAACTCATCTACTTCCAGTGACACAGCCACATGCAGAGCTGAAAGCTATTTGTGGCAGTTGGCGAGGGTTCAGTGAATAACCTGTCGAAAAACCAGCAACGCTGCCACAGCTGTGCACTCATTTCCCTTAATGTTCCCTTTGCACCGCAGGGGAGAGAAAGCTTGGGATGCCGGTTGGAAACGGGGCTTACAGGGACGGACAGGCTGCGTATCCGTAGGAATTATTTACAGATGATGCACAGCGATCAGCACTGGTTCACGAGCTTAGGAGAAGATGCCACTCCTCTTGTTATGCTGAGTCATTTTATCTTTGGAAGAAAAGGTTGTGCTTCCCAGGATTTGCAGTGTGATGTGGCTTGTTGTGATTGGCAGCGGATGGGTATCGAGCGCTGGAGAACTCTCGTCCAGTGACGTGAAGCATTTAGAAAGCCAGCCAGGCTCTGCACTTTGCCCCCCCTGTTCACAGGGTGTTCCGTGTTCCCAGGCTCGCTCTCTTCCTATAATTCCAACCAGACTTTTTAAAAATCACTTTCCCAGAAACCTAGGGTGACGATTGTCCAGACTCGGGAAATAACCAGGACGTGCTGTGTCTCCAGCAGGGTTTGGCAGGCCTTCTGCCACCCCCTCGTGTGGTCGGGGCACTGTCAGGCCACCCTGGCAGGGCTGACCAAGGGAAAAGCACGCGGGCACCTCGGGGACGCCGCGGGCCTCTCACAGCACTCGGTGCCCATCTTGCCTCTCGCGTCACTCTTCATACCTGCCCGTAGCGGGTATTAGCGGTTACCTGGTCAGGACGGCTGCTTTACGTCCTCTCGGTAGAGGTGAAGGCGGCTACGGGCCGGTGGGAGCGCTGGAGAATGGGATGCTGTGGGATGCGACCGCAGCGGGGGGCGGGCAGCAGAGACCTGCTGCCTGGGCGAACCTGCGCTCCCGGGGAGCCTGCAGCCGCCTCTTCCCCGGGGCAGGGCCCTGCTCGGGCACCGTCAGCCTCAGCTGTTTTTTTGCACGAGAAGCAGGCAAAGGGAACTGCTCAGTCCGCATATTGCAGTGCCCCCTTCTGCCCCCGGCTTCCACGGAGAAGTCAAACCAAAAGCAAAGCGTGAACTCTTTGGGTTTTTTTTCTTTTTAATATATACCTATGTCGTTATCTTAGTTCTCTGTAGCTGCCATTCGCAAGATGACCTTGGTCCCGCAGCCCCCGTGCCCTGCCTGTGCCCCCTGAACCTGCGGCAGAACATCACCCCCCGCCTTCCTATGCAAAATGGCTAGACGGGGGAAATGAAGGGGGTGTGCTGCATCTAGCTTTCTAGCTTATAAAGTACTTGGGAGCCATTGCAAAATGTGCCATTGAGTCTGTGTAAAGACTCATAATGTGACCGAACCTCCTAAGTAGTAGTAGCTAAATATCCAATTGCATGCACATACAAAACTGCATGCATATCTTACATCAGGTCTGCATCGTGTATTGCTCATGATATGGGTGTAAATATATAATACAATTCACACGCGTTCTCTCTATATAGAAACATACACATTTTGTATGCAGCTTAGGCAATTTGGAAGCGGAAGCACAGGTGAACAGAAATAGAACAGGAACGATAAAGTGCCAAATGTCTTCAAGGAATTAGGTAGGTGGCAGGGTTGTGGGTAAGGAGGAAATTAAGACAGTAACTTCTACAGTAGCATTTACAGTATATTTATCTTGCATGTCAGTTGGTCTGTTTATTGTAATTTTGATTAAATCATTTACATCCGGCTGTAAGCTCTCATCCCGTCTTTGGTTGCTCTCCTGTCGTGCCTCGTTTGGCACTTTCTTGCACACAGGACTGTGGAGCTCGGCTGGACTCTGCAGAAGTCCGAGTGCCAGGGCTGGCAGCTCAGGCTGTCACCGTTTTCCTCAAGAGCCTGTAAGACCTCCACCACCCTGGGCCGGTAACCTTACCGGGTCTTCCAAATGCTGTAGTAAAGCAAATGATTCACTTGCAAATATTACAGAATGGAAAGATTTATCAGCATTCTTTTCATAAGACAACCATCAGGAAATTCACCTAGGCAAAATACTTGATCTGGTTAATGTCATACTTAGTTAAAGGATTTAAAGGAATGTCATTTGGGATAATTTGCCTTTCTTTGCTTTGCGTGGTTATGTGCAAGTTTGACTTCCAGAACCCCCGTTCATTACCAATGGGATTACTGATGAACACAGATTACTGATTTGCATAATAATTCACAGCACTGCCTATTTATGCAATGGGCCAGAGGTTCAGTTCGTGTCAATTGGTGTAACTACAGCGCTGTCAGATTTCTGGCTAGTGGAAAGCCTGTTTCTGACTGACACAAGTTTGCCCTGTTTGCAGCACCTGGTGCTGGGAGCAGGTTGTCGTAACAAATTTGGTATTTCTTTTTGTTTGCCGGTGGCTACCAGGCAGATGTAAACATCTTGACCGGTATAAAGAGAGTGTGTGCTATTAGTTATCTATTGGATAGTGTTACTTTTAAACACTTCATGTTCAGTGAAGTGGAGGCCTTCTGAGAAAATGAGAGCTTTAAAATCAAGATCTCTCTGGGTATGTAAAATCATCACTGGTTTTTATCTCGTGTCCTGCAGGTGCAACTGTACCAGCCCACAGAGCAGTTCTGGTAGCTCGCTGTGAGGTAATGGCAGCTATGTTTAATGGTAATTATCTAGAAGCAAGTAGTGTTCTGGTTCCAGTGTATGGGGTTTCCAAAGACACTTTCCTCTCCTTTCTAGAGTACCTTTATACCGACTCCTGCTGCCCAGGTAAGAAAATTTTAAAATACACGTATGCCTGTTGTTACTCATTTTTCTGCAGTGGGGCATTGATAGAGAGTAAAGTAGCAGCATTTATTTCATTGAAAAATGCCAGTCTTGTTAATGTAGAACGTCTCGAGAAAGAGAACTTGTTCATATTGTGCAATAAAGAAAGAAATCACTCTTATTCAAGTAAAATCAATGTTAAAGGATTTTCAGTCATGGGTTTCTCTAGGTTTGCTTTAGTAACAACTCAGAGTTGGGCCACCACCGCAGTGAATGGCAAAAAATAACTCAAAAACGCCTTCTATATATATGACTTTACAAAACAATACGCAATTGATGATTTGTCAAAAGAAGTTCTTGGTGTTCTTGGTGTTTTTCCACGAACTCTCAGTTCTCTATTCTCCAGTGGTTTCAAAAGTCCAATACATTTTCCTGTCTTGACTGACTCTTATTGTCTTGTCCTGGTTCTTCTGAAGTTAGTGGTCGTAGGCAGAAGGTCTTTGGTCACCACAATCACTTTTCTTCTTACACATCAAAGATCACCTTTGAATTTCTGAAAATCACTCAGGCTATTCTATTAATTTATCTTGTTCTAAAGTTAATCACTTACTCCCATGTCTTAGGTCTAAGATATATGATCCTTCTTCTGTTGATTCAGCTTGACTGGGTTTTAAGCCAGCCGTGGTGGGGCCTACATATATGACAAATAAGCAACTTATGCATATTGTTTTATAAGCACCTGCATTCTATTAATCACATCTAAAGTAATCTCTAATCATTAGTTATATGTCTGATATGAATATTCTTAGAAACAGTGAGGCTTAAGGCCTAGTTCCCTTTACAATCCAATGCAGGCAGAACGAATACCACTAATAAAATGCTGTATTTGTTTTGTGCTGACACAGCAAGACTCAAAAAACTGTGGAATTGCATTTCTGGTCCATTACAATGTTTGGAATTTTTGCTCTACATCACAGTAATACTGCTTTCTAATCTTAATTCTGGGTTTTATTTCAAAATTGTCATTTTGTTGAGCATATATTTTGCTAAGTTTAATATAAACGAGGTTAAATTGTAGGAATATCTTATTTGTACACATGAATACCTTATTTGTATGTAAAACCAGAATAAAAGTATGTCAACTGGCGTATTTGGCAAGAAAAATTGAGCTAGAGTATTCGTTGTGTCTTAACCTTTGTCTTTTTTAATGGGAAGAAAATCTACACGCTAAATAAGAAATAGGATTTAAATATGGATTACTTTGATATAATGAAAGAAAGTTGTTGTGCTATGTATTTTTGCTTCTGTTTTCTTTTCAAATAATTCTACCTCATTCTTAGGTTTTCCATATGTTTCTCTTTTCAGTCCGCCTAACTTTTCCTTGCCCATCAGTTTATATATGCAAACACCGTACCATATTTTTTTCAAAAATAGAGTTGCTCCATCTTCTTTTTGGCCTTTTTGCTGCGTTTTCTTGTACATGTAATGCACATGTTCTTTTCTGAAAGGAAAGCTAAATCCTCTTATTAGTCATCACTTGACTTTAAATAGACCAGCAGCACTTGACTCAGCATCTTCAAGATGCAGGATTTTGATAACAATTTATTACACTTACCTCCTAAAAAGTACTAACTTCTCTTTTCCTGTTAATTACGTAGTTTATCGGCAAAAAGAGAGCAATATAGCAAACTTATAGGGATAATAATGAAAAGGAAATAAGGTGATCAACAATGGTTTGATTTTGTGTCCATTGTTTAAAAGGTGACTGGGTGAAAAGTGGCTTTGATCATCTTGTCAAAAAGGCAAAACACATGTAACTTCTGTTTTCTTGTTTTTCAGCCAGTATTCTCCAAGCTATGTCTCTCTTGATCTGTGCAGAGATGTACCAAGTAATGAGACTCCAGCATATTTGTGAGCTTTACATTATCACGCAGCTTCAGAGCATGCCTAGCCGGGAACTGGCATCCACAAGTCTCAGTATCGTTAGCTTGCTCAAAAAAGCTAAGGTACGTGTTGTGTATAGCAACGAAGAATATGCATGTCGACTCTGATTAGTGGGGTTTGTTTAACTGATAAGGTTTTTACGGTCTTAATGATTTCCCTTCCCAAGGACAAACACCGATACACAATCTGTTGATGAGGGCTATCTAGTGGCACAAGGCTGGCTAAAATACGGCCTTCAGCCTTTTATTGCAGAATGCGCTGCCGTACGATGATCTGTGCGATTTCCTTCATCATAGACAGGTTGTGGCAGTTCCGCTTAATTGCAGCTGCTGCCAGAAAAGATGTGTTTCAGGCAAGTGAAGAAGCACTACTTGCCCTTTCAGTCAAAAAGAAAATTGTCTGATACGCAGGTGGCAAAGGAGATCTAACCTGATAGAATATTGAGTGACATACATAAGAAGCAGGAAAAGAAAAGACTAGTGGCTGACAAGAGAGAGAAAGAGAGACAGTAAAGAGAGGTCTGGAAGACAGAAGAGGAAAATAAAACCTGAATCGTTTACAAGTCTCAGGCAGGCTATTGTCTTGAACAAACAGGATTTTGTGGAGAGGGAGGAGACAACAAAACCAGCGCGCCAGGCTCCTTATCTTCCTTTTTCTCCAATTCTGCTTCTCTGCAGAAGACAAAAATTGCCAAGATTCATGGCCAAAGGAGGCCCAGGGGTTAGGTCACACCCGCGGGAGAGGGAGTTTTATCGTTCGTTCTCCGGTCTCCGTCTGTTTACATATTTCCATCAACGGCTTTTCCTTTGTTACCTCCTGCAGTCAAAACTTTATGTAGTAAACTGCTATGTATGTTGACAGGGGAAATCTGAAATATTTTGACAAGCAAGGCGTAGCTGTCTTTTCGACACGATAGCATTAAGTGTTGTTTGTGTTTCCCTTCTTCTCGCAGTTTCACAATTCCGATTGCCTTTCGACTTGGCTGCTTCATTTTATTGCCACTAACTACCTCATCTTCAGTCAAAAGCCTGAATTTCAAGATCTTTCAGGTAACCTATCGATTACTTCTACAACAAGAAATGTTTCTCAGTTCTGCTTAAATCCGAAGCGAGGTACTGGACAGTACTACTTCTGCACGAGAAGACGATGAGGACTTCTTTAGGCCACACAGTCTAGTCCAGTCCAGAGTCCGTCTGAGCTGGGTGCTGCACCACCCTACCGTGGGACCAGCACGCGACATGTAAAGAGCAGCATAGCCCGCAGCTGCATCCCCTTGTCTGTTGGTTCCTCTACTGATGGCCAGGTTCCCACCCATAACTGAAGCAACTGGGACGGTTTGGTCATCTTACGTCAACCCCTCCACCTTACGTATATAATCTTGGTTTAGTTTGTACGTTTGAATTGAGGTGATGAGTCACGTCCAATACCTGCTCTTTAAGGGCTGGGGTTTTCTTTGAAGAAAATAGGAACCTTGCAGGAGTCTCCAGCAGATCTCAAGAAATCAGATAACTAATGCCCATTCAAGTAAATAAACCCAGGTTCTTCCAGGGAACTGATATTTATTTTCCCAAACGGTACATCTGTTTCCTGACACGTGACTGTAGAAAGTTTTCCTCATTGCCTCTGGGAGTTTCCATCCCCCTGATGAAGGTGATCCTGATGGGTGCATCTCTTTGACCCGTAGTTCATATTCGGACCGTCGGTACGGGGCCAGGGTATTCCAGAAGGGGATGTGTCGTATCAGTGAGCCAAAGCTCTGCTTGGTCCAAAGGACGTTAAAGGTCTTCTTTGGCATTTGCAAGGCTCGTACGTGTATTTGTGATGACGGACAACTTTGTAATCATTATGAGCAAAGGAAGGAGAGCTCGGTCCTCCCTGCTTTCTTTGGACCTGGAATTTGTCTTCCAGTGGCCCATCTGCGACTCTTCTGAAATGTCCATTTGGTATAGCCAGGTCTGGATTAAACGTGGGAGAGCAGGGCACCCGTGCTGGCAGGTGTCACCCACCCGTGGGTTCGGTCCACAGCGGACTTGCTTTGCTTCCCTTCCTGCTGTTTCAGCTGACAGGGCGTGTTTGAAAGGACTTTGTGGCATCTTCTCGCTGCAGGGCTTCGGTCTCAACCACCCCGGGGTTCTCCTGAAGCTGCAGGAATCAGGTCGTCCCTTCTGTTTGGTGAAGGTGGGAGCTGCCTCTGGCTTCCCCTTGGTGAGGCAGGAGAGCAGAGAGACCCTTCGGACTTAGGGTCCCCGCAGGGCTCAATCTAGGCACGTCTACTTACCCGTTTCCCAGTTCCCCAGTGGGTTACCGGTTTGGCATTATAGCTTATTAAACGTTTCTTTTTCTGCTGTGGAAAGCGACAGTGACAGTGCTTCTGTCTCCACGTTGCAGTTATCCTGATGGATAGCAGGCTGCACATGAGCCTGTCGTGAAACTTAGGCGGTGATGCTGCTGCTGAGCATCGCTTGTCAGCACCCGTCAGCGTGTGCTCGGACAGCACCCGAGTAACTCGAGGATGAGCTGTACAGTGTCACCACGCCAAATGTTTGCTCTGCCATCACCTGGAGTTTCCTCGGTGCTTTCACCATTCACGGAGCACCCAGGGCTGCTGCAGAGCAGTACTAAAGCTGTTGGCTGTCAGATGAGATTTCTGAAGTCTCCGGTGGGTGACTGATGCCAGGGTGGCCGTTTTGGAGCCAAGCACATGGGGGCTGGCTTGAAGGAAAAGGGCACCACGCCAGTGGAGTGGTATCCTTTGCAATTTGGTGTCCGCACGCCCGGCAGCCTGTCCTTTGCTTTTCTCCTTCCTCTGTGTCATAGAAAGATAGAGTGGTTTGAGTTGGAAGGGACCTTAAAGATCGTCTCGTTCCAACCCCCCTGCCACGGGCAGGGACACCTTCCACTAGACCAGGTTGCTCACAGGTGGAATGGTAGCCCTCTATGTCAAGAAATGGATAGAGTATGAAGAGTTGTCTCTGAAGAATAGCCACGAGCAGGTTGAAGAATTAGAGACCGAGGCAACAAAGGGAACCTTGAGGTTTGTGTCTATTACAGGCCACCCGATCAAAGGGAGCCTATTGATGAAGCCTTCTTACTCCAGCTACAGGAGGCATCGCACTCGCGGGCTTTTGTCCTGCCAGGGGACTTCAACCACATCAACATCTGCTGGAAAAGTAGCATGGTGAGCTGTAGGCAATCCAGGAGACTCCTGGAGAACATTGTCAATAACTTCTTAAGCCAGGTAACAGACAGCCCTACCACAGGGGATGGGATACTGGACCTAATGGTCACCAATGCAAGTCAGATAATTGGTGACATCAAGATTGGAGGCAGCCTGGAGGGATCCCCTGCCGGGATCACACACTTGTGGAGTTTGCAGTCCTGAGGGTTATGGGTCAGGCAAAGAGTCAAGTCAAGACCCTGAATTTTAGAAAAACAAACTTCAGCTGTTCAGGGGGCTAGTCAATAGGGTCCCCTGGGAAACTGCCCTCAGGGTCAAGGGAGCAGAACAGAGCTGGCAGATCTTTAAGGACACTTCCCATAGAGCGTAAGAACTCTCAATCCCCAGGTGTAAGAAATGAAGAAAAGAAGGCAAGAGACCAGCATGGAGGAGTCGAGATCTGCTGGTCTAACTAAAGGGCAAGAAGGAAACGCACAGGAAGCGGCAACAGGGACAAGTACCTTGGGAAGAGTATAGGGACGCTGCCCAGTTGTGTAGGGATGGGTTCAGGAAGGCCAAGGCGCAGCTGGAGCTGAACTTGGCGAGGGATGCAAAGAATAGTAAGAAGGGCTTCTACAGGAATGTCAGCCAGAAAAGGAAGGTCAAAGAAAGTGTACCTGCCTTTATGAACATGATTGGCAAACTGGTAACAATGGACAAGAAGGCTGAGGTACTCTACAAATTTTTTGCCTCAGTCTTCACTGGCAACCTTGCTTCCCACACCTCTTGAGTGGATGGCCTGCAAGACAGAGACAGGGGGAGCAAAGTGCCTCCCACTGTAAGAGAAGATCAGGTTCGTGGCCACCTGAGGAACCTGACCATACCTAAGTCCCTGGGACCTGATGAGATGCATCCCAGAGTCCTGAGGGAACTGGCTGATGTAGCTGTCAAGCCACTCTCCATGATATTTGAAAAGTTGTGGCAGTCAGGTGAAGTCCCCAGTGACTGGAAAAAGGGAAACATTGCACCCATTTTTACAAAGGGCAGAAAGGAGGACACTGGGAACTACCAACCAGTCAGCCTCACCTCTGTGGCTGGGAAGATCATGGAACGGATCCTCCTAGAAGCTCTGCTAAGGCACATGGATGACAGGGAGGTGATTCAATACAGCCAGTCTGGCTTCACCAAGGACAAGTCTTGCCTGACCAACCTAGTGGCCTTCTACGATGGAGTGACTGCACCAGTGCAAAAGGGAAGAGCCATGGATATCATCTATCTGGAATTCTGTAAGACCTTTGACACAGTCCCCCTCAACATTCTTCTTTCTAAATTGGAGGGAAATGGATTTGATGGATGGACTGTTTGGTGGATGAGGAATTGGTCGGATAGTTGCATCCAGAGGGTAGTGGTGAATGGCTCAATGTCCAGATGGAGAGTGATGAGTGGTGTCCCTCAGGGGTCCATACTGGGACCCGTATTGTTTAATGTCTTCACCAGTGACACAGACAGTGGGATCGAGTGTACCCTCAGCAAGTTTGCAGATGACACCAAGCTGAGCGGTGAGGTTGACACACCTGAGGGACAGGATGCCATCCAGGGGGATCTGGACAAGCTGGAGAAGTGGGCCCACGTGAACCTCCTGAGGTTCAACACAGCCAAGTGCAAGGTCCTGCACCTGGGTTGGGACAGCCCCCAGTATCAATACAGGCTGGGGGATGAAGGGAGTGAGAGCAGCCTTGCAGGGAAGGACTTGGTGGTACTGGGGGATGAAAGGTTGGATGTGAGCTGGCAATGTGCGCTCGCAGCCCAGAAAGCCAACCGTATCCTGGGCTGCATCAAAAGCAGGGTGGCCAGCAGGTCGAGGGAGGGGATTCTGCCCCTCTGCTCCGCTTTGGTGAGACCCACCTGCAGTACTGCCTCCAGCTCTGGGGTCCTCAGCACAGGAGAGACAGGGACCTGCTGGAGTGGGTCCAGAGGAGGGACACAAAAATGGTCAGAGGGATGGAACAGCTCTCCTGTGAGAGAGTTGGGGTTGTTCAGCCTGGAGAAAAGAAGGGTCCGGGGAGACCTTGTTGCAGCCTTTCAGTACTTAAAGGGGGCTTATAAGAAAGATGGTGACAAACATTTTAGTAGGGCCTGTAGTGATAGGACAAGGGGTAATGGTTTTAAACTAAAAGAGGGTAGGTTCAGACTAGATATAAGGAAAAAAATTTTACAACAAGGGTGGTAAGACACTGGCACAGGTTGCCCAGAGAAGTTGTGGATGCCCCATCCCTGGAAACGTTCAAGGTCAGGCTGGACGGGGCTCTGAGCAACCTGATCTAGTTGAAGATGTCCCTGCTCATTGCAGGGGGGTTGGATTAGGTGACCTGTAAAGGTCCCTTCCAACCCAAACTATTCTATGATTCTAATAAGCTACAAAAAAATATTTCCAGTGTAATGCTCAAATCTTCTAATGCACATGGGTAAACAATCACATGAGACTGACTAGAGAAAAATTTTTATTTTCTAACAAAGTTTTACATATTCAGCCTAAAAACATATATATTTAGTGAGGGTATATTAAAAGAAAAACATACAGGATTTTCAGCACATGCCTAATAAAATAGCTTTTCTTCCTTCTAACAGTTTTTTCCAAATCAAATACACCAAGACCTAAAGGATGATAGCAGAGGTTTTTTAACTATCATGTGGAGAACATCATTAGTGCAGAAAGCTTTCTTTGTTAGTCTCTATAAAGCTTAGCGCTAGCTTGGGACAAGCATACATATGTATCGGTACAGCAGTAAGTATACAGTGAGTAAGTATCCATTATTCAAAAAATTGTCTTCTAAAAGTGGATTTTGAGAGTTAGCTCTAATGAAGGACTTGGGAGTTCAAACTCCACTTGAACCTAAGTCTGAAGCTGTAATCCCAAACCCTCTACGACCTTCCTAAGGGCACCCAAATTCGCCACCAGCCTCCTTTTTTGACGGCAATGCTGCTGATGCCTTGGGAGGGTGGGAGATGCCAGGACCAGTGGAAGCCTTTCTCCTCAGACATTTTTCCTTTTTTCAAAACCACCTGCTTAAATAATGTTTTTTTCAGATCGTTCCTGATTTTTACTTTATACCATAGTATAAAGGGGGTTTTTTTATGCCATAGCAATTTCTACTTTATACCATAAAAAGTTATTCATAAATACCAAATTCAGTACTGCCCTTACTCCTGACTGTCCATGATGGATATGGTCCTAAAGCCTCCACTAAAAAAACCTGCCGACAGCAATTCACCAAGCATCACAGTCTACTTCCAGTCACATATCCGAATGTTAAAGTATGAGTTTTAAAAATAGCTTTAAGATTAATACCTTTCTACAGAAAATCATCATACAGAATAAAAGTAAGAATTTATAGTAAGAATTCTTCCAAGAATTTAAATTTATCAGAGGGGCTATGTCTGCAAGGACAGCACATTGTACCTGATACAGGCAGCATTATGGGATACTCAGTAAAATGGAATGCTGTTTTAATGTCTGAATAGTAGTATGCATTAATCTGTGAATAAACAATAAATATTTTTACACTGCCTGGTGTCTCTGTATAAAACCTGTGGTTTCCACTGACTAAAATACATAATAGCAAAATATTTCTCTTGGTTGGCTATAAAGTGTTTGTATTCTGTTAAGCCTATTTTTAAATGCCTATAAAACATTTACAGAAAGTTAAAAATAGTATTTTGTTATTTGTTATCTACACTTAAATTATTGGCAAGACACTAACTTCTCGCAAAAAAACTGGGAAAGCTTTCAAAGTATTAAAAATGTAGGACTACATGCAAGGCAGACAAACATTCACACAACTTTTGTATCAGTTCTGTACAAAAAGTCTGCATGAGGCACATAATCCATACTTCTGATAATTGAGCTGGCTGCTGGCTGAAGCACATGCTGTGACTGAAGATGCTATCAGGTGTTCAGGCAAGCTGTAGTTCAACTGTATCTTCATTTTTGTTCATTATGCTTCAAAAAACTGTAAGTTTTATTTGTATCTATCCAGTTAACTGATGCTTAAAATTTTTAATTTCTACTATAATGCTAGGAAATGACCTTTTATTCACATTTAAGTTCAATACATACTACTTTCCAATTAATTTTTTTCCTTTAACATTTTCAGTTTTCTTTAGTGATCTCGAAAAAGCAATGTAATGCTCTATATTTCAGACGCCTTATATGTGAGATGTAGATAAGTATATCTCATCTTCTAAAGAACTTCAGAATCTCCAGATGAAAAGTGGGGAAAAAAGAAAAAAAGAATTCTCATTCCTACATAAAACTAACATCAGAATTTTGAGCCTGCAGCAGCCAGCTGAGTCACAAGCTGGTTTTTTTTTTTGTTTTTTTTTTTGTGTTCAAAAATAGGAAAGGAAATACCCGCTCAACCTCCGCAAAATACCAAACACCACAGAAAAAAACAAAAAAATCCCTATGACTCTAGCATGGAATTTTAAAAGAACAATTTACCTAGAAAACTGTATTGAAATACAAAAACAATTCTTAGAAGCAAAAAAAAAGATTCAGCCTCAGCAATTTACTGTTCCACCTTTGTCTCACAGCTGCAGTTTCCAGGTACATTTGAGATGGCCTACTATGGACATTGGGGAAACACTAAATAACTTTTTTTGGTGTCTTTTCTTTGTCTTTCTAGGCTCAGACTACGTACCAAAATTCAAGGCAGCTGGCAAAGCAGAACCAAAAGTACAAGAAATAATAATGAAGCGTTTAGTCCCTTAACAAGATTTCATTTACAGGAAAGTACCTATGCTCAGGTAGATAGCCTTATGTAAAGGCTGGGTTCATCTTGTCATTAATATTATTACATACATATCAGTTAGTGGCATGACGAACAATTTAGGTCAAGAAAACTCTCAACAGTGTCTGCAAGGGTCATCCTAGTAGTGATATTCAGGATTTATCTGTTATATCCAAAAAAGAATCCACGCAGCCACAAAAGATAATCGGGTTTGTCTCACATGGTGGAGCTTATGAGCATATGATGATAACTCAATTTAAACCAAGTCCCCACTGGGGAGGATCGAGCTCAAAGTCCCATTACAAAAGGCGACATTCCTCATAGGACTGGCATACCCATGAGGGTCACCTCCCTCCACGACCAGCACATCCAACATTTATGCTGTCAGCTGGCAGGAGAGACATAGGATTACAAGACCCACTTTTCCCAAAAAAGTCACTCGTGCCAATGAGTTTTCCCCCACAAAACCTACGAATGGCTGTCAAGCTCCTTCCCTGTCCTCCCTGTCCCCACCAGTACCGTACGGATATGCTCTGAGCAGACTTAGCTCTCCCTGCCTGTTTTCCTCAGGGGGAAAAACACAGGATGACCACACTAACAAAGGTGTTCTACGGAGTATTAAAACAGACTTTCTTCTCCTGTTTACTGGGAGGAAAAGTAATTTCAATTTTTAGATGTTTGCGAGGCACTAGGGAAGATAGTGGTGCATAGGCATTCCTCTGGAATTAAAATATCCACTCATACGACTGTAAGAGTCTCAGTAAAAGGAACTACAGAGTTAACTTGCAGTAGAAAATGAATAGTAACTAAAACGCTTCTTAAGCCTACTACTTACTTTGCAAACCAGCAGATGCTGCAGTAAATTTTTGCATCCTGAAATATTTAAAGAACTTAGGAGTTGGCTTCCCAGCTTCCCTGCACTGCTACTGTGCTCCTATTCTACACAGATTTACAAAAAAAATCTGTTTTCCACAGGTGGTGGTCTAGCAGCCAAAAGTAATCATGAAAACCAACAAAACAAACAGCAAAGGAGTTAGAAGGGAGAACAGACAACAGTCATGACACGGCCCCATACTGTGTTTAATCCCCATGGGTGTGAAATCCTTGTGCTTGAAAGAAATCTTCATGATACATTTCCCAATGCTTCAAGCAAAAATGTAGAGTGGTTTATTATCAAAGCAAGGAATGTTAGTAAGTGCACTACAGCACGGCATACAGCGTTCCAGGGGAGATCAGTATCTGGTTTTGCTCTTTACATGATTTTTATACTCCGTCTAATTCCCAGTCTGAGATTTTCCAGTCGAGATGAGCTCTGCGCATGTTCAGTCTTCTTACATTACTGTGCAATGGCATTTCTGAGAGTGGACATAGTTCCTGTAATCAGCAAGCTGCTTCAGGTACAAATTGGAAGGCCATCTGTGCATCTCTACAAAATTGCGCTCCTCCACTAAACAAAGCAATAAAGGAATTAAATGTAATACCCAAACATACAGCACAAATGCACAGGCTGCAAAAAGTCTTTTAAAATAGGTTAAAACCCATGAAGGATACAAATACAACTAGAAGAATACAGATAAGTGCTGTCCATTTTGCCTAGATTTTACTATAGTGCAGACTTAAGAGCTACCACATGATGTTCCCTTGCTATTAAGTTAGCAATAAATAAGTTACTTAACAAAATAAATGCCATAGTTATTAAAGAGAACAGAGAGATTATCCTAAAGATTAATATTCTTCATCCTTAGAAGATAACCAGATATGGTAATCAACAGCGAGGATTTCTCTATGCTGCAACACTATGAAGGAGGGTATTTCAATCCCTATGCCAATAGTTTGTCTCAAGTTCATTACAAAAAACAAGGTAAGGAGAGCAATTAAGAATTGAGCAAGACTTTTGTCTCTCATTGCACGTGTTCTCTGTCACTGATGAAATCATGTAACAGAGTTTTTAGCCGTATTATTTAGATGAATCCTGTTTGCCTTTGCAGAAATACACATTTTCATCCCCCTACCCTGGATTTTCCTGAGTCAGCCTGCAGCAGTGGTTGCCCAGTCCTCTTAGAGGCTCCAACCAAGGTGGACAGAGACCAACGCACAGCAGAGAGACCTGCTGCTTGGGGAGGGCTGAGGTCAGGGAAATTGCATTAATAACAGGCAGCACCTTCCCACTTGCCTCACGCAAAATGCAGGGCTGCTTCTGAAGATCTCTAGCTGTCAGAAAGTCACTAGAGAGCTGCTGCCTCCTGCTGCATTGCTCTGCTGAACCTTGAGGTGATGCTGTGTCACGGTGTCCGGAGTAAGAAAGGCCAACTACCCGTAACTGCTGCTGTCTGGGAAGCGTGGTCCCATCTGGATGTGACCGAGAGTGCTTCTGCCCTGGCGAGCAAGGGCAGAACGGTTTCATCCCATCCACCGCTATTTCCCTGTGTGCTCCTCTTTCTATCCTCCAGCTGCCTCAGTGCAAGTTCGACGCAGCAGAGCGTACCCCCTCCCTGCCCAGTGAGTCATGTGGAAGGGACTGCTCCAGGCCACCCGACCAGGAAGACTGAGCAGATGAGGCCCTCTATAGACACATAGGAGCAATCTCATGGTCACAAGCCCTGGTCCTCATGGGAGACTTCAGCCACCTCAGTATCTGTTGGCATAAGCAATCCAGGAGGTTCCTGGAATGCGTTGATGACAACTTCCTTCTCCAAGTGATGGAAGGGCCAACAAGGAGAGCTTCTATGCTGGACCTTCTTCTCACCAACAAGGCAGGGCTGGTGGGAAATGTGAAGCTCAAGGGCAGCCTTGGCTGCAGTGACCATGAAATGGTGGAGTTCAAGATCCTTAGGGCAGCGAGGAGGACGCACAGCAAGTTCACTACCCTGGAATTCAGGAGAGCAGACTTTGGCCTCTTCAGGGAGCTGCTTGGTAGAGTATCATGGGATAAAGTTCTGGAGGGAAAAGGGGCCCAGGAAAGCTGGTTAATATTCAAGGGTCACCTTCTTCATGCTCAGGAGCGATGCATCCCAACGAAGACAAAGTCAGGCAAAAATGCCAGGAGGCCTGCATGGATGAACAAGGAGCTCCTGGACAAACTCAAACACAAAAAGGAAGCCTACAAAGGGTGGAAGCAAGGACAGGTAGCCTGGGAGGAATACGGAGAAACTGTCCAAGCAGCCAGGGATCAGGTTAGGAAAGCTAAAGCCTGATAAAATTAAATCTGGCCAGGGACATCAAGGGCAACGAGAAAAGCTTCTATAGGTATGTTGGTGATAAAAGGAAGACTAGGGAAAACGTGGGCCCTCTCCAGAAGGAAACAGGAGACCTGATTACCTGGGATATGGAGAAGGCTGAGGTACTCAGTGACTTTTTTGCCTCAGTCTTCACCAGCAAGTGCTCCAGCCACACCGCCCAAGATGCAGAAGGCAAAGGGAGGGACTGGAAGAATGAAGAAGTGCCCAGTGTAGGAGAAGATCAGGTTCGAGACCATCTAAGGAACCTGAAGGTGCACAAGTCCATGGGACCTGATGGGATGCATCCGCGGGTCCCGATGCAACTGGCGGATGAAGTGGCTAAGCCACTATCCATCATATTTGAGAAGTCGTGGTGGTCTGGGGAAGTTCCAACTGACTGGAAAGGGGGAAACGTACCCCCATTTTTGAAAAGGGAAAAAAAGGAAGACCCAGGGAACTACAGGCCAGTCAGTCTCACCTCTGTGCCTGGCAAGACCATGGAGCAGATCCTCCTGAAAACTACGCTAAGGCACATGGAAAATGAGGAGGTGACTGGTGACAGCCAACATGGCTCCACTAAGGGCAAATCGTGCCTGACAAATTTGGTGGCCTTCTACAACAGGGTTACAGCATTGGTGGATAAGGAAAGAGCAACTGATGTCATCCTCCTGGACTTGTGCAAAGTGCATTTGACAGTGTCCCGCACAACATCCTTGTCGCTAAATTGGAGAGACATGGATGTGACAGATGGACCACTCAGTGGGTAAGGAATTGGCTGGATCGTGACACTCAAAGAGTTGTGGAGAACAGTGACAAGTGACGTTCCTCAGGGGTCAGTATTGGGACCGGCGCTGTTTAACACCTTTGCTAGCGACATGGACAGTGGAATCGAGTGCACCCTCAGCAAGTTTGCTGACGACACCAAGCTGTGTGGTGCGGTCGACACACTGGAGGGAAGGGATGCTATCCAGAGGGACCTTGTGAGGTGGGCCCGTGCGAACCTCATGAAGATCAACAAGGCCAAGTGCAAAGTCCTACATACGGGTTGGGACAATCCCAAGCACAAATACAGGCTGGGTGGAGAACGGATTGAGAACAGCCCTGTGGAGAAGGACTTGGGGGTGTTGGTTGACGAGAAGCTCAGCATGACCCGGCAATGTGAGCTTGCAGCCCAGAAAGCCAACCGTATCCTGGGCTACATCAAAAGAAGCATGGCCAGCACGTTGAGGGAGGGGATTCTGCCCCTCTACTCTGCTCTTGTGAGACCCCACCTACAGAACTGCATTCAGATCTGGGACCCCCAACAGAAGAAGGACATGGACCTGTTGGAGTGAGTCCAGAGGAGGGACACAAAGATGATGAGGGGGCTGGAGCACCTCTCCTACGAAGTCAGGCTGAAAGAGTTGGGGTTGTTTAGCCTGGAGAAGAGAAGGCTCCTGGGAGACCTTAGAGCAGCCTCCCAGTACCTAAAGGGGGCCTGCAAGAAAGATGGGGAGGGAGTTTTTACAAGGCCATTTAGTATATAGGACATGGGGTAATGGCTCTCAGCTAAAAGAGGGTAGATTTAGATTAGATGTAAGGAAGAAGTTCTTCACTGTGAGGGTGGTGAGGCACTGGAACAGGTTGCCCAGAGAGGTTGTGGATGCCCCATCCCTGGCAGTGTTCAAGGCCAGGTTGGATGGGGCTTTGAGCAACCTGGTCTAGTGGAAGGTGTCCCTGCCCGTGGCAGGGGGGTTGGAACGAGACGATCTTTAAGGTCCCTTCCAACTCAAACCACTCTATCTTTCTATGACACAGAGGAAGGAGAAAAGCAAAGGACAGGCTGCCGGGCGTGCGGACACCAAATTGCAAAGGATACCACTCCACTGGCGTGGTGCCCTTTTCCTTCAAGCCAGCCCCCATGTGCTTGGCTCCAAAACGGCCACCCTGGCATCAGTCACCCACCGGAGACTTCAGAAATCTCATCTGACAGCCAACAGCTTTAGTACTGCTCTGCAGCAGCCCTGGGTGCTCCGTGAATGGTGAAAGCACCGAGGAAACTCCAGGTGATGGCAGAGCAAACATTTGGCGTGGTGACACTGTACAGCTCATCCTCGAGTTACTCGGGTGCTGTCCGAGCACACGCTGACGGGTGCTGACAAGCGATGCTCAGCAGCAGCATCACCGCCTAAGTTTCACGACAGGCTCATGTGCAGCCTGCTATCCATCAGGATAACTGCAACGTGGAGACAGAAGCACTGTCACTGTCGCTTTCCACAGCAGAAAAAGAAACGTTTAATAAGCTATAATGCCAAACCGGTAACCCACTGGGGAACTGGGAAACGGGTAAGTAGACGTGCCTAGATTGAGCCCTGCGGGGACCCTAAGTCCGAAGGGTCTCTCTGCTCTCCTGCCTCACCAAGGGGAAGCCAGAGGCAGCTCCCACCTTCACCAAACAGAAGGGACGACCTGATTCCTGCAGCTTCAGGAGAACCCCGGGGTGGTTGAGACCGAAGCCCTGCAGCGAGAAGATGCCACAAAGTCCTTTCAAACACGCCCTGTCAGCTGAAACAGCAGGAAGGGAAGCAAAGCAAGTCCGCTGTGGACCGAACCCACGGGTGGGTGACACCTGCCAGCACGGGTGCCCTGCTCTCCCACGTTTAATCCAGACCTGGCTATACCAAATGGACATTTCAGAAGAGTCGCAGATGGGCCACTGGAAGACAAATTCCAGGTCCAAAGAAAGCAGGGAGGACCGAGCTCTCCTTCCTTTGCTCATAATGATTACAAAGTTGTCCGTCATCACAAATACACGTACGAGCCTTGCAAATGCCAAAGAAGACCTTTAACGTCCTTTGGACCAAGCAGAGCTTTGGCTCACTGATACGACACATCCCCTTCTGGAATACCCTGGCCCCGTACCGACGGTCCGAATACGAACTACGGGTCAAAGAGATGCACCCATCAGGATCACCTTCATCAGGGGGATGGAAACTCCCAGAGGCAATGAGGAAAACTTTCTACAGTCACGTGTCAGGAAACAGATGTACCGTTTGGGAAAATAAATATCAGTTCCCTGGAAGAACCTGGGTTTATTTACTTGAATGGGCATTAGTTATCTGATTTCTTGAGATCTGCTGGAGACTCCTGCAAGGTTCCTATTTTCTTCAAAGAAAACCCCAGCCCTTAAAGAGCAGGTATTGGACGTGACTCATCACCTCAATTCAAACGTACAAACTAAACCAAGATTATATACGTAAGGTGGAGGGGTTGACGTAAGATGACCAAACCGTCCCAGTTGCTTCAGTTATGGGTGGGAACCTGGCCATCAGTAGAGGAACCAACAGACAAGGGGATGCAGCTGCGGGCTATGCTGCTCTTTACATGTCGCGTGCTGGTCCCACGGTAGGGTGGTGCAGCACCCAGCTCAGACGGACTCTGGACTGGACTAGACTGTGTGGCCTAAAGAAGTCCTCATCGTCTTCTCGTGCAGAAGTAGTACTGTCCAGTACCTCGCTTCGGATTTAAGCAGAACTGAGAAACATTTCTTGTTGTAGAAGTAATCGATAGGTTACCTGAAAGATCTTGAAATTCAGGCTTTTGACTGAAGATGAGGTAGTTAGTGGCAATAAAATGAAGCAGCCAAGTCGAAAGGCAATCGGAATTGTGAAACTGCGAGAAGAAGGGAAACACAAACAACACTTAATGCTATCGTGTCGAAAAGACAGCTACGCCTTGCTTGTCAAAATATTTCAGATTTCCCCTGTCAACATACATAGCAGTTTACTACATAAAGTTTTGACTGCAGGAGGTAACAAAGGAAAAGCCGTTGATGGAAATATGTAAACAGACGGAGACCGGAGAACGAACGATAAAACTCCCTCTCCCGCGGGTGTGACCTAACCCCTGGGCCTCCTTTGGCCATGAATCTTGGCAATTTTTGTCTTCTGCAGAGAAGCAGAATTGGAGAAAAAGGAAGATAAGGAGCCTGGCGCGCTGGTTTTGTTGTCTCCTCCCTCTCCACAAAATCCTGTTTGTTCAAGACAATAGCCTGCCTGAGACTTGTAAACGATTCAGGTTTTATTTTCCTCTTCTGTCTTCCAGACCTCTCTTTACTGTCTCTCTTTCTCTCTCTTGTCAGCCACTAGTCTTTTCTTTTCCTGCTTCTTATGTATGTCACTCAATATTCTATCAGGTTAGATCTCCTTTGCCACCTGCGTATCAGACAATTTTCTTTTTGACTGAAAGGGCAAGTAGTGCTTCTTCACTTGCCTGAAACACATCTTTTCTGGCAGCAGCTGCAATTAAGCGGAACTGCCACAACCTGTCTATGATGAAGGAAATCGCACAGATCATCGTACGGCAGCGCATTCTGCAATAAAAGGCTGAAGGCCGTATTTTAGCCAGCCTTGTGCCACTAGATAGCCCTCATCAACAGATTGTGTATCGGTGTTTGTCCTTGGGAAGGGAAATCATTAAGACCGTAAAAACCTTATCAGTTAAACAAACCCCACTAATCAGAGTCGACATGCATATTCTTCGTTGCTATACACAACACGTACCTTAGCTTTTTTGAGCAAGCTAACGATACTGAGACTTGTGGATGCCAGTTCCCGGCTAGGCATGCTCTGAAGCTGCGTGATAATGTAAAGCTCACAAATATGCTGGAGTCTCATTACTTGGTACATCTCTGCACAGATCAAGAGAGACATAGCTTGGAGAATACTGGCTGAAAAACAAGAAAACAGAAGTTACATGTGTTTTGCCTTTTTGACAAGATGATCAAAGCCACTTTTCACCCAGTCACCTTTTAAACAATGGACACAAAATCAAACCATTGTTGATCACCTTATTTCCTTTTCATTATTATCCCTATAAGTTTGCTATATTGCTCTCTTTTTGCCGATAAACTACGTAATTAACAGGAAAAGAGAAGTTAGTACTTTTTAGGAGGTAAGTGTAATAAATTGTTATCAAAATCCTGCATCTTGAAGATGCTGAGTCAAGTGCTGCTGGTCTATTTAAAGTCAAGTGATGACTAATAAGAGGATTTAGCTTTCCTTTCAGAAAAGAACATGTGCATTACATGTACAAGAAAACGCAGCAAAAAGGCCAAAAAGAAGATGGAGCAACTCTATTTTTGAAAAAAATATGGTACGGTGTTTGCATATATAAACTGATGGGCAAGGAAAAGTTAGGCGGACTGAAAAGAGAAACATATGGAAAACCTAAGAATGAGGTAGAATTATTTGAAAAGAAAACAGAAGCAAAAATACATAGCACAACAACTTTCTTTCATTATATCAAAGTAATCCATATTTAAATCCTATTTCTTATTTAGCGTGTAGATTTTCTTCCCATTAAAAAAGACAAAGGTTAAGACACAACGAATACTCTAGCTCAATTTTTCTTGCCAAATACGCCAGTTGACATACTTTTATTCTGGTTTTACATACAAATAAGGTATTCATGTGTACAAATAAGATATTCCTACAATTTAACCTCGTTTATATTAAACTTAGCAAAATATATGCTCAACAAAATGACAATTTTGAAATAAAACCCAGAATTAAGATTAGAAAGCAGTATTACTGTGATGTAGAGCAAAAATTCCAAACATTGTAATGGACCAGAAATGCAATTCCACAGTTTTTTGAGTCTTGCTGTGTCAGCACAAAACAAATACAGCATTTTATTAGTGGTATTCGTTCTGCCTGCATTGGATTGTAAAGGGAACTAGGCCTTAAGCCTCACTGTTTCTAAGAATATTCATATCAGACATATAACTAATGATTAGAGATTACTTTAGATGTGATTAATAGAATGCAGGTGCTTATAAAACAATATGCATAAGTTGCTTATTTGTCATATATGTAGGCCCCACCACGGCTGGCTTAAAACCCAGTCAAGCTGAATCAACAGAAGAAGGATCATATATCTTAGACCTAAGACATGGGAGTAAGTGATTAACTTTAGAACAAGATAAATTAATAGAATAGCCTGAGTGATTTTCAGAAATTCAAAGGTGATCTTTGATGTGTAAGAAGAAAAGTGATTGTGGTGACCAAAGACCTTCTGCCTACGACCACTAACTTCAGAAGAACCAGGACAAGACAATAAGAGTCAGTCAAGACAGGAAAATGTATTGGACTTTTGAAACCACTGGAGAATAGAGAACTGAGAGTTCGTGGAAAAACACCAAGAACACCAAGAACTTCTTTTGACAAATCATCAATTGCGTATTGTTTTGTAAAGTCATATATATAGAAGGCGTTTTTGAGTTATTTTTTGCCATTCACTGCGGTGGTGGCCCAACTCTGAGTTGTTACTAAAGCAAACCTAGAGAAACCCATGACTGAAAATCCTTTAACATTGATTTTACTTGAATAAGAGTGATTTCTTTCTTTATTGCACAATATGAACAAGTTCTCTTTCTCGAGACGTTCTACATTAACAAGACTGGCATTTTTCAATGAAATAAATGCTGCTACTTTACTCTCTATCAATGCCCCACTGCAGAAAAATGAGTAACAACAGGCATACGTGTATTTTAAAATTTTCTTACCTGGGCAGCAGGAGTCGGTATAAAGGTACTCTAGAAAGGAGAGGAAAGTGTCTTTGGAAACCCCATACACTGGAACCAGAACACTACTTGCTTCTAGATAATTACCATTAAACATAGCTGCCATTACCTCACAGCGAGCTACCAGAACTGCTCTGTGGGCTGGTACAGTTGCACCTGCAGGACACGAGATAAAAACCAGTGATGATTTTACATACCCAGAGAGATCTTGATTTTAAAGCTCTCATTTTCTCAGAAGGCCTCCACTTCACTGAACATGAAGTGTTTAAAAGTAACACTATCCAATAGATAACTAATAGCACACACTCTCTTTATACCGGTCAAGATGTTTACATCTGCCTGGTAGCCACCGGCAAACAAAAAGAAATACCAAATTTGTTACGACAACCTGCTCCCAGCACCAGGTGCTGCAAACAGGGCAAACTTGTGTCAGTCAGAAACAGGCTTTCCACTAGCCAGAAATCTGACAGCGCTGTAGTTACACCAATTGACACGAACTGAACCTCTGGCCCATTGCATAAATAGGCAGTGCTGTGAATTATTATGCAAATCAGTAATCTGTGTTCATCAGTAATCCCATTGGTAATGAACGGGGGTTCTGGAAGTCAAACTTGCACATAACCACGCAAAGCAAAGAAAGGCAAATTATCCCAAATGACATTCCTTTAAATCCTTTAACTAAGTATGACATTAACCAGATCAAGTATTTTGCCTAGGTGAATTTCCTGATGGTTGTCTTATGAAAAGAATGCTGATAAATCTTTCCATTCTGTAATATTTGCAAGTGAATCATTTGCTTTACTACAGCATTTGGAAGACCCGGTAAGGTTACCGGCCCAGGGTGGTGGAGGTCTTACAGGCTCTTGAGGAAAACGGTGACAGCCTGAGCTGCCAGCCCTGGCACTCGGACTTCTGCAGAGTCCAGCCGAGCTCCACAGTCCTGTGTGCAAGAAAGTGCCAAACGAGGCACGACAGGAGAGCAACCAAAGACGGGATGAGAGCTTACAGCCGGATGTAAATGATTTAATCAAAATTACAATAAACAGACCAACTGACATGCAAGATAAATATACTGTAAATGCTACTGTAGAAGTTACTGTCTTAATTTCCTCCTTACCCACAACCCTGCCACCTACCTAATTCCTTGAAGACATTTGGCACTTTATCGTTCCTGTTCTATTTCTGTTCACCTGTGCTTCCGCTTCCAAATTGCCTAAGCTGCATACAAAATGTGTATGTTTCTATATAGAGAGAACGCGTGTGAATTGTATTATATATTTACACCCATATCATGAGCAATACACGATGCAGACCTGATGTAAGATATGCATGCAGTTTTGTATGTGCATGCAATTGGATATTTAGCTACTACTACTTAGGAGGTTCGGTCACATTATGAGTCTTTACACAGACTCAATGGCACCCATTTGCAATGGCTCCCAAGTACTTTGTAAGCTAGAAAGCACAAAGCAACTCCCAGTATTCAAGGAATTAGTTGAAGACTTAAAAATGTATTTGCCTGATCAAGACTAAAGCCTTCACTTTCTCTTAGTAATTATTTAATTTTAATACAGTTATTGTGTCTGATGTCTTAGTGGAAAAGGCTTGGAAGATTTATCGAACAATAGGAAAGCAGTTCACGTTTTGTTAATGGATAAGCACATTTTAAAAACACACGTCAACCTATTCAACAGTAACATTTTCCTGTGAAAAATGTAACGGTGATATGGTTTCATCAACCTCTCACAAAGCCTCTCTCAGAAGTGGGACACTGAGAGCACTTGTTCATGTCATTAAACTCAGCACCAGAATTTTGTTCTCATTTTCAAAGATCTTTTTGTTTTTTTCTGCATATTACACAGAACATCTATAAAGAATCTGCTTGTGCTCATGTGCTAACTTTTGAGGGATTAATGCTTCATATTTGGCTCTGAGATTTAAAGCTGAAAATAATTAAACAATTGTCTAATCCTAAAAGACCATTTCTGCATGAAGGGTGGGTGTGGACAAATTGAGAAAATCATTAGCGTTTAAAAACCATCTCATCCTTATTCTCACAAAAGCATGCAACACTTTTTTTCCCCCTTGTATCTTTATTTTTAAGGGTGAATATATTTATTTTCCAGAAAAAATCACCTTTGACACTGCAGCTATGTTGGTGTATCCAAGCACATTCTTAGCAGACAAGATGGGAACAGAAGATGGTTTCTGTATGTTTGTAACAGACAAGTCAGCCTCTGCTCTCCCATATCTTTTTAATCCTGGCCACAAAGACGACTAGGTAATTACCATCATCTCAAGAGACTTTTTAAAAGACAAAGTCCCCACAATAATTTAGATATTTCTTTTCACACTTGTCAGGTTAAGCAATAGGCAGGTCTAACCTAGGCGCCTGCAAGGCTGAAGGTTGCTTTCATAAGGAGTCACCTATCATACGGAAGTTGCAGAGACCTGGGACAGAAACATGAAGATCAGTACGGGAGCATCTAGAAGGGCAGTAAAACACAGCAGATGTTGATGGCACCTAGATTAGCAGGTCGTCAAAACCCCAGCATATCTATGTCCATTTCTAGGGATGCCCACACTGGGGGAAGAAGGGCAGTGAATAAAGCCTAAGGTGGCACAGGAGCAGGACGTAAGTCCCTGTCACCTTCTGGAGGGCAGAGAAAGGCACATCCACAGCCAGCACCAGCCTGAGAGGGACAATAACCAGCATCTCTGGTCTTTCCACTGAGGGCAACGAGCATAGCTGCGGCCACCGGAGTCCATGCCTCTCCAAGGTTTGATGCTGGGAAGAGCCCTCGGATATGTCCCAGTGCTTGTGCAGGTGGGAACATGAGTGAGATAAATAGGTTCTAAAATAAAATCACCATCCCCTGTGATGCAATCCCTGGTTTAGCCTTGCTACCTTAGTGCTATGCCACTGCAGGAGCCTTTCCTGCAGCACAGCCCTTGTTTTGCTAAGCCTATGAGGGATGCGCATGAATCGGAGAGGCACAAAGTCTGCCCTGGCAGGCAGACGGCATTCGTACAGGCTTAGCCCTGATAAACCACGTTGAGAGTGGATGTGGTGACCGAACCCCCCCTTCTCTTTGCAAACATTGCTGACACAAAACCACGAGCACCTTGCCACAGCGGGCAAGACAGAAAGCTGCACGCTTTGATGGAGCTCTGCCTGTGGTTTGTGGTTTGCTTTCGGATCACGGCGGCAAGTAATTGCGCGGAGGTAGAGCTTCTCTCCAAGAGCTGACTTGAGGACAGAGCCAGCTGAGGATCTCACTAACATCGTGACATCCTCCCAGCCAGGGACACTTGACTGGGTGACATTCCCAGTCGCCTTCATTGTAACCATGAGCAATATCTGTATTATCATTGCTCTTATCACTGCTGAGTTCATAACGGCTTTTATCCATCGTTACTTGAATAGAGTCAGATCTGTCAGATCTAACATAGAAAGCATTAGCGAGTATTTAGATGCTTAATAAAGTATACATACGTTAGTAATTCTGATGTTTGGCTGGTTTAACTCTCTCCCTACTGGAGCTCAATGCGTTCTGTTCTTTTGTCTCCCATTTGCAAACATTATCCTATGGACATTGGTGTGGTACTGTACATGGACCCACTTTAAAGAACAGTTGGGTGGAAGTAAGGCAGCCGGGGAGGGATCTGGGCACTGTTGTGACCCAGACCTGCCCGACAGCCTCAACCTTTACCGACGCATAACCCCTCAGGGCAGTCGGGTTATGACAGTGGACACTGCTGTAAAGCACCCATAAGGACAAGCGTTAGTTCTAAGCAAAAACTGCTCTCCACGGTGATAGCAAAGCATATACATTTTCCTAGTTTTGACACAACAGAAAATACAGTCACCTCCATTTCCCACTCTCCTGCAGAGAGGATAAATGCTGGAGGTGCAGTGGTGAGTATGTCAACAGGAGCAGAGGTACCCTACCTTGTATTTTGAAGATGACATCAGCTAGGACAGGCGTATTAAAGAACAGCCTGAGGGAAGTATTATACAGCCGTTTTATCTGGTGAGATCTGCAGTCCCTTACAGTGTTTGGCTGCAAAATAAATTATTAATAGAACACTGTCATGTACAGTTGGCCACAGAATAAAAGATTACAAGACATCATTTATGTGGGGAAACTAAACAACATTCTTTTGCTGTCTACTTTATGTTCTTTTGCTAATGCTATTCAGCCGTGCCTCTCGCACATGCAATCCTCTGCAATCACCTTTATTTTTTATTTTCCTATTTCCCACAGTGCAGCAATGCTCCAAGGCATCTCTGTCTCCTACAGTCACACCCCAGCTCTTGCCTTGGTACTCTCCGACCTGTGACAAAACTCCCCCATCCAGCACCTCTGGGCAAGGTTGACTGCATCACAAATTTTCTGGACTCCACACCTTTTCATACATGCCCTGTTCAGGCCCAAGGCTGTAGTAACACAAAGTTTGAGGGCTCTGGGGGGAGCACTGATGGACAGAGATCCATCCCGTGGCACAATGCCGCATACAGATGCAAGGCAGCTAAAAGTTGTGCGTTTCTTGATATTGCCATGATATTGCCTCCACAGAGGCAGAGGGAGCTTACAGGCTGAAGCACAGACTTCTCTTACAATAATCCAGGCGTGTTAGTGTCAAGACCCTCCAAAAACCAGTACTTCCGGTTAGTTTTCAATTTTGGTTTTTTTACTTTAAAAATGGAATCTCAAGCTACCAAAAGGAACAAGATCAACATCATATTGCTAGATTGTGGTAAGTGAAATTCAGGTAAGGTTGAATTTATGGTTAAAATCTTATCTAATTTATTAATTAATTTTATCACGAAAAATGACAATTCATTTCTATGCCTTTGAAGAAAAACTTTTAAGTATGAAATAAAAGTACCCCAAAGGCATTAAAAAAAAAAACAAAACCAAAGAAACAACAACAACAAATCAGGCTTATTATCTTAAAAGCTTTCAGGACTTTGTAAGTCCAACCCTATGAATATTTCAGCTCTCACACTCAGGACTGGCAAGGCTACAACCAAGTGATCAGAAGCTTAAAACTGCTAAGTAAGTTTTTGATCTTTATATTACGTTATCTCAAGACAGTCCAAGATTATTTCCCATTTAAATTGACAGAAACACTTTGTGCAAGTTCTATGGTATCAGGGAATGTATAAGCTTTACCGGGTAGCAAATGGCTGTTAAAACTAATTCTATATTGTAACATTTTATTAACATAATAATGTGACATAAATTACATTTTACTGTGAAGTCATCTGCTGAATTAAATATATCGAGTTACAGACAGCTTTCCACGTCACAACATTTATAAGAGAAACCACCTCTCCTGATCTACTGCAGAAGCATAACTTTTGGCACATATTCAGGAAAGCAAAGCTCTCCTGGGCAGCCTCTATTACATGAGAATTAGCAACACATAATCATATTGTTAGACAATGTGCAAAGCTGTGAATATGAGTAATCCTTTTAGGATACCTACTTGTGTGCTTTTTACTCATTACACTAATTCTGCACATTACATCAGCACCTCTGTGTTTCTATTTTGCAAATGCCTGCGAACAACCCACTGATAAAGTAATAAAAGCTGTGTAAGCCAAAGTGAGTTTAAAACAAAGACTGACAAGGAAACCTTGTCTACAAAACAATTTCCCAAGAACTTAAGTAACTAATACTAAGAGTTACCCCAAGAGAGTTAGATGTACCTTCCCTGGAGTTTTCAGGATACATTGAACTTTCTCAAGCACATGTTCAGTTTTTTCTGGATCCTTCAACTTCTTTTTTATATCCTCTTCTAATCGTTCCCACTGGAAAGCACCTGTCACAAGAGCAGGTAAAGTTGGATTATAAATCAACAAGGCACAGGACTTAGCAGGCAGAGAAAAGATGATATCAATGCCAAACAGATCCTGCAGAAACTATTTTTTTTTGTGCATAAATCAGCCAGATCTTTGTGCTTAGGAAGGGCGAGATGCAATTCTTGCACAATCAAACTTCCGTGGTACTTTTACAAGAACACAAAGACTTGGGCATCTCTCTTGCTTTCAGAATTAACTTCTGAATTCCTCCCAGTTCAATCATTACACATTGCAGGTAGATATGCAGAAAAAAAATAATCCTGAATGTTTCAACATTTGTGGAAGTTTTTTAGCTTCTGCTCATACTGCTGGTTGCATTGCTTTGTAGGTGTCTGAACGGGAAAAGCTTCATGCACAACTATATTCTGAGTACTGGTAACTAAAACCAGCACAAAGTTTGCAGTCAATTTTTTTTTTTCTTGTGTTCAGAGTCAAAGCCATGATAGTCTCTCAGATCTCTCAATAGCTTGGAAAAATGGAAAGTGTTGGCCAGCGTTAAAACAAACATAGTTTATCGTTATACACTTCACTGGAGTAAGTGTCAAAGACACCATGGAGGTTTTTGGTAACAACTTTCAGCTCTGATCCCCAGGGCCATGCAGCAAGGAAGAGTCAGGGGCAGATAAATCTCAGGGTAAAGCACAAGTCAGCATAGCCCCGAAGGCACTCTGCTGCAGATAAGGCTGAAACAGTGTCTTTAGCTCTATCAGCTCCTATGTATACCGTATGGATGGTGTTTATAACCCCGTGGGCATAATGTCATGGTCCTGAAAAGCTGAAAACAACAATACCGCCTCATGATCTTATCTCTTAGCCTGTGCCTCAAGTGTCTGAAAGTCCTCGTCACCGCTCAGAGGCACCAAACGGTGAGATGACTTTTGGCAATGGCCTTCAGGTTGGAAGCTGTGACTTACAGCAGAGTTTCGCCTAAAATCGTACAAAGTTTCCCACCTCTTTGGTTGACGCAGACAAAAGTAAAAAGGAAAATTAGTGCACAAAAGGCAGCAGACACAAAGTTGTAAATGGTAACAGATGAAGATGCTGCGCTTATCTATCACCTGCTGAAATTCCAGGCTTAATCCCCTATTCATGTCACTAATAAATAATAAAAAAAAAATAATAAATCCATTCACACTAAAAAACTTCTGCATCTGTTCTTTATGTTTTAGACTGGTTTGGAAAGAACTGAAAGGATGTTTTCAATGTACAAACTCTAACTGAAAGTGTCTCCCTTGTGTCTTCACAAGCCAGAGTTCATGTCTCAGCTACTAAGGCAGAAATCCTTTTCATACATCAGGCAGGTATCACTCTACAGGTATTGACTAAGCTTCTTTACAGACGCAGCTCTAACATTATAATTATTTGGGGCTTTTTTTAAAGTTACAGTTAAAATCAGAATGCATCATTAAAAAGCCTACTAATTCTTTCAACAAATATCAAATAGATATTCTTATGTGCTGACAGCTTGCAAAATATTTTATAAAGAACAAACGGGTATCAGGTACTTCCAGGAAAAAAAATAGTTCTCTGTCACCTAAGGATTCCTAAGCAACATTTGAAAAGTTAAAGTGTCAGTGCCGTTTCAATGACAGCTGGGATTAGGCAGGTGAGGTCCCTGCCTGTACCGAACTGGTAGCAAAATGCATGCAGTATATCAGAGCCCCCTGCATTCCAACCAGTTATCACTGTTTTCTCTTCAGCGGCACCACATCCAGAAGAGAAATCACTTGAGTTTTCTTAAGTAACCCTGAACTCTCGTCCATGTGTTTAGAACATGCAACAATTTTAAGTATTTCAAAAGCCTGGGATCTGAAACCATCTCAAACTCTAGATTTTTTTGGCAAACCTTTTGAATATTATTGGCGTTAGCTTACGGACTTTGTTCAGTAAAATATTGTGCTTAATTTACGTTCGCTAGATCTGGAATGACAACTAATTTAATTTTTACTAAATCTAGGGGAAGGGCTTTTTTCATATAGGCGTTGCTCGTAATAATCACAAGGGACAGAACAGACGTACCAACACGGCAGAACGCCACCTCCCAACAGCAAAGGCGCGTTCCTTGGGGTGACGCACGTCCTCCTTCAGGAGGCATCAGCTGTACGAGAAATGAGCAGCCGGACCCGTTCCCGGGGAGGGTACCTGAATAAATGAAGTGGAGGATGTCCGGGAGACAAGAGCAGAAGACGGAGTCCTTCACCACCACCCTCACCGGCGGGACGCAGGGTGGGATGCCGCGGGGGGCCGGGGGTAAGGCGTCCCCCGCCTCCACCGCAAAGAGGCTCCGCGCCGTCCGCACGATGGAGGCGTCGCGGATGTCGGCGGGGGTCTTCACCTCGAAAAGCAGCATGAAGAGGTGGCTGACGGAGCAGAGGATGATCTTGTGAGCCTCCACCACCGTGCTGAGGTCTTCGGGGCAGAACGCCACGTCCGCGCACTGGCAGCAGCAGAGCAGGTTGTGCAGGTCCGCGTCGTAGTGCGAGGCTTCGCCCTTTAAGATCGGCATTTTTTCTGCGAAAGGCAACGAGTCGGGCTGTAGAACTGAAGCAAGGATTAACCGCGGGACAACGCTGTTCCCAGAGAGCTGATCAAATGAAGGACAATTTTTGAAAGAAGTATTCAACAAGAAAATTTCTTATATGCCATTTGAGTATGTTTAGTAAAATACTCTAAAAATGGAAATACTTAGTATAGTAAAATAATATAAGAAATACTTTGTTTAGTAAAAAGTGTCCATCCTTTTACGAAACCTCTGCAGGCACTCAGGTTTGAAAGAAACCTGGCCTGTGAATCCCAAACCTAAGGGATCTGAGTGAATCTCTAGTACGTGTGAGAGGAGACAGCTATGTATTTAGAGGTAACTACTTATCAGTAAGTACATCGCGGAATGAATGCATCAGATGCTTAGAAATCATGTGCAGGGGCATACACCTCTCCTTTGTTTTGTTTGCAGCAAACAAAAACATTACTTGATGATATTGTAGAATAATAAAGAATGATGTAACGACTTCCTTTTGTAATTTCTCTATAACGCTTTTATGTAATGCTTTTATTAATTTACCTTTGCACTATTTCATGCACCAGAAAACCACTCCTATTATTTTTGCCTGAAATAAATTAGAAGTCCATTGCAATGCTACATATTGCTTCACAATTCCCCCCAAATTAATTAAAGCATCACTAAAAGATGATGACACTAGAGCAACATAACCAGAATAGCTGATGATAGATAGCACAGCTCACCGTAATGATTACAAAATGTTAATTGTGCAAAGAACATGACACACATAACGAGTGATACTAGAGACCAGACATCAGCGAGCACCTGGCTGTTCAAGCTGAGGTGGTTGAACTCGATGGCACTTCTGCGTCTTTTTCCTTTTCTTCATTTTTTCAGATGACTTCTGATTCAAAGTTTGGATCATAAAATATTCCAGCTAAAACACGAAATGTATTTTTAAAAAAACCTAGTTATTTAAGAACAACCTAGACATCAAACTAAGGAGAACGAGCGGGTGCTGTATGCAGGACTGAGGCTACTACCACTACGAACAGTCACCCAGGAGAGTCCCAGCACCCCTTTACCAGGAGCAGGTACCAAATGCAGTTGGAATTAGCACAATTTAAAAGGCTATTTATTCAAATTATGGCAGTTAATTCTCTCGTATTTAACCTTCCCAGAAATGACAGGTACAAAGATATCCAATTTACCACCTTCCATGGATGCCAATTATAGAATTACAGAGAAGAATAAGACTTGGTGGATAATGATGAAGTGCAAGTGACAGAAGTAACAGAACCATATACAAGCTCTTCAGCTTGCAACTGACTACCACCATCACCACGCAATGTTACCATGTCCTCTGAAAAAGTCATACTACAGGCTGATCTTTGTGGGCAAGGTTTGTCTCACTGGGACAGACTACAAGCATCATCACTGCAATAAAAATGTACCTGAGGGGAAATGATCCCTTTTACAGGAATGAAGAGGCACAAAGGGTGGTTTAGTTCGAATTAATGCGTGTCTTAAACACTTTCATCACCCAAGGTATTACTATGGCCCATATAGTGCTTCCTAAAAACTAGAAAAATGTTCCAGCTGGACAGATGTTGCATGCCTTCCTCGGTTTTAATTAGGAATGAAGGGATCCAATAGAAACTGGCTAACTGTTGTGCCAGATATTCCAAGTTACTATCAAATCCCATGGGAACACATTGTACTTACACACCAGGGACAAGAACAGCACACACTATGTGCAATTACTCTCCTGAAAGAACTGCATGTTTTTGTTCAAGCACAAATGCCACTGGGAAAGTAACCAAAAGATTCAAAAGAAGACTGAGCTTAAAACACCTCATAAAACTGAAAATGAAATACCAGTGTGAAATAATTTCGTGGAGAAGACAAATACATCTGAAAGACTGTATTTAGAAACTGCTCAGCGGGCTTCCCTGTCTTCAGGAGAGTGGAAAGAGAATAAGCTTATTAAAGGTAGGACATTTTAACAAGCTTCTCAGCTTCTGCCTTGTTCAGCTTCACTGCAGCTGACCCCAGGCTCTGCTCAGGATTGCAAATTGTGTCACGACTGCAAACCGAGCGACCACAACAATATGCTAAAAACCAGGCAATTCAACAATCATCTCATCTGTCTCCCTTTACAAGTAGAAGAGCTGTGAGAGTTTGAGCAATTAAAATTAAAAATATCGGAACATTATGGAATGATTCAGCTTGGAAGGGACCTGTGAAGGTCACCCACCCAGGGCACCTGCTCAAAACAGGACTCATATTCAGAGTGGAATGGCATTGTCAAGTGCCTTGTCCAGATGGGGTTTGGTTATCCCATCCCAGCAAGATAAAGGACAGGAATGGAGGGGTGGGGGGGAATTCTTGCAGTGTGTACTGTGACTTTCCTAAAACTTCCTCGAAGGTAGCTAAAACTGGAGCAACCTCAGTACTGCCAATTTAGCTAGAATCATAGAATCACGGAATCGTAGAATGGTTTGGGTTGGAAGGGACCTCTAAAGAGCATCTCGTTCCAACCCCCCTGCCACGGGCAGGGACACCTTCCACTAGACCAGGTTGCTCCAAGCCCCATCCAACCTGGCCTTGAACACTTCCAGGGATGGGGCATCCACAGCCTCTGTGGGCAACCTGTGCCAGTGCCTCACCACCCTCACAGTAAAGATTTTCTTCATAATACCTAATCTAAATCTAGCATCGGTGGGAGGGCTCATGGTGTGCCTCCGCTCGCTCTCCGAAGCCCTGACATTGGTCATGCACCTCCCATGTGTGCCACGCTGCTTTCAACCCAGGGGTTTCTCACTCACCACTCCTCCAAAGTACTTCTGTACGTAGAAGTCATTAAGAGCGTGCAGTTCAAGGTAAGTGGCTCCCAGTTCCTTGGCAAGCTGAACTCCCTCGGAGGTGGTGACGCAGCTCCTCCTGTCCAAAGTGCACAGGGGGCAGGTGCAAGACACTCCTGGGGTATAAAGTCATGCAAAAAAAAAACATTTTTGTCAAATAATCCAGAATATTTAGCTTCCTATAATTGTAAAGATTTACTATTTAGAAAACAACAAAAAGAGAAATGGAAACATAGTCATTTTATAATAAGAAATCGATAATTATTGCAAAAAAACCCAACTTCTTATTAATCGGTTCAAAATATTAGCTGCTATACAAAACTCAGTTTACATTTCATCAGCGTTAATTTACATTCAGTTTTGCAAAGGTGGAAAAGTCAAGCAGGACTTCCAGAAGTCAGTTTTGGCTTAGGGCCTCAGTATCCTGATATGCACAGGTGTTGTACTAGCCTGCAGGTGTTACCATTCATTAATGTCACCCTTAAACTTCTTTAATTATTGTGGCTTGTCCATGCAGAAAGCATGCACTATAATGGAAGGGAAAAATTTCCACTGCTGTCCCAGCTGTTACTGGCATGTACATACTGCGGAATATGATTCAATTACACAAATTTTACAAAAATTTTTTTTAAGCCAAAATAGGTGTTTTTAAGATTATGCCAGTTGTCATAACCTGACTGCCCTGAGGGGTTATGCGTCGGTAAAGGTTGAGGCTGTCGGGCAGGTCTGGGTCACAACAGTGCCCAGATCCCTCCCCGGCTGCCTTACTTCCACCCAACTGTTCTTTAAAGTGGGTCCATGTACAGTACCACACCAATGTCCATAGGATAATGTTTGCAAATGGGAGACAAAAGAACAGAACGCATTGAGCTCCAGTAGGGAGAGAGTTAAACCAGCCAAACATCAGAATTACTAACGTATGTATACTTTATTAAGCATCTAAATACTCGCTAATGCTTTCTATGTTAGATCTGACAGATCTGACTCTATTCAAGTAACGATGGATAAAAGCCGTTATGAACTCAGCAGTGATAAGAGCAATGATAATACAGATATTGCTCATGGTTACAATGAAGGCGACTGGGAATGTCACCCAGTCAAGTGTCCCTGGCCGGGAGGATGTCACGATGTTAGTGAGATCCTCAGCTGGCTCTGTCCTCAAGTCAGCTCTTGGAGAGAAGCTCTACCTCCGCGCAATTACTTGCCGCCGTGATCCGAAAGCAAACCACAAACCACAGGCAGAGCTCCATCAAAGCGTGCAGCTTTCTGTCTTGCCCGCTGTGGCAAGGTGCTCGTGGTTTTGTGTCAGCAATGTTTGCAAAGAGAAGGGGGGCAGAATCAGTCACCACACCAGTTAACTGCTAAAAATCTGTTAGCGACCTTGGCTCAACTTTGCTTAATGCCAGGAAGAAGTTGCCGGCCATGGATGTGTTTCCAAATGTGCCGTGCATGCTCTACATTAATTTCCTCTGCTCAGACCTATGGATAATATGTAATAACACAGCTTTTCTTTTATTTCTTTTGGCAGCACCACTTGCTACTACAGAGGATTAAGATCTTAGTAATTTGTATGAGCAAACTGCTGTGTTCACAAATACCTACTAGAAACAAAAGGGTTCTGTGTGTGCACAGCAGTCTGCTCCAGCCGGTCCCAAAGTGAAACTGCGGCTGGAGAGCCTGACTTCTCCCACGGTCACATTATTTAGGGAGGAAGACAGGAAAAAAAAAGTGGAAAAGAAAAATCCCAGTAGTGGAGTCACTCAGACTGGTGGTATAGTGTGCTTAAACAAAAAGTGTAAGAAAAGGTGTTCGGGAAGACAAACGTTAGTTTAGCAACACCTTGCCTTTAGAATGGCAGATTTATTATCCCTGTATAAATCAGAGCTTAAAAACATTTGATCATTATCAATTAATTACTAGAGGGAAGAAAATAAAGATTTAATTGTTACAGAGTTCTTTAACAGTCTTTTGTCAATCACTGAGCAAAAAGATATCTATGTAGACCCTGGCAAAACTGAGCATTACAGCCACAGAAGACATACTTCATATAGTTTAATATTTTTTTTGTACACTATAAAATAAATGTCTACATCTACATCCATCATGTCCCTTACTCATAGCAGGACAGATGCTCAGAAACACTTGTTTTAGTCAAACTCATAAAGTAAAAGACGACTCACAGACTCAGGTTTTGCATTCATTGATTTAGAAAAAAAAAACCCCAAACTAAAAATCAGGCCGCACACCTAAAAAGACCATATGAAAATCAACAAAAGCAGAATGCAAAACATTTGGAAACACAAAACAAAGTTTGTATGTTTGTTCTATCGGTATCTGTGCTACTCTTTTGGAACTTTATTTCCCTGATGTAAACAGAGAGGACTTGCTAACGTCTACCCAAACAGTGAATGTATTCTCACCAGCATTGCCCTCGTCAGCTGCTGGACACTTGTAAGTCCACTCGGTCCTTCCACACTCATGAGACTTTGATTTTGATATTGATTAGCCAGCAACAACAACTTTGTGGTAGCTAAACATTCAGAGCAAAATCAATTTGCATTGCTCTCACAGCAGACTGCTGATCAGCCTGGACAGGGTGTTATGTGAACACATAAGCTATACCATAGCTATACCATAGCTACCCTGCCGTGACAGGTCAGCTCCGTTGACGCAGCAGCATGTGGCACTTTGTGGTACCCAAAGGGCTGGTGTGTCTGTTCTTACGACAGCATGCCAGAGAATTTCCCACCCCTTTGCCAGTGGTCGCAAGCTGATGGACTTAGTTTTAATCTCCTACACGAGAGATATTTTATACCTGAGACATGACCAGAGAGAACTGGTAACCATAAGATTCATTTCATACACTCAAACGTATGCTGCTTAATCCAGAGCACCAGATTTAATCCCCGTGTGTGATGGCTCCACAAGAAGAGTCGTTGCAGAGGTCAAAGCAGGATAGGATGCCTTTCATCACCAGGGTTAATTAAGCATAATGCTCTTGCCAATACACCAGTCTACAGAGCCATAATACATGCACATATTACCATCATCCTGACAGACTAATTGTTTCTGTCAGCAACTTGGAAAAACAATCAGCTTCTACTGAAATTACAGCATATCTAACTTCCAAGTGAGATTTTAACTATTACTACAGAAGACTGGATACATACCGGTTTTTCGTGCACCAATAGCAGAAATTATCACCGGAACTGAAGAGTGGTTTGAGGCCTTTTTTATCATTGGTACATAACCGTCCTTTAGTTCTTGAAATGAAGTCTTGTCATTGACAGAGTATTTAATCACAATAATATCAGCTCCTCCAATGAGACTGCGAGAGGTGTACCAGTCACTGTCAAATATATCCTAAACAGAAAAAACACTGATCAAAGATTTCCTGTCTATAAAGGAAAAGGTGAAATATTCAACAGTCTTAATGCAAAACCTTACAAAAGTATTTTTAACTGATAAGTTAATCTCTTATTTGAAGACGTGCAACAAAGACCAGAATTCATGCTTTGTAATTTCCTTGTCTGGAGAACAAGTTGTTCATTGTAGCACACAATAAATCTCTTTTATGAATTCAGGAATTTTTCAGGAAGAAAAAATAGGGTTTCTCTAGAAATATACTTTGCAGGAAGAAACTTTACTGGTTTAATTACTTAACTTTCAAATGTTTTCATTAAGGAAATAAAAGCAGCTTCAGTGGTAGAGGTTTGCAGCAATTCATACAAAACCATTATTTATCACAACATTTTAGGGAGAGGGTTACACAGAACTATGCTATGTACCTATGAACCTTTAAATACAAGTTTCAGCAGTTGGGTGTGATTTTTATCTGCTTCACAAGAGCTTTCATGTAGCTTTAAGAAGTGTTAATGTCTTCAGGATAAGGCCTTTAATCACATAACTAAACTTTCTTGACTTCACATTCAATTTGTCATTGTTCTGCGCTGTAAGTGTAAGTCTCACACTCTAAAATGATTTTGTATCCTGTTAATTTACAACTGTGCTATATCCCCTGTAACATACAGGTAATACTTGTATATTTGTCATGAGACCTATAGTTTCACAATTTCTGTCTTACCTGAAGGTAGCTTAGAAATACCAATGAAAGCCATGGCTTTGTACATATGCTCAATTGAAAATTCTTGATGAAAATCTGGAACTGGTCCAGAGAACTGAAAATCAACTCACAAAACAAAAATACTACAACATCTTGGAACCCACAAACCTTATTGTGGCCATTCAATACTTAAAGAGGGCTCATAAGAAAGATGGAGAGAGACTTCTTACCAGGGCCTGTAGTGACAAGACAAGGGGCAATGGTTTTCAACCAAAAGAGGGTAGGTTTAGACTTGATATAAGGAAGACTTTTGTTTTTTTTTAATGAGGATGGTGTGACATTGAAACAGGTTGCTCAGGGAAACCGTGGATGCCCCATCCCTGGAAATGTTCAACGCCAGGTTGGATGGGGCTCTGAGCAACCTGATCTAATGAAAGATGTCCCTGTCCATGGCAGGGTGTTGGACTAGATGGTCTATAAAGGTCCCTTCCAACCCAAACCATTCTATGATTCTGTAACAGTCCTGTACAACATGAGGCAAAGCTAGAAGAACTTGGGATCTTGAGGAAAAAATGGAAACAAGCAATCATGAAATTAAGAAGATGTGAAAGAGTCAGCACAGAAGAAGTGCCAAAAGGGACCCAAAGTTTGGGTTGGGGATGGTCAGTTTGATTTTGAAGAACAGGTCACAGAAGAGCATTACAGATGGGAACCAGAGAAATGCATAAAAGATTATTAATATCAACAAGTGGCTTGAATTGTCAATATAATTATTTTTGATCACTTCAAAGAGTCATTGTTTCAAACCTACGGTGAGGTAGCTGCAATACTCTTAAGTACAAGAGGTAGCACGAACTTGACAGAAGTGTATCAGTCAGCAAATATTTGCCTAGACTGTCAGTGCACATCATACCCAATTTAGGTGTTGTCTTTAACAAAAATAAGTCAGGAAATGAACTTAAAGTATAATAGGCATTCCCATTAGTTTCTTTAATAGATGTTCTTGTTCTGTAATAGGAAAATGACAGACAGTTAACAAATTATCATGAATAGATATTGTGTGATTCACCATGTTGATGAGCTTTAAGAGCACTGCTCTTCGCATTTTTTTTTTCAGTCAGCTCAGGTAGAGACTATTATAATCCCAGGCTAAGGAAAATCTCCACCAGCATTTAACAGAGTAATCTTGGCTGTGTTAAGAATATAAAGTTAATACATAAACACACGTTTAGCACCTATAGCGGTAAGACTACCTGCTACATTGCTTTGAGACAGCCAGCTAGATGGGCATTTGCAGAATCTTATCACATAGTCAGGCAAAAATTGAGAATTTTCAAGGGACAGCTTTAATATATTTTAGCTGATGAAGATCTCAACAGAGAATTTTTAGTAGGGTTGTATACATTTAACATGACAAAGGTTTAAGGGAAAAATACAATACAAACCAAAAAATAACATAGAATATTTAGTTGTTCTATGCTGGCAGACAGAAAGCATGCCTGTTCCTTTGCAATTTTCTTCTAGCTGCCTGTCTTCAAGCTCAGGCCAGTTTGTACATGCCCATCTCCGAGGTCAGTGATAACCAGCAGTATCACCACCAAGGTCCAGAGCACAGTTGCACGAATAAAAAAGAACTCCAACACAACTTTAAGCATTAATAATAAAAAAAGTTTATGCAACCTTCTTACAGAATGTAATATGTATTTCTTACATGTAGTGGTATGTTTGTATATGGTTTGTAGCTCCCTCCATTTTACAGCTAAAAATTTACAGCTAAATCTCCAGTGCACTATGACACCATTTCATGTTACAAAACAGAACGATTTTGTGAAGTTTTCTAAGTTTTTGGTCAATATGAACAGAGCCATGCCCAAGGGAAGAACCAACTTTGACTCTCATGCTTTAGCTTCAGCATAAACCTAGTCCTGACCTACAGCAGAGGACAGGGCTTCTAGACACCAAAGTGCATCAAGCTGTGGCTCCATCCTGACACCAGCCCCACCAGCAGAAGAGGATGGGACGCCAGTTATCTGATATACATCCAGACACATGCTCTGCTCTGGCCCCAGCCCTCATCGTGGCTCTCCAATTAGAGCATCATCCAGTAAAACACCAGTCTGGAAGACCCTCCATGCCCTAACCTCAACCAGGGGCAGCTCTAATGCTCTGCTCGCTGATGGAAATCTCAACAGAATATGTTGAGGTAGTAGACTTGTGTCTGTCTGCATGTGCTTGCTCATGCATGCAACACAACAGCAGCTTAAGGGGTCAATATCATACAGCAAAAACACATACAGGGGGTTTTTTCCCCTAATGAAAATAATGCTACTTAGAAAAGTAGTTATATTTTGGAAAACAAAACAAGCTCATACGATTCCCCTACCCTTTTTGTACTTAGCCCAACTTGCCATATTTCCATCTCTGCAAGTGTGGGGAAAACTAGCAAAATCCTTACTTGAAAACAGCTGCATAGGTGTGCAAATACACTTCTTTGTTTAACTATTACAGGAAAGAAATCCTATGGAAAGGTGGTACAGGCTGTAACAGCTTCCCAGGTGTGTGTGGCTGCACCTTGCAGCACATTTGTGGAGGTCTGTCCTTTCCTCCACTGCCCTGTGCCACCACCGTGTGCCTCTGTTAACCCCAGCAAGATGGATTTTACCAAAGTTTATTAAGTTTTGGGGGGGATGGACCCCACTTTCCCGGGGTAAGGGCCAGGCCTGGGTACATGAAGAAGTGAAAAATGCAGAATGTACCAACCCAACACCCCATGGCACCCAATTTCTGTTACTGTTGTGCAGTTTCCCTATGCCCTCACATATTTAACACCCCCAAAAGCCCATTCGTGAAGATGGATGTTATGTTTAAAAACACAGAGGAGAAAAACAAGTTTCCAGAGGTCTGGTTGCAATTATTTTCAATTTGCATCAAGCATAGCATAGACTGCTCAGATTGCTGCTCTGTGCTGGGAAAATCCTCCAAAAAGGTCTCTGACAACGAAGGGTTATTTGCCCAAGGCATCACTGGGACAGAGCATCTGGAGCCTCCTTGATTGTCACTTCTAGGGAAGCTTTCATGCAAAAATGACAGAGGGAATTTCTTTAGATGAAGAGCAACAGTTCATATTCAGGAATAATGTTCACTCCAGGCTCCATCTATGAAATTTATGCAGCAGCTACTCCTCATCATGCTTCCCGCTCTTGTCATTTCCCAAGACAGCCATTGACAAAAGGAAAAATAACTGCATAGCTAAGGTTATTACAATATGACCTTATTAATTACAATTATATTCCTGTTGCTACTCCTCTCAGGACTTATTAGAAAAAACCTTCATTTTGTCCTTGTGTGTCTCCATTATAAGCATCTCATAATATATGTTTCCCATTAGTAAGTCATACTTCTCAAGCATTAATGTTGAAAATAAAGCCTTCAGAGGCAATGGAGGCCTGATTTCCCTACAAAATCACATGACCCCTTGAGAGGACAATACTTGCTTTGTTAAACATAATTTATGAATGCCTTTATGGTATGGCAATGAAACCCACTGTGTCCTTGCAATGCCCACACTCTTTCTAAAACCTGCTCGTAAATGTCCCCAAGTCTACCTAGCCCAGCCCTTGATCTGGAGCAGCAGCAATAGCAAACGCTCTTTGGGGGGACAAGGGAGCCCAGCCACCCCCGAGGACCATTCATTCCCCTGGGATTGCCCCAGGATCCAAGACAGCTGCATTGGGAATATTGGAAAGTTCATCTCTCTTTAGGATCCATTTACAGACCCATTCTCCATTAACAGAGCCTTCCTTCCAGCGACGCTTTCCACACCACGTACCAGAGCCTTCCCCATTTTTTCAAGATTTCTCTGCAATTTCTAATCAGCCAGGTCCACAGCAGGACAAATTTTGCGTGCGTACTCTCCATAACTTGCTAGAACCCTGAACTTAGCTAAGTAACATGCAGCATAGAAGGAAGTATCTTCTTCAGAAATTGAGGGAATTCAGACCACAACCCTGGAATGCCACTTTTGTTTTTCACTCAAGGCTTTCCAAAACAGCTTTAACTGGTTGAGCTGACCCAGAAACAAAATTAATGAAGGCTAGCATTGTCCTTCCTGTGTTGTCCTCTCATAAAGTAATTTAATAATATTTGTAAAAAGCAAAAATAAAGAACACAGTAGGGAAAATAATTTACTAGGATACGATCACTTGTTGTAAACTGCCAACTTCAGACAGCCAAGCTTAAATATGAGAAAGGATGACATACTAAAAAATAAAAAGTTGCAAGCTACGGTTTTGTACTGAAGCAGTAATATGACTGGATTACTAAAAGTAATGAATAAAATTTAAAAGTGGATCAGATTCCTTTATCTTCAGACATGTTAAGGGCTGGCCAGCCTACCCAGCACAAGGAGCACAAGGATGCTGCTGCAGGGAAAAACCCAAATAACTACACCATGCATAATACCACGGAGATAAGAAAGGTCACAGGATTCAAGGAACTACTACTGCTGGTGCAAAAAAAGCAGACAGAAAAAACAGGAAAAGAGTCATGGACAGAGATTGTTGAAAGGGAGAATTTGAAAAAAATAATTCACAGAACACCTTTGCAAAATTGCAGTTAATATATTTGAGCACTAGTGAGTCCCATGAAGGTCTGCAGCTCTGTGCAAGCCTCTGAGCAGGTACAAACACAGCACAGCATCTATACGTCTGCAAGTGCCTAACTCAGCACAAGGCACTCCCCAAAACCCAGCTGCTCTATTTTCTCCTTTTGTAACATTTCTGCTACTGGGAACATGACAATGCCAGTGATTCTCTAGAAACTGGGCAGTTTTGACTAACTAGGGGAAAAGAAAAAATTTCTGGAGGTATTGTTCCCTGGTGGGAAAAAAAAAAAACAAACGAACCACCACACAACAAAAAACAAAAGCAAAAAACCAAAACCAGGTGGCTCACAGAGGAAACAAATTAAAAAGGACAGTGAGACCCCCAGCCCAGGACCGAAACACTCTCGTATCCTTATAGTACTGCTCCAAGTGAGAGAGCAAAGAACAAGAGAGGTAATGCAGGTAGGGGACACTCACAGTGAAGTTTTCATGCTGCCATTTATTTTCCAGCATCATAATTAAAATGAATCAAAATATTAATTACAGGTTGCATGCTATGCTTCATTCTGAAGTTGAAGAAGATTCACTTGCCATCAGATATTACAAATTTTGCCTGCACTTTTTCTGCAGTTTTTACTTGTACTTATCCAAAAGCATAACAAAATTCAGTGTAAAGTGACTAAAGTTGCAAACTACATGCAAACCGATAAAATGGCAACTCAGTCCTGAAGACTGTCAAATCCTACAAAGAGTGCTAAATAAAGCAACTTTTCCAAAGCGAATCTTAAAATTAATCTTGCAAATTACTCCTTGTAAGTTACTATCTCTCATACTGAGGTTTACCCCACAAAGAATTAAAAAAACTGGGAAATGCTAGTTCAACGTGTTTTATGAGAGAACAACTCGAGCATGCATTAGCAAGTGATGAGCTATTAAAAATCACAATATTCAGCATGGATGTTAGCACCTATATACATTTTCCCTAGTTCTTTATATCTCCTCTCCTGCTGGGTCTGCATTTTTTATCAAAATGTTTTCCAGCCACATGAATCACAAGGATGTCAGCCCACTTGTGCATCTGTGCCCTGCATGTGGGAGATATCGGCACGCAGCTTTGCAAAAGCAGCGCAGGACACAGTGGGCCATTGTGATATACCCAGTGATTGACACACAGAGATCAGCGCAGTTTTGGAAACAGTGACATTTTGCCCCCAGATTTTGAAAAGTATGTTCCACCACTCTCTCTACAACCCTGTGTCACCTGCGTGACAGTAACATCCTCCCCAAAGTCAGCACTTCCATCCTACACACTGCAACTGCCACAGGAAAGAGATGCTTCTCCAACATGCTGCCACTGTTTTACATGTTGGCAGATATGAATTTAGCCTTGAAATCTTCTAAGCCAAGCAATATCAAAGAATATAGCACCCGCACAGGCAAATAAAATATTTACGGGGCCACTGTGTGAAAACAGTGGTCCCACGGCAGGTTGGAAACACCATTCCCTCACGACTGTCTGTGATATGTGATGGGCATTGCCTTGGGTAATCATGCCCAAGAAGCTTTGCTTCCTAGCTCTGCAGTTTTGGTCACCCTCAGTTTATAAAATACCACGCTCTCACAGCACCACTGCTGCCGTTTCACCGACCACGTGCCCACCAGGACAATGCCACCGTGGCAGTGTTGACCACAGGGTCCAGGCCTTTCATGTTTCTCCAACCCATCAGTACATGAGTGCTTTGGCAGCTGCTGGAAAACCTTGCCGCAGCACTTTCAGAGAGACATATAGTACATAGTAAGATGCCCAATACCACAATACCATCAGGAAGAGTTCAACCGAAGACGCTTGAGCTGTTGATTCCTCCTGTAGACTCAGAAAGTTGAGCACTGTCCTGGGCTGACAAAGACACGTGCAGCAGCAAATCAAAACATGAGCAAACTCACCCTGTACCACAATCTGGCCATCTCACAAAAGGGTCCCCCCATGCACTAGGAGCTCTACTTGGTGAACTTGCATCCACGTTGCTTTTCCAGACTGACAGCTGTAAAGGACATCGAGCAGTTGGGCAGCCCTGAGTTTGGAGACTCACAGCTACCAGCGTACTCAGTTGCCAAGTTTATGTCTAATACTGGCTTGCCTTAATCATATCGATATAATCTAGATGAGATACAAATCTCAGGTAAAATGCAAATCCACCTTTACGTTACGCTCAGACGATAGAGGTGGAAATAATGCAAGGCCCACCATCTCTATGTTTCAGTAATGTGCAACAAGAATTCTTTTCCAAGAAGAATACGACTTGAGGCAACATCAATCAACATTTTGAATTGTTCTGCACCATTTCCCCAGGCTACCAGAGGAACAGTCCTGAAAGGACTACCGTGACCTAGTAAACCTCAACCATCCAGCCTGTGGAAAACAATCCTGTTCTGCCTAACCCCATCAAGGATACAGCTTCACTCAGAACAAATAACCTCCTGCAGAGTCCAGTCCAGCTATCTGAGATGTCTTCTACTCAGCAAAGAATGGCACTTGTTCCTCATCATTCCCAATAATAAATCTCCTGTCTCTAACTGAGAAAGCAAAAGGCAAGAGGCCTCAGAAACATAATGTCCCAGACAATCAAAAGCTAGCTTTTCAAGGGCAAAAGTAATAAGGTTTACAGATCTGAAAAGCCTTGTTTTCTAGAAGAGCAAATGCAGATAAAAGAGCATAAAAAAACATGAACAGCATCTCCAGCCTCGGTCCTTTCCTCTGCCCTTCTCCAGCTATCCCTGCTTGCCTTCCCACCTCCCTTACCAACCTCCAATCCTCTGAAACACCCTTTGAAGTCCTACAGCCTTAATTTATACTCAGGAGTTTTTACTCATTGCTGCGCTCCAATGATGCCAGCAAACTGCACGTGCAGGTCACATGCAGCTTCAGCAACTTAAAACAGGATCCCCCAGTCCATCAGAACTCATGTCTGTAAGTGCAGCTGACAAAAAAAGTGTGAGAAATAGAGAACAGAAGGATAGCTAAACTGGATCATTTAGTTTTAAGATTACAAACTTCTGATCGTGTATTTCTGGAAGTGTTAGGATTCCCGCAGATCCCCCAAAACATTTCCCTTACAGGACCGCAAAAATCAACCTAAGGGTAGAATTATGGAGCTGAAACTGATTATTATTTTAATTTCTAAAAGCTGATAAACTTAATTTTTTTTAAGGCTACTAAGTAGTCATTAAGTATGTTTTAATTTAGATTATCAGCATAATTTCTTACATAATCACTCATCTGCTCATACTCATAACTAAGTTGTCTCACTTACTAACAAAAGTGCTGACAACTTGGAAGAGTGCCAAAATCCTTTGTACTCACCTTCAAATAAAGGAAATCATGTTGAGATGTGATTATTCATTATAACAGAAGTAAAATGATTCTCCATATACTGTATTTTGCAAGATATAAAATATTATAATCTTTCACTTTTCAAAGCTGGAAAACTGACTGCCTTTTCATTTTTACAGAAAAAATATGTACGCTTTGTTTTATAGTTGATAAATATTTGGAGAGTGCTTATGATGCAGTGTCATGAAAAAGGGGTTCTTGTTTACCTCTGGATTATCGTCAATAAAGTTTTCATTAAACAGCACAGTTGAAAATATCACCTTCCTACAGAAGAGGTGGGCAGCAACTTGTTAATGAGAAACTTTTTGTAGCACCTCGGGGACTTTGCAGCATTTGCCTGGTTACATTTTATATGCTTTCACTGTTAGCAGTAATTAAAATATGAACAAAATCCCACAATTATAAGAGTAATTTAAAAACTAGGATATATTTTCGTTTGATGAAAAGCACTTACGCTGTTAAGTGTGGTTAAAAAGATTGAGAGGGATCTCTTACCCAGACAGGACAGTCATGTACGACCAGTCTGACATTTCCAAACACGCAGGCTTGATATTCGGTAAAAACCGGGTTTCCAACGTGACTGGCAGACAAACTGCTGTCAATCCGGGAAATGAGAGCACTTCTCCTGAGATAGCTCCAGATCAGGCTTGGCTGCTGATTGTCCTCAGAAAAGCTGTCTCTTTCGTTCCCAAAGGCTACGATATTAACCGACCTAAAATAAAAATAATAAAGACAAAGCTGTGTTAACACAGATGAAGGGCAGGGCTAAGAGGGGAAAAAAAAAAAATCCCCTTAAATCAAACCTAACATATTAATCCTTCTGAATCCTCTTCCCTCCCTAGATTTTAACAACCCCCTGTAATCGACAGCAGAACACATACATGATCTCAAATCCAACAGCAGAACAAGCGCAAAGCGGAAAAGAAACCTGGAAGCGCCGCTTGCGTTACAAATCCCCAGCTGGCTTCGGCTTTTTATTCGTGGCCGTCCAGGCTCAGCGGCCACCGCCGGGGCCCTTGCCGCATTCCCTCGCCCCACGCCGGACGGGAGAAATCGGTGGCCGCCGCGCCGGGGGATGGACCCCCGCGGACGCAGCAGCCGCGGGTGCAGCAGCTGCAGCGGGTGCAGCAGCTGCAGCGGGTGCAGCAGCTGCAGCGGGTGCAGCAGCTGCAGCGGGTGCAGCAGCTGCAGCGGGTGCAGCAGCTGCAGCGGGTGCAGCCCAAGCACGGGTGTCCGCGTTACTGGGCGGCTGTCGGTGAACTCGAGGAGTAAGGCGAGCAGCCGCCCGCTCGGTCACAGCCATCGTCTCCTGACGTCAGTCAGCAGGAGCACGGCACACGCAATGGGCAGAGCGAGCTGACGTTTCCGCGGAGCCAACGCGGAGCAGCCAGGTCAGCAAAGGCAGAGCAAGGCGCTGGGGCAGAGAGCGGAGCACGACCCGCCGCGGGGGGCTGCGGGCACGGCACGGCACGGTGCTGCTGCTGCTCTTGCTCCTGCTGCTGCTGCTGCTGCTGCTGCTCCTGCTCCTGCTCTTGCTCCTGCTGCTGCTCTTCCTCTTGCTCCTGCTCCTGCTCCTGCTGCTGCTCTTGATCCTGCTGCTGCTCTTCCTCTTGCTCCTGCTGCTGCTCCTGCTCTTGATCCTGCTGCTGCTCTTGCTTCTGCTGCTGCTCCTGCTCCTGCTGCTGCTCCTGCTCCTGCTGCTGCTCTTGATCCTGCTGCTGCTCTTGATCCTGCTGCTGCTCTTGCTCTTGATCCTGCTGCTGCTCTTGATCCTTCTCTTGCTCCTGCTGCTGCTCTTGCTCCTGCTGCTGCTGCTGCTCTTGCTCCTGCTGCTGCTCTTGCTCCTGCTGCTGCTCTTGCTCCTGCTGCTGCTGCTGCTCCTGCTCCTGCTCCTTCTCTTGCTCTTGCTCCTTCTCTTGCTCCTGCCCTGCAGAGCACGGACCAGCACCACCCCAGCCACAGCTTGCCTGCACCGGGGGAGAGACCAGCACCCCCGGGACCATCACAGCTGAAGGCGAGAGCAGTGTGAAGACCCTCTGTTTTACAGTATTTAAACCTCTTTTTTTTTTTTTTTTTCCAGTGAAATAGTATCTACCTTTTCAGTATTAGGCTGATAACTTCTGAAATGCCACGTAGATTTCTTAGCGTTTGTGTAATGTTTAAAGCACTGTTTTCAAAAAGGGCGAGCTCTAATTATAATAAAATAAACAAAAATACCTGGAACCAAATCCACTCTAAAATGGCATGCTCTCTGTCAGATACCACTATACACACTAGAGTAAAAAAAACAGAGTAAAAATACTTTGGACGCACTAAGTGATAGATAAACCCTCTCTATTACACGAACACATGCTGCTGTTAATTCCACAGGCAAGAACTCTTTCAACACAGGTCTTGATACAATTATCAACAGAATAATTAATAGACCGTTGCCTGCAACAGTCCATACTCTGAGAAAGGTACTATTCCACTATTGGCAAATGTGGGAGATGACAACTGATGTCACAGCCGAAGTTTTATACCAATATCGTGTTGATTGGCCAGGCCATTTTTAAAAATCAGAAGCATTAGTATCTGTTGTATACTAATGAAGTCAAATGATGTTTATATTTTTATTATAAATTCTACAGGGCCTACTGAAAAAAAAAAACCAACAAAAAACCAACCTAAAACAACAACAGATAATTTACCAGAATTTTTGTTTCCCCACGTTTTATCACATTCCAGCTTCTGCTTTTCAATCTAGCTTTGCTTAGAGAAGACAAATGACAGGTCGAGGTTTTGTTTTTGTTCCCCTTCCCCCAAAAAAGTTTGAATCCATGATTCTTACGTGAGTTTAAAAAAGTAGACAATCAAAGGAAGCCACTGGTTTTTTTCCCCAGATGATCCTTAGACTGTGATGTATCGTCCGCCACATCCAAATCCTCGGTCATGTCCAAACACTGGGTGCATGAAGTTCGTTTCGTGACCGCCGACATACTCAGAGCCATCACACTCTTGCAACCACGTCTATTAGTGTACTTTTTCAAGGGCGCTGAATATCGCTTTGAATCCTTAAATTTGAACTTGTAGTGAGTGGTCTAGATGTTGAAAATGAAGAAACCTTTGAGAGAAAAGTTCCTTACAACACTACTGAGCATAACCTAGTGTAGCTAAATAAATAAATAAATATGCACACACATATACACACACACATATATATGCACGCATGTGTATATACATACATGTATACGTACATGTATATACATATACACACGCAGACATGCACACACATAGAGAGTTGTAACACCAAGGAAAAACTGGGCTGGTAAATAAGGCAGCCCTAGTGAGAAGTAACCCAATTAACCCAAACTCCAATTAGCATAGCTTAGGCATTGCTGCATACCTAGCCCTGCCTAAGGGTGGGAAGGGCAGGGGGACTAAGAGAGATGGAGGGTGACAGAAAACACTTGTTTTGCTCTCACTCTTTTCTTGAACCATCTGGGAAACTAATTAGGACTGCCAGAAGCATCAATTCTGGCAAATTACGCAGATGGTGGATGTGGCCCTCATCTCACCTGATGAACAGCACTTAAAGCTTACAGGCTAAAATACCATACTGTTTTAGTAACACTTCAGCAATCAAAAAGTTTAAAACAACATTTAAAAAGCAAGCATTAAAATTGGATGAAAATGCTGTCTGTTCTGTGAAAGTCGGTCCATAACCCCATTTTTGTCTGTGTTGCTGAGGGACTACGCAATACATTTCAAACAAACAAACAGAAAACAGAAAAGGAAATCAGTTCAGTTTTGCAGGGTGATTAAACCATAAATGGAGAAGCCTACTTGGTACCTCTAACGCAGATGCATTCTGCAAGTTACATAGGCACTGCAAGGGAAAGCCATAAAAGATTGTTTAACTGAGAGAAGGGGATTATAGAGGATTGCTCGACTGTTCCCTGTCTGGCAATCTGGAAGGTAAATATCCAATGTTCAGCAAACATTTCAGCAGCAGGCATTTGCCACTGCTGCTGACATACAAAGAAAAAACTGCAGAAAAGGGAGTCTTTGACAGGGTTCAGGAAAAAACCAGCTTATTTGGCCTTGTGCATTTTACACTGAAACATTATTTTGTTTCAGATTGTTTTTCTTGAAGGTTTCCAGCGAGTATCTCAGATAAAGCAATGAAAACAAATACGCAGTCTTTGCTGACAAAGGGTAATGATACTTTCCACGGCAAGGACATAACTGCAGCTAAGTCAAGGAGGAAGATTTTTTCCTTGTGGAAGCTGTAGCCTTATTTGCAGTGGTCCATGTATGACTAACTGGCCCATATTTTCAGGGCAGTGAGGGGATTTACTGCACTTGCATTCAAAGTTGTTGCCAAGCCCACTCATTATCTGAGTCTGCACGCTGCATAGAGCTGCTGGTGATGTTCTGAGCACTTTAGGTGCACAAGAAATTATGTTGTTCTAGGTGAGGTAAATTTCTGTTGGTTTTTTTTTTGTCAAAGATAGAAGATGACTCCAGATAACAGTAATACGTTTTGCTGAATAGACCTGTTTCCTCCTAATGTTGCAAAATACAACCTGTGACAGGCTTGACTTTATTAGTGCTTGTTCACAGTGGAGATCGCTGCTGCGAGATCTGCCAGCCGAGACCTGCAGGCACAAAGCACCAGCAAACAAAAGGAGTTTTTCTGTTGTTGTAGCCATCTGCCACATCCAAACCACCGAAAACCGCCCATGTATGAGAAAGCAAGGAAGGAACAGTGGGACAGTGTTAAGGACCACTAATATTTTTCAGTACAACTACACTAGAAAAATGCTGCAGGGTTGATCGGGCTTGGAAGCACAGGAGGTTTCCATCCCCCCCATGAATACTGGAGCCAGTTTCAGAGGTAGCACAGCAGTTCTTGGCCAGAGGTTGCTATCCTTCCAGCCCAAGAGATTTCACTGTTGACTGCTTTCTAGATGTCACTGGTGGAGATATCCAAAAAATCAGCACAAATCCCAAGGCTTTTGTACGAAGTTGTGGAATCACCATCCTCGGAGCCGGGCAAGGTTTCACTGGAAAAGTCCTTGCCCAACCCGAGCTCAATAGATGTGCTTGGAGTGGGGGCTGGGTTCGATGGCCTCCAGAGGTCCCTTCCAACCTGAATTATTCCCTGACTCCACAAATCCCCTCCCTTCTGGAGAGTGACCACTAAGCCCTGTCCTTCACTTCCTCTTCTTACAGCAGCTTTCAACCCAAAAACCAACCTCTCGTCCAATCTTGTGGCAACTTAGTTTCTTTACAGAGTTTAATAAGATTTGCAAAAAGCTTCTCAAAGGCTTTTTGAAAATGCAAGAGGATTATTATGCCCACACGACCCCCTTTATCGGCACACTTACCGCCCTTCCTCCAAATGCCAGTGATGCTGGTCTTCACTGGAGCCTCTTCAACACCTTCCCAACAGACTATGTTCATCCACGTGTCCCCTGATCTCATTCTCTATCACAGACGGTATCATCTCACCAGGAATGGCAGCCGGTCCCACTGCTTTGGCATTCCACAGACCCTGCTAAAGCAATTTTTGAACATACTGGCAGCCTCCAATGGCACCTCCAAGGATACACAGCCCCCAGACCCAGTTCTGTGGTTTCTTACTGGAGTTTCTGAGGAACATCCTCATAAATGTTATCTACTCCTGGCCACTTATTAACATCTACTTTAACTATTTTTTTCTAATATTACTGTATCAGATCAAGTAATGCAGTATCAGCCTGATACTGAATCAAAACTATGAAGGGGGTGAAAAAAGATCTGATGGCAGGAGGAGAAAGAAAAATAACAGTTTTTTAATTTAAACCAGATCCAGTTTGTAGCAGAACAGAGCTGTGAAAGCAACTACTGGGTTGCGGAAAGCTGCTGACGCTGTGAGGGTGATTCATGGATTACCAGAAGCCAGCTCTGCTGCTGCTGCAGAAGTGCAGTGCAAGGATTGCTCTACAAGCTTGCTGCTTTCAGCAGTGGAGGGAACAAGGTCCTGTACCATGAGGAGGGGATCCAGTTGGCACCCACATGCCCCAACCTGCTGCAGAGGTGAAGGGCTGAAAACATTACGTGCTGCAGAATAAGACACCCCATTCCCAGTGGTGAGAATCCCCAAATGCAGATATACAGCTGCACCGTGTAATTCTTACATCATTGTTTAACAAGTGTTATTAATTGCATTAGATCCACAGGTCAAAGGATCAAAAAAAGTAGTTTATATGTTACTTCTGCTGGTTTAGAAACAGAAGCCATCACCCCAGGGTGGATATAGACCATCATGTCATGCAGAGGAGCACCACCCATCCCACCCCAGCCTGCCCTGGTTCTCCTTGCCAAGGCTTGTTGGCTTGGCCTTGTGCTGAGGCTAAGCTGTGGGGAGAGCTAGGCATGGAGCAAGCACCACGGGGAATGGGGAAAGGTCTCTGCTGGGGTGGCCCGGCCAGAGGTACTGATCAAACCACTCCGCAGGTCTCTGCTGCCTGGGTGTCCCCTTCCACAGGGGACTGGGAGAGATGTGGGACCACCTTGGCAGGAGATGCTGCTGTAGTTGGGGGGCAGGGAAGGGAAGGGATGGCATATGCTCAGCAGGTTTTGAAAGTTCTGGGCTATTTTAATCCACTTCATGATCCCCTGGATAAGCGCTTAAGACCAAGTGACCCAGCGCGTGAATTCTACAGGGAGAAGTGCCTCAAACTACTTAACGTGCTCCTGCAGAAGCTCTGCCCTTTGCCTGCCTACGGTTTTGTTCAGTAATGTATAAAGTTTCTACTTTTTCTCACTAAAAACATATCACAGGAGTCCAGATAGCATTCATTACATCAGGGAAATGAAAATGATCTAATAAAGTCAGCTGAAGTGTGAGTTAATGTGCATTTTAAGAAGAGAAAATTAAAGAACAAAGATCATACCTAGATATACAAAATATCTACCACATAGTATATGCATAACAAAACCAGTTACTCACCTATCAAAGCTGCAAGTTCTCAACAAGTCACAAATAAAACCTCATCAGGAGTAAGTTTCCTGTTTAAAGTTACCTTCTAACCCATTTTATACAACTGCACTTCTCCAGAATTAAAAGGCAAAGCACATTGTCAATCAGCTTTCCTTATACAGATGTTAAACATCTTCCAAGTGGTCATTGGATGGCCATTTAATGATTAAAAAAATAATGTTGGTTTCCAAAAATCCAAAGATACAGTTTAGAGCTAGACTTCAAATCAGCTGCTTCTTTTTTATTATTTATTTATTTTTCCTGATTTCTGCTTTCTTATTTTCCCTTCTGTTATGATTTCACTGCTATTTATTATACTCCTTGTAGTTCCCAGCCTCCTCTGCTGGCCACATACCTCTAACTACAGAGGCATGTATTGAGGCAGCAAGAGAGGATGATCTGTGTGTGGTAACTGAACAATTTTCATGGATTTGAATGTTGTCTTCACTGCTTTCACTGTAACAGAAAAATCACTTAATTTTAGTCTCACAGCCTCTCACATTCTCCTGCACTCTTGTACTACTTATTCCAGAACGGCAGCCCACTCTCAAGAGGTATTTGGCTGCTCGGGAGCCTTTACTGGCTGATAACTGTACATGTGATGTGAGAAATGGCATGTGATAATAGGACATAAATGACAGTGTCTTTATAAATGGATTCTTTTTAAGAACAGAAGCCAGTGAATTACTATTTTCCTGCCTCATACCCTGGGTATATAATGTATAGTCACGGAAGGGTTCTGGTTTGGGCTGTTGTCTCTTGAAGGAGTGTTAATTGACATCTCACTACTGAACAGCCTATTTTTACAAAACTAATGGGAATTCAGTGTCTTCAAGGCTTTTCCACCATCAGTCCACTATAGTCAAAGTTTACTACTAAGGGCTGATGCATGGATGGTATGGACAACGTGACTCTCTAAGCATTGCTTCCTCCGGAAATTGGGCTGGCAATCGCTCCCTCTGAAGAGGAGGGAGATGGACACTCACAGCACTGTGTCATATTTTATTTTCACAATAGTTTGTTGGAATTCTTGTTGTTGTTGTTTTGGGGGTTTGTTGCTTTTTTTTTTTTTTTGAAGTGCACATCTGCACTAAATACCTCACCTCTGAAATCACTGAGGAGTACCAGGACAAATTTGGTAAGTTTTCACACAAAAAGTTTTCAATAAAAACCTGACATTTCTGAATGCCAGGTCTCCAAACAGAAAATGAAACCTTGATTTAATCTATAAATCAGTATTGTACTTTTATGGTTTATTTTCTCTAAGTTGAGGTAAATAAAAGTAACCACAAATTACCTTGTATTTGTTGTTGGTCTAGAGTTTGCACAGATATAAACCGACTGATCAGCACTAGGTATTTTCTGGTAATGAGATTTAGTGTCTATTGCTTTATTAGTAGTATTATAGTTGCAAGAAAAATGAGGCCAAAAGGCCAGACTGGTCAGCCTGAAAGATGGTCTGCTCAGAAACCATCAAAATAGATTAGCATTTAAAGGCCTAAATTTTTCATACTGCAAAAAAAGATCACTTACAGGAAAGAGCAAGAAGAGGAATTTTCCTATATTATAACAATATACTATTCTTGATACTGCAGAAAAACTAGAAGAATTGCCAAGCAGCTTGAAAAAGGAGCTGGCAAGCAATTGCAAAAACAGTTGCTTGAGCTGGATGAAAAGAACACACATAAAAGTAATGTATCGGGTTAATTTTCCACGTAGTGTCTATGAAGCTCTAGCATCAGTAAATTGTCTAAACTTCCTTTTTTACTTCTTGTATTTTCTTTTTCATGGCAGGTGTGTTGCTTTTCTGATAGTAGTATATGCATTATAAATTTCCATCTTCTTCTCTTCTATTAACCTCATAGTAAAACTTCACGCTTTGTTAATATAAAAGAATGCAGTTTTGTTTGAATTTCACAAATCTTTTCCTTTCTTAGAGTTAACATTTTCTCTACTGAATCATAAGAAAGAACAAAATTGGTATAATTTTCAAAAATCATGTTCAAAATCATGTTTCAAAAGTCACGTTAGCCTGCTAAGGATGAGATCTGACTTCTCAGTTTAAAACTGAAGACATAAACAGCATATGCCAAATAGCATCAACTTTATTACGGCAAAGGCCCTATTTTTGCCTTAGCTTCACTTCAGAGGCACTGGATAAGTCTCCGAATAATTACGATGCTCTGACATTCTTACAGTGTAAGTATAAACAGTAAATACTACTAAAAGGTAACGTTTCAGGCACACATTTAATATGTGTTTTTTCTTCTCTGAAAACATTTACAAAAAAAAAATCAGGCTTTTTCTGCAAGAAAAGATTTGGCAGTTCTTGGTTGGTTTTTTTTTTCCTTATATTTGAATCATCAGCAATCTTCACTGAGTGTTCTACAGTGAAGAGTCTTAAATTACATCGTGATTTTCAATTATGTATTTGGCAGCAACTTAAGCTATAGTCTTGAATATAGATTGATATCTCCAGAAATCTTGCCAGCATTGCCTAACAATGCTTTTTCATCTAACAAAAATAATAAAGTAGGGGCATGATGTTTGGAAAAGACCAAGCAGGGCAGAACGTTTGGGAGCAAGGGAAAACAAAAGGGAAAACAAGTTACAAAGAACAAAATCAATTGTGTTTTCTCTTTAATAGCAATAGGGGCTTTCTATAAGCTTCTAGGTTTATAGATTTTTGCATGGATTTTACAAACAGTAGTTTATACAACAACATCCCTACAAGACAGTTTTATTCTCTTCTTTGGTTTACTTTTGGCAAAAATGTGTTCTGCTGGGAAAAAATATTGTGGTTTTACACTTAGTTTCCCCCTCTGAAAGCCAATGCTCAGTAAAGTCTCTGTGCAATGATTTATGCAGCTTGTGCTTATTAACAAAAGTGAGTTCAAAACAAAATAATATACAGCATCCAGACTAAAACAAAAATAACCTGTGCTTTAAGTCCAGGAGTGGAGTTACTTAAGGAATGGAGTTAGCTAATGGCTGAACTTACCTCTTATTTCCTCTCTATTACATGAAAATTTTAAAAGAAAGGACATAAATAGAACTTATTTGAAAAGCTTCAGTCTTTAAAAGTATTTTCCATTCTTTACAAGTCAAAACATTTGTACTAATTTAAAATTGAGCTGTCAGCAAAGTAATGAGTAATTATATAGAAATATTTTATGTGACACATTTCTACAGATCGCTAAATGGGATTTAATTAATTGAGTTTTAATCTTATTTTGGTACATCAATGGTTTAATATATACTTGTCTGCTAGAGAACCTGTTGTTTTAAATCCAGTCCTTTTATGACTTTAATTCCTGACCGAGAGAAGCTTGAAACAATCAGTCAGTAAGAGCAACAATCTGATAACATCACCCACAAAAATTTCTGAACTGTGTAAAAAATAATTAGTTCAGGCCAGATATATACCACTGAAACCTCAGATGGAGTGCAAGTAGGCTCTTCAAAAATCTTACCCACCTTCTTGCAATCCCTGTGTTGTGGTATGGAGCATATAGGGTAAATGCCTATCCATTAGATAATCACATGTCCTCAGAAGCTCCAAAATTTCTAAACTAAACAAAGATGAACTTCTCGCAAGTGAGTGATCAAGACATTTGCTTGTGATGAGAAATGAATGTTTTATGGTTTTGATGTTCTGAATTCTGCTGATAGTATTCTCCATCTGTCTGAAATTGTGGCTCACAATTTATAGTATACAAGAGGCAGATCGTTCACCTGAATTTGCGATTTCATACTTAACCACTGAAGACAGGAATAGCTTGGCAACAGTAAAACAATGTTTTTAAGCAGGTGATGAAGAAAACTTAAAAGAAAATGGGTACTGCAATATTTTGCCTGTGATTAGACAGGATTTTTTGCAAGGATGAGGATGAGCTCTTCATTGTTAATTTCACGAAAACCGCTTCACTTGTTTGGGTTGGTAAACTTTCATGCCCGATTATTGCAGGGTCTGTCATGCACAAGTAAACTCTGAGCACTCCTGGGGAGACGGAGTTCCAGTCCTCCATTTTATGAATGGAGTTTACAGAGACAGTACCAGGCACCCAGCTATTCCACTGCAAGGGGAAGGTGCCTTAGGTTAGCTCTACGCCCATGAATCTTAGCGATTTTATCAATGTCACCCAATTCTCCCGGTGTTCAAAACCCTCCCAAGACGCAGCGCGAGGGGAAAGGGACAGCCAGACCTCGGCCCTTCTTTCCTTCCATCCTTGCTGCTGCTGCTGCTGCTGCAGAGGAGCTGCAGAAGGTGCTTTAAAACTGGGGGTTGTGCCCTGCTGCTGCCTTACGGTCTGTACGGAAATTTTGAAACAGACTTTTATGGAGGGTGGATTTGACTGTAGGAGCATCAGAATGCCAAGCCTTATTCCCTAGCAAATATCAAAAATGTTGCTACAGATATATATAGAATGTACACATTAACACAACAAGCTAGCAACTTAAATCCAAAGATTTCTCATTTATCTTGATCTCTAACCTAGTATCAGGCAGACTTTGAAGGCTAGTGAAGAATTCCTCTCATTCCTAATTGCCAATCTTTCGATTCTCGGTCTCATTTCAGTTGCCATGTCCATTCTGATGGTAAGACCACAATTTTTGTTATCAGTAAAAGAAATTCTCCCCACTAGCTTGCAGAATCTGGACACATTATTTAACAGTTTGAGGCACTTGGAAAAACTGAGGAATGGCATCAGTTTCTGTATGGATCACCCTTTTAGGGTCTCTTCTTACAATGTTATGTGAGGGTTAGGACTGAAGTCAGTTCTGCTTGCACACATTGTATTATGCTGTGCCTTCACAGCAGAGCAGCAGTGATGCACAAGCAAAAAAAATCAAAGGAGTGCAGCAAACAATGACATGATAGTAAGAAACTTAAAAAAATATCAATTTAAAAGGTATAAACACTGGCATAAAGTATTGAGAAAGAATTAAGACAAGTTCACAAATTTATTTATTAGAATATTAACGTGGGGGGGAGGCAAACCAATCCATCTTTACTTCTGTGACTTTGAAAGTAATTAAATACTAGCTTTATTGTGTCAAAATAAACAACCAGATCATCGCATTCATTTTTTCTGATTGCAATCAGCACAAGTTTCGCTTCTCTTGTCTTTCTTTAGGGGATGAGCTACCCATATTGTGAAATTAGCTGCAGCAGAGACTGACAGGCTATTAAAGAACTGCAGTTCCTCAGAAGCTTCTCAGGTTAGTGCTGGTCTAGAATAAAGTCATGCCAAGACAGTGTTCCATTTGGAAAAACACTGTTATTTTACAAAACTGTTCTTATTAAACACCTTAGCTCCCAGAAGGAGATCCTGCAGAACAGTTTATTTGGCTCTCCTAGCCAGATCCCCACACAGCAGGAAAATAAAATATTTGTGCGTGTCTCTCTGCTTGCATCTTCTCAGAACATCAGTCCAAAAATTTGGCCTGAAAAATCAGTTTGTTTTCATTCCTGACCTTCATCTGGAGAGGAGGAGGAAAAGACTTCATGTCAGGTAATTTGCCAAAGGGAAGGATCACATATATTCATGGTCCCATTACGTAACCTGGACTTTTGGAACTGGATGTATAAATTAGGCACCTAAATAAGCGACGTGTATCTGATCTTGAACAAGTACCTGCCATTGATGTCAGCTAAAAGTCTTGCTGCCTGAAGTAAGGGATATAAGATCACAAATGTATGTTACCTCATTACAAGTACTAAGGATGCTCAAAATTAATAAGGTGTTTTATTAATCTAGTATGCTGAAAGGAAATAACAAAGTGTACAAATACCATGTCTAGCTATTTTAGCCTCAGTATTTGCTTTTAACAAGCTTAAAGAAAATCTCTGAACAATATTGCATCATAATTAATGAAATACAAAGTCTCAGACCTTCAAAAAGGCTCTGCATTGTTTGTTTTTAGGTCATGGATTTGATTGCCATTTATTAGCACTGAAACATCTTGCATTGTCCAAAGATGAATCTATGCCTGATTTCTTTCTTCACACCATCTACCAGAAAATAGATCATAATTATCATTTCATCTAGTAAGACACTATGAAGTCCTACAGCTAATCTTGGTAGATTTGGGCCGGTAGTATCAGATGGTTTGGAATTGAAAATCATGTGTCAGACACATGGTTAGGATGTAATGCAACCAGCTAGAGGAATGACAGGATTTTCTGAGATGTCTTGAATATAGCTCCAATGACCCTTTTTATGTTTTAGAAGGAGGGCTTCTTATGTAATACCATAAATGACAGCAAAACTCTATTTTTAAACTAATTTCTGATTATTAAGCATAATGGCAAAAACGAGCATTAAAAATACAGTAATTAAGATTATTATTGGGAAATGCAAGTGGAAAAGTTAATTATAAGAAAGGAAAACATCAGCAGAGTGACGTTAAAATGCTATCTGTGTTTTAAACAGATCTTGTGCTTTTATTTCTTGTTCATCTGTTTTCAATACTAACTTAGGTCTTCCAAGATTTTTTCCAAGCTTCTTGTTCTACTAGAATCAACTAATGTACACTTGTCTGTTCTTACTGTCCCTCTTTCTTTCTGTTTTTTCTTTTGGCCACACTGCTCTGTACCCCCACAGCTGTATATTTTCAAGTAAGTTTTTTAAAATAAAAGCTTAATTACTTGAGCACATTAAAGGCATTTTGCTGATGGAATTAAAATTCTTTAGAGGCTATATGCGCTATTGTCATTAACTGTATGCTAACTGTTCATCATAGGCCTTGATTAAGGTCTGTTGGGTTTCCAGCCAGAAGAGAACAGCTCTGGGCTCTCTGGACAGGCTGTCCCTCCACCAAAGCCAAGCTGTGCCTGTGACCCCCCAACACGGTCTCTCTCTCTTGCCCCCAGACCCCCAGCTGGAGTTTCATCCACACCCCAGTGGCACTCGCACCAGAGGAGTGCAGGGATGGTGTCATGCTGAACTCGGGTCCCAAGAAACAGCGACTGCTCCCAACGGGACCTGGGAGATGCTCAGAGACCAAAAGGCATGTGGGTCACCCCTTAGTGCTGTAGCTCCCATTAGGCAACTGGGGTCTCCGTGATTATTCACCTTCCACATTCTCGCCTTTTCCATAGCGTTTTAATTCTCTCGTTACATTCAAGATTAAGAGGAAACAAGGGTGTAGAGTCTCAAATCCATTACCAAGGTTACAGCACGGGGTTGCGATAGCAACCATGACCATCTTTTTGAAAAGATCCTCTTCTCAAATCTTTGCAATACACCATCACTTACTGCTTGAGTGAATGAGTTCATTAAAGATGTGAAAAGTTTCTAGTTACTCTTAAAAAATTATTTCCTTGCTAGACTTCTTAAATATAGCAAGTCACTTGAAACAAATTTTAATGGGCAATGACTAACAGTAGCTTTCTCATTTTCCTGACACTTTATGCTATGATTCACTTAAGTACAGAGTGCTTACCTGAAACCAGCACTGAAGAAAGCTGTTGTTTCGAACAAAAGAGCTCTATGTTATTATGTACTTAGAAAAAACCCAAACAAGAGGTTTTCAGTATCTCAATTCAGAGATAGGAGACTGGACCCAAAGTTAAGAGGCACTATTTATGTTAAGTTTTGCGTCGTTTGCCAGGAATAATGGGGATCATTATCCTTTGATCTTGCTAGAAAATTGTGATAAGTTTTTCAATGAAAACTTGGATATTACAGTGGTACAGTTTGAGACATACACAGACCTATTAAGGTAAAACAAAGCTCAAGAGTCAGAGAATATATAACACATAAGTAGAGAAGAAAACTACTGGACATTTGGTCTTTAGTCCTGCAAAACAGTGTATGTGGATGTGGACTTAATGAATTTTGCTAAACTTGCTTTTGCATCAGCAAGCACTAATTAGGGAGCAGTATGAGATTCCCATATCTTGGTATATGAACTTTCTGTAAAAATGCCCTAGTCTTTTTATTGCTCCAGAAGTTTTGCCCCTAACTTCAAGGCTGTCATGGTTTTGCATTTGAAAAAACATGGTGCGAGACATGACTCCATTACTGCATCACGCCAAGAGAAAATGAACTGTGCATGATAACATGGTGGGATTCTAACACAGCTCAGGTTGTGCTTCACAGTCAAATGAAGGCACTGCTTCAAAAAGTATTGCTTAGTCACGCCCTCATAAAAAAGAACTAATTTTCAGCTGCTACAATACCCCTAAATTAGAAGGCTTATGTTTGTTAGAACCTGGATTATCAAACTCTGAAAAGGATGAACATCTGAATGAAGAAATGATCTCGCAGCTACCTCATTTGCCATTCACCAAGTGCTACAGCCTAGCAGCTAGAGATTTATTTACAGAAAAAGTTTGTATAATATGCATATATATGCATAACCATGTACGTTACCCTCTCTTAATCCAAATTAAAAGAAACCTGTGACTAGGTACCATTCCCAGGTACCATGCAGCATTGCGCCAAGATCCCATCTCAGCAGAGTAAACATCGCACAAGCCCCACGTTCAGCAGGACAGGACACAGCTACAGTCAGTTCTCAGATGTGTACGCTGTCAAGTGCCACTGGGTTAAAAAAGATCTTGCAAAGAGTGAGGGCTGCTTGTTTTGGAAACTCAGTTCCTCCCCTTTGAAATAAACATCTGAAGTTTGCTGTCTGTTGGGCACCTTGCCCTCCATTGTTTCATTTCCCTGGCTGCAAGGAAACTTGCAGATGGGCGATATGTGAAAGACCTTGACAGTGATTTCGTTAGTGGTATCCATTCTTCACTAATTTTTATATTGCTCCTGAGGCATAGAGATGACGCTGCATAAGCCTGTTTTATGTTAAACCCCAGGAGTTTGTCAGGGGTCCCAAGGTGAACTTGCACTTTTTATTTCACCTGGAACAGCTCTGGCCAAATAAACTCATATTCTCACTGTCGCTCTTCCCACCCACAGCTCCTTTATAAAGGGACTCGGAGGGGGCTGCAGGGACCCCATCCTCCTCTGTAATCGACCTGGTGACCCACTCCCAGCTACCCCGCAGCAAGTCTGCAAGCCAGACCGCCGCAGGAGTCATCAACACGCAGCCGTCAACAGCTCTCTGCAAAACACCCTGGGCAAAGTCGTCCAAGGAACGGGCGCAGACCACCCATGTGCATTTCTAGCTTTTGCCTCCAACCACCCGAACCACGGCAGCTGCAGGGGGAGCCTGCCTTTCTCGCGGAGGTGCGACTTCATCAGAAGTCAGCGACGGTCTGCGAAGGAATACGCTGTCCCCTCGGGTCCCGACCACGGCTCCGGGGTGAGCTCTGCAGAGCCAGGCACGGGGAGGCTTCGGGAGCTTTCTGGCGAGCAGCCTCGTATGTGTAAGAAGTGGCTAAATATGTCACTGCTTAAGTAATGGAAAAACTAGTCATCACCGTTACAGAGCAAAACTGCTGCCCTTTGCAAGGGGCAGCAACTGCGAGCTGTGTCGCTTATCCGAAATCTCAGGAAGGGGCTTTAGAACAGCTCTGGTTTTGTCGCTTTTGGACTTAAAAAGACAAGAAATGAGGTTTATTTTGTTTAGCCTGAAGGAACTTTCAGATTCCTCCTTGTTTCCATTCTGCACTGAGGAGATATGGAGAAGAGTGTTTGGGTAAATGCCAAAAACCCATTTAGTATTATTTTTGTTTCATTTTCAGTACTTACACTTTTTTTAGAGGAATACTCATCTATACCCCAACTGGGGAACATTTCAGATGTTAATTTCTGCTTCAGTTTCACACCTATGAAGTACACATAATATTATTCACCAGGGAACTGACTGATAAAATTTTAAAATGCAGGCTATATGAGGCAATAATATTGATTTACTGTATTTTACTGCTACGAATGTTCTCGGAAAGGATTCTTCCGTTCTGCGCAGCAAAGAAAAATTGTGTAAAAGCTGTCCATAAAAATGAACAGGTAATTACTGTTAAACATTGCATTGTCCAAATTACAGAAGCAAAGCCCATTGGGATAAGAGATCAACACAGAAGCAGCAAACATTTTTAAATGCCGGTATGTTTTGTCTTTATCGTCAATCAGTTATTTAAAAAGCAACAGAAAAAATAACCAGGAGTACAACATTACATAGGATCACAGAATGGTTTGGGTTGGAAGGGACCTCTAAAGAGCATCTCGTTCCAGCCCCCCTGCCATGGGCAGGGACACCTTCCACTAGACCAGGTTGCTCCAAGCCCCATCCAACCTGGCCTTGAACACTGCCAGGGATGGGGCATCCATAACCTCTCTGGGCAACCACTGTTCCAGTGCCTCACCACCCTCACAGTAAAGAACTTCTTCCTTAGATTAATCTAAATCTACCCTCTTTCAGTTTAAAGCCATTACCCCTTGCCCTATCACTACATGCCCTTGTAAAAAGTCCCTCTCAGCTTTCTTGTAGGCCCCCTTTAAACACTGGAAGGCTACTGTAAGGTCTCCCCGGAGCCTTCTCTTCTCCAGGCTGAACAACCCAACTCTCTCAGCCTTTCCCCATAGGAGAGCTGTTCGATCCCTCTGACCATTTCCATGTCCCTCCTCTGGACCTGCTCCAGCAGGTCCCTGTCTCTCCTGTGCTGAGGACCCCAGAGCTGGAGGCAGTACTGCAGGTGGGTCTCACCAGAGCGGAGCAGAGGGGCAGAATCCCCTCCCTCCACCTGCTGGCCACCCTGCTTTGGATGCAGCCCAGGATACGGTTGGCTTTCTGGGCTGCGAGCGCACATTGCCAGCTCACATCCAACCTTTCATCCCCCAGTACCCCCAAGTCCTTCCCTGCAAGGCTGCTCTCAATCCCTTCATCCCCAGCCTGTATTGATACTGGGGGCTGTCCTAACCCAGGTGCAGGACCTTGCACGTGAATTTAGTTAACATCAATCCTCCTTTCCACTTAGCACATGTAGACTGATAACAAAAATTTGTGTGAGCACCTGCATCTCCAAACTGATGGTGAGCTTCACGTTTTCTTCCAGGGTTGAGTGTCATGAAAAATACCGTGAGCACTGCAAGCTGACACAGCCTCCTGGGTGGTATTCATCCTGGACATCTATTGCTTTTCAAATTCAGATGATGGTGCTGGTTTCTTGGCTGCTGAGCCAGTCCAGTGCCAGGAACACTGCAAGGCCATACAACCAATATAGGGCAAGGCACCCACTGCACTGCTCTTCTGTCCTTTCCTGGGCCAAAATGCAGCTACAGAATTATGCAATTTTTTTCCTGGAGCTATCTGTGCCAAATAAGCATGCAATATTTTCAGGATGTTCAGTATACACTGTAATAAAAAAGATGATACTTTTTACTTGAATGGGGATGTATCTATGTGTCTTGGATGCTAACTGAAATCAAGGCAGGACATTTGCAAGCAGAGGTAGTATCTCCTGTTAAATAAGTCACATATACACATGAAAAAAACAGAAAAGCCTTCAGGCGCTATGGCCCTACTTCAGTGTGATTAAAAGCCTTAGTTGTTTTTCCAACTACAGTGGCTGGCTTAATAAAAAGATATTGCTTTTACCTGTAACCTCTGTGTTGTCTGGGTCTTTAGTCAACCACAGCCTCAGCAAAAGTTAGTTGTAATCTGAAGAGTTAAATTATTTCTGGAGTAGTCTTTCCTTCATAAGCCTTAGATTTCTAACTACTATGGTTTGCAACAACAAACATCTCTTTTAGCAGACCAATCCCACTGTTCAAGTATCACAGCCAGTGCTTGTCAGGGGACTGTCTTCATCTCATGGAAGAAGAGTCATTAATGGGCTAATGAGACTACCCGCACCAATTTCCCAGTTTGTGTACCTACAAGCAAAACTGGCACTTTCACTTTTAGCCTAGATGTCAGATGTTGAAAACTGTGCTTAACTCTTCATTCAAGTAAAAAATTCCACTTGACGGAATCAGTAGGTTTGCATGAACAAATGCCACATAAAAACCAATGTTTGCTGGACAGAGTTCAAAGAACCGACCCAACCCATCACACCCCCTTAAGCCTCACCTACTTCTCCTGTATCCCTGCGCCCTCAGCACGGTGCTGGTTTAACCACTGGCGCAGCCGGCTGAACTTGCTGCCCCGGCAGAAAGCCACTCACCCCCGATGCGTCGGATGCAGCTGGGACAGGGAAGACCCCATCGGTGGGATTGGCTGTGGGACCAGCTGTGGCGACCGAACCCCCCTTTCTCTTTGCAAACATTGCTGACACAAACCCATGAGCACCTTGCCACAGCGGGCAAGACAGAAAGCTGCACGCTTTGATGGAGCTCTGCCTGTGGTTTGTGGTTTGCTTTCGGATCACGGCGGCAAGTAATTGCGCGGAGGTAGAGCTTCTCTCCAAGAGCTGACTTGAGGACAGAGCCAGCTGAGGATCTCACTAACATCGTGACATCCTCCCAGCCAGGGACACTTGACTGGGTGACATTCCCAGTCGCCTTCATTGTAACCATGAGCAATATCTGTATTATCATTGCTCTTATCACTACTGAGTTCATAACGGCTTTTATCCATTGTTACTTGAATAGAGTCAGATCTGTCAGATCTAACATAGAAAGCATTAGCGAGTATTTAGATGCTTAATAAAGTATACATACGTTAGTAATTCTGATGTTTGGCTGGTTTAACTCTCTCCCTACTGGAGCTCAATGCGTTCTGTTCTTTTGTCTCCCATTTGCAAACATTATCCTATGGACATTGGTGTGGTACTGTACATAGACCCACTTTAAAAAACAGTTGGGTGGAAGTAAGGCAGCCAGGGAGGGATCTGGGCACTGTTGTGACCCAGACCTGCCCGACAGCCTCAACCTTTACCGACGCATAACCCCTCAGGGCAGTCAGGTTATGATACCGGCTCTCCCACAGCACGGCCAGCAAAGGGCACTCTCCCCACACACATCCCCTCTCCCCACACAGCCAGAGGCTTAAGGACCTCTCCAGCATTATTATTTCCATTCCCCATCCCCTGCTTCCTCCACGAACCTTCGAAAGCAGCTGCCAAGCCAAGTGGGCAGAGCTATGGGACACTTGGGAATCGGTGAGCGCTGACTCTCACAGCTCGTGATTGCACGATCTCAGGGGAACAGCGAGAGTTACTTTTCCGAACCGTATCGGAAAGCACAGGTGCAAACTTCAGACCTGATTTCATTCAAAAATTCAGCATGAAATTGGGAACTGTACAATTTGGTATTGCAAAGGGCTTCAACAGTGAAAGGTTGGTTTTAAAATTGGTTTCCTACAAACTATGCATTTTTTCCTGCCTGGTGTGATCTCCTATCCTGCAAAGACTGCTCTCACCAACGTATGTGCTCCATATGGGGTACGTTCATAAACTTCTGAGTCCTGCCTTTGTAACACTTTTTACACTGAAGGTGTCCTTCATTTCATGCGCAGCACTAAATCAGGTCAAGGGGACATGGTGGAACAAGGCACTACATGCAGAAAGAAAACATACAACATCCAGCTTTACAGTTAATATTGTCTAATTAAGGTTTATGGTGCCACTACATCAGGTCAAGGCTCAAGCTGCAGTTCAAACTACTAGTCATAGTTTTCACCTGACTTTCTTGAAAAGATGGCTCCATGACAGGATAAATATAACTTGTTATTCTGTTCAAGCTGCTTGTGAAAGCACCTTACAGACCCTGAATGTCTTGCAGAGTCATCATGAAAATTTTCAATCTACAGCAAAAAATACATTTCTCTGTTCTTCGCCTGGCTGATTAATGGTGGGAAAACAGATGGTGTTTGCTCATTTGTCAAATTAAACTAAACCCCCCAAATTATCACCAACAAAACACTCCTCCTGCATGATTTGGAGGGTTGATTTTAACATCACTCTCATTAACACATCTCTCCAGGAAGCTCTAATTATCCAGCCAGTGACTTTTTGGTCTTTTGCCCACAACTACTCATTCCTTCTGTCTCTGCATTGTCCCTTAAATGCCACCTCAGTCTCACTGCCCTAATTAACCACTCCTCACCTCCCTCCTTGACCTGCTATTAGTCTCTAATTGCAAACAGCCAGGTACCAGCCTTCCTCCATCCCCACCTGCGGTTCCCTGGACGGCTCTCGGTCCCCCACCCTGCTTCAGTCTCCTCACTCCCAAAAGTACCTTTTGCTGCCTGTCCTGGTTTTTCCCCACTGAAGTCTCCTTCCCCCATGAGTACCAACACCTCCTCTTCTCACCCATCCTGATACTCCTCACCTCTCACCCAGCTCTGGTGCCTGCCGTCCCCGCTCTCCCATCACATCCCACATCTCCCCGTGTCTCCCCTCCATTCTTCCCTACCAACCCCCTGACTGGCTCCCTTTCAGGATAACCCCTGTGTTTTCCATGTCTTCACATGATATATCAGTATAACTAGAAACCTAGAAAGGGCTGGCAGGACAAGAGACTCAGAAATGCCCAACTCTGGGACATTAAATGGTTACCATATTTTCAAATTAGGTGTGTATTCTAGCACTTCAAAGCTCAGGCAAATAAAACAGAATACTGCCTATATTTTTTTAAAGGTAGCAACTTTAACACACTGTAGGTTTTGTTCTTTGCTGTCGAAAAATAAAATAAAAAATAAAATTAAAAAAAAAGAGAATCTAACAGCCAGCCAACTGTCCCTCCTTTGTTCACAGCCACCCAAGTTAATAATTCTCTGTTCCTTCTGCGATCATCAATGAGAAAATTGAGGGGAAAGCAAACTAACTGACAAACTGTAGATATTAAATCAATGCGATCTCCCTGAGAATAAGAACATGTTTAAAGTAAAAGAAAAAAACACCTTACAAGCTTGCAGATAGTTATTATGCTTGAGAAGTACTGAAGAAAAGGGACTTATCTAAGCCTAGATATGCAGTTCTACCGATTTCATATGATTAACAGCAAACATATGATTAAACACTTTGCTGGACTTTACCCAGAAAATGCAGTTTTACAAAAGCCTGACCACTCTTCCACAAATATGAACATGTTCATGAAACTTTCAAGCAAAATCTCCTATTACTAACATTCTACTAAAGGTCATACATGTAACAGCCTATTACTCATAATTGGTACTTTCTTAAACTGAACTGCATCTTTATTTATTTAAATAGTCCTTTTCTATTAATGCAGTACATTAAAAAAAAGAGCAATAAAAATACTATCTAAGCAACCACATGAGTCAATGCAGGTATATCTGAAGATCTTATAATACTTTTTTTTTATATGATCCATGTCTTTCAATAGGACAAGACATCCATGGTTAAGTTTCATCGCAGGTGCAGGTAGTTGGGTGAGGAGGGAGGGAAGCAAAGCAATTCTCCAACCCCCCCTGCGCTGCCCAAAGGGATGCGTGCTCCAGGCCCCTCGGAGTATCAGCTGTGTCACCTCCCCACCTGCCTCACCTTCCTGACATCTACCCTGTGGCTGCAAGAGGAGTGAGAAAGAGAAGGTTATGCATTCTTTTAAAAAATGAAGAAAACACGCAAACAAAAAAACCCCACAGAACTGGTCAGTACGTAACAGCATTTCCTAGCAGACGATCGAGACGTGATTCAGAAGGCAGGCATTTGCATCTGATCTCATCGGCACTGGCTGGCTAAGTGGTCAGCGAGAGGAAGAGGAGGAGGAGGAGGAAGAAAGCATTTCTGTGCTGTAGTCTTTATAAAATAGAAAACTGAAACAGGTCATCTCAACGGCACTGTGAAGGTGCCACGTCTCCCTGCCGATCATGAAAACAGTGTAAGGAGGCATGATCAGAGGTGGAGATCTAAATTTAAATACGGTGAAATTAATTGATTTTGCGCTTTGCTTTTTTCATTGTGATCAGCTGGGCACAGATGTTTTTCTCTGGTACTTCCCTATGCCTCACTACTTTTAAATACATTTATATGAACAATGGTGTTGACACAGACCTACTTACCCTTCACATCCATTAAAAGCAAGACAACCCACCGCATGCACAAGAGAAACTTACAGATGAAGACCAGGCAACTTCAAACTGAACCTGATCATGACCAAACTTTGCAAACAGCCAACAAATCACCCAAAAACGCACCCCAAAGAGTTGCAGCCATGCAGCTGCAGCCGTGCAAGGCAATGTTAAGCATCCACACAGTATCTTTGCAGCCTGGACCCTATGGGCTGGGCAGGAGGACCCACCGTGTCCCAGAGCCTATCCTGCCCTCACCCAGCACAGCATGGAGGGAAACTTTCTCAGAGGGGTTTTGGGGCAGATCTGATATTATACTGTGAACGCACATAGAGAAACCTAACTTTTGGCTCTAAATAGAAAGCACACTTTTTCAAATGAATGTATAAGGATGCATTTACAATAAATAAAAACAAACAAACAAGAGCCGCTACATTACGTATCAGGTTTTTATACCCAACAGCTTCTTCCTGATCCAACAGAATCAGGAGAACAAGCTATACATGACAAATGCTTGTCACATTATTTGATGAACTACCAAAAGGAGTTCAATGAGGAGAAGGAAAATCAGTACTTCTATGGACTCATGGTAGTAATACACAAATATGCATAAAAAAGGTCACTAAAATGTGCTCAAGTTTTGTACTTCTCTTTGTGGCACTTACTAAACATCCAGAGATTGCTCACATATCTAAAGAGTTAAAAATTTCCATGTCATTTATACCGAAGGCATTATAAGTATAAACTGTTAAGTACATAAACATAACCTTTACACCTGACTATTTACCTTAAACTGTGTAATGTGTTTTATCAGCAGTAACATACTACATTCCCTCCTAAAAATTAAAACAATTCTAGCAAAATAGGATTTCTAAAATATCAAATATTATGAAGCACTCTGCTGTAAACAAGCCTTTTTGAAATGCAAGTTAAAAAAAAAAATCATCGGCACAAGATCAGTCGCATTTCTGACAATGCAGAGCTTCTTATCTCACTGAATTCTACGTGTTTCAATGCTTTCACATAACATTAAGAATAGAATTTAATCTGTAGACAATCTTCACAGCCATAGTACATTTTTATTTCACGACAATGGTTCTTCGTTGGGGCATTCACCAGGATTCTGCTTTCTGGCTGTGACTTACTCTGCTGCTTGTGAGTTGCTTTTATTTTCCATAGATAAATCACCACTATTTTTGTACTTGTCAGCAAAATAATCTGAGTCAAAGCTTACAGACAAATCTGGAGGACTCACATAAACATTTCCATTGTCTATTGTGACTTTATGAATCCTTTGTTTGACTCCTTTTGATTGCCACTGTGGTGTTGGTGATGGCTCCAAAGGGTTTATTCCTTCATATAATCCTTCTCCTGTTTCCAAAGTAATTTTATACTTATGCCAAGGACAAACAATACATGCTTGACCATTGATATCCTGCAAGAAGAAGAAGAAAAAATAGCACGTCATCAGCTTCTGATTCTTCTCCTGGAAGAATATCTAGGACAAAAGACATGTTTGGTGATTTGGCTGCATGGCTGTCTGCTATTTTACATATATAACCACTTCTTTCGATGTCAGGTTCAGATAAAAGTATTCAAAAAGATGCGTTACGAGTTTTCACATGACTCTATGACGCTACGTTATTTTTATTTTGCTTACATACCTCTATTTCTCCAAGACGTAAAGGGCCTCCTTCATCTGAAACACAGTAGAACATAGTATTAATTTATGCAGCAGATTTTATGCTTAATTGTTGCAACATTGAGATCGTATGTGCAAATATCTTACGGTAGCAGCGAGAGTCCATAGCATGAAATTTCCCTTCATGGTAGAAGACAACAACTTCTCTGCCGTTGACTTCGGCTGTTACTCTTTGGGACTTCTTTATGTCACCTTCTTTGCCAATCAATATAAGACCATCTGGCTCCATCTCAACTGTTCCTGTGCTTGAGCTGCACAAATCCACATCCTTAAAAGACAAAAAATTTAAAAAGCCACTTATAAAGCAGTTCATGTTTGGATTTCTATGTGTAGAATGGATGTCTCGGTCCCAGAGAAAATGCCAACCCATTTAACACATGACATGAAAGGAACAGAAGTTCTAGTAACAGACTATCAACGAGCACACAAAGCAAAGCACAGGAGTTCGGTGATCACGTTTAGCCAACATCTTCACTAACAGAACCAGGACTAGGAAAACCAGCTGTTGCAAACCTGATACCTGAGGCTGAGGCAAGATAAATTCTCAATCACTATTCATTTACTCTGCACTTTAATCGCCTTATCCCCTGGAAAGCTATATGCAAAAAAATACAAGGACACTACTTGTAAAATACTATACCGTTTAGCTATGCAAAGGGAAAACAGTAGCATTTAGATGTAAATCCAATACTCTTTAAATAATACTATGGCTAGAAATATAGACCGATATAACCCGATAAAAAATTTCCTCTGCAAAAGGGGAAAAAAATTTGTTTATTGAGAAGCTGTATTCAACCTGGCCTTTTGAGCAAAAGTGTCTGCCTTTCCCTTCCTCCTCTTACATATTTCAAAAGTCTAATAGCCTCTCCCTCTCCCAGCAGAGGACATAAGCATTCCTATTAAATTTACTTACAATTACCTACTGTGTTCCAGTCCCCTCTGAATGCCCAGCACAACCATCCCACCCTCGCTTCCTCAGAAAATCAGGCTAAAAAAGGCCTTTGTACATGCCGAGACCAAAGGGGAGCTGCAGGTGGGGGGGATCCTGCTGCAGGGGGGTGCAGAGCCACAAAGAGCCGCACCGTACCTTTGGTCCGCGCCAGATCGCAACGGAGATGAGAAAGCAGACGAAGAAATGGAGGCTGAGAATGATGAGGTCCAGCATCGCCTCTCTTCGCTGTGCCTATGGCAGCTGTCCTGCCTTGTCCACATATCTAACGTCGTGCCTCGCAGCCCCTCTTTACGTGCAAACCAGAGGCAGCAGGGCTGGCCCCTATAGCACCAGGGGCAGGATGTATGGAGGCTCAGCACGGCAGGACCCAGCTCTGCCAGGGCTGATAAGGAGCAGGGACATGCTGGGGCTGGCCTGATAACAGAAGAAGAGAACTCCGGGTTCCTCCTGCCACCATCCCTGCCGTGACCCCGTGCCACCACCGCCTCCTCCAAGCGGGACGCGCTGAATCAAAACCCTGCTCAGAGCCGTGCGTTACGTTACGTGTTTATTCGGGATCAGCAACTGCGTGCTTCCTAATAAACCGTTACAGGGGGGAAGACTGGTACAAGTGACGGTGTGGCATTTTCAAGGCTAGTTGTTATCTGATTTGCACACTCTCAACTGTAAGGACAGACCCTCTGCTTTCCCATTTACAGGAACTTCCACCCAGTCTTACCTAGAAACTGAAACGTCACTGTCAGACTCACAGGACGATCCAGTACGACATTCACGCTTATTTTCTTCAGAAAATAAGCACAGCACATAGCAAACTAACCACAAGAATGGGACTAGGAGATCTCAATTTTTTTGCTCTTTTTACACCTTTCAGCTTACTCTGCCTATAAACTTTCCAAATTGGCCAAAATCTTAACATGCAGAAGCCTGTAGTTAGAAACACTCTTACAAAGACACCTCTAAAAAATTTTGTGTCTATATACATACACATTCAGAAACAGACACACATACACACACATGTATCTATATACAGCAACGCACACACACACACATACATAAGTACATCCAAACCAGTCTTAAAATAACACTTGGCAGCAAACCCCCAGCTCATTTAGTGATGACATGTCTACAGTCAGCCTGGGTTTTGTATACATAAATTATCTAGGCATCCCCGATCTGAAAACTGGCTCAGACTGTCAGCACGTTGTAGACCCTACATGGCCCACCAGCATAAACAATTAATGGCCAACAGCTTCATTGTACAGTCAAGGCTTCCACACTTAACCTACAAGCCCTGTAACCAGACCCTCTTACTGCAGACCTGCTGTTGGCCACTTTCTCATCCATGAATCGGACGTGTAGCTGCAAAGTATGAACAGAACATGAGAGATTTCAACCTAGAGCAGCCCAGGAGGCAGTGAAAGCCCCAAAGGAGGCAGCAGTTTCTTACCTAGAGGAGTCCCCTGAGTTTCGGACAAGACCCAGCACGAGGGAAGGGCAACAACAGACCTCCGAGGTGGTTTTTGCCCGATGTCACCTTCTCCACTTCTGTCTCAGCCCCTGGCTTGGTGCCACCTGGACAACACTGCCTGCATGGCTGGAACCAGACGAACGAAGACCTGCTTTCTCCCCCCTTTCTTTAAACAGTGCAGCCTCGGGCATTAAGCGTGGATCAGGAGATAGCTGAGCTGGTGAGCATCGCCTGCCTATCCAAAGCACACCAAAACAGCAATTTGTCTGCCTGCCCTCTCACAGCCCCTTGGGAAACACACCCTCCATCGCAATCTAACGTAAAATAACAACCAGTTTAGGTCGCTCCTGTTTTTTCCACGCCGATGACTGTGTTAAAAACATCTGCTGAAACAACAGATGGAGTACCACAGCCCACATAAGCCCCCCCGGATCCCAGGACAGAATCCTGAGCTACCAGCCGGCTACCAAGAGTGGCACCTAGCCGTGGAAGTAAACCCATTTCAGTCAAAAAGAAAAAAGGTTATAAGCTCCCCTCCCTGGCACCCCACCACACACACACGTGAAGCTGATTTTCTACTAGATTTTCCTGATGTCTTCTTCAGGGTCTGGCCGCTTTGATGTTTCCGAGTCACCCGGCACGGCTGGATGGAGGCGTCCCTGCAGCCACCTGGCGGGAACGACAGTCGAAGGGATTCAGGAGCAGCAAAAAGATTCGTTTTCCGGCTAGAAACACAGCTGGGTTTACGAGTCGTAGTCATTCACGGCTGTACCCCGCTCCGACTCCTTCTCCCCCTTTCGCGAAAGGGAAAACGATATCCCCCCCCCCCGCGCCGGGCGGGCCCGACGTGCCCCGCGGACACGGGTGGCGGGGCGGGCATCCGTCGGGGGTCGCGCCGGCTGCCAGCACCTCCCGTGCGGAGACCAGCAGAAGGGGCGACGGGACCCCCACCGCTCCCCCGCGGAGGAGAGGGGTGCCGGGGGGTGCCGGTGCCGGCAGCGGATCCCCTCCGCCGGGGCTGTGTGCTGCCGGCATCGGGCGGGCGGAGGCTACCGAGCCAGCGGGCTTAGACGCCCGCCGGTGCCGGGGGGCGGGGGGGGCGTGCGATCCGCCGTGCGCGCAGCCCACCTCCCGGTGCCGGCTGACGGCCAGCCCCTATAAATGCCTCCGGGGAGCTCCACCGCCGCTGCCGCCGCCGCCGCCGCCGCCGCCGCTGCCGCTGCCGCTGCCGCCGCCGCCGCCGCCGGGGGAAAAGCTCGGGCGACCCGAACGGGCGCGATGGAGGAAGAGGAGGACCCCTTCCCCCCCGGGCTCAACCTCTCCGCCCCCGGCGCCCCTCGAGCCCTCCCCGTCCCGCGGGCGGCCGGGGCGGGCGCCGTCCTTCTGCTGGCGCTGGCGGGCAACGGGCTGGTGCTGCGGCGGCTGTGGGGCTGCCGGCCGCGCCGGCGAAGGGACCTGCTGGTGGGGCACCTGGCGCTGGCCGACCTGGCGGGCTGCGGGCTGGCCCTGCTGCCGCGCTTGGCGGCCGAGCTCCGCGGCTCCGCCGGTGCCCCCGGCCCCACCGCCTGCCGCCTGCTGCCGCTGCTGCAGCGGTGCGGACCGCTGGCCTCGGCCCACGGGCTGGTGCTGCTGGCGCTGGAGCGGCGCCGCCCGGCTCTGCCCGCCCGCGGCTTGGCCGCCCTGGGCTGGCTGCTGGCTCCGCTCCTCGCCCTGCCCCAGGCCTTCGTCTTCCGACCGGCTCCGCGCCCCGGCGAGCCCCGTTGCCGCAGCGTCTTCGAGGAGCTGCCGCCCTGGCAAGGCTTGGCCTTCGCCGCCTACGGGGCGGCCACCGGCTTCCTGGCGCCCGCCGGGCTCCTCTGCTGGGCCTGCGCCCGCAGCCTGACCGCCCTCGGGGCCGCCCGACGGCCGGCGGGCCGCGGGCGGCGGCGCCGGCGGCCGGCGCGGAGCGGCGGGGGTCTGCCCCGCGGGCGGGCGCGGATGCTGCGGCTGCCGCTGGTGCTGGCGGCTCTCTTCGCTGTCTGCCGCCTGCCCCGCTGCGCGATGGAACTCGGCTTGGCCTCAGCGCCCGGCGGCGGCGGGCGGCGGGAGGCGCTGGCGGCGCTGGGCATCGTGGCGGCGGCCAACAGCGCCCTCAACCCCTACGCCTGCCTGCTCCTCCACGGCCGCCGCCGTCGCCGGCCCCCCCGCGGGACCGGGACGGCGACGACCACCACCGCCGCCGCCTGCTGCTGCCCCACCGCACCCGACGGTCGGCGGCGGCGCCGCCGCGGGGCCGCTCTCCGCCGCCCGCTCCGCCGCCGCGCCCGCACCCCGAGCACCGTCGGCACCCCGACCACCGCCGGCACCCCGACCACCGTCGGCACCCCGAGCACCGCCGGCACCCCGAGCCCCGTAGGCACGCCGAGCACCGCCGGCACCCCGAGCCCCGTAGGCACGCCGAGAACCGCCGGCACCCCGAGCCCCGTAGGCACCCCGAGCCCCGACGGCACCCGCGGCTCCCCCGGCGTCCCGTCGCCTGCAGCAGCCGCGCCCGGGGCGTGCGTTAGCGCGGTGACGGCGCGGTGATGGCGCGGCGGCGGAGGCTCCGGTCCCGAGAAGGGGATGGGACGGGACGGGACGGGACGGGGGCTGGGCGCGGGGAAGCGTTCCGGCGGCCGCACGACGGTGCCCGCGGTCGTTCACCTTCACGCAGCTTGGGGGGTTGTCTTCCCTCCTTTTGTTTCTACTCTTTTCGGTGTGTTTTCGTGTCAAACACGCTTTACGGAGGAGCGGGCGGTAGCGGCGGGATGTCTGTTGCTATGCGAGCTGCCCGAACGTTGTTCCCATTCAGAGCCCGACTGACTTGTCATCCTTACAAAGCCTTACGAGTATTTCGGTCGTACTTTGTGGCTTTCGTGACACCTCGTTCAGAAATAAAATCGCTCAGTCCAAGAAATTTCTCTTTTTGTCGTTGCTGTTGCTGTTTAAATCCGACTGGAAAAGTATGCATGTGGCCATTTCAGGCAGGCTGGTGTACTTCTTGCATTAGTTAACTAATTGGCTGTACAGACTGAGCAGGGGGCTGCCACAGGCACACTGCGATGGGATGGACGTGTATAAAATGCATCCCTGCTTGTGGTAGAAGTCTTCTCAAACGCTGGGGTTTTTTGTCTAAAACACAGCATGTTTTTAAGGCAGAGCGATGAAGACTCTCACTGCTCTGAGACGTACCCGTTTAGCTCCAGTTTTATTCATAAGATTTCCATTACACCCACTTCCCCAGCTGAATATTCTTTGTCAAGTTGACACTACAGATTAAGCCAAACCTACATTTTCTTGCAATACGAGAGCCTTAGTTCTGTAGGGCTGGGCACGAATGATGTGCAGTGTTCATAGCTGGTAGCATATACATATCGATACCCTCAATGTGTTGATGATACCTCACATGTATGAAAACGATTGACAAACCAGAGCAGGAAACAGATAGAGCTCTGCACCTGCAGATGGGAGCCGTGTTAGATGCCGTTATCTGACTGGGGAGAGACCTCACCGATACCTGACAGAGCCTGCACCCCCACATCTGGTTGCCGCGGTAGATTCCCAGTCCAACTCATGCCCTCGAGGAGCCCGAGATGCTTTAACACAAACTGAAATGTGTTTATACTATTGCGTGAAGCTGTTTCTCCCCCGGAGACCCTGGCTGTACTTTCTGTGTAGGTACTACCAGCATAGGGAACAGCGTGGCCGTCTCTGCAGGTTTCAGTGGCTGCGTAGCATTTTTAAGGGTGACATCTGTGTTTAGAGGGAGCTGCGAAGTGGGGGCTTTTCAGATCTTACAGTCTGCAGCGGTGTGCGTGCATTTGGGCTCTCCCTAACGCTGCTCACGCAGGGAATGAAGGGCCATTCAGGGCAAGGCTCCTACTTGTACAGCATCTTGCTGGCTCTTCAGCAGGGCTTTTCCGTGCTTATTCTGGGTGACACATCAGCGCTGGTTCAGTGACACAGGACCTGAGGCTCGTTATATCCTTGCTCTCTATCTGGCTTTCACCAACCTATCCAATAATCTTGCAATTTTTTTTTTTTCTCCACGTCTCACTCTTTTCTACGGGCATTGCATCTTGTATCAAAACTGCCTCTCAGTGGGTGCTCCTGTTGTACCGGAGTTACTTGTAGAGGTACCAGATGCTGTCTGACAGGCAGCTGTAGCATCTCAATCTCAACAGGCTTCCTCCGGGGAACTGAGACTTAAGATGACTTTTCTTAGAGGACATTGCTCCAAAACCAGTGACCTCGTGTGATGTTTTTACAGAACCCGATTACAATAATTCATGTCTACTTGTAATTACTGCTGCTGATGGAGAGTTATTATAAAGGTGAGTAAAGCTGAAACTGTGCTGTGTAAATGGGACTGAACTTTGTTCAGTAAGAAATAAATAGTGGTGAAGCCTACATCACCACCCAGCACACGGAAAGAAGCTGTGAAGAGCATCCCAGGGGCATTTGGCTCCCTCATCTACTGCAGGATCACACATACCTTGGCCATCCTTGACAAGTATTTTCAACTTATCTTTAATAAATTCCAGTGACAGAGTTGAGATAGGTTCTCTAGTCAAGCTGTTTTAATGTTTAACCATTTATTGTTCTTTTATCTCCAAATAGCTCATCAGAACAGCCCTGCGTGAAAAATAGACATTTCTTTTTCTGCCCTCAGCGGCATTTGCTGTGCTCTTCTGTGAGCCACATTCGTAGCTGAGGACTTGTCAAGGCTTCTCTGATGGCTGAAACAAACCTAATATGATTCACGAGTCACTTTTTATATTATTTTCCATCTGTTTACATCCTTCTTAAAACATAAAAGCCACAAAGTGGAGACAATATCCTGAGGATTCAGTAGTGTTAAGAATAAAATCATTGCCTCTTGTGTCTTTCATATAACACTCCTTTCAATCACTCTTGAACGTCGCTTCTTTCCTTCATCACCACATCATGCTGTTGATTCATACTCTGCTTCTGGCTCTCTAAAATCTCCTCCAGACGTGTCGGGCTTTTTGTTCTGCAAAACTGCAGCCCAGACAGTCCGTTGTCCGCCATTTTAGTATTGTTCCCTCTCCCTTTTATTTCGACCTTTAACTAATCCATGATGAAACTTACCTGATGATTGATTTCAGATCATTTTTCCAGCTAATGAAGACTACTTTGAATTTTAGCGTATCCTCAGCAGTGCTGATAGCTCTGCCAGGGTGCATTTTCTCACATTTCATAAGAAAAAAGAGCCTACTCCTCCTCCATTCAAATTACTTACTAAAAAAGTACCAAACAGTACTACATCAGATTCTTGCAGACCTTACTTGATCAGCCTTCCCACTTTTTCATTTCTGGTGTCTACTACTGAGTTTGATTTTGTACCTAACGTACAGTAGTTTTACTAGACTCTATTTCCGTAGCTGGTTTGAAATAAGATCAGATAGGCCACTGCCCAAGTGCATTTCAAAGTCTGGATTTCCCCACCGATTTTTGCCTTAGCAACTAGGCTAGTTATCCTGACAAAGGCAGCAGATGATTATTTTCATGTGATTTGTTGGCAAATTCGCAGTCTCTTACCTCTCCAGTGACCACAAGGACCTCGTATTTACAAAAATAATTCCCATTTTGGTTCATCAGGACAGTGGTACCTCTCCTGCCTTTGTAAGCACTTGAAGATAAGAAGGAAGGTTCAGAAGCTGATGAGGGCCAATGCCCTTGGTAGTCTCAGGTAAATCTCAAAAGGCCACATTGACCTGGCTACATCTAATAAATACCTTTGCACCTGCCGGCATTCCAGCCTGCCGCCTTCTCCCTTTCACTCCCCAGTGTCTCTTCAGTGTTAATACTGCGTAACTTGTTTCACATGTTTGAAAACCAGATTTTTTTCTTTGTTAGCCGGACAACCTTGCATGTTGCAAACCTCATTTGGTTTGTGTTACAATAATGCAGATGCATTAGCATAACTAAGATAAGGCAACTGAGTATGACCCCATTGTTAAATGTATCTGTTTTGGACTTAAATTAGCTCAGTTCTCTACCAACACAGGTAGATTGTTTATTGCAAACAGCGGCAGGAAGGCATTAGGCGGCTTTTGCCTTCTCTTTTTCTAACTTCAGAACAAAGGTTCACGCACAAATAAGGGACTTGCAAAAGTCAAAGTTCTGCTTTTAACAAACAAGCCAGTGTTTTCTTTTTAAATAGGCATTTTAGAAAGACCACATACAAAAAGAAGTATTAGACTAGACATACTGACTTACTTAGGATCTGATGACCATCTGCTACTGCTTGGCTCAACACGCCACAGAATCGCCTTGCAAGGGAGCATCCCTACCTCCTGACATTGTAACTCTGCTTTGCCAGCAGGCACATTCCTGGGGTTTCCTGCATTATCTGGAGACCTACCCCCGTGCACTGGGCTTCTTTGGACAGCCTGTGATACAAGAAGTTGATGCAAGGAATGACAGTAAGAAGTTTGTTTTTCCAATTTGTCTTTCCATTTCACAGAGTATCACAAACTGCACTTTAGTAAGCCTAACACTTACAAAGAACTACATCTTAAAAGCTTGTGTCTTTAAAGGAAGCACTGTCCACAGAACTGACAAAATACAATCTTCCCTAATAATTTCTTTAAACGTTCAGTCATTAAAAAAAGCACACACATAAAACACATCCAGTTCACCGTAATTTTATTTTACTATATTCTGTACAATGTACTACGTTCTGTCCAGACCTCTGGGAAGTGATCAATTTATTTATTCTTTTCACTCCTGAACAAGCGTTCGTACAGATGTATTTATTCTCTTTACTTACACACCTCGTTTACATTACACAGCTGTGTTTTTTGTTTAAATAGTTTCATCACTATCTGAACTCATTTTAGCAAGAATTATAATGACACGTGCTTGAAGTTTTTTTTAATTATTAATTTGTTCCTTGCCTACAAAAAAAAAAAAAAAAAAAGAAAAAATGCTACCACAGCAGTAAGTAGCACAAGGTTAGCCTTAATGTTCTATGAACACAAAAATGTAAAATAGCTAAAACATTCATAAGTATGTACCTAATTCTAGTGTGGTAAGTCCTTTACAAGATGCGTGTGGAGGGCTTAGCCATCAGAAAATACATGTATTTTTCATGTTTATTTTTACTAGCTTACTGCTACTGCTGAGTATTCCATTACAGATTCCAGAAAGCATTTAGGTATGAAGTATAATGTCACCCTGAATTGTTACTATAGCAGCAACAACTGTGCTCAAGAATATGCAAACGTAAGTGCTGCTACAATTATGTTTTTCCTTAGGCAGAGGAGTTAACTAGCTAAAACTTACCTTCTTCCAAAATTGCATTGTTTTTTAATAACAACCCTGGAAAAAAGTGAAATAGTATTTTTATGTTAATTTTCCCTGCAAACTTCAATTGTATCTCCTCTGTTCCTTTCATGTTCCAGTTCTCCACTCGTTGATGCGCATTAAAACATTTACCTGCAGAATCTAACTGCGTAATGGAGATTTATTCAAGCAGTTTTCATCTTCTGCCGTACAAATCACACCATCACTTTCCAGAGAACTTCTCTGCCCCCAGGTTTGGTCAGAGGGGTTTGTTTTGTTATTTTTTAATTTCTGACAGTGACCAGAGACTAGATTCCTCTTCAGTTCCACAGCTGTTCAATTAGTAGCCTATGCACATTATGAAATTTTAAACAGCAAGGAGTAGTAAGTACCAGATCCAAAAGCAAGAGATTAGAAGGCAGCTCTTGAAAAGATGGAGAGTCAATCATGCATAAAACAGGAATGCTGACATAGTAAGTACGTGAATAAACTGCATCTATGTTCAGACCAATACTAGTTGTTAACTTTTCAGATTGTATTTTAAACTCTATAGCTTCTCTAAGGTGGATGAATGTGTATTCGTTGCAGACTTAAAACCCGTCTTGATAGAAAGTTGGCTCCAGCACATTCCACTGTAATTGGTATTCTACTACAGTAAATTTTATAATCCTTGCTTTAGTCTGTCCTTAGAAATGGAAATTCCCGTTGAATTCTAATGCTTAATACTCTGCATTTTTGCAACCAGCTAAATATTCTGTACGTGCAATTAGTACTTATGTACTAACCTTCCTATGTATGCTTAGGTGTTACAGAATTATAACATGTAAAAATGTAGATTTGTTGTGCTGGCTAGCTATATAAAATGCTTCCGGCTTTCTAACACAAAGCAGTAATTGTTCGGGCATCTTTGCTTTCAATAGCTTATATAAGACAATAATTCTAACACTTGAAATACAGCATAATATTGAAATGCAGAATGTTTTCATATCCTCAGTCATATTAAATCTAGGTTGTTTTTATTTACTTACTTTGACTAAGCCACTTGTTAATTGCATTCTCGTATTTTTTGGGTTCCTTTAACCAGTCTTGATGCCACCTAAGGTTGGCAATAACATTTGAGTAATTCTGACCCAAACTTTGTTTCCACCTGATAAACTGTCTTTTGTTATACTCCTGAACAGAAGAAGAAACCTTTGGGTAGTTTACTATAGAGCGGAGTATTTTGTCCAAGGAATGTACAATTACTGGGAATTTTACTGCAACGTTTGTTAGCTCATCTGGATCGTCAGAAAGGTCTGGAACAAAGAAAAAGTCAGTTAAGAGCCAATTTGCATTTAATTAAATTAACTAGTCAGTTAAGACATAAAAGTTGTAACACACCAAACAGTTGTGGAAGTACTGAATGGCCATCTGAGTATGTGATATATTTCCATTTGTCAGTTCGAAGCATGTACGTGGAAGCATTCACATTGCATCCGTGGAACTCACTCAACACCCATGAGGGCCGAGGCCCTCTGGGTGACAATTCGTTTTCAGCCCTTCCACGTAGCAGCGGTATAAGAGAATATCCACTGAGGTTCTGCGGGACAGGAATTCTTGCTATATCTAGGCAAAGATATACAAAGTCAAAATGCTACTGCAGTTACTGTTAGCATCAGTAGGCTAAAAAAAGCCTAATGTAATGCTACAGGTTATCTGAACATAAATGCTATTACAATAATAAAACTTGCATTCCTAATTATTCTCCATCTAGAACACAGGAACCCCAAAATATGCAAATAATAATAAAAAAAAATCCTTAAGGAACTTTCCAAGGTCAGCTGCCCATCATCTTGATCAGAAGCAGTGCCAGCTATGTCTAAGTCAATCTTTAACAGATGTTAAAACCAATCGCGACAGCCTCCAGTGACGGGTGGGGTGTGCTTTTGGTTTTTTTAATCATGGTTTTATAACCCTTCCCTTCTGCTCTGACCACCTCAGGCAAGAGGAAGAGATTGTCATAGCATGAAAGGACCCTAAAAGCTCCATATCCAACATGGTCTAACCATTCGTTTCTTTGATCATAATGGTGCTAAGCTCCTACCTAGAATTCTTTATCACTGGATAACAAAACACTTTACAAAAGGTCACCATTATGGTTATCACCTATAACTGGTGGGGAAACGGAGGAACAGGGCCACTTGCTCCTCTGGAGATAAAGATGGTATCAGAGGTGGTATCAATACAGCGCACATATAGAAAACACTGGATAACTCTATAGGCTACTAGATGGCCCCTAGAAGATGCTGTAACTTGAATAAGCTCCTCAGTATCAACTTACATCACAAGTGTCTCTAGCTCCCAAAGATCAGGTCAATATTAAGCAGCTGCAAAGATCTCTCAGAGACATTCTGAAAAACATAGTTGAGAATCCCAAGGATGTCACCTAAACTTCAGCTTGTCCTAAACCCAGGGTATGACAGTACAGCTATTTTTAATCACCCTACTGAACGTAGCATATAGCCATTCAAAATTCAACACTTTGCATTTCACAGAGCACCGTGGTAGTATTTTATCTTGTGTTCTACACCAAGTGGTGATACTCAGTGCATGCAGATTGCCCATAGGTGACTTTTTCCTTCATCGGCATGTATCTTGCTTTTTCTCCTCCGGTTCTACAGCATATACACCTGTCATTAATCTGTAGTTCTTCCTCTAGTAAATAAAAAGGCCAGCATTTGACTAAGCACTAGTAAGACCTGTAACATGTAAACCCAGTAGCTTTCAGTGTGTGGGCTAAAAACTTGAACAAATACATACTACATTTGAACAAAAGAAAAAGGGATATAGGCCTTCCTCTTCTGTCATTCTAAACCAGTAATGCTATTAATTGCAGTAACTGCACTCTCCACATGCAAAGAATGCTCCAGGCTGGCACCTTCAGTAGCTCCTGCTTTTCCAACAGAGATCCAAAGATACTTCCATACAGACCAACAAAGCCAGTGCTGTCGGGAGGAAAGGTTATGCTACATCCTGTTAAAAAAATGGAAGAGCTGTTGCACTCCTGGCTGAGTTATCCGTTATCACACAGATTCTTCTGGAATCAAAACATCTGTACCACACTCGCTATAGGGTGCACCTAATCTCAAAGTCAGTAAAGGAGGAAGTACTGAGCAAAGCATTTGGATGGTGTCTTAAAGAGAGATTATTGCCTTGAGACAATGCAAAGCAAAGGGATTACATTTATCACGAAAAAGGAGTTGAAATCTCTTTCCTCACTAGTCAGCAGCAGCATGCAGCCTGAAGAGATAGTAGATGACAGAGATGATTCTTCATGCTTTCACATTCATCTTGATGTATGTGCCTTTTTTGACATTCAGATTACTGGGAAGGGGAACTGCCAGAACAGAAGGAAAGGACTTACAAACTCAAAGTTCTGGGAAGAAAAAAAAGGAGGAAAAGAACAAGAAGGAAGTATGTTAAACCACCTGACCAATTATGTTATTTGGGGAAAAGGCACAAAGAAGAAAAAAAAAAAGAGATTTTTAACTCTTTACATATGATACCACAACTTATATAAGAACCATACCTAATACAGATTACTTTATATATATAAAAGATTTGATATCAGAATTTGGAAGAGAAAGCTACTCAGATTATATCCTATTTTCAACTGGATAACTGGTTCAAAAGTTTTGCGAAGTAACAGGCAAATAAATACCTTCTGTTCCATTTTTAGAAAATCAGCTTAATACAGGAAAGGATTTTTCACTGGCATTTACTGCTAGAAGTACAGCTTTATCTACTGCTCCACGTTCTTTCAGGCAACTGCAGCATACACATGACACTTATTGAAGAGCAAGCTTTACAGACTACCTTGAAAAGGACATTTTTCTGATCGGTAGCCTAAAAGATCCCAGATGAAGCCTTGAACAGTGGTGCCACCTAAGGTTTAGTTCCAGTGAGATTCATCTCTTGCATGATTTATTAGAGGTAACTACTCAAAAATTCGCTCTTAAAAGTAATTTCCATCTGTGCGTAAGTGATTTGATGTCAGTCCTTTTTATTTGATTATCTGCCCCATAATGAATATTTGCATATCCAAGAAGGTAGGAATGGACATCCTTTATCGTATCTTATTATGCTTCCCCAGATCAATTGTATATTTCCTATACAAAGTCTTTATCACATTTTTTCAATGTGACCCTTCATAAAGGACATTCCTTTGCTAAGCTAATGAACCTGCTATGCTTTCAGGTTTTATCTCATCTCTGGATGCATTTACACTATAATTTCTATAGCAAACTGTTAGGTATGAAGGCTAGCAAGGATTACTCATATCTAAAACACATCTGATTGGTTTTTATCACCTTTTTTTTTTTAATAACAAATACTCCTACATATAATCATTCGCTCTAATTGTGTTGATGACAGAAACAGTAGTAAGGAACATCAACAGCTCCTTTATTTAATTTTTACATCCATTTTTTGCATTTTGTATTAAGCCCGTGTGTATGTTCCATAGATAAATTGTTGTCTCCTGTTATGTTAATACATTGCCTCACAAAGTGGAGACATAATACAAATGCATAATAATAGTAACTGGGAAAAAAAAATTTCATTTGAAATTACTGAACTCACCAAGCATAGTAGGATATATATCCACAAGAGACACCACATTTGGTATTTGCTGCTGTTCTTTTATGCCTGGCCCCAAAACTAAAAGAGGAACATGGGAACTTCCTTCATACATGCTCATTTTATAGAACTGCCGGTGTTCCATAGCAAGTTCTCCATGATCTGCAGTGAATATAACAATCGTTTTTTTAAGAAGCCCAGTATCTCTCAGAGCTGAAATAATCTCACCTGCAACAAGAAAAAGATACTGAAAAGGCTATGTTCACAATATTCCTTCCAACTTCTGTACCTGCAAAGCAGCATGCAAACCCTGAGGAACTGTAGTCGGAGGGTTGGAAATTCCTCTGCCACAGAAGGCAGAGGCCATAGCTTTCAGCCCAGAATAACATACAGTCGTCAGTGAGTTGCAGGGGTCTGCCTCCCAATGAAGTGTGGAAGGCACTGAACAACAACCATAAAAATTTCAAAAGGCAAGGATGCACCACAGGACAAGCTGCATTTTTGCTATTGTCACTTTTGTTTAATTTCTAGTATAACTAGTAATAGTTATTTCAACAGCAGTAAAACAGGTCAGCAGAAGTCCTGACATTAGATTTAGGGTGAAGGACTCTTGACAGTACCCACCTTACACATAATCAGTGGAAATTTCTCCTTCCTTTGCCTACATCCCCACAGAAGCCTCTTGCACTGACATTTGTGCAGTGAAGACAGGGCCAAAATCAATGAATTTGGTAATTAAGCAAAGCACTTACACATCTTTAATGTTAAAACAGAAAGATGATTCTTGCTTAAACAGACTAGTTAAAAACTTAAAATATGTTAACAAATCAAACCCCAGTGCAGTTACTTTGCAATACCTTCACTCCCTAAAACTGTCAGGCTCCCATTGATCTCTTTTTGTTCACAAAGTGTGGAAGAGTAATTCTGTGACTTTTAAATTACTTTATCATTCTAACATTGCTAAAAAGATTAGCTTATTTATTCCTGAATTTCATACTAGAATGCAAGGAAATTCTTGTTCTTTTATGGTCACTTTTCAAATTAAGAAATAAAATACTGTAAATGAAGACCAATTTGCATTTTAATTTTTATGTATGTAGACCTTACTGCAAACTAGGAAGAATTCTGAATGCCTAGTTATTTCTTTTTTTTCTTCTTAACTTTCAGTAATATGCTGCTGAGGAAGACTTCAAAGGTAACCTTATTGTTTAGTCTATGTATAACAGCTAACACGCAGTCTATGCATTTGAAATCAATCTCCAAGGAAACTGCTTATGCCCTAAAGTTTCTCTCTCCTTCCAGCTCTGCTTTGCTGGTCTGTCCCCTTCACAGATGTTTCCATTATTTCAGTTAGCACTTACTCAAAGAATATTTATTTTGTCTTGTACATGGGTCAAGCAACGCTTTGCTGCAGTTACTGGGCTTTTGCACAGTCTTTTGACTGGTAGTTGTGATTACTTTTCAGAGTGCTCTGAATTCACCTTGCAATAGCCTTAAAAGCTATCCAGTTATTTACAACATCCATGTGACTTACTCCCAGATCTGAATTGTGGTTTTGGTTTTTCTTCCAGAGGACCAGCCCCATCAGCATTTTCTTAAAAGTATCAGAACAAGAAAACCCACTGTATAATGAAACATTACCTACCCAGCATGGCATCTGTCTCTGCACACATAGCATAATAAAATGCTCTAATATTTCTCACTTCTTGCTTTGTAAACTCTCCTGTGCAATTCTTCGTGTAAGATGAGTAATAGTCTATTGGATGCATCTCTGAAAGAGAAGACCACTTGGGAATTTTAATAGCTTCGTAAGTTACCTAAAAGTAAGAGGAAATTAATGTTACTTTAGCAACTGAATTAAGCCATTTTTTAAAAAACATATTTAATTTAAAACGTTTTAGCACAAATTCACAGTTCTCCATTTGTGGTCCAGGAAACAGCAGCTGCTTATCTGTTACATGCTGCTGCTACCTTCCTCATGCTTCCCCTCTGCTTTCACAGGTACCAAGTCATTTTAAGAGAGCTATAAAAATCAGCTAGAAACTAAAGCTAGAAGCCAGAAATATATGCTTTACCAGCTGATGTCTTTTAAGAGAGATACCACAGAACAATCTTCTAGAACTGTATTCTAGAGCAAGTACAGAAGTATTGGCATAGTGTCTCATTAACTATAGGGTAACTATAAACCATATGTATCAAAAAGATCATAGTTATGTGAGCCTACAGAACAACATGGAAATTCACTTAGACTGGGAAGGTCTCCAGGACAGTGGATGACAAGCCTTGACATCTTGATACAAAGAATTCACTACATTAGTCCAACTTTCTAATACTTTTCTATTTGTTTCCACAGGTTTCGCTCCATTTTGTTATAAAGAAGTGTAAGATCAGCTTGAAACTAAAAAGTAGGAGCCAATCAATTACAAATAATGCTAGGTTTGTATATTCAAACTGGCATCCTTAGAGATACTGTGTGCTGCAGGACCAGCTTCAGAACCTCAACATTTGACATACACATTTAGCCTAGGCAGTCATTCTTGTAAGCTTCCCTTAAGTGCTGCATTTAACAGAGTTAATTACTTCTCCATTGTTGGCTTAAAGCACAAATTACCACAAAGCAGAGAAGATGTAATCTCAGTATGGAAAACTTAAGTTGATTAAATAATAAAACCACACCTGTTGCTCTCGTTTACCTCTGAAAATCTTCTCTAACTGAGCTGAGGCCTAGATAATGGCACAGCAACGCCAGTGCCTGTGCAGCACCTTCCCAGGGCTGCAGCCACAGCTCCCCTCCTGGGGTGGCCCCAAACACAGGCAGCACTGGTTCCTGATAACCTGAGACACTTATGGTCCAAGCAGCTCCATGCAGCACAAAAGCAATCAGACCAAAGTTGTCCCTAGAAGCATTACATCCCTGTTTATTGGTGTAGCAATTTAAGTGTCACCCTGCTGAACCCAATTTGGTTTTGCCCCGAGGGGCGGCATAGATAACAAAGAGCTATCTGGGGAGCTACTAGTGTGCTGCCTGTCTCTCGAGCACATGGTGTATCTTCGACCACCACTGCTGCTATGGCCATGTGTTCCAATACCCACAAGGTTCCAGTCAATATTCTCTCTTGAGTTATCTAGCAGATGTATTAACTCATCTAAACAGTTGGTAAGACGGCAAGAGTTCAAGTGCCCATAGGGATAAAACCTGGCTTTGTAATAGTCAAACAGGCATACCAAAACCTGAGTTTCCTTAGGCGCTGTAGAAATTAGGCTGCAAGAAGAAATCTTGGAAGATAAAATAATAGCAGACAACTGCTTCAGTCATCCTGTTGCTGAAGGTCTTTGGCTACATACAGTCACATTTCAGACTCCTCAAATGGCATTTAGTAGTTGCTTAAGATATAATGGGAGCAAAAAGTGTTCCTCTCCATCCACTATTTGTCAGAAGACTGAACCCTTTTCTACAGGAGTACAACCTAGTTTTTAAGGATTCACAAAATCATAATCCCTTTGTCTGTCGTAAATCATAACTAGGAAAGAAGCCACATGCCCTGAAAAAGTGCCAGCTTGTGCAAAATACAGGGGACCATCTCCCTAGCAACACAGGGTTTCACAAACATACCGTGTTGATACTCCGTTCTGTATTAGACCCCAGTAAACATATAATTTAATTCAAGTTCTTCATCTACGCCCTCAAAACTTCTTCATGAGATTGATCTCTGTCATTTTCAAAGACTGTTTCTTCCATGGCCAAAACAGATACATTCCAGAAGAATCAGTCAATGGCCCATAAATGGTACTATGTGGTTCACATAACTGAGTGTGTCTATGTAGTGGCGGAAAGGACCTCAGCAAACTATAGAGTTTAAGTACTCTGACTGGACTAAGGATGACAAAAATTTGTCAGAGATGTTATAACTCTGTCTGTGACTTGGAAAATGGTACCCCGACTTCCCAAGACATGTCTAACCTAGCAATTAGCACCTACAAAGTTTTCCTTAATATCCAAGCTAGATCTTGCTTTTTGCAAATGAAGGTTTTTTCCCCATGCTCTTCCTCTCCCCAGGAACTTCTCACCATTCCTAGAAGAAAAAACCCCACAACCCTCACTATTACAAAGTAATTCGCATCTCTCAACCTTCATTTGTATATCCTTTTTTCTAAGTCTTTGTATTTTTGTTGCACCTAGATAAAGAGATTTTGCAGTTCCCCAGTAGAAAAGGCCAAATGAGTTATAGAAATTGCATATGGGGTTTTTTGAAGTAAGCATAAAGCCTTTTCAAACCTAATTCTCAGTTCTTCAGCTGCAGAGAATCTTAATGCCTTTATGCAGTGAAAGCTGTTGTATCCCATTTATATTTTTATGACAGATAATGGCACCTGGAGACCACACAAGACAGAGAAAAAATATTTACTTCTTTGGAACGGAGTGCTGTCTGTTAGCTTTACACATATGGACATAATGGGACTCTTCTGCACTCTAAAGACATTGAAAAGCTACAGCAGCATGGAGAGAAGTTAACAGAAAAGAGAGACTTCTCCTGTGTCTTACTACTTCATGTTCTAGGTTCACATTGTAGAAAAAGTCAACCTCTCACTATAAAGCTCGGACAGAATGACTACATATAGCATCATTTGTAACAAGCACAATACAGAATGTTATAAACAATGAACTTCAGACCGTTACTGAAAAAAAATTACAGCCAAGTAGAGCAACAATGTCATTCTCTGTTTAATGTGTTTCTAGCTACTGAACTCCTAATTTCTTTATTGATTTAGTGACTACTGCTAGCAAACACTTTCCTACAACAGAGAGAAATTCTTCACTTCTATTTGCTTAGCCTTCAATCAGAAATCTAACATCTCATCCAGGTACCTTCTTACTGTGTACTGAAATATCAAAACTGGGTCTGACTTGAAAAATCACATGAGGAATAAAATACTGTTCATAATAAGTAAAGTTATAAATAAATTTATATTTAAACTTTATCTCACATACCTTTTCAAGCCAATAGGGAGATGTTAAAAATGTAGAGGATCCAAAATTTTCTCCCGCATAAGGTGATGGATATGGGTGTGGTAAATTTAGTCCCAAGTAAAGAACAAACGGTTGAGTAAGGTTAATGGCTTCTTCCTTTATCCAATTTACTGCTTTATCAGTATTCCGCCAATCTGCTTCCATCACTCTGACATGCTTCCTATCACCAGTAAGATTTACCATGGGTCTCCCTTCTTGCCGGAGCAGGAAGTCAACATCCCTAGTCCAAGCTTCCACACGGTTACTGAAAATATATACACAAGATACATACTCAGTGGAAAATGTTTTCTTAACTTTTCCTCCAAGTCAAAAGAATTCCTGAAGAACTTCCGCTATACTTGTAGCTGCAATCTATTTGTAATTTCTACATAAAGGAAAACTGTTACTCAATTAATCAATAGCTATTGTGCATCTATTTTATACTCAAAGGTTTAACCACTTTTTTCTGCTTCTGAATCTTCTTTCTTGTTTATTATAACTTCATATCAGAAGGGTCCTTCTCACATCTACAAAATAGTATTTAGAAATAGCATGTCCATCTTATTGACCCTGCTCCCCATTCTGGCATGGATTCACATACTATTTATGTGGTAAAGAGGGCCTTAGATTTTTGTTATTTGAAAAAGGCCCATGGGAAGTAAGTTGCCTGGAGAGGCTGCCTTTAGAAGCAATGTTCTGGTTTTGGATTGTACTGTTACAACATTTTAAAACACTATCACTTGGGACAAAAATCTGTAAGAGTGCTTTATCTTGTACAATTGCTTTTAATATAGTTGATAAATGCTATCAAGGAAAGGGAATAACAGAGGAGAAGGGTATAGAGAAAGCAAGAAGGGGAAGAAAAAGGCAACACTTTAATGATAAAATATTTTTGGAACAGATTTTCTAATATCATAACAATTGTTGCCTCTCTAAAACACTGAGAAATCTGACCTGCAGTTTCTTTGCAGAGTGAATGATACCACAACTGCCATAAGCAAGGGTTGGGAGGAAACAGCCCATTTAAGACCTTGACTAATCTTCATTTTGTTCATGGCAATTTCAATATAACCAAAGAAATTATAAAAGAAAATATGAAACTGCTCAAGGTTTGATCACGTACTTTCATCAAAACACAGCATTATTATTGTTTAAAGAGCATCTAACCAGTTTTGTCCCCATAGGAATTTCACCATTGCACTTTTAACCTCCAGAAAAACTATTCAGAATTATCTGTAACAACAATTTTGTTTATTGTTTCAAATTCTTGTTTAGACTCACACTTTCAAGGTAAACAGGCTGAAACAAATTACTTAGAAGAAATAAAGGTGGCATGTTTCATAAACATTAGAATGAAATGATGGTAAAGGGGTGTGTGGGGGTGTGTGTGTGGGGGGTGTCAAATTGCATCTAATGTCATAATACTGACTTATACAGAAAAAATTATTATGTAGGCCATAGGCCAGTCTGACTATCCAATCAGATTGAGGTCACGATCAAGTTAAAAAAACCAAAAACCAACCCCCCAAAACTCAAACAAAAAAAACCCCAAATCCCACTTCAGACCCTTTCCACATTCTGGAGCAACAATGGAGATGTTTTGACACATCCAGGAGGAAAACTAATTCTCAGGCAGAAGAGGAGAAACAGATACGCTGAAATAATATTCAGAAAGCCAGGTAGAAAGTTGAAAAAGGGGGCAATACTAGATTCAAATCTGGAATTTAAAAGGAAAGAGCAAGGACTTGACAGATGTTTAAAAGCTTCAGAAATTAATTCCAATTTTCAACACTTTCAATGCGAATGAAAGGGGACCCTATCTCCTTTGCCAGCAGATAGTACTCCAGCAATTGTAACAAACATAGAATGGAAAAAAACCTGATAAATGAAGGATGGGAATACAACAATGCAACATAGAAGATAAAGCTTAATGAACTACCATCATTATTAGCCCAAGTGAAAGTAATTACATGACCGTCAGTAGCTACATCTATTTTAAATTTTAAGTGAAGATGGCCACCAACATTCAAAAGGACATATGGCAGTCTTTTTGACAGGAAGCAGAGGCTTCATGTATTCAATAGTCCAGAGGCTGAAGATCCAGCTCTTTCTCTCTGCTAATATGTATTTCTTTGTATGCACCTCCTAGAAGTCCCCTTCTCAAATACCATTAATTCACAGCTATGAATAATTATGAGTAAGTCACATTCAGATAGATACTTAGTAGATTTCACTATGTATTTGTATTTTAAGATACATAAACTTCCACAGTTCCAGAGATGATTTGTGTTAGCAATGCACTATTTGCAATAGGTTAGGACAAAGCAGAATCAATTTGTGTCACACATCTTAAATGTTGCAGCAGAAAAGTTAACAATTCTTTTTTTATTAGGTAAATATGGGATCAGGGAACAGAGGTGGTTTTGTTGTTTAAAGAAACAACATACGTGCTTAAGAAAAGTTTCTAAAGAGATATTATTGCCTGCTAAATCTTGCGTGAGCTGAACTTTTCTATATCACTTCGCTAGTCTCCTCTTTTACAAGAAATTAAAACAGCAGGACATTTTCATTATTTCCACAATGAACAGGAACCTTTGTTGTAACTCTTCTACACTATAGATTACTTAATTGGCTACTTAGGGTTTTTAAATGTCTACACAGAAGCCATGCCAGGAACGAGATGTGCTTTCTTCTTTGACTGAAGAATTGTATTTGAAGTTTTCATTTTTTTTAATTAAAAACTGTGTAAACTGCCATTTTCAAATTCCTCTTGTGTAGGCATGGAAAGGCTGACTAACCGTGTGTTTATTTTCATTTATTCTCAACCCCTACCCACACTTACTCAAATAACAGTAAGGGCTTGAACCTGTTAAGTACAGATCTCAAACTCCCAGTGAAGGGAGAGTTAGAACAAATGTATCAAAAATTTGCAGCAGTTGGAAATGTAGGATAAAAGCCTAGAACAAAAGACAATTAAAGACTGCAACACCATAGACTTCACAGTATTTTTCTGTTATCTTTGAAGTGCCTAAGAATTCAGCCTCATGGGACCAAGAGCTATGCAAACATGATGTGATTATATGGCTACAACATAATTTCTGTTTGTGAGACTCGAACCCTGTCACTAAAGTAGATGAATCTATACATGGCAGAATGAGAAAATTAGAGTACATGACTGTAACTCTACTGATACTGGTGCTGCTACAGTTTTGCAAAACCCTGAATTGTCTTAATTTATTTCTCACCTGTGGAGACTTGTAACAATATTTAGAATGGTATCGATAGAACCATTCAAATGTGACAGTACCAGACAAAATAAGTATGAAAGGAAGGTTAAAGTAATGGCGTGCATTGACAGCAAGTAACATGAATGACATCAGCAGAACAGGTCAGTACCGAAGAAGGGGCTGTCTGTGTTTAGATCACCGTACAGATGACTTGTCAGCAGCACCCTGATAGCAGGATGGCAACCAGGTCCTTGTGCACTCTGTGTGCCATTCCTCTTCCTGTTAGTCCAACAGAAGAACAGAATACAGTAAGATAGCCACAATAAGGAAACAAAAAGGGTATTTTCCTAATGTTTCTGAAGACTGAAGTAAGCAAGATTTCAAGGCAAAGTATCACACTATAGCAGCTTTTCACTCCTAAAGATTGTAAAACACCTATGCAAAATGCCATTTCATCATTGCCAGTGAACAGAAAAATAGGGAAGACCTCATCAGATAACATCCCTTGCCCTATCACATGCCAGCAAACCTGTTCAGACTACTTGAACATGAATCTTAGTGAGTATGGTTGTGGGTATGAAATTGTGAGTTGGCAGAGTTTACCAACTTAGAAAGTTAAGCAACATAAAAATTATGTTCCTCTTCTACATAGTCTCACTTTAAGGTTTTCTTTGCATTAATTCCTACACAATAACATTTATTTGAGAACTAAGGACCACCTGTTTGTTCAGCTTTGCACTCCCCATGAGAAGGCCTTTGTACAGAAGCCAGAATTCACCTACGGTCTTCAGCTCAGGCAAATGAAAGCAAGGCTTCTGTAATCCAGACATTTATACGCAACGAACCTTTTTTTCAGTGCCACCTTCGTGTTCCAGTTAACATAGGAACAGCCAGGAACTTCTGGAATTACTTAGAACTGCCCTTCTTTAAACCTGGAGTGACTTCAGATTAGAGATAAACAGTTTCAATGTTATAAAACATTTCTTCTATCTCAGTGAAGAGTAGGGTGAGTGCATATTATATACTATTTAGACAATGCCGAATTTTCTCTGCACAGAAGTGATTCGGAAGAAAAGTATAAGGGTCTGTATAATACTGCAAGTAATTTTTATTTCTCAGAGTAATTTTAATTTACTGAAAATCTATTCTAAAAATGCTTAAGAATGATGCACACACAGAATCATTTCTGTCTTGCTTCATTACATAAAACAAAATCTCTTCTTAAAGAATGGTCTGTTACTGGCACTTTACAGTATGCTGTTAACACTATGCTCTTTTGAAAAGTGTGAATGTCTGAGGCAGTCACAACAAACCATGTCTACACTACAATAATACAAACATCTGTAAGCATTCATCTTAGTGTTCAGTTGTTTCTTGCCAGAGAGGAAATTTTCCCAACATTTATATAAGCAAGCACAAAGAATCAGAATAATACTACAGCAGATAACTTTTTAGTATGTTGTACAAGTAATTGTCTCTTACTGGGAAAAAAAAAAGTTTTAAGAATAAGGCAGAATAATGCAGCCTTCAGAAAAAAAAAATTCAAAGCATAAGACCAGAGGTTGAACACCAATCTGTTCATAGTTAGAAGCTAAGTTACTGAGAAGAGCTGGAGAGAGAGACAAGAGAGAAGCATCAGTAGTACACAAATATGTACACTGTCGGGTAAAGTTAAGTAAACATGAAGTTTTTGCTGTATGTCTGTATTTGAATAATCTTTTACTTCCAATGTAGAACTGGTACATGAAAGAATGGAAAAAAGCTTTCTTTTCTTTTTTGACAGTCTTAAACTGGAGAGGAAATTATTGCTTTGGCCAGATTCTGAAGTGGATACTATTTATAAAGTATTCTGTAGATAAAAAGCAGTGTGTATGTGTCACATAATATTAACTACTAATGTGACCTTTCAACTTGATTGCTCATTTTAGTGAGGGAAGTGAGGACATTTTAAGTGACTCTAACCTGTTTAATATCAAATAAAAAGCTACTCTTTATTTCAACAACAGACATCATTATTAATCAGTGCATCTTCATAAAAACTACACAGAAGGAAGACACTGTATTTTGTTCCAACTGTCCACATGCATTATGCTTATTATTTTTTGAACATAATGCAATTCGTCTCTAAATGTTTAAGTATTTTTTATAAATTGCTGTAATTCTAGTCACATTTTTTTTATAAGAAAGCTTTACAGCATAGGAAGTACAGCTGTATTGGGTTTGTGTGGCAAGGTTTTGGTAACATGGGGGCGACGGGTCGCTTCCTTGAGAAGCTGCTAGAAGCTTCCCCCATGTCCAGTGGAGCCAACGCCCGCCGGCTCCAAGACGGACCCACTGCTGGCCAAGGCCAAGCCCACCAGTGACAGTGGTAGTGCCTCTGGGATAACAGATTTAAGAAGGGGGGGGAAAAAGCTGTGCAACAGCAACTTCAGCCAGAGAGAGGAGTGAGAATATATAAGAGAAACAGCTGAGTGAGAATATATAAGAGAAACAGCCCTTCAGACCCCCAGGTCAGCGCAGAATGAGGGGGAGGAGATGCTCCAGGCACCGGAGCAGAGATTCCCCTGCAGCCTGTGGGCAAGACCATGGTGAGGCAGGCTGTCCCCCTGCAGCCCAGGGAGGTCCACAGTGGAGCAGATCTCCACCTGCAGCCCGGGGAGGACCCCACGCCAGAGCAGGGGAAGAGTGAGGAGTCCTCCCCCTGAGGAGGAAGGAGCGGCAGAGACAAGGCATGATGAACTGACCCCAACCCCCATTCCCTGTCCCCCCTGCGCTGCTGAGGGGGAGGAGGTGGAGGAAATCGGGGGTGGAGTTGAACCCAGGAAGAGAGGGGTGGGGGGAAGGTGTTTTAAGATTTGGGTTTATTTCTCATTACCCTACTCTGATTTGATCGGTAATAAATTAAACTAATTTTCCCCAAGTTGAGTCTGTTCTGCCTCTGAGGGTAATGGGTGAGTGATCTCTCCCTGTCCTTATCTTGACCCACGAGCCTTTTGTTGTATTTTCTCTCCCCTGTCCAGCTGAGGGGGGGAATGATAGAGCAGCTTTGGTGGGACCCTGGCATCCCACTGGGGTTAACCCACCATAACAGCAAAAGTCCGTGAAAACATATGGCCTTCAAAAAAACCCAAACACCTCACGTTTTGTGATGGTAGATTTAATATTCAAGGATTATCAAATATGTTTCTTTGTTCTGCCTTTCCTACACTGCTAGTATAATGAAGCCCGGAAGTCTCAAGGCAAGGCAAAAATGGTTTATGAATTTCACTTAGGGAGCAATACCAATGATGAATTTCACTTAGGGAGCAATACCAATGATGAAAAATAATCTTCATTCATGTTGGGCAAAATCAGTCTTGATATTCCAGCTACAGGTAAAAGCCAAAAGTGCATATGCGTGGGATACGCTTGCTTCTGCAGAAAGTTGCAGGACAGAACCCTGCCAGGTTCCTAACAAAATTTCTTTCAAATTAAAGCTACTACCATTTCAGTCAGAGACAGAAACCATTTGCCAGACCATTACATGATTAATTCACTCCCATCCATTTCATAGCAGGAAAATCTGATTACCTTACTGAATGATGTCCGGAAGTATAGTCCAATTTCCCATACTTTTGTGTGTGGTAGCCATGCTTCTGCATGAGATCCATCCACGTTACATAATCTGGATCTAGACCTTTGAAGTTATTCCAAGACTCTGTTAAATGAGTGAAAAGACCACTCCACATAGCTGCGGAAAAAAAAAAAAAAAAAAAGAGAGAGAGAGAGAGAGAGTTTTTGACAAGTAAATGGTACTTCCTGTCTAAAGTTGAATATACTTGAGAAGGGATCAATCTTCTCATTATTTTAGAGGTAAAAAAAAATCCACATTGTGATCCAACAGAGCAGGGAATACAAGGTATTACTCTTCCAAATCTTATTTTCATCATCAATACATTTATAACACATCATAACAACATGTATTAAAATAATCCCCCAAATCGCAGGAGAAGGTCCCATCTTTCCAGGTGCTGTGCAATCATTAAATCAAGGTTTTCTGCAGATCAGGAAATGTTCTTTCTGATTGCAGAAGGAAAATGCCATGGTAATACAGATGCTGATGAAGCAGTCATGTATTTACATGTGTTCCAGAGTATTATCTCCCCTTACTTCAGTTATATTTTAATGTGAATTTAAAGTGAAGTATGTTTGTGGAGGGAATTAGAGTACATCATTTTTATAAATACTATATGCCCTCAGTTTTATCCTTTTTAGGTAATCTACTTCACTACCAGCTGTAGAAACGAAGCGATATTATTAAAGAAGAGGCCAAGAAGAAATGAAACCAAGGAAAGACTTGCAAAGGAACTATAAGGAAAGTTTTTATTAGCTAATTACTCTGTTTCTTTGCAGCTTGTCGAGAATTGTTCAGTCTTCCCAATGTGAATTTAAAGTCAAAGGGAGTCCTAAAACGAAACTAAGCTGTTCTATAAGCAATGGAAATACCCTGTAAGCACAGTGTGTCAACCCCAACCCCATACCATGGCAATACTCCCACTTTCCCCACCCCAAACTCCTCCTTCCCACCATCTCTTCTATTATCATCCCTGACACCTCCACAATAGATGTACCCTCAGTTCCTTGCAGGTCTCCAAGCTACTGGCTAAACAAGAGGTGTCCCACTGGTTCAGAGCTGCACTTGTGATGACTGACCAGTGGTCATGATGATGTTGATGGACCACCTAACACGCTAAACAGAGTTGATGAATTGTTGAATTCATCATGCAGCCTCTTCCTCACCAGGAGCACTATCTGCTCTTTTCACAAAAATTCTTAAAATTAAATAACCTAACACAAGGTTATCAATCTCGGCAACAAAGACTGGCTGAAAGACTCAAAAATCAAGAAAACAAGACTGATGGCATGTCCATGTAATCTCACTTAAAACGTGACCTTGAGAAACAGAAAAGGGGACTACGTTATCGATATATGGAATACTAAACACTAACACTAAATTTGACGGCCTGTGTCTGCTGCAGTCAGTTCAGGTTGCTTCTTCCAACGTATGCTTGAAAGAAAGGGGCATCTCCCTTTCAGCTATAGATGAAATTTCATTTACATCACGTCTGGAGGGTCTTTGCAACAATCGAAAAGGCTAGAAATGTTTTAAGATGCAACCTTTGATTCAAGACTATAGCTTCGTTCTAACTTCCCAGCAAATTCTGCATGTGTGAAATTGAACACAGGACAATGATTGCAGCAAGTAAAGAAAAATACTGTAGTATTCAATTAAAGCTATTTAAGGATACATTATGTATTTAACAGAGTGTTTGGAATAAATGTCATCAGAAGGCAATGCTAACAGACACTGATTTATTCAGCTGTTATTATTTAATATTTTTTCCTGAGAACAGTAAAGAGATTTATTAATTTTGTATTGGGAAGGGAGAGTAGTTCTGAATGCAGCTTCAGCACTGCAGCAGACAAACTGACAATTTCCCTACAAATCCTGAAGATTTTTAAAAAATACTGAAGCTTCAGTGGAGTTTGCAAAAGGATTTGGGAGCTCATACACAGCTGGAAAAAGGAGAACAAAAAAAATTTACAGAAGAAGCACAAGCAACAGAAAAGAGAAACAGATCAAACATGAGAATACTGTATAAATTCAGATACAAACTAAAAAAATGGGTCTTATTGAAAAACAAAACAAATCCCCCCCAATTAAATCCTTTTAAATTTCCCATCATTACCACATATTTAAATTGACATGTGCAAGTATTTATCTGATGTTTTACTTGGTCCTACCTGCACGCGAAGGACAACAAATTGGAGAATTGGTATAGGCATTGAGAAAGACAGTGCCGTATCTTTTCATAAAATTTATGAAAGGCAAATCCACAGTCTGATTTCCTGGATAAAATGTCAAGCGTCCATCCTGCAATCAAACAGAGAAAACCAGTATATAAACAGCATTAACCCAAACTATTGGCTGCATTAATTCACAGATTTGTTACTTTGAACTTGTATTACTCAAATGTTGCCAATTCTATTCAGGCATGGAAAATAAAGTGTTGAGAAGCTTTAATTGGATCAATATAAAATGGATTACTTATGAAAAAGTGTAATGTAAAAGATAACTGGACTTCTTCACAGTAAAATTACTTCTTTTCTACCCCTGTACATATTCTAATCTCCAAATTTTGCAGGAGTAGGGTCCCACCATGAGGCATTCAACAGGGGTAGGTATGGTGAATGATAAAAAGGAGTCAGTCTGAATCCCGGTGTAGACGTGTGCACTGGTACACATTTCTGTGAAACCAGAACTGATCTCTCATCCTTTTCCTCCTTTTAACAGTTCATCCACACCACATTTCTGTGAAACTTATTTTAAACTATGGACTGGAAAAGTGATCAGAAAGCTGAAGGAAGGCTATTCTCCCACTGAAATGCCATCTCCAATGGTTCCCTTCTGATACTTTATTGATCCTTCATTTTATCTATTTCTTTAGCTAGAGTTTTTAACCAGTAATTTAAAAAAGACCCCAAATTTTGCATCGGTACTTTTACTGTACAAAATTATGATGATGTGAAACCAGGTTTCATGTAGACTGCCCTGTTTCAGGTCACTGTCTTTTCCTGTCACTTTTATGTCTTTCCTTGGTTCAGTAAGATGTCTCAACTCAGCCCCAGCCTTACTGGTCAGCTCTTTGATGAAGACTGTTGACATTGAATCTGCACAGTTTTAACAGATCTCCCAATCAGAGACATTACTCAGATGCCTACCTCTAAGTAGCCCTCCTCTAGACTTGTGACAGAAGCAGAAACACCTTAAAGGATGGGTAGCTTAGAAGCTGTGTTTTGCACAGCATTAGTTTGCAAGAGCATGTAAGCAGGCAGACAAGAAGGCCAGAAGAGTGCACTGAAGTCCAGTTACAAATTCACCAGCTACTGGCTCTTTTGTTCCAAAGACAACGTACAAATTACCACATCAGCCTCTGCACAATAAATGCCAGTGTGCAAATTCTTACCGCTAATCCATATACGGGCAACAGACCATCCTACCAAGTTACTTTATATTATTTTTATTAAGTGAGAATAGTTCCTACATGAGAAACCACAAGAGAAACCACAGCAAAACAGCTGGTATGCGATTGCTTGCATCCCTGCAGTAACTTTGTGTCCTCATGCAGCCTACCAGCATCAGCAGCCTACAAGAAATGCTTTCCACGCCACACACTGAGCAAGCCTCATTTGGCAGAGTGGGTTCTGGGTATCTGCTGAAGCTAACAGTCATCATTACATGACATTAAGTACGAAATGGCACTGTAGCTTTTACTGTAATTTTTTTGTTATGTGGGAAATCTTGAAAACAATTATTTAGTGAGATACTACCTCTTCAGCAGAAAATATTCAATGAATGACCACTTTGCTCCTGCTGAATCATAACCAAAAATCAGCAGATATGACCAATGGTGAATCACTGGAGTTTTATTCAACTAATAAAAACTCCGCGACTGCTTCAGATGGAGACCTCTGATCATCTACTTCAAAATGTGAACAACATGTACAGTCTCAAGGGATGCAGGACCAAGGCCTTACCTTCTGTAAAATTTCACCTTTAATTAATAGTACATTTGAAACGGGTACAAACACTTATCAGACATCTGAGTCACAGTGAAAACTCCCAGGGATAACAGATAACGCTATTAGTTTAGAACAAAACAGGTAGATGTATGCATCAGTTCTGAGAACTGCTAGCCTCTAGAGTTTTTAATTAAGAAAATCCATTTTTCTTGAAAGACTGCATTTGTTTCAAAAATAACTGTTTGAAACAAACACTGTATTTAACATAATATTCTCCTGTATGAAACATTAGACGAGCTTACATGGAAAGAACAATAGCTTCCTTCTGTCTTCAGCTTTTCAAGAATACAGATCAGGCAATGTAAGACCCCCTATCAATTTCCTACTATGCTGTTTCTGCACATTAGCAGATATGTTTCCAAATTTTCACTTTAGTTTTAATAGTTGAATTTTCTGGAGTAATTTGTGAGAGGACAAAAAAATCCAACATCAAAAATAAGTGAGAGCAAACCTGAAGAATTTACAGTCTGTGTTACTACTGCTTCCATTACATGATTCCCCAGGGGTAGGCACTAATCATCCAAGTGAGAATTTACAAAGAATAGTACACATAGTCAGATTTTGCAGGGTTTCAGAAAGAACCCAGAAAACAGAGTTAAGCAGAGCATAATTTTGCTCCACAGCAGGAAATAATTCTTTCAAATTACTGAAATATTTTAAGATTACAATTATTCTGTCATTGTTTAAAGTATTTTAAACATGAGCACTTCATTACCTCACTAAGCCACCCAGCCATTGTTCATATACTAAGTCCACAGAGACGAACGTCATTTTCTTCACTCTTTAGAGTTTAAGCCAGGGACGGCATGCAGAAGAAGACAATTACCTCCATTTGTTTTGTGGCAGAAAATGCTATTGGATAACATGGCACTGTAGAAAGAATCACTTCATTTGGCACCAGTACAGCTAACTGTGGCGTCCCAGCACCACACTGCAGTGGACAACTACACAGTAAACCTGGCCACTGGAGGTCAGAATATGATAAAAGACTGATCCCCTAATTTTGTACTCTACTACAAATGACTAGAACAAGCATTCAGTAGAACAAACAGGAAATAAAGCTGTAATCTGCAATTTGAACTTGAAAGGAACTTTGGGCTGAAAGTGCTCTTTAGAAAGTACATGACTGATGTGTCACCCTGTCAACAACATATTCACAAGTTTCTCCAACCAAGATATTGTTTGTTTGAACAGCTGGAGACAAGAGTTCATTCTTTTGATACTGGACAGACAGGTGACGTGTCTATTCAGTGAAAGAAGCTGCTTTAACAGGCTGAGAAGGTGAAAGCTCTACAGCTATTTCTGGAAATCCGCTCTCCAAGAACTGTGTAGGACTTGAGGGTTTTGGTGTACCTGCGGCAATACAATTATTCTGAGTAACACAAGCAAGCACATTTGATCCAGGAACTTGGCCTGCATTGCAAGCAAGCCCTGTGAGAAGCGCAGCAGTTAATGTGTCGCAACAGCAGAAAGCTGGCTGTTCAAGCAAGAGGTCACTGCTCTGGATGCCAGACACAGTCCAGCATCACCGAGAAGAAGATTTTTGTCACACTTGACAAAACAGGTGCGAGTCTTTCATAGACAGCATCACCCACAACAAAGGCAGGCATACTTTCAGATGAAAGCCCATACCTTTCAACAGGCTGCAGGACTGAAGCTTTTTTTTCCAGAAAAACTGTTAGTTTGACAGTACCCAACTCTTCCTGTTCTCTACTAGCAATGTAACCAAAATGGTTCATCTATTTCTGCCGTCAAATCCACCTCATAAAAAACTTATGCAACACGATGATTCTTTTAATGTATTCTTCTTCCTGTGCACTATGCAAATACGATACTTTTGAGAAACAGCATCTTGTTCTCAATTGTTTTTGTAAGAACATCACAAACATCTGGGGTTTTGTCTTTCCTTTTTGTAAGGGTTACCCCACTAATCCCTTTAAGATAGTCCTGAGAATCTTCCTGTTTACAGGACGGCATACGGCAGCTTTACTAAGATTTGTCCACAGCTTCTGCTAGCATCTGGAGACAAACTGGCCATTGACAAACTCCCAGAACCTAAAATACTATAAATTTGGTATTTTATTGGTAAATAATATTTTTAGTAAAAGCTGAAAATTTGGAGAAAAAGTCTCATCTACAAAAAACACTCATTGATTTGAAATGTTAAGACAGATGATATTCTCAAAATAAAATAAACAAAGAATAGAGTCAGAGGAAGGGAAGTAAATAAGAAGCTATTGCTTTATCTTTGAAATCACAGCAAATGTACTTTAAGAAAGGGTTTGAAGAAGGATAATATCTCTTTACCAAATATTTAGGAAGAATTCATCCCAAGAATGACAGGCAGCAGGCAAGAAGTCAAGTGCTCTTACCTGTGCTGTCAAGGATGGAATTCTGAAGATGACTGGGAGCCTTGTGTTGATTTCTCAACAGTGAATGAGAAGTGCTGAGTTGTGAAAGTCCTTGGAAGTAATACCATGGAGAATATCTTTAACAGGAAGGAGAGCTCAGATGAGGGAGAGAAACCAAGGCTTTCCCCTTTCTCAGAATAAAACCTTCATAAAAGCATTTCCAGTATGCTGGGTGGGCAGATAGAAGCATGGTGAGAAAAGGGTGAAAAATGTGCTGTCTTTAGCTGTAAGCAAGGAAATAAACTTAGTATTTATGAATGGAAAAAAAAAAATCTTATCTACCTGTCTGGGGGTTAAAACAAATGTTATCAATAAATCACTTCAATAAAGCCACTAGAAATTTATAAAAACATACTTACTGCTTCCTTCATCCATTTAGCTGTTGCTACTCATCTGACAAGCTTATTGTAATATTTGTTACACCTAATAAAAGTCCGAGTAAGTCAATACATGATGCCCAACAGCTTAACTCAGTCATTTCACCTGTGATTAGAGAAATTCTCCATCCCATCTGTCATGGGGACCTAATGTTCTTAGGATTTACAATGGCAAGAATAACAGAGTTCAGTGACCTTCCTTTTTGCTCTTCAAGCCAAGAGAAAAGCATTCATTTTAGACCCCAGGTCTGTTCCATTAATTGCTGCCCTGCCCTGTGGCCCCTTCTGCCGTGCCAAGCTGTGCGTACCACAGCTGACTGCGGGAACCACCTACCCATAAAGTTTCTGACAACTGCAACGCACCTGATGAAAACCCGTAGCACCCTCCTGGGAAGAAAGCCGAGCTCGGTTTAGAATACGAGCGGTACCTAGTACCTCAGCGAGGCGGGAGGCCTGCCCTCCCCGTCCCAAGCAAGCCCTCCATCCCGTGGAGGTGGTGGAGAATAAAAACCAGCCCTATTTTCGCAGGCCTGTGGCTGTAGCCAGGGCAAAGCCAGGGAAAGTCCTCGCCGCCACATCCTCGGGGATCCCGGCCAGGGACCGCCGAGGCAGCCCCCGCCGCTCGCCCGCCTTCCCTCACCCCTGCGGCGGCCCGGCCCCGCGGCCCCGGGCTGCCGCCCTGCCCCAGACACTCACCAAGGAGTCGCAGGCCACCAGCACCACGCTGGGCCGGGGCTGGTCCCCGGGGGCGGCGGGCCGGGGCCTCGCCCCCGCCCAAGGCGCGGCGGCCATGAGGAGCAACGCCAGCCCGGCCCGCCCCAGCGGCCCGCCGCCCCGCATCGCTCCGCCGCCGTGACCCGGCCCCTCTCCCGGAGATAGGCAAGCGGCAACCCCGACAGCCGATCCGGCCGCCCGGCGGAACCCCGGCCGCACCAGAGGACTCGCCGCCGCGGCAGCTGCCCAGCCGCCCGCTCCACCTCAGCGCCGCGGACTACAGCTCCCAGCGTGCCCCGGGGAGGGGGCGGGCGGACTACGACTCCCAGCGTGCCCCGGGGCGGCGGGAGGCAAGAACTACATCTCCCACCGTGCCCGAGGGAAAATGGCGGCTGACGCGGGAGAGTGGCTGCGTGAGGCCGCAGTGCGCATGCGCGCGAGGGGCAGTCGCCATGGCTGCTGCGGCGCCGGTAGGTGAAGGTGAAGCGGCGGGAGAGGGAGGGACGGCGGTGGCCTGGTTCTGTCCGGCCCGTCCTGTCTTCCCCTGCCGCGATGGCCGGCGGCCCGGTCTGCCCCCTGCTCGGAGGGGCTGCCGGCGCCGGGCCGCTTCCCCACGCGGCCCGCGGGTACCGGGCCTCGCCGGCGGGCCCGGCCTGGTGGCCCATCTTTCCGGGACAGGGCTGTGGAGGTCACCTGTCTCCGAGGTGCCCGGTTTTGCGCTGACGTGGTGTCTCTTTTTTTCCGTAGGTGAAAATGGAGCTCAGGCTCAGAACTGCCAGCCAGGGGCTGTGTGTTTGGTGATCGAGGCGTCTGTGCCCTCTTAGGAACCAAACTTATCTCCAGCAGCTGTTAAGTAATGCACGTTTGACAGAGTTCTTTATATTTTTTTAGGCTCTGAGGGAATCTTTGAAATCCGCCCTCTTTCTTTGTCCGTTCATTATAAGTTTCTCTCTAGGCCCTTCATCCACTCCTTATTTCTTGCTCTTCAGCTGCTGAAAGGTTTTTTTGTTCTGCAGCTTGTCACTTTTTCAGTCTCTTTCAGTGCCTGCACCAGCAGTGTTGTTTCTCAGCCTCATCTCATTTAGGCAGTTTTGACTATGGTGTTTTCTAAAGTTCGTTTGAGGCAAAACATTTACCGTATGCATCAAAATAGTGCATGATTATGTCAGGCTTCAAAAGTGTGAATGCCTCTTTGATGTGTCCTTAAATGCTTATTCTTTTTCTCTGTCAGCTGTAGTCAGAAGCAGAGCCCTCAGTAAGTGCATGCGAAGGGAGAGGGGCATTGTGGACCACACCTGAACGTAAGCGACAGGCCATGGTGCTGCCATAGGTAGCACACAAGAAAAACTCTGATCCTTAGGAACCCCTTGAGCACATGTCCAGTGCAATATGCCTCTTAAGCACAGCTCACTGCTTAGTAATTCCTCTTTTAAAAGAAACTATATGCAGGGTGTCTTCCCAAGAGTCTAAGGTGACTGTTGTATCCCACCTCTCCTATTTAAATTTATCTTAAACCTTTACAGAAATTCTCTTCTGGGATAGCTACTTTGTGTCATTTAACTGTTTGGAATATTGACTTAATCCTGCAGTGGAGCTAAGCGTAACTGACTAATTTTAACCATTTTGCTTGTTTTCAGCAGTTTTTAGTGATGTATGGATTTTGGCATGTTGCACTACATTTCTGTGTTTAAAATACTCTCTGTGCAATTACAGTAGGATATAAACAATGTTTTGAGTTCACTGTATCTTTTTATAATGACTGACTATATGTCATTTTTACTTAGTAGCCACAATGTCAAATAAGGAGGTGAAGGCAGCATTAAAGAGTGCTAGAGACGCAATACGAAATAAAGAATATAAGGAGGCCTTAAAACATTGCAAGGTAATTCATTTTTTACTTGGAAGTTAATATTTTTTGCACATTTTGTTTGCCGTTCCCCTGCCCCTGCAGCTGTATAGTAATGCAGAGGGTGGAGCACCTTACTGATGTAATAGCTGAAGTTGATTCCCGGATTTAACTTCATTGATCATTCATGTTAGTTACCCATACGTAAACTTCTATTACCCTTCCTTTTGCATTTGCTTATATGTGGCGATAAGAATATTAAGTCTAGAATGATAGAGATAAAAATCCATTTCTTATCCAGGCCTTGACAGGAGTGCTTTAATTGCTGAGCTATAGATATGGTTACTGGCAGAACACTTCAGATATGAAGCATTCTCTGGCATGAAAAGCTGAAGTTACTAATCTTAGCCTTTTCCTAAAAATGACTTATCTTCTAATATTACCATGTAGAATAATTTACCAAACTAATGATAAAACTCAATACATGGATCCATAAGATGCATTTCATTCATCAGTTTCACTTAAAATTGTGTATTTCTAGGCAGTCTTGAAGCAAGAAAAAAATAATTACAATGCTTGGGTATTTATTGGCCTGGCAGCTGCTGAGTTAGATCAGCGTGATCAGGCCAAAGGAGCATATAAGAAGGCTATTGAACTTGAACCAAACCAGTTACTGGCATGGCAGGTACGTGAATGTCCAGACTTACTTTTTCTTTCCCTGAAAAGTGTCAGTATGGAGTTAAATATGGGAACAAAGCACAGCTGAGACTTGAATCGTGTTTTCTTGAGGACATTAGTTCTACTGAAGCTTTGGAGTAGCTGAGGTTCATATCTGTGTGTCCAAAGCAAAGCCATGGGTAGCTGCCTATGTCTAGCAGGGTGAATTTTAGTTTCAATATATTTAAGTGTGTATTTCATGTGTAGACTAGATAGCAGTGAAACATGCAAGGGAGAACACGAATTCAAACAGAGTAAATTTGTCCATGCTTAGGAATTTCCATGCTGGTAGCTCAAGAAACATTTGACAAGGCTTCTGTCATAAGAGAGAAAATATTTTATCTCATAGCTTATTTTTCCAGCTTCCAGCATCGAGTGGATTGTTACTGAATTATTTTGTTGTTACTTAAAAACAATAGTATACATTTAAAATAGCTGTGTGCTGGGTGGTGTCTGCATGACAACCCGTAACAGCATATTTTTACTACATACAGTTATGTTATTTGGAGACTTGTGAAGCATAAGGTTGTGTATTAAGTCTGTCTCTGATACCAACAATCGATATTTTTCTAAGGTAGTAAGGTTTTTAGTATTTTCAATATAAATACCTTTTAAAAATATAACTGTTGGTGCCTGATTTCAAGGTATATTGAAATTTCCTCAGTTTTGCAATCATTCTGGCTATCTGTTACTATACAAGATGGTATGATACTTGGGTATAGATCTTTTATCATGTGACTTAGTGTGCTTTGTGTATTGTCTGTTATGCAGACAAGCTTATGTAATATATACAAGTTTCAAGTAGTTGTTGGTATTAGTTAAGAAAGTGAGGAAAGCTTTTAATTTAAGTGGATTCAGAAGGGTGTACAGAAGAATCAACGTAGGTTCTGCTCAGAGATTACTACATTAACACTTGACCCCACTGAAGGCAATGGAATAATTTTTGTAGGCTGAACTTACAGTGTTCTAACACACAACTGTTGACATAAAATCTTACTTATTTTTTATCTTTTTTTTAAAGGGATTAGCAAATTTATATGAGAAATCCAACCAAACAGATGTCAAAGGAGACTTAGCAGAGGTTTACCAAAAGCTGTTGGAACTCTGTGAAAGGTAAAGGATATTGAATACCATAATTCAGTCCAAGATTTCTAGTCCTCTGAATGCCATTGCTCATACACAGGGCAGGCTTTTATTTTTAAAGCTTTGCCATTTCAGTGGGTCAGCGCTTGTTACTAAGGTTTTCTGTACCTGTATAAAGTTTCTTGATCCTGTCCCTTTTGATAGGGCAAAAACTCTTGGAATAATTGTACTTGAGGTTAGTAGTTCAGAGAATCCTATGTTATCCAATGTCCTCTGTCTAAACTCACTGCCTCGAAGCATTTAGCTCTGACAGTTCATTGTCTGCATTAATAAGTAGGCTTATTTTTCTCTGCTTTAAGATCACAGAATATATGTCATCCGATTCATATAGGTACAGTTCTAAACAAATCTAACTATCAGCTGTCACTGTAGCTGACTGGAGTGTTCAATTTGTTTCCTTAATTTGAAAATTGTTCAAAAAGAAAAGTACAATCCTTTAAAGTAATTTTTTTTCACTCAGTTACAGCAGCAATGAGTAAAACTTTTAGGGCTATCTGTAGTATTTATTCTAAATATTTGTTTGGCAACTGAACCTACTAACAATTGTCATAATTTGAAAAACATTATACTATTTTATGGAAAACTTGTCATGTTTGTGTGGGATTTTCTTCCTTTCTAGTGGTGACAAGCAGAAATGGTGTGATGTATGTAACAAACTTGTGGAACTATATCATCAAGAAAAGAGATATGTAGAGGTGGGTTGAGTACTTTACTTTCTCTCTGCTAGAAAGAAATTCCCATTTCATCAGAAGTAACTGCTTTTCATCAAGGAATCCCCAATTTTTTGGGTCACAGACCACTTAAGATCTCGTTGTGTACTACAGGAAGAACTGATTTTAACTATATTCCTATTTTTTCCACTGTGTAAGACTTGGACGCAATCCATTAAATTGACAATGTTAGTATATAGGCTGAAAGGGTGGAACATCATTCTTCTGTTTTATTTCTGGAAGTCAAACATGATCCCAAATGCATATTTATGTGCAGTATGTGTGAGCCAGGTGTCCTTTGCCTAGCTTGGCCAGTTCTAGGTATCTGATTAGCCCTTCACTGGTGTGGTGATCCCTTCCTAGTCTGTCCCTGATACTTCATGCCAGAGGGTAAGGCGGAATTTGTACACAACCTGAACTTGATTGCCTGCGGCTTATGCACTGCATTTCACGCACAACGATAAGAGGAGCATAGCTGCTCCAGGGCAACCCAAGCTTCAGCCCACCCAGCACTCCCTAAGTCTGTGTCAGCGTGACCATTGCAGAAATAGTCGTGGCTCTTGTCAGTTTACCACGAGGTGGAGCTGTTAGATGCCTGTATGGTTCAACAGCAGCGTTGCCTATAGTCTCTGTAGTAATGTTATGTACCTGTTTCTGCAGTTACGCTGTTCACTCTTCCTTTACTCTTTAAAAAGGTTGCTTTCTTACAAGGTGGTGCATGGTCTTACTCTGTGTCATCTTCTCCCCTTTCCTCCAGCAATGGAAAATGAAAAATTTTACATATCACTTAGCATCAGGCTGAAGACTATTAATTAGCCTCTTTGTATACCAGTTTCTGAAACTAAATTCAATGCTAATTGTTTAGCACATGAAGGCAAAGGCAGACTTGCTCTGTGTGCAACAGCAAACCGCAAGTTAGGCTTTATTTTCTCTTTTTCAGTTCTGTTGATTTTTCCACACTGGAATTTCATCATGGACTGCTGCTGTTCTTCTCTTTCTGTTTGTAGTGCTGTAGATCCAACATGGCTTGGATGGGGCTTTGAGCAACCTGGTCTAGTGGAAGGTGTCACTGCCCATGGCAGGAGGGTTGGAACTAGATGATCTGTAAGGTCCCTTCCAAGGCAAACCATTCTATGATTCTGTGATTTGTTCCAGGTGGCTGAAACATGGCAGAAACTCATACAAATGAAGCAGGAGGAAGGTGCAGAAAAGGCAGAGCTTCATCAGCTTTGGAAGAAGATGATCCAGTTACTGAAAGACAGCACACAGAATAAGTGTAATAAGACTGAACAGTCGGTAATGTTTCTTACTCCAACTCATCTAAATACATACATACATACAGCGCAGCTAAACTTCAAATGAAGCCTTAAAACCCTTGCAAATCTTGCAACTGTTTGTCTCATTAATGTTCAATGGTACTTAACTTCTCAGGAAAAGATGGGCGATTTTACCTTCTGACAAAAACAGTGAGGGTGCAGCAGCCTGAGATAAGGCACCTAAATCCAAGGCACCTGGAACTCCTTCATTAACTGCCTCTTAAGCTCTACAGGAGTCCAAGTTTGCATGGTAGCACAGTGATGCATTGTTCTACCTCTGCATGTTATGAGAAGCATCACTCATAAGCTTTGACAGTGTGGTGGGTTGACCTTGGCTGGATACCAGGTGCCCACCAAAGCCACTCTATCACTCCCCTCCTCAGCTGGGCAGGGGAGAGAAAATAAAAGGCTCATGGGTCGAGGTAAGGGCAGGGAGATCACACACCAGTTACCATCACAGGCAAAACAAACTCAACTCAGGAAAACTAATTTGATTTGTTACCAATCAAAATCAAAGTAGGGTAATGAGAAATAAACCCAAATCTTAAAACCCCTTTCCCCCATGCCTCCCTTCTTCCCAGGCTTAGCTCCACTCCCAATTTTCTCTAGCTCCTCCCCCCCGGCAGTGCAGGGGGACGGGGACTGGGCGTTGAGGTCAGTTCATCACACCTTGTCCCTACTACTCCTTCCCCCTCAGGGGGAGGACTCCTCACTCTTCCCCTGCCCCAGCGTGGGGTCCCTCCCACAGGCAACAGTCCTTCACGAACTGCTCCAGCGTGGGTCCTTCCACAGGGTGACAAGTCCTGCCAGCAAACCTGCTCCAGCGTGGGCTCCTCTCTCCATGGGGCCACAGGTCCTGCCCAGGAACCTGCTCCAGTGCAGGCTTCCCACAGGGTCACGCCTCCTTCGGGCATCCCCCTGCTCCAGTATGGGGTCTTCCCCGGACTGCAGGTGGATATCTGCTCCACTGTGGACCTCCCTGGGCTGCAGGGGGACAGCCTGCCTCACCATGGTCTTCCCCACGGGCTGCAGGGGAATCTCTGCTCCGGTGCCTGGAGCATCTTCTCCCCCTCCTTCACTGACCTTGGTGTCTGCAGAGTTGTTTCTCTTAAATGTTCTCACTCCTGTCTCTGGCTGTCGGTGGTGCTGCTCATGTTTTCCTTTCCCCTTCTTAAATCTGTTATACCAGAGGCGCTACCTGTGTCGCTGATGGGCTTGGCCTTGGCCAGCGATGGGTCCACCTTGGAGCTGGCTGGCTCTGGCTCTGTCAGACAGGGGAATCTTCTAGCAGCTTCTCACAGAAGCCAGCCCTGTCACCTTCCTGCTACCAGAACCGCACCACACAAACCCAATACCATTGTTCTTCAAAAGAAGAAACTCCCTCTACTTTCCTCTGAGCTAGAAGAGGTAGCTTTGCACTGTTTTTCCATTTCTTCATACTGAGTGCTTATCCTAGATATCAGTGTTTTGGTTCAAATTTTCTTCTGTAGGTTTTAAGCTCTTGCTTCTTAGGAGAATGTCAAAGGTAATTGGAGCACACAGAATGATCATGAATTATACTGATCCTGTGTTCTCTATGCCCAAATTTAATTTTACCTGATTAATCTCTTTTGTAAGATGAACCTACTTCAACAAGAAGGGTGTAAATTTCTCCGCACCAATCTGGTTGGTAGCAGTGCTCCAGAAAGGTAGAAAATACAAACTGAAATAATTTCACACAGCGGAAAATTGAATCTAGATCTCTACTTTTTGAGAAGGCAAATGCTTTAACTTAGGAGCTATTATAGGAAAGAGGTGCTGTGGGCAGCACTGCTTTCTTTTCTGGGGACAAGAAGTTTAAAAAAGAAGAAAAGTTGCATGAGTACCAGGAATGGGTTTCACATGCAGATCTGCACTTCACTTTACTGCAGTTTTGAGTAAAGCACCTGAACCTGGAAGCATGTGGCATTGAAGGCAACGTCCTATTCAGTGGGATGGCGGAGAGAATTAAAAAAAAAGTAAAACTGAGTCGAGATAAAGACAGTTTACTAGGACAGAAAAGAAGAAAATAAAATGACAATAATAATACAAGAATTGGAATATACAAAACAAGTGATGCACAATGAAATCGCTCACCATTCGCCAACTGATCCCGCCAGTTCCCCAGCAGCAATCTGCCCTCTGAGCCAACTCCCCGCAGCTTATACTGACGTCACACGGTATGGAATACCCCTTTGGCCAGTTTGGGTCAGGTGTCCTGGCTGTGTCCCCTCCCAACTTGTGCCCCTCCAGCCTTCTTGCTGGCTGGCCATGAGAAGCTGAAAAGACCTTGTACTTAGTACAAACACTACTTAGCAACAACTGAAAACATCAGTGTATTATCCACATTCTTCTCATACTGAATCCAAAATACAGCACTATACTAGCTACTAGGAAGAAAATTAACTCTACCCCAGCCAAAATCGGGACAGGTATGAAGAAGAATCTATGTTCTTAACGAATTTCGCCTTCCTTGTACCCACCTTACATTATGAAACTGTATATTACTGCTTCATCTTGTACTAGACAGTTAATGTCCTTTGGATCCTATCTGAGTACTACTTCATGATAAGGACCTTGCTTTGTGACTTTCTCTGTTCACAGTACTGGTGTAAACTTAATGAGTAGGATCCAGATAATAACATGTAACTATACACTTAACTATGAAATGGCTGGAAGGCATGTCCTGTGAGGAGCAGCTGAGCACTCTGGGTTTGTCTAGTTTGGAGAGAAGGAGGCTGAGGGGCAACCTCATTGCTGTCCACAGCTTCCTGAGGAGGGGAAGTGGAGAGGAAAGTGCTGATCTCTTCTCCCTGGGATCCAGCAACAGGACCTCTGGGAATGGTTCAAAGCTGCATCAGGGGAGGTTCAGGCTGGACACTGGGAAGCATTTCTTTACCAACAGGGTAGCCCAACAGTGGAACAGGCTTCCTGGGGAGGTGGTCGATGCCCCATGCCTGTCAGTGTTTAAGAGGCCTTTGGACAATGCCCTTAATAACATGCTTTAACTTCTGGTGAGCCCTGAAGTGGTCAGGCAGGTGGATTAGATGATTGTTGTAGGTCCCTTCCAACCGAAACAGTCTATCCTATGAAGATAACATTTTCCTAAAGTCATTGTTTGTTGTGCTCCTAATTATTTCTCATTTCAGCTTTTGACTGCATTTGAACATGCGGTGAACTCTGCTGACACTGTTCCTGGTGAAGACCACCAAAATCTTTACAAGGACTTTATTCAGTGCTTGTCAAAAGTAAGGTTATGTTAATCTATCTTCATCAGTGAGTAGATGTAATAGTCCACATCTGATAATTCACTCAAATAACTATTTATCTTTTTCCTTTCAAGTTTCCTCATGAAACAGCTAGGTTGGAAAAGGCCTGTAAAGATATGATGGTTTTGTATCCTACTGTGAGTTATCCTTTAGAAGTACTTTGCTTGCATTTTGTTCAGTCAGGTGAGTAGGATGGATTTAGACATTTTGGGGGCTTAAATTATTTCTTTTACACCTAGTTTTGTGACAATCTTTTTACAAGTTTTTACCCTTCACGACCCAATACAAGTGCACTGTTTAATTCTATGTTATATTTCTGCCTGTATGGAAATGAAAAGTGTTTGGTCCTATGATCTGCTATTTCCTAGCTCCGTAATTGAGTGGTGACTGTAAATTGGCAAAAAACTTCTGCGACTTAGGTCCAACTCTGGCAATGTACAAAGTTGCAAAGAAAGAATGCCTTACAAAACTTGAAAGCAGCTTCTCCGGATAAATGAAGGTTAGCTTCTTAAGCTCAGAAGAGGGAATGGAGAATGTTAACCAGTCCTCTAAGGCTGAGGACAGGCTACACTTAGGTTATTCCTGACACAGAACACCTCTCTTGGCAAAAAGAACAAACATTTGTGGAACTGTCTTCAAAAGAATGCCTGGTGAATAGGGAATAGACAGATCTGTTTAAATATTTGTTCTAAGTAGAAAAGGATAATCTGAGGGAAAAAAAAATACCATGGTGTGTTCAATAGTGCATGGATCTGAAAGTATACAATTGCTATTTTCAGTAGTTCACTAAACAACACTGCAATAGTGTTGGATACTTTCTCAGGGTTTTCAGAGATAACTACTAAATTTGGGTCTTTCATTTTATTGTTTAAGGCATCAGAAGTTGTTTTTATTTCTTTTTAAAACAAGGAAAGAAAATTAGGGAAAAAAACCCTCTGGTTTATATAAAGAGAAATAACTTTCAGCTTAGGTAGAAGAATGCCTTTTCCAGTTTTGAAGGTAAGCTTCATGGAATAACATAGCAACATAAAATGAGAGAATTTTTCACTTTGGTGAGAGAGGATGAAGACAAGTGAGGCCCAGACTCTCATTTCCACATAAGAATGCTTTACAGTTCAGAGAAACATGCAGAAACTAATTTCCAAAGGAAGAGGAGCATCTCTTTGGCACAGTTCTTATATACCAATGCTCTGACAACATCTCACCATCCCACAGCCATCTTGGGGTGGGGAGGATGATGCTTAGGTTTTTAGTAAGGCTGTTTGTTTATATCTGAGTCATTCCAACCATGTTATGGTCCTTCATGCCCCAAACTTGTGGGCTTGTAACTCAGATGCATTATTAGCCACCTTTACCAAATACAAATCAAAGGCAACCTTTATGTCAAATGAGTCCATAATTTTTTAAAGAAAATAATAGCTCAAAGTCTGTTGCTGCAAGTCACAACAGTTGCTTTCAGCAAGGACTGCCAAGTCTACTATCACAGCTAAACACAAGCATAAAAAGTGAGTAGCATCAGTTGAAATTAAGCCAAGACATTAAGTTACGTGGTTTCACAGCAAGACTGTTTCAGCAAGCTCATCACAGCAAATTTGTAGGTACACGAGGCCTACTCTGGAAGGAAATTATTTTATTTGTGGCAGATTTTGACATGTGGGCATTCAGCTGGGCTTACATAAAAAGCATATGAAGGAATTAGTTTTTGTTAATAAAGGCAGTATACCTGTAGTAATTTAACACAAGTGGTTAAAAATTCAGGTTTCAGACTGACAGTTTATTTTGTTTGGTGGTACTGGGTATTTAGATTACTGCTTGTTTTTTGGGTTTGGTTTTGGGGGTGGAGAGTGATAATATGTAGTACCTTTTGAAAAAAGTTTAGTTAATAAATTCATTACTTTGAGCTCAAAGGATAAGGGTCATATTTATGTAAATAAGATATGCTGCTGCATTTTTTTAAATCTAAAGTTCTGTAAAATATTTCTTTTTCTGAAACCAGGTACTTTGTCGGAAGAGGCCCTGCATTATTTTTCTAAGCTTTTGGAGATGGACGCGAGTAGTGGTCCAGGCATCATTGGTTTTGGTATAAAATGCCTTCAAGAAAAGAAATACAAGGAGGCTATTAAGAGTCTTACTGAAGGTAAATGTGTAATAGGAAGTATAAGTACTCTGTAGCTTGAACACCAGCTAGTTTATGCTGGATATTTTTGGAATCTTACAATTGTGTAGTACTTTGCCAGTTCTAAGACCAGCTAGATTTAAAAAGAATACTCAACACTTTCTCGACTGGTCACTGAAATAATAAAGCTTTAAGTATATCATCTCTGAAGTCTGTTATTGCTGTTACAGTCAGCTCTGTAGTATGATCAACTTCAAACTTTTTCTTAATCTGATTGTTACTGGGGAAATACCTAGATGAAGCAGTAAATACAGCAATAGCAATTAATGAAGGAATGTGGAATTTATAAAGTAAAATATAATGCAGCTCCTCTAATCTAGTCATGGCATTTCTGTACCTGAACAAAGATGACTTCCCTTTAAAGTTAAATCATATTAAGACCTCTTTAATACTCATATTGGGTAAACACTTGTATTGGGTATCTGAAGAGAAATATTGGAGGTTTTGGGGTTTTTTTTTCAGTCACCAGATTTTCTGACGAGTTGGCTTACTGATCTGTCATTATCTTGCTTGTATTGAAATGGCAAAACTCTTTGAAAATGATTCATAAGTATACTAGCGGGAGAATAAGACTCTCCACTGTCACTGTGCTGGCCATGGAAAATTCAAAACAGCTTGCTGAGAAAGCTGGGTAGATAACCATTTGGGATCTAAGCGATCAGGAGTCAGTCAGGCTATGCTGACGTATGCTGCATCTTTCACCCAGGTTTAGAGTAAGATTGTTTCTGAAACTGGATTTCATAATATTCTACAGTGTAGTACCGTAGCTTACACACAGTGCTATAACATGTCTTGCTTAAAATCTGAAATAAAAATTTCAGGTGCTTAAGGGGAAAAAGTCTTCCATGGAAAGCAAATTCTTCTGGCTTAAATGCTATTGGATGTTTTGACAGAACATACAACCTGGTTTTGACGAAAGATATATCTCCCAAATAATTTTATTTTTTTATTTTTACTTTTATGTGTAATACTCCACTTATGAAGGGGAGAATGCAAAGGGCAAGGCTCTTGATATAGTGTGTAAATGTCTAAAGCTTGGAAATAATGTCTTTCGCAGTAAGCCAAGCGTTTGCATTTTAGGCATTGAAGCTTCAAGGCATTGTTTAGTAGTAGTATACATATATGTATCTCTCTCAGAAGAGCAAATTCAGTTTTATTACTGAATCTTTAATTAAAGCAAGTTTATCAAGAAGTTTCAGTGAAACACTCTTGCCATCATTCTTTTTCTGTCTTGAAGTTCTCTAGGCCTTTTCTGGTTTCTAAGAAAAACTGAAAAGTGATCTACAAGCTGCTGATGTTAATGTCTGATCAAAGTGAAGGACTTTTTTCTTTTTGAAACAGAGGTGCACCTTAAGCCAGTGTTGTATATTTCCTTACTTTTTTCCCTTTTTCTTTTTTTTTATATGTAATGTTATATGCAAAACTAAGCCTAACAGAAGCTTACATGCTCCTTAGTCTTTGCCTTACTGCATGGACGCTTTTATGTCTAAAACAGTTTAAAATAAGACTCAAAGAAAAAAAAAACCTGCAAGTTTTATTGTCTGATTGATAATATGTTTTTGATGGCATTATATGGCAATAAAGCATCTGCCAGCTACAGCCATAAGCAACTTTTTTTAGTGCCTTTTTTAAACTCTTCTTTTATTAGGTTTGCAGAAGACTAGCCAGTGTCCGGCAGCGTGGCATTATTTGGCAGAGGCACAGATGAAAATTCACAAACACAGGGACGCTGTCCTGTCCTGCAATCAAGGTAACTAACTGCCAGCTAATTGAAAGAGTAACTGCAGGGGTACACCACTTTATGTAGTCCAGCTAATGTGACCTTTGCATGGTAGATCTGAGTTAGCAGCAGTCATAGTCCTTTGCTTTTTGCAGTCTCACGGCTTGTGCTGATGTCCCCTGCTTCCCTTGGTTTATGACAGCTGAAAAGCACCTTGTGCTGCTTAGTCTCAGGAAAAGAGAAGATACGTCGCTAATCAGAACCTGAAAGCTGTCTGATTGATATTTAGAAGGTATGCTTGTTCTGATGTGCTGCTTCAGCTGGTGGTTGACCAACTCCACCAAACAGCAGATAATTGCCTGAAACCACAAGGGTAGGTGTCACAAATTTTTAGTCTGGTAGACTTCATACTTAGACTTAAAAGATAAGATTCTATTCAAGTTAATGTAAAATGCAGAAATGTTGTGTAGTACAACTGCATCTTCAGAAACTTCACTGACTGTAAATCTTCATCCACACTAGCTGGGAATGAGGGCAGTTATTATGATCTAGTGATGCATATCTAATCTGAATAGAGCCATTATCTGATGGTTATAAATGAAGGAGCAGCCAAAGTGGACTTTTTTCTGACAGGGACAAATGCAATGAAAGACTTCTCAGTAAAGGCTTGAAGAGGTAAAAGTATGCAGACCTGGCTAAACAGTCATGGGAAATTATTAAAAGCAAGGGAAAGTACTTGCCAGTGAGGGAGATTCAGAAGGCCTGTAAATTTGGGCAAAGGAAATGTGAAAACAGAACAAAGTAGGTAAAAAGAAATTTATTGCAGAAAGAATGAAAATAAGGTGATTCTTTTCCATCTGTGTTCAGTCTGGAAGAGCTCAGGATGACTTCTACACCATGACCCTTCTTTTCAGGGGATTCATCAAACAACTTGTCTGTGATTCTAGCATTAATAGCAGTTGCTATAAAACAAGACAAGAAAAATTAGCATTAAGGAACTATGAGATACTGACCTGGGAATTGACCGAGGAACTTACAGATGAAGTTGCTGAAGTACTAAGGGGTTTATATAATTGCTTGCTTAAACTATCTTGGCATCCAAATGCTTGGAGGTAGATAATGTGACCCTAAGTTTTAAAAAGGGTTCTAGGAAAGATCAGGGAAACCACCACCAAGTCTGATATGTTAGTGCTTGAATTAGTTAAAACTGAAAGAACAGAGTTAGGGAATTTACGGAGAAGAATTGTTCTGAGGGATAGGCATCGTGGCTTTTGTAAAGTAAAGTTGTTTTTTTTAGAACTCCTTGAAGGAGTTTACAAGCATGTAGATAAGGGAGGTGTGATATAGTCTTCTCTGATTTCCAGGTGGTAATTGATAAGATCTCTTACAAGACTGTTAAGGAAACTAAGCAGCCTTTGGTTAAGAAATACAGTTGTAGCATTGAGTGGGTTTTGTCAGTTTTAAATAAATTAAAAGCTAGAGCACAGTACAGTAATAAATGTCTGTTTTCAGGCTGGAAAGAGGTGTCCCTGACATTTTCACCAATACCTGTGTTGTTCATCCTCTTTTCTAGTCATTTATGAATGTTGAGTAGTAGGGTTATAAAGTTTGCTGCTATTCAAAGCAGACTACAAAACTCTTAAGAGGAGATTACCAGAGTGGGTAACTAGGTCTTAAAATAATGAATAACATTCCATAGTCTTAAATGCAAAATCATACAATTTTGGGAACAAATCTTCCCACAAAGCTATCCTACAGTCTTGCTGAAGTAGAGAGCAGGAAGGTCCTCATATTGTATGAAAAAATAGGACGGTTTCTTTCCCCTTCTATGCTTTACAGGCAAGTCAGATATTAGGAATTACAGGGAAGGGAATGGTTAGTGAAACAGAGCACCAACATGCTGTTGCTTTAAGAGCTTTAGCAGCATGGTGAAATCTGTGCATTTTTAGTACTCATCCACCCCTTCTCAAAAAGAAAATAGTAGTAGAAATTAATAGACTAGTAATAAGGATGATCAAATGTATGGAAAATGCAGCATGTAAGTAAATAGTCTGTAAAGTCCTTTTCCAGCCTGGAGAAGATGTGATTCTGAAATCTGTGAAGTTGCAAGTGATGTGGAAGATAAAGATCAACTGTTTTGTTTCCCTGTGTGAGGTCTAGCTAGTACCAAATGAAACTAAATGCTGGCAGGCTCAGTACAAACAAAGTAAGTTTTGTTTCTCAGTGCAAGGTGTAAGTTAAGCTAAGCTATTGTGCGTTGTTAGAAGATGCTGTTGATGCAGAAAGTTTCCTTGAGTCCAGAGAACGTGGAAAGTCAGAGAGAATTCTGGGGAAGCATTGCTTTATGCTTGGCCTGTCTTACTGGCTGTGTCAAGTCAGACAAAAGTTCATCAGATGTGAAAATAAACATTGTTAATTGAGTTACTCAGAAAGTTCTTGCTTTTGAAGAATGCTGATGCTCAACAGAGATGCCCTCATTCTCTGAGGTGAGATTATACTGCGTATTGGAGAAGTAATCAGTACTGCATAGAAAGGTACAAAGTTACCCTTGCACAGGCACAGAGTTAAATCCCTGGTTTCAGTAATATTTTTTCTTTAAACACTGAAGTGTAAAACAACTTGTTTATTGAAAGGCCATTGTTTCTTCAGAACATAGATTGGAAAAATATAGCATTCCATTTATAAGGCCGGCAGCTAGAAAGCAATCAGTCTCTCCACATGTCTGAGAGGACCTTTCTAAAATCAATTTAACTTTTAAACTTCAGTAGATAGAAATTTTACAGAACAATTTCTTCAACTTGGGGGAGAGCAGTCAAAAAAATCGTTCTATTAAGTGGTGCTTTATTAGACTGAAAAATTGTAATTAACAAGTGTGCTGGTTTTGGCTGGGATAGAGTTAATTTTCTTCCCAGTAGTATTATGGGGCTGTGTTTTGGATTTGCACTGGAAACAGCATTATTAACGCAGGGATGTGTTAGTTATTGCTGAGCAGTGCTTGCACAGAGCCAAGGCCTTTTCTGCTTCTCACCCCACCCCACCAGCGAGCAGGCTGGGGGGGCACAAGGAGTTGGGAGGGGACACAGCCGGGACAGCTGACCCCAACTGACCCAAGGGATATTCCAGACCATAGGATGTCATGGTCAGCATATAAAGCTGGGGAAGAAGAAGGAAGGGGGGGATGTTCGGAGTGATGGCGTTTGTCTTCCCAAGTCACCGTTAGGTGTGAATGGAGCCCTGCTTTCCTGGAGATGGCTGAACACCTGCCTGCTGATGGGAAGTGCCGAATGTATTCCTTGTTTTGTTTTGCTTGCGTGTGTTGCTTTTGCTTTACCTGTTAAGCTGTCTTTATCTCAACCCATGAGTTTTCTCACTTTTACCCTTCTGATTCTCTTCCCCATCCCACTGGGGGAGACTGAGCGAGTGGCTGGCTGGTGCTTAGTTGCTGGCTGGGGTTAAGCCACGACAACAAGATTTAAAAATACCGGGAACAGTGGTGCTCTTTGTAGTTAGTTCCTTTTTCTGTTTTTACCTGATGAAACTTTTCTCTTGTCAACAGCTCTTGAGGCTCTTGGAACTCCTGACGGTCCTAGTCTTCGGTGGAAGAACTTTATCCTTCAGTTGAAAGCAGAGGCTTTGATTAAAATAGCTGATGCTGATGCTGCAGAAGAAGCCATTAAAACACTTGAGCAGGTATTTTCATTGACTAAAATGTATATATTTTTATTATTTTAAAAAGTGCTCTCATCTTTCTGTACTAAAAATTCAAGCTGTGTATTTCTCCCCTTGCCTCCCTTTTTACATTCTGTGTGGTTTAGACAACACCTGACAACTATGGTGTAATCCAAACACTCCTTCTTCCTCTGTTTTTTTAGACTTTGCTATGTCTCTTTTTCATTCACAATTCTGATTTTAGAAGCTGTCACTTTTGACCTTGTCTGGTCTTGCTCAGTGCTGCTGGGTTCTTGCTACTTTTATGGCTGTTGTTCATTTTAATTTGAATTATTGTTACAATCCTAGTTGCTGTGTCCTTCATTCACTTGTCATTAGTCATGAACAAGAGCATATTACTTTAAGATCAAATGCGTAAGCTTTAAGCAGAAGTTGCTTCCCCCCTTTTTTTGTCACAGTTTCATTCTTCGCTGTTTAGACTTCTGTACCTTTGTCCTTGCTCTCTGCAACCTTGTACCTGCTCTCCATCAAAATTATTCTGTCTAAGGCTTCTCAAGCATGTTCTATCTAAATGTTTTCTTGTCTTCAAGATGTCTGCATCTTCATGCGGTCTGCCTGCTTTTGATATCTTTGATTCCTTAATCTTGGGAGAGGATAACTTAGTCATGTCTATCACTTGGTTTTCTAGATTATGGATGCAAGCAGTGATCCGGTGGTTTTAGCTATAAGAGGTCAGGCTTATCTAAACAAGGGTTTAATGGATCAAGCTTCAAAGGTTAGTGCTGTATTGTCCTTCCTGTAAGCTAAGTCAAATTCTTGGTTTCATAGAGGATATAACTAGGGAAGAATGACATCCTTTTGCAGATTTCACAAGAGCTCCTGTTGTCCCACCCTGATCTGGCTGAGTCCCATGCTCTAGAGGGTTTCATCCATTATTCCCAAAAGAACTATGAACAGGCAGAAAGAAGGTAGATTTATTTTTTTTCTTTCCTCTAACAGGGAAATGTGGGAGGAAAATAGCATGTAGTGTTTTGCAGCTTTTGAGAATTTGTCTGATCTGACCTCTGTTCCTTTTATTCAGTTTTCTAAATGCTATTGAAAGAAAGGCCGAAACTGCAGAGTATCATCATTACCTGGGGCTTACATACTGGTTCATGAGTGATGAGACAAAAAAAGACAAAGGAAAAGCACTCACTCAGTTCTTGAAGGTAAAGGCTGCTTTAACTATTCATGTAGAATTAGTATTTTCCTATATCGGAAACCAAATATGGAAAATACGCTGACTGGAATGACAGACTTGAGTATTCTGCTTGTTACCATTTACAAGTTTCCAGAGCCTATAAACCAAGTTCAGCTGTGCAAAAAGGCACTGCAGGGAGTTGTGCAGTTACCTGGAATCTCCCTGCTTTTGTTTTCCTCTTTTCACCTAATTCTTGAGGCCTTTGATTCAGCCAAATGTAGTGGTGATTCTCTCAATCTTCTCTCCTTGAGGGCTGTAAAGTTGAGGCCTCTAGATGACCAGCGTAGATCTTTGAAGACGTTTTGAAATCAGGAGGGCAAAATTCAAATTGGAAAAAAAGTGAGGAAGGAAAAAAATGAGAACGGTGTTAGAGTTTCAGTGTCTGGCCAAGGAAGTAAGTCTGCAAAACCCCCCAATTTATATACTTTTCCTGATCTTTGGGTTTTTGGTGGTTGTGGCTTTTTCTCTGAACATAGATAAGAATGTGAATCCAAAAGATTTAGTCTGACATCTTTATTGGAAACATGGAATTATACAAAATAAGACTCTAGGCATTCTAAACTTGCCATATAACTTCATGGTAGGTTTTAGCAACTCAAATCAGTGCCTACTGTTTGCACATCAATAACAGCAGAGTATACTGGAGAATGTAGTTGAAGTGAACAATACTTTTGGTTCTAAACTTTTTTATGTAAGCTTTTTTTTTATTATTGTCAAAGCTGTTTTCTGCTGCTTGGGGTCTGTGGGTTTCTTAAGTATAAAGAAATCTGCCAAGTGTGTCTAAAAAGGAACTTAAACTTTAGAAGAGCCTGAAGTTAATTGTGATGTAATATGGCAAGAATATGAGCATAATGGTTGAAACAGAGTAGAATATGAAAATGATAAGATGTAGTAAGGAGTTGTTTTCTCCTAGCACAACTAGCTAATTAGTAATTCATGTACAAAATGCTTTGTGTCATGAGGTTTGTAGCAGATTCTGCAAATATTTAAAGCTCGGGTAATCTCTGAAATCTTAAAATAAAGTTTGACTACTCAGATTTGTCACAGAAGGAGCTTCAATAAGTTGATAAGCAGAGATTGAACAAGTAATTATCACTGGACCCGTCCATCAGTATAATCCTTCAGAATGCTGTCTTATATTGTGTTCATATTTCCTTATAGGCTGCAAAACTGGACAGCTACTTGGGAAGTGTCTTTTGTTATTTAGGTAACTACTACAGAGACATTGCTGGAGACAAAAGTAGAGCTCGTGGTTGCTATAAAAAGGCTTTTGAACTGGATGGAACCGATAAAGAGTCTGGAACAGCAGCTGTAGACTTAAGTGTGCAACTTGGAGACATGGTATTCTACATTCAATGCTTTGGATTACTGCTATTTTGTTCTTCTGTTAATCTTGCTCTTTGAGCAATCACTTCAGGTTTCCTCTGTATTTGAGAATAAGATCTGAAAACAGATGTTCTGTCATTGCTTAGCAGCTTTCTTAGTTGGACCTCCTTCAATTTTATGTTTCAATTCCAAATTAAATCTATGTGGGGAGAAGGGTGGGTGAACCAAGCATAACATTGTAGTCATCACATACGTGATTTAGATGAAGGATTTTTTCAGTAGGGAACATGAAGAGAAAGTTAGTTTTCTTTTCATATTTAACTTGTGCCACATGTTTTCTCCATCCCCCACCTTGCTGCTTTCAGGAAAACCACACAAAGTCATCAGAACATTTAAAAAACAATTCTTATAGCATTGTACAGAAAGTTGTTAGCCTACGATATTACAGAGCAAGAAAGCCACCCATACTTTGACAGATTCCATTTGAACATCTGGAAAGTCAGTCTAAGTATCTGACTTGCTGCAAATACTTGTATCCTTCTCTAGTTTAAAAAAAAAAGTTAAAAAAATAATATCTACGAAACTGCAGGAAGCTACTGTCTATTTGCAAAGATGGGTACATAAGAAATAATCATGTTTTCAGATGTGATAATTTCCTTCTCTAATCTGCCACTCAGCCTGCCAGCTTTAAAAAGCCCCTGTAACATTTCTTCATTACAGTAATTAACAGATTAGACAGTTGAATGGTTTTCTGGATTGGCAGTATTTTTCTTTAACAAGAACTTTGTTCTTTGCACATACATATGTTCACTAACCTGGCATTTTTGGTGCTTTGTTAGGACACTGCTCTGTCAATCCTGAATGAGGCAACTGAAAAAGCGAGTACTGGTACAGCAAAATGGGCCTGGCTTCATCGTGGACTTTACTACCTGAGAACTGGTCAGCCGTCACAAGCAGTGGCTGAGTAAGAGAACTGTGCTGGTTTACATTTAAGTAATTTTCTATAAATTGCAATAAAATGGTCTTTGATCTTACGAGTTTTGGAAGTTAAGTTAGCTGATTATAGGAAGGCTTGTACTAAACAATGGGAAATGGGTCTGAGCAAGCTGTGTCTATCTTCAGTTCCAGAATTAGCACAATGTAGTCTTTTCAGCACAGCAGTGTTCTGTTCTAACAAGCCTGGTGACAGGCTTGTCATAGACAGCACAGTATAGCACTGAATAATAAGCCAAGATTAGGTACAATGTCTAAGCTTGTTTAGTGTGCTCTGAAGATGAAAACACTACTATGCTGTGTTTAAAAGTTCTGTATAATTTTGAGTTTCTGTCCTGAGAATATACAATGGAAGAAAATAATTTATGTTAACTTGTATCATCTTTTGTTTAAATAAATTTCTATCTTGCTATCTTCAGTTTGCAGGCAGCTCTCAGGGCTGATCCAAAGGATTCCAACTGCTGGGAGTCTCTAGGGGAGGCTTACTTGAGCAGAGGTAGCTATTCAACAGCTCTAAAATCCTTCAGGAAAGCAAGTGAGCTGAACCCAGAGCTCATGTACAGCATTTACAGAGCTGCAGCAGTTGAGCAGCTTCTAGGCAAATATGAAAATGCTATAGCTACCTATCAACAAATCTTAAAGAAGACAGAAGATTATGTGCCTGCACTGAAAGGTAGTATGTCTGAATTTGAAAGTATTAACTCTTTCTCCCTCTACACACTGTAGTGCTTAAGTCTTGTGGAGAGGTTCTTGGTGTATTGAGGTTTGCCTGCATGGAAAGATAGGGTTGGATTTGGAGTATATAGAACACTGTGATCCCCTGCATGAAAGCTAGTGTGTAGTAGCCTGCAAATATCTGAAGAGCTCTTAAATCATGATGAATGGGAGTGATTACTTCTCTTTCAAGTAAGTAGGAAAGGTAATTGTTCCTGTGTAGCTACCAGGCCAAATGGGTGGAAGAACTGAAGATAGGTAGAGGAAGCCAGCTAATGGTGCTGCAGTTTCACCTAAGCAGTCAAACTGGCTCAACAGGCAATGAAGTCAGGCTGCCATTTCAAAGAGGTGGGCTATACTAATTTTCTGCTGCTCCTGACCATGCCTTCCTCACTTCTTGTGTTAGCTCTGGTGATTCAGACCCCTCTGAGCTTCTTCAAGTGATGAAAAATAGCAGTAACGTATCTCGAGAGGTCTCACAAGTATTTAGAGGTGGCAATAGGTAGAGGTCTTCAGTATGTAGCTGGGACCAGAGAGAAAGGGGGGAACTGGAACTCCGTTCTGGTGAGAGAACTGTGATTCTCAAGTGTGGTGGGTTGACCCTGGATGCATGCCAGGTGCCCACCAAAGCCGTTCGATCACTCCCCGCTCCTCAGCTGGACAGGGGAGAGAAAATATAACAAAAGGGCTTGTGGGTCAAGATAAGGGCGGAGAGATCACTCACCAATTACCATCACAGGCAAAACAGACTCAGCTTGGGGAAAATTAACTCAATTTATTACCAATCAACCAGAGTAGGGTAATGAGAAATAAAACCAAATCTCAAAACACCTTCCCTCCACCCCTCCCTTCTTCCCGGGCACAACTTCACTCCCGGATTCTGTACCTACCCCCCCCCAGCGGCGCAGGGGGACGGGGAATGGGGTTTACGGTCAGTTCATCACACATTATCTCTGCCGCTTCATCTTCTTCAGGGGCAGGACTCCTCAGACTCTTCCCCTGCTCCAGTGTGGGGTCCCTCCCACAGGAGACAGTCCTCCACAAACTTCTCCAATGTGGGTCCTTCCCGTGGGCTGCAGTTCTTCACGAACTGCTCCAGCATGGGTCTCTTCCATGGTGTGCAGTCCTTCAGGCACAGACTGCTTCAGTGTGGGTCCCTCACAGGGTCACAAGTCCTGCCAGAAAACCTGCTCCATGGGCTCCTCTCTCCACAGATCCACAGGTCCTGCCAGGAGCCTGCTCCAGCGCGGGCTTCCCATGGGTTCACAGCCTCCTTCAGGCATCCCCGTGCTCCAGTGTGGGGTCCTCCCCGGGCTGCAGGTGGAGATCTGCTCCACCGTGGACCTCCCTGGGCTGCAGGGGGACAGCCTGCCTCACCATGGTCTTCACCATGGGCTGCAGGGGAATCTCTGCTCCAGTGCCTGGAGCATCTCCTCCCCCTCCTTCTTCACTGACCTTGGTGTCTGCAGAGTTGTTTCTCTTACATGTTCTCACTCCTCTCTCCGGCTGCCTTTTCTGTGTGCCCTGCAACTTTTTTTTTTCCTTCTTAAATATGTTATCACAGAGGCACTGCCACTATCGCTGATGGGCTCGGCCTTGGTCGGCCCCAGGTCCGTCTTGGAGCTGGCTGGCATTGGCTCTATCAGACATAGGGGAAGCTTCCAGCAGCTTCTCACAGAAGCCACCCCTGTAACCTCCCCCCCCCCCCGCTACCAAAACCTTGCCACACAAACCCAATACATCAAGTTATATGATATTTGGAGGATATAAACTTTTGATAGCCAATGAATAACTGTTTGGTTCACATTCTTCCTGCCATTTAGTCTTCGGTCATTCTGACCCCATACATCCATCTGAAATAGATGCTGTTTGCTGCTTGGTACTGGTATGAATTTTTAAGTTACAGGTGTTCTTCCGTTGTGTATAAGGCCTTTTGATTTTGGGGTGGATGTAAGCTGATTCTTGTAAGACTAAGAAGTGTTGGGTTACTACTGCAACAGTAAGGTTTTCATCTGAAAGGGCTACAGGGTGGTTGTCCGTCTACCTCCTCCTGTATAATTTTGTCACTTGGAGATTGCCAGGCTGAAGTGATATGGCAAAAGCTCCATGATGGAGTTGGAGAGTGTTGTGGATGGGCAGTTTTACTAGTTGTAGGGCAAGAAGCTGACTGCAGCAGCAGTTTGCAAAGGTATTGTATAGAAGTGTGCATGTGCATATGGCTTTTTTAGTGTTTGTAGGTGACAGTTGACAGCGTTACCTGGAATAAAATGCTTAGAGAGGACATAAGCACACAGTATCAAGGTTTCTCCCCTGCTATAGTTGCCTCTATACTTATTCTTTTCTTAAATCTCCTAAATTTTCTGTCATAATCCCTCTCATCCTAATCTCTGATTTGTTAGCTCCAAATCCTACTTTAAGTCTTAAAACAGTCTTCACCTTCTTAGAGACTGTTTAATATTTTGTCTGGTATGCTACCTTTCGTGGCCGTTCTTAAAACTCTCTGAAACATACATCAGTGTTCTTTTGGTACTGTTCTGATCAGTTTAGACAGTTTCTGAATTGAGTTGTTGGAAGCATAGTCTCCTAGTAGGTGTGAGAATGACTATAGTGATGTTACTTGAATGCATCTTTTTGATGTATTTTATTTTTGTGTGTCGTTACTTGACATTATGTTACTAAGTGGTATGTTTATTCTGCCTCTGCTCCAGCATATCTTTTAATGTATAACTTCGGGGAATAAAATCAATTTTGTTTTTAGATTACAGAGCTTCTTGACATCTGAGAAGCTCATGATCTTGGGACACAAATACCTAGTGGGGACAAGATAAAGATGCTTGCAAAATATGACTGCTGGGATTAGTAGTTTGGTAAAGGTGCAGGGTACGATAGCATGAGGGAAGTAGCTTCAGAACTGTGAAAATAATGCTAAGAATGAATGGTACTCATAGCCAGTGACTTACTGCCAGACAGAGTCAGTGCTGGTGCCAGCAAGAGTATAAACCAAGCAGTTATCTTGTTGGTTCCAAAATGCTAGAAGTGGTGGCATTAGATGCAGTTCCTTTTTAACAGTTGGATTTATTTCCCTATGTGGTGGGTTGAGCTTGGCTGGATGCCAAGTGCCCGCCAAGCCTCTCTATCACTCCACTTCTCAGCAGGATGGGGGCAGAGGAGAAAATAAAATGGAAAAATCTTGTGGGTTAAGATAAATGCAGTTTAATAAAGCAAAAGCAAAAGCTGCATGTGGAAGCAGAGGAAAACAAAAGATTTATTCTCTACTTCCCGTCAGCAGGCGATGTCTAGCCACTTCCTGGGAAGTAGGGCTTCAGTATGCTTAGCAGTTGCTCCGGAAGACAAATGTCCTAATAACAAATGCCCCCCGCCTCCTTTCTCTTAGCTTTTATTGCTAAGCAGACATCATATGGTATGGAATATCCCTTTGGTCAGCTTGGCTCGGCTGTCCTGGCTCTGTCCCCTCACGAGATCTTGCCCACTCCCAGCCTCCTGAATGAGGGAGGAATGTTGGAGAGACAGCCTTGATCCTGTGCAAGCACTGCTCAGCAGCAGCCAAAACACTGCTGTTATCAACACCTTTCTAGCTACCAATACAGAGTACAGCACTATGAGGGCTGCTATGGGGAAAATTAACTACATCTCAGCCACATCAGATACACCATGTGAAGTAAATTCTTCAAGTCTTCTTCAAAGAAGACTTCCCCTTTTGCCTACCTTGACATTCATTCTTCTTTTTGTTTTGGCAACAATTTTTTACTTGTATGAACTGAAAGTTGGTGTTATTTGTCAAAGACTTACCAATGCCGAGCAGATTTCTCATGAGAGCTTTACTTAATATTTGAGGACAAACCCAAAGCTTAAATGCTATGGGTTTTATAATTAATTAGGTTTATTTTAATATTCAGATTATTCTGCAGTTCGCACTTGACAGGGTTGGTTAAAAGCAAAGTCTCTGTTACGAGCACTGTGGGTCGTTTGATTTTGGTGTAACCTGTGCAGGGCATAAATCTTTATATCAAGTAGAACACTGAGCAGGCTTCCACCCTTCCACCCCTCCTCCTTTATCAAGCATATCATAAAATCATCTCTTTTCATAGAGGATATTTTCTCTTATTTTCAGGACTTGGTGAGTGCTATCTCATGCTGGCAAGATCAGCCCTTGATAACTATCTTGATAGGAAGGCTGTGGATTTCATAGAGCAGGCTCTTGAATTTTTTACAAGGTTAGTACTAAATATTCATTTATTTAATTTCCACTGGGATTGTGGGTTGACAGGCAGAAGAATAAGCGTTTGAGCATTTTCAGTTAAACTAAATCAAATGGACCAGGCTTCTAATCTAGAAGTAAGAATGTGCTTATTGAAATGGTTTGTATAATACATTCTGGACTTACGCTGCTTAAATGAACGGTAATTATGGAGTTTTGTTTTTTCTGTTTAAAGATACAGTCATTGACTGTAACACAAGTGTGAAATGTCACACAGTTTCCTCCAGCAGTCCTCCCATATATATGGGGTTGGGAGGAGGGGACTTCTACCAAAAATGGTGGATGAGAGCAAATTGTTACTTCCGTCCCGCAATCTTTTTGTTTTGCATTTCATGCAAAATGCTTTACTGTCCTAAATTAAATCTTGGGATAGCTGCTGTTATAGGAGAAGGTCCATCAGATTTCTGCAGATAAGTCATGTCAATATAACATGATAGTGCTCTGAAATGCAAGAGTGGGTGTAGTCAGTTGACATGTTGATAGGTAATGGCTAGTTTTCAGAACTGACTCTTAGTCCCAACAAAGTCGGGATACATTGGCATTTTGTAGTTTCTCTTTTTTTGGTTATTTTTGACCTTTAGACGTATAGCTTGAATAGGAAGAAAACTGAATTTAAAAAGATCAAACAGCATATTGATTAATTAAATTTGAGGTTTTGTGCCACTTCAAAGTAGTGAACTCTCTTTCAGAAAAGGGTATTGGAAGTGTCTGAATGGGTGTTGTGTGGGTTTTCTATATCATTAATTACAGGGCAACAAAGCATCGTCCTGATATATCTTGCCTCTGGAAACTGCTCGGAGATACCTGTACTAGCGTGCATGTTATTTCACCAACCAAAGTGAATGTTCAAGTTCTAGGATCCCTTCTGGGTAAAAATGCAGGCAAACAGATGCTGAAGAAGAGCGAGCTGCTCAGACTGGGAGGAAGGTAATAATTTTTTATTATCAAGAGTTTCTATGCAGCTTGAGACTCTATAGAGTTTTAAGTATTCTAGACTATTTCATTTCTAGAAAATGAAGGACATGCTGATCTGTCGACACCTGCATATTGAGCAAAGATAAATGAGGCGGTAAATAAAGTCTCATGCTTCTTCCAAATTGCACTACTCATTTCAGGGTATGTTTCCTGGATTGCCAGAGTGGCTGTCAACACTTCATCTAGCACCTGCTCTTCTCCTTGCTTCTGTCTCCAGAGCATGGCTACATCCTGCTTGTCATTCAATAAATTGCACCTCTAAATGGAGTGGTTGCAGTGGTTGCTAATTCTCCCAGGACTACTAAAGTCCAAGATAATACTTTACGCTTTCTGTCTGTACTTCTTCCTTATAAAAATGTCATCAATTCTTGCCCTAGATGTGGGGTCTAGAGTACATTGGAAGAGGGAATTCCTTGTTTCTGGCCCTGGAAGCTCATGATGGTAGAAAATATTTGTAGTATTTCTGTAGCCTATTCTGTGACTCCCTCTGAGCTTTGTGCAGTTGGATGTGTAAGGCAAGAAATGCAGCTGCTTAGTAAATCTCAACCACAATAGGTGAAGTCAAATACTTCCTAGGGGAGGTCTGATTAACTGTAAAAATGACTGATGTTTGTTTTAAGTAAAAGCATGCATATTGCAACTGACACAGCTTTGATTTAATGCACATCTGTGGCTTCACAAGTGGTGGGCACTACAGACTGCCTTTAGACCAGGACAGATTCTGTGAAGATAACTGTCTGAATGAAAATCAGTTAGTTGTTGTTTGCTTTCTATTTGTGTCTGGTTTTGTTTGTATTTATGCATGTTTGCTTGGTTTAGGTTTTTAAGCACTCTTTCGAATGTTTTTTCATCTTTCTGCTCTTCATGTAGAGAGGCTTGGAATAATGCTTCTGTGATTCATGTTTCTGTAGGTGTTACAGCAGAGCTTTACAATTGATGGCTTTGCCTAGCATATGGTGTGATCTTGGAATAAATTATTATCGACAAGCAGAGCACCTCACAGCGGTGGGCACTGACATGAATGAAATCAGTGAACTGCTAGAGAAGTCTTTACAGGTATTGCCTGGTTTTCCTGTTACATTCTTCAAAATGTAAATTGGTGTTGGTGCTTGTCTGCATACTCTTTCTATCCTCAATAAAATCTACATCTCTGAATAAGTAAGTGCATAAAGCCTTAATTTTTGCTCTTCTAGTGATACAATCCACATTTGATTTTCTTTCAGTGTCTTAAAAAAGCTGTGAGGCTTGACAGCAAAAATCATCTTTATTGGAATGCGCTTGGTGTAGTTGCTTCCTGTAGTGGTAAGTCTTCAGTGAAACCCCTAGCTCCATAATATCTTAAATTAGAAGGCAACTTGACTAATGGTGTTTATGAAATTCAGTTAGATCTAGCTCTCCTTTTTTTGTTTTCCCCCTGCCAGCTATTGGGAATTATGCTCTTGCTCAACATTCGTTCATCAAATCTGTTCAAGCTGAGCAAATCGTAAGTGCTGTAGGCAGCTGCCATCTGTTTCAAGTGGGCATTTAAAACTTTTTTCCCCTGATGCAGTGTTATTTTTGAATATAGTAATGATACATTGGTTTTAACTTTTTTTTTCTGTCTAGAATGTTGTTGCCTGGTCCAACTTGGGGGTTTTGTATCTGGCAACTGGAAACATTGAGGTAACATTCTTTCCCATCGTCAGATACTGTTTCCCTTTCCATTTTTTTTTTTTTAAGGGAATGTATGGGGGCAGGAGTGTGGGCAAGCAGTGAAGAATGCCCCTCAGATTCAAGAAATGTAGTTCCTTTGAATGAAATAAAATTGGCACCTGTGCCTTACTTGAGGCACACCAATGAATTAAATATTTGTTCTGGAGAGGATAAGTGAACTTCTGAATTCGTGAGGTTGCTTTCCAACCAAATGGATAGAATGAAAAGTATTTGGAAGGACTGAGAAGTAGTTAATCAAACCAATGGACACCAGGTTTGACCAAGAAGTATTTTAATTGTAAGTCACAAACTAAGCTTTGAGTTTGAGTTTCCCATAAGTAGCTACTTTCTGCTCATCAGCATATCGTATGATTTATTGTAATTCTGTGTAACCTTCAGAGTTTCTCTGGAGAAAAATTGGAGTACATCTTAAGTGAAGTCCAGAGTTCTCATGCAAGTAAAACTAAATCCTATCCTATTTGCTGGTCAGAATTACAGAAATTTTGTTTAATTGGAAATGTGATTGTCAGAATTATTTTTAATAAAAATAACTTGGGTACTGCAGACTGCTTACTGCTAAGACTACTAATGCTAAGACTTTGTTCACCTTACACCACTTTGGGGAGGAACTCTAAACATAAGCAATACATCAGGAAAAGATAATGTGTGGGTGGTGATCAGTTTTACCATTTTGAAAATGTGTTTTTTTAACTTTTTGCATGAAGGAAAAGCAAATTTCCAAAACTGGATCATCCAAGAGTCAGATTTTAAAGTAATAGTTGTTCTAAGGGGTAATCTAGCTGCTGAACTGTTTCAGGAAGGAAATATATTTGGAAGGGAGGGGAAGTTTGATCTTGTAAAGATATTTTTTATTTCTTTTTTTTTTTTTTAAATAAGACTAAACTGGTTTATTTCTCTGGGCAATGGATTGTTCTCCATGGCACAGGAGATGTTTTTAGTAGTGACCTGATTTTGTCCATGAAATCTCTTCCAATACTACTGCATGTCAATACCTGTGTATACTCAAAAGTGCTCTGTTACCATGCCAGACAGTACAATAGCACTTCTGTCTTTGATTCTACAGCAAGCTCATGAAGCCTTCAAGGTAGCCCAGTCTCTGGAGCCTTCTTACTTACTGTGTTGGATTGGGCAGGTAAGATGACGAAAAATCGTAATACTGTGCACCAAAACCAGTTGTTAGTCAAAGAGAGGACTTGGACTCCCTCCTAATAATTGGCACTTAAGCATGTTCCTGAAAATTAAATGTTTTAAGTAAAGGGAGCTTCTGCTTGCCCTGAGGGTGGATGGGACCCTTAATTTCCATAGTGGTAATACAATGGAAGCTACATTCATCAAATACCTTTGTATGTTTTTCTGGATGATATTATGAGTTCTGTAAGAAACTAGCTATTAAAAAGACAATCAGTGTTTGTGCTCTGAAGCTTTTTATTGAGGATTGTCAACAAAGCACCATCTTCATAAGGTGCTAGTTATTTCAGCTTCAGCTGTACCTTTAGCTCATTGTATGGCACTGCTTAACTCTCTTCTCAGCCCCCGATTCTAACACCACTGTTAGAAAGAGTTAAGTCTCTAATGTATCTGCAACAAAAGCAGTTCTTAATTCCTGGGAAGTCCCTTCCTCCCCTTGCCACTGAGGGTTGGATATGCTCCCGCTGGTATTTAGGCCATCCGTGAATAGTAGGAATACTTCTATGATTGCCGTAGGTACACATCGTAATCCCATGCTGCTGACCTGCTAATAATATCTAATTGAAACTGGATTCTAGGGAAGAACTAACACCATCACATGTCGAAATTCAACTCCTATCAGATGATGTTATAAGTTGTGCTTATACCCACAAAGTCTTTGTCCTAAGAATGTAAAGTAGCAGCAGCAGACCTTAAGTTTCAAGTACTGATACAGTGGAAACTGCTTGCGCTCCTTTTAATTGTATTCATTTTATTCTTAAAACCAATGTTTCTGGGAGAGTATGAAGAAAAGAAAGTGTCTTCATGTTAAATGCCTAAGGTGTACGTGAAGTAACATGTGCTGAGTTTATGTCAATGTCATAATTTTTAAAGTACCTGACCACAGCAACTCTTGCTTCTCTGTAGGCTCTTATTGCAGAGGCAGTAGGCAGCTATGATACTATAGATCTCTTCAGGCACACAACTGAACTCAGTATGCATGTAAGTATAACAGTTGTATCATCATGAAGTTTCTGCATATCTAATCTCTCTACTTAGGTGATGTAATTTTTTAAAATATAGGCATGTCTTGAATGATGAAATAGTTATGGTCATGTTCCAGATGAGATTGTCTGACTTCCACGTTGTTGTTCCTGGCCTGTGCTGGCACTGAATAGCAGGTAGCTATTTTATTAAATGCTTTAGTCCCAGTGGTCCAAGAAATCAGCTCTGTAAGTCATGAATGTCTTGATGTTCCACAGAATTGGAAAGAGATCAAAGGCATAAATTATAACTATTCCAGGAGACAGCAAGGATATTGCCAGTACCCTGAGTTCTAAGAAAGTGGAGGACTTTACACTCTTTTATAGCTTTTTCATCTCTCATCCCTTCAGTGGTGCAGGAAGTGATATGCTACTGTAAGAATTCTCTTTGCCCAAAGGACAAGTTAGAACTGCGTGGAGTAATTCAGTTTGGTGTTTTCTTCTCCTGCTTAACACTGATGCAGATTTTTAGACATGACTCTGCCTTAAAACACAGAATTGTTACTATAATCTTTATTTCACTGTTGCTTGAGCAGGTTTAATGACTCCTGGTTTGGATTTTTTTGTTTGTTTCTTGAGACCGAGGGAGCAAAAGGCTATGCCCACTGGGTATGTTCAACGCTGCAGGATAAAAGCAACAGAAACACTGAACTATATCGGTACAACATTGTTCAAATGAATGCTATTCCAGCAGCCCAGGTGGTCTTGAACAAATATACAGGTAGGTAGTTTAAATGCCTCACTAACCTGTCAAGCCTAATAGATGTATTCAGAGTGAACAGTTACACCTGTACTAGTTCTGGCAGAGTGATCCGTCCAGGTTGGGAAGAGGCTTTTGAACTGTAAAGTAAGTAACCAAAACAGGGTAAGTGGGCCACTGATTTTTGTTATCACACGAAGATGAAATAGATGTGAGTTCTGCCTGTCTACTCATTCCAGCAGATTTTGTTTCAAAGACTGATCAAAATAAGGAGCAGAGCTTTGTCATGCTTGTCATCAGGTGTTTGCTATCAGACTTCCCTTGGGTGAGTCTGTATGCATAGGTGCAGATAGATGCTAGTTCCTCTGCCCCTGTGCTGTGATGTTTGGCAGAAGCCTGCTGCTGGATGCTGTGTAACTCTATTACCTCAAGCATATGATTGTGTTAACCTTCAGTAGGAGACGGACCATGTTCTTTGGGCATGGCTCCGAGCCAATGTGGCCTCCCTGTGGGGGTAGCCATGTGTATGTCTAGCTGGGAAGGTAGATAGAACAAATGTGGATTTTCTTTAATCTGCATCTATTACTGTAAATAAATGCTTTGATGAGTAATCTGTTGCTGATTTTTGAGAGCTACAAAATAAGGTGCAAGCATTTAAAATGAGGTAGATGTGAGGCTGTGTTTGTCTGTGCAATCCCTGTTCTTAAATGGACTGCAGGAGGGGCCTACATGATCCTTCCTAGTCTGGGAGAAAAGGTTAGAAGTCTGAGATGAGATAACAGCTGACAAATCTGTGCCTTAGCTACTAAAGCATTTCAAAGTTGTAGTATTAAAAATAAAGTGTAAGATTCTACTAGTATTTTACTAGAGTCAATACAAGCTGAATAGTTTCCTATTTCATTACAGAAAAACCAAACCACTGTGGGCTGAAGAACTTAAAATACATTGAGTGCATTAATGCTGTGTCATAAGATTTTAAACATTTTTGAGCTAACCTGATGTCATGTTGTGGGGCTTCGTATCTCTTCTGTATTTGCCTGCTGCCTGTAAAATGATTCCAGTGAGCAACTGACAGAGGCACTTGGCAATTTGTTTTGTATGTATGCATACACTGTAGCATCAATGTACCAATGTTTTTGTAATGCTTTTTCACAGCTCTTTCTGATGATGTTCTCCTATATTGTCAATTCTGATTTTCTAGAAAGAAATCCAAACGATGCATCAGCTTTCACAATGCTTGGTTATTTGAATGAGTATCTGCATCTAAAAAGGCAGGCAACAGATGCCTATGAGAGGTAAACTTACACCCTTGGAAAGTTTCCTGATAGAAGCTCCTTGACCTCTTTTTCCATCCACCAGCTGAAAAACTTAAGGGTTTTTCATTTCCTTTAGTAAACCTTACTTTCTCAATTCAACAGTACATTTCAACTAAGAGTACAGTAAGGAGAGGTGTGGGGATGTTCTTACATCAAAATTAGAAGTGCAGAACACAGAACTGGAGAAGTAAAGGTATTCCAAGGCTTGCGTGTCTTACCAGGACATTTAGCTAATTCACTGTACTGGATTTAAGTGAAATTTGGGGAGTTGGTAAGCTTGGGTTTGGTTTTGGTCTCTACCTCATTCTAATTAATGGAGGTGTTTGGGCTTTGGTTTTGTTTTTTATTTCTCTTTTCTTTTCAAATGGTAGGGGGAGGTGGCAAAGGAAACCATGTTTGGTGAACATGTTTGCTGATGCATTAAAACAGTGAAATAGGCTCTGTGCTTAATTAGCATAGAAAAGCTTCTGCATAAAACATTTGTCCATTCTGCTCTGAGAACTACTGCAAAAATATGCATGTTGTAGTCAGATGGTAATTATTCTTAATTGTGGTTATTTTCAGGGCAGCTTCATTGCTGAAAAACTCTGAGGATACCGAGAAATACAATATAGCAATGCAAAACTATGGCAGGTCACTGTGGTAAGTGTTTGTTGACATACTTTCCCAGCCCCTAACTTCAGCTTTGGATGTAATGAATGCGGTGGTGCAAAACATGGGTGAGGCTGAAAGGTGAAAGGTGGTTGCTAAAAATAATCTATTAAACATCATTCTTAACTGTAGGCAAGCTTGACTGAACTTTGTATGTGCTCCAGAAACGGGTAGTGTATTTAAAAAAAAAAAAATCAAATTGCAAGGAATTGCTATATGTCTTCACAGTTTATAACATACCAGTGATTCTCTTGTCCTTAGCTTGATACTTAAGTGCCTTAACATAGTCTACACAATGTAGCTGTTGTATGGTCTCCAGAATAAATTGGGTTTTTTACAATCTCCACACTTGAGATATGTAGTAGGCTTAGTCTGAATAAAATGGCTGCTTCAAGGTTTATTCAAAATCCCTTCTATCTGCCCTTTGAATTTGTATTGACTTGTACAACCTGAAGCATGTGGGGTTGGGGTGTTGTGTACATGTATGTGGTCATTCTGCTGATGACCCTCTCTGCTGCAGTCCTACTCAAAAGTTCCCTTCACAATTCCCTTCTGGTTCTGAAGGAATGCAGGACATAAGTCTTAACAAATGAAGACTTTCAGACTTCTCTTTGATATGAGATAGCTTGAGCTCTGCTAATTAGATATTTGTCAGCTCTCTAGGGAAACTTTGTATATTCTTAAGTTTCTGTACATGACACTGGAACTTGTAGGCTGTGATAATGTGACAATTCATTCTTTAACTTCAGGGAAGATTTTAGAAGCAACTCTTCAGTTTCCTGTAGTCTCACATACAAGCTGTATGCGTGGTGATTCCTGTGTGCAGCTTACACACGAGTGAAGTTCCAGTAACGAATGACTAGTTCTAATAAACATAGTCCTATATAATTTCTTCCATAGTGGTCCTAGAACAAGACTGCTGTAGCTCTGTCTGTATGTGCACTTGCTTGTCTGCATGCATGCATACTTCGATTTGCTTTTTTCACGTTTCTCCTTTGCTATTTTCTCCTACTCCATTGTGTTAACCATTAAGTGACATCCTTACGTATAGCTGTCATGCAGATGGAGAGGACTTTTTCATTTCAATTATTCTTCATGCAACAGGTAGTTGAAGAGAGTAACTGCTATAATGGAGGGTGGGGAATGTTGCACATTCTTGTCCTTATCTCGCTCTTTCCAGCTGTCTGCTTACAACTGCTGTAGAAAAGAGGATACTGGTCTGCAAAGACAGCTTGTCGGAATCATAGCAGCTGTTGCTACATCTTTCATACCAGTGACTTATTTTGTTTTTACAGTGCCCTTGGTCAGTGTGATAAGGCCATTGAGGTTTATGCATCAATACCCCTAACTGAGTTTGATGGCATTGTAGGGATAGCATTAGCCTACTTCAAGAAAGGACTCTTACAAGAAAGTATCAAAGGTAAGCATGTGCCTAATTCAAAGCATTATCGGACACTTCTCCTAAGATGAATCTTACCAAAATTTGTCTGACCAACCTAGCTGTAGTTCAGTTTATTTCACTCTTTCAGTCCTAATGCATAAGTACAAATTCCACAACTATTTTAATCATTAGGCTGTTCAGCAGGGTGCTAGAACTATTAAAATGTACAAAGGGAAGCTACATTTCTTCAAGTGTTTAATTCTTGTCCATTAAGCTGTTGTGCTTTTAGCTTCCTGTGTTCTCAAATGAAATGGTTTTCCTGGAAATATGAGTTCTGGGGAGGAGACTAATGTGTTGTTGAAAACACTTTAGCTTTAGTGCTAAATGTAAGTGCTGTATTGTTGTGTTCTGTACTGCTAAGATGTGAGACTTCACAAAAAAGTATACTGAACTGTCAGTGTAGAAGTATAAGCACTCGCGAAGGAGCAGCCAGCTCAGCATTTTAAATAACTCTCAGTTTTTAATTGGAGTCATATGTGCTCATCTGAAATACTATTTTATAAATAAACTGTCATGGGAGTATTTAAACTGTGTTCTTTAAGGCATTTTCTGGATATCCCAATATTGCTTTTCAGTTCCGTTTCCACTTGCTACATATTAAACAATTCCCAGGCTCTAAACAGCCCTGTAAATCTGGTGTTTCCTAACATACGGTTACTTCTAGAGTCTTAGTCAACTTTTTTGTCTTCTGCCTATGATTTGAAGTGTGAAAATACAGTAAACCTGAAACCAAAGTGCCCCTGTGTGTGTGTTCTAACATCATGCCTTTCTAGAGGCTTTATAAGCATTGTATTTTTTTCTCCTACTTCAATTCTGTGTCTTCAATTTTTATTAGCATATGAAAAAGCCTTGTCTGTTGCTGAGTCTGAACAAGATAAAGCACATATCCTGACTGCCTTGGCAATAATAGAGTATAAACAGAACAGAGTGCATGCTGCAGAGACACTGCTGTTTAAATGGTGAGTGGAGGGAATAATAATCAATATGTGCTGGTTTATTGTACTGCTGAATCCTCAAATTTACTTTTGGGGGGATCTGAGGTGGATGCAGTGTTCTTTTAAGTTTATTCATGTGATAGACCTGTTTTGTTTTATGGCCTATGTCTTCTTCCATATTCTTAAAGCAGTATGGAGTGGAAGAGTTAGTGGCCTGGGCAGTTTGGATGTCTAATATCCTTGAATGGTAGTTTTAATAGGTTTATCTTTTAAGATAATATTAATCTGTAGTTGTCCTAAGCACTAGGCAATATTTTTGCTCTTTAGCTGTAAGACATCTAGATGACTAATGAAAACAATTTGAGTTTAAGTAGTCAGAAATCTCCAGAACAATTGTGTTCCAACCATCATAGGCAAGGACAATCTTGTACCTTCCCCATGGAAAAAACAGATCTGTATCAGTTGTTCATGAATGTCTTTTTTTTTCAGAGCTGTGGAGACTAAAAGCCCACACATCATTGTTAGTCTCCTGGCAGCTATGGATTAAGAGCTAACATCTCAGCCTCTCAGGATCAACTTTCTGTCAATAGAGAACTGCAGTAGTGGCTGTACAGTCTCCATCTTGCCAGCAGACTCCTGAAGTTACTGAAATAATGAAGGTCCATGACCTAGTACACTCTGAATCCTAAGTAACTGATGATTAACTAGCCAGGAACCTGATATTTCCTACATCCTATTAATCACTGCAGACTTCTATTTTTGTCATATTTTTGTCATCAACAATGAGAGTTTTCTAGATGACATTAGTTGTTTGTGTTTAAAGAAAAAAAAGTAGTAAAGTAACACTATAGTGAATATATCTAGATCTGAATTGGAAGCACAGTGCTGCAAATGTATATGGTGGATTTTAGTAATAAGAACAAAAATGGGTCATTCTAGTCCAATACACAGATATCTTTATTGACTGAAATTCATGCTAGATGACTTAAAGGGCCTGAGTAGGACCTTGAACAAGAAGCCGCCTTTCTTCTTTTCTCATGGCCAGCTTGGCACAGAGATTTTTAGCAGTGAGTGTGTCTTTATAGCTAATATGATAGAATCCCACTTCTTAACTTGTCGAAGGGCAGCGCCTTTGCATCAGATAACATAGTGCTGGCTATTCAAGTTTATGTTTAACAGCAGCTAGGGATTTTTCTTGCTAGGGACTGAAAACAAAACATAGAATAGGAAGTTTACGTTCTTGTCTTTTTTTGAAGGCAAAAATAATCATTAGAAGCTTGATTAGAGCTTATAGTCACCTGGTAAGTGAAAATAAGCAGCACTTCATTCTGTAGTTATGTTTAGGACATTACAGTGAAGTACCTCCAAATTACTGTTGCCATGCACTATTTTATTATTTGCCTCCATTCAGTGTGTATTGCAATTTATTGAATTGCCTTTATTGTAAGAACACCTTCAACTAGTACATCAGTCAAGGTCCTTGATTTTGGTTGGTTGTACTGAGCTCACTGTTTTCACGAGAGTTGAAGATCAGGGGATTAACGTGAGTTCGCCACCTATACTAGAAAAATTTGCTGAAAAAGATCAGTAACTGTATCTAGTAGGTCTCCAATAAAGCTTGGAATACTATTGATGTCAGGTTAAACTGAATGAAGTGAATGGAACAGCGCAACTGATAGTGGTACTAAAACTGATAGATGGTGGAAAGCACGCTCAAAATACCTTACATTGGAACAAATCTTCATGTGAACAGGGTGCAATTTCTCAGAACATCCCTGTTCTCAGAAAGAGCAGTTGTATGCAGCAGGCTTATTTCTGGCTTTTTCCTTCCTGGATTTCTGTTGCAAAGCTGTAAATAGGCACACTACAACTCAGGTTTGATACTAGTTAGGAGTATAAACATCTTCAAGAAAAGAAAATAGTTATCAGTGTTAACACGTTTTCTCTTGCCATTCGTTATATGGCTGTTGCTGAAGGGCAATTAATGTGTCGGAGTCTTGCCAAGTAGTTATATATTGTAAGCTTGAGTGCTGAAATGGCACATAGCTACTGCTGTTTTCCATATCCTGAGACCGCAAGGATACTGATCCAGCTTGATCCACAATCCCAAAGTGAGAGGCTATTAATTCTGTATACCATACATGATACACAGGAGCAAGAGGACTCAGAAGTAACAAGTACTCTAATGTTAATAGTAAATTTAATTTATGCTCCAAAATAGTGTCTCCTTCCCTCCCTCTGATTCAACAGCTCATTAAAGGAACCTAGTATGGAAAGTCTGAAGGCTTTGTGCACACTAGGACTGGTAAAGCAGGATGCTACACTTGCAACAGCAGCCCTAAAAGAATTACTGAAGCATGAAAAAGGGGATGATAGGATTTATGAGAGGTGCCTTATTGCATCTGCTGTTTATGCATTGCAAGGTAGAAATGTGGCGGTCCAGAGAGAAGTCTCCAAAGCAGTACATAGGTATGTATTTTGTCTTTCTTTAGATTGACTCGTAAATATGTTGCTTTGATTACATTGAATAGTACACAAATGTCTGTTCACTTGCAGCATTCTTCTAACAAAAAAAGAAAAAAATTGTTTTTCAAACATGAAGTCCTCACTTAAGGTTGTAGCATCAGCTGACAGAAGCTTGCTTTCTGATTTATGGGATCAAATGGCAGAACTTTCATGGCTTGTTTGGGGTTTTCTGGTTTTGTTTTGGTGGCTTCTTTGGTAGCTAGATCAGTTCACTGTTCTATGAAAGCATTTTTCATCATATGTAGCAGAACCTTGAACCTAGAAAAGTCTCTAGGGCTTTTATTTAACAGCCTCTGAAGCTGTTCATTCCGTTAGCTAAATGTCTGTGTTTAAATGTGTTTTGATTAACCTTAGCATTCTAGAAAGGGGGAACTTTAATCAATGCCTTTAAGCAAAACACACATCATAGTCTCTCCAAGTGTTTTCAGAAATGATTCTTTATGGAAATTGTTTTTCTCCAACTGCAATTAAAATTCCTTGTTCTTCACACTACGAGGACAAGACCTGTAGTCCTAAAGTTTATTTGTTTTCCTCCCATGAATATTGATATCCATATTGTACATTTTATTTCTTTAGCCAGCATTATAACTTCAATATTGTGTTGTTTGTTTTAAATTACTACCCATGTCTATTTTCAACCACACTGGGTTGTTTTCCTAATAGAAAAAGATCCATTTGGGATTTATAGCAACTGCCTACTGAGTCATGGAAGACTAGGTCCATATCTAAACCAGAAAGTCTAGTATCTTTGTTCTTTTCCCAGGAACCCTGATAATCCTGCCCTCTGGTCTCTTCTGTCTCGACTAGTTCCACTGTATGCATCACAAAAGGCAAAAGTAAGTGCATTGCTGTAATACATGTGTGCTGTTTACATCCTGAGTAGTCTGTGGTGTTTAACTAAAAAAAACCCCACCCTTCAGTACATGGACATTCACTAGTTAATGTGAAAGCTTAAGGCTTACGTACACAAGCACATGCAGAGCAATGCACAGGTACATACTGAAGTTATATATGCAATTATTTGCATCTTTCATGGGGTAGCAAGTCTTTATCTTCTTGAAATAAACTTACAGAAAAAATCTGCTAGATTTTTTCCAACAAGAAAAGGCTGTACTAGGTATAATTTTTTTATTTAGTTTTGTACATATGTATGTGTATATATAAATATATATTAGGATTTAATACATTGAATTTGATTAATCTAGTCAGTTTCACTTTTTGCATTAGCCAGTATTTCCTTGCTGCTTTTATGCTTATTATTACCTCTTCTCCAAATAAATACTTTGTCTTAATTTATGACAATTATGTAAACAGAACTAGCACCTGAAAACAAACCTCTTCCTATATGGGGTAAAATTAGAAACACAACATATGGATAAGCTCTAATCCTGAATGTCTCTTCCTAATTCTTTATAAAGAGATCTTGCTCTAGGCAAGGAAAAGATCTCATTGTGCAAACTTTGTATTTCTGATTAACAAAGATAAAAAGACCTCAGCATTGCATTTTGTATAAAATCTCTTAATTAATCAGTCATATAACCAAATCAGTTATTTTTTTTCAATCTTGCAGGGGGGAGCTGTGGCAGGAAACATCGCACATGTACTTGATGTAAACCATGGAAAGGTTTGGCTTTCTTAGAATGCAGACTTTATAATTCCATAAACAATGCTAAAATTAATTTCATCTGATCACTTATATTACAGTGTTAAGTCACTTTTATGTTCTGTTTTATAGGAAGTCCTGCTGAATATTGCAGTTAATCAGTTGGCAGCAGGATGTCATATGTTAGAAGATGAGAAAAACAATCCTCTGAAAAATATTCAGAAGGCAATCCGCCTCTGTCCAGGTTACTCTTGCTCTCAGACACACTAGTGATTTTTTTACCCATCAGAAGCAAAATTACTGTGCTAACAAAAAAATCTACTTTTCTTGGGTTGTTTTCTTGTTTTGGGTTACCTGTGTATGTTTTGGGGAGAATGGTTAGAGTTGAAATTTTAACTGTCATTCCAAGTTTAGACATGGGGAATTAAACCAAACAAGAAGAAAAAAATCGCTGAGTTTCCAGGCTTGTGCTGAAAACACAGGCAATTTGTTAATCCCTCAGCAGGAGAAGAGATAAATATTATTTAGTATATTGGACAAAAAAGAAAAACAAATGTTCCCTCTGGCTTGAGAATTTGGGTTGCAAATGCTCTGTTACAATATGCTGGTTATGAACTATAGGCAACTGTTCTCCTGTTACTAAATGGTGATCTTCATTAAATGTATGAAGTGCAAATCTAGTGGGGTTTTCAAGTGCTAATTTGCACTTGGTAGTGAAATACCAAAACATTGTTTCTTCTGCAGTAATTTTGCTCTGATAATTAGTGTGGCTGCAAGTTAAAAATTTCAATTACTTCCCTACAGGTACATGCAAGACTATGACTGCTGTGGAAAAGCAGTATACTTTACATTTTACATTGTTAGATCTTCAAGCTTTGTTTCATTTTGCTGGCAAAATTCATTATCTTTCAGATGAAAATTTACATGGGTGAAATCTTTAACTGAGCTCTGTCCAGTTCAGGACAGAGACCAACTCTTCCAACTCATAGTTGCTCTTCATGGGGCTACGTCAAGGTAAAGCTGACACTGGAATTTGCTGACGCTAGACGTAGGCACCTATCGCCCTAACTTTCACGCTAGTGGTCAGACAAGACTGAGTCTGTATGACTGAAAGCTGTGGATGGCATCTTGGGATTTTTGCTGCCACTGTTATGCAGCACTAAGTAATAGTCAGGTTTAATCTGTGGAGTCAGAAGTAACTAGCAGCTTCGGTTAGCACACCAGTGGCTATGTGAAAAATGTATTAGCTGGCTTTAGAAACAGCATCTTTGTCTTATAATTTGAAGAATCTTACTAGTTAGAGGCAAATAGTTATCAGCTGCCTTGGACTGGGCTGATGTAAGGGTCTGATTGAATTACTTGCCTTGTTCTTGCTATCTCTTATTTACAGTGTGTGGTTCCACTGATGACTATGTTTTTATGCTTAATCTGGTAAAGACCATTCTAAATGAATTACCAGCATATTTAGAATGGGCACGAGTTGCCTTTATCCATTCTTTTCTAGATAATCCTTCTGCCTGGGCAGTGCTGATGGCAGCGTGTCATGCTGAAAACACCGTTGTCTGTCTAAACAACACTCAGCCGAAGCTAACAGATCTAGAGATGATACTTGTAGCTACAGTTTCAGCCAAAAGTAAGCTATACAAGTTTTCTAATTTAAAAAAATACAATAAAACTGAAATGCTCTAAGCTTGCAATAGTCTTCTGAATTTCAGAAACTTGCAAATAAGCTGAGAATTGCTCAGTAGTTGTTTGAGCTATAACTGTATTTTATCACATAAAAATGCTAAATCCTAATGCACGGCTAGGGTTAATTACTTAATCACAGCTTGCTTTCCCCTGCAAAGCCTCAAATGCTTTTTTATAATAGTACTTCTGAACTCTGATGGCTAAATGGATGGATGAATGTATTAGAGCACAGGAACACTGCTTACCAGGAAAGGCTAAAGTATTCTTGAGTTCTGTAACTTTTCTAGTAGAGTGATAACCTCAGTTTCAGCTTTGTTCAACGTCTGTAGTGTTCTGAAAACTGGAATTAAAATTCCATGTTTGATTGAATGTTCTCAAACCATTAACTCACATGGTGTATTCTTTTTCCCCCTCTTCCTGCTTTTAATTTTACTATCTCTTAATGTTCCTACTAATGAAGGAAGCCATGTCAGGTTAATACTACTAAAAATTCTCCATTACTCTCTAGAGCATGTGACATGGTATGGCACTACAGCATATACAGTAATCCGGTTAAGTGTTTTATCTGTTTTTGCAGCTGGAGAAAATAATCTTCCACGTAATTATATCCAGACTGTTGAAGACTGGTGTCTATGTCAAGCTATTACCAGTCTAGAGGAGACTGGTAAACTCTCAGAAGCTGAAGCTCTTTGTACCAAGGTATATGGCATCATACTGGCAGATTGTGGTAGAATTGTATAGAAATCATGATTTGTGTGCATTTTACAAAATGGTAATCTTTGAATTAGCAACTGTCTGTGCCATCAGAGCTAAAAGATGCGATAGTTGTTGGCATTTTCTCTCCTCCCCAAGGTATTTACTCTGTTTGCCACACCAAAACCGTGTTAATAGTTGGAACAAGCAGTGTATGACATGACAAAGCTAAGCCTGCCCTTCTTGCCTTTATTCATTAACCTAGTATTAAGCAAAACATTACAGAAATTCAAGGCAAGAAGTCCGGGTAGGAGACTTGCAGGGGACTTAAATGTTTTCTGCTCTGTTGTGTTGGTACTCCATTTCAGAGCCACAAGTGGATGCTACAAGTTTAATTGTTAAAAGGAAAAGTCTTCAGGCAACACAGTTGGGGAAAGGGACTGGGGTGCTAACAAGCCTCAAGTGTGTGTTTCATGTGTTCATGAACAGACTTGGCAAAAGATAAGCAAAAAACCAGTTGGACTCAGCAGCACACATCCCTGATTTTAGTTAAGGAAAATGACTATTCCCATGCAAATGTGCTCCTTTCTTATGGCACTTCCGTATTAATAGGGAAGGGAGTTTAAAAAAAAAAATCAAACCCTAAACAAACAGATTAAGTGAACATGCTGGTTTTCTAGGGGGAAGTACTTTCTTGTCTCTTTGTTTACGTAGTGAGGAGGTGTTTTCCTTTTCTGGCCAGGATGTCCACTGACCTGTCATACATTAACAAGGATCAGAGATTTCTAGCCATACAAGGTGGTATCTGGGTATGGGGGAGGTTATGGTGGGTCTTGATTGTTAGTTAAATAGCTTGGAGAGGGGACAGTCAGTGCCTGCAATTTGTGAAGAAACAGGAGTAACACTCTGTGGTACCCCAAGCTCTCATTGACAGTTTTGGACCCCAGGATTCTCAAATAGCGGTATACCTGGGGGTGACAAGTCGGGCACTGCCCTTGTTCCATTTGAGACAGGCACTGTGATGCCACACTTGTTAATGGGGGAAAATTGCAGCAAATACTAGCAACTTCTGTTGGGTTTCAGAAAGTCTCTGCATGTACATGTATTCTTTGCAAAGCAGCAGCTTGTTAAGGACTCACAGGCAACATACTTTTTTTAAAAAAAAAACGGGTGTAAAGTACAAGTGTTGTTTCTTAGAACAGATCCAGTATGAGTTATAACTCTTGGAAGTATTGTGATTTGAACAGGTAAAATAACATGTAATATGACTTGCAGAAGCTTCACCTGTTTCACATCAGAAGGATAAAGCCACATATAGCTAGTTTTCTGTCTTTGGTTTTTTGCGTGAGTTTGTTCCGAAAAATAGTCTATAGGTATCTGCTGTTACCGAACAGGAAGTGTTTAGTAAAGTGCTTCTGTTTCAGTGAGAATAAAAGACCTTAGCTGGGAGAACTGAAATTGCTTGGAACATTCTGAAGGTCACTTTTAGCCACAGGACAGGTTTTTGCCTGAATCAGCCCCAAACTTGTAATGATTTTGAAACCAAAGGAGCACTAGAGGTCTGCCATTTACCTGTCTGTCTTTCAGAAACCTCTAAGGGTAGGACATGTACAAAATTCAGGATAGACTTCAAATGTATTTTGATGACAGAAAAAACCTTATCTATTTTCATGTGTCAATTCCAGGAACACTCCTTTGTGCAGAGTAGGGGGAAAATGCTGTGTTGCAAGCATCCTGAGAATGCTTTCAGTGCTGTTTTCCGTAAAAACCGAAGTGGAAAAATCAAAGTGTCTTCTTATATTTGGAAATTATAATTCTGATATCATGTTAAGCCTTGTTTTCATTTTAGGGTTTAAAAAGCCGCCCTGAGCACCCAGCTCTGTTTTTGCTTTTGAGACAAGTTCAGTGTAAGCAGCTGTTGCAGTCTCACAAAGAACTTCCAGACAACATCCTGGATGAGCTTCGCAAGACAGTCATGACCAGTTCAACTTCAGTTGCAGCCTGGCAAGTAAGTGTGGATCCTCTTGCTGACTTTGGTGTGCCGCTCTCGGCAGAGTATGCACTATAAGTGGGTGAGAGTTCATTTCACTGTTTTGCTTTTATTTGTGCACTGACAGCCAGTGACAGAAGAAACAGCTTATATTCAGTTCATTATAAAGTTGTAACATTATGTTAATTTTCTTCAATAGTTGAAATAATAAGGACTGCAAGGGATATGGAGGCAGGAGGATTAAAAACTTGAGATAAACCCCTGACACCTGTGTCTTTAGGGACCTGTGACTTGACATGAATTCCGAAACAAGTTAAGTATTTCATAACCCATAAGAATAGATGGAAGTAAATGGTTTCCTAATGTAGTAATATACAATTCCTTATTCAGGGTCTGAAAACCTGAATAAGACTCTTTATCCGTAATCTCCTGATGTCAGGTGTCACTGTTCTTCTCAGCAAGTTGAGTCAGCAGGGAAGAGAAATCAGTCCCAGTAACAGGTGCTATAACTCACTTCATATGCTGCTTCCGTGAGACAATCTGAGAAGTCTGTCTCACACATGCCAAGAGATCTTTCTGGTGATGCAGCATATTTATTTATTTATTTCCTAACCATTGCTGTTGCAGTTACTATCTTCCTTTACCAATGTTAGCAGCACATTGTTCAGAAAAATTCCATGAACTTCTAGAGTCCTCTACATAGCTGCAGGATTTATGGTGCTCCCTCTGCCTCTTGAACAAATAAAACCCTGTTTGTGGTAAGATTCGCTAAAGTAGATTTCAGTCTTAGAACATCAGTGCAAGGCTGCTGTAGAGATCATTATCTCACTTGGTATAAGGCTGCAGATCCTCTTCCCTTCTGGAACATATGAGTATCATTTGTGGAAAGGTGCTTTTTTTGACACATTTACTTTGGCTTGTGAGACTTCAGCTTTCAGAACTGCAGAACTCATTCAGATTGGATTTGCAAAATATGGGGGCATGCAAGATGTGATTTTATCCTCTATTTTAGTAATATATTTTGAAAATTGAATTAGGGCTTATATACATTCTTCAAGCATCCCTTGCATAGCCAAGTATCATCTTGCTTACAAGCAGGGAGAAGTGAAGTGAAAGTCTATGTAGTTTTGCAGGGGGAAAGGGTTCTTTTGGTTTTTTTTTTTAAATCCAGGCTACAGGTAAGATACCTCTGAGGAAGATCTTTTCAGTCTTCAATTAAAGAAGATATTTCTTAGGGCTTGGATGGCATTCTGAAAAGGCCTGGCTGCTACATCTGTTCTGAATGGCTAGATCTATGCTTTTATGTTTTCTGGCTCTAGATTTCCTAAGAGTTTGATAAATGTTTTGTCTTACTCAGAAGTATCCATCGTGATGCCTTACAGTTTTACTAAGTTAGAGGGGCCATTAACTTTACTTTTTGCTTAAGTTTTTGGCTTTTGTCTAAATGGTTGTTTTGCAAGATTTAGGAGTGCTGCTGAACTACTGATCTGATGGTTGTTCTAATTGTTGTGCTGTGGCTTACCAGGAAAATAGAAAAAAGCTGATCTAGCAGAGCTGCCATTGTGCCTTTGCATGAGGGTTCTCTTGTCCTCACATCTTGAGTGCTAGGTATCTTCAGCTGCAAAGAGCTGAGGCCAAGGAACTCTCTTTTTTTACTGCACAGGAATGTATTTTCTACTTTACAAAGCAGTCCTGCAGCTTGATGTCAAGGATGCACAATCTCATTAGTGCTAATAAATACTTTCTAGTGTGTCTCTTCTTAACGATAAATAACTTTGATGCATCAGAATGGGTTAGGAATTTTGCCCCTTCTAACACCAGGCAGTCTTTAGCTAACAAAAGTCTAAGGACCTTTGCTTAAAAGCAAGGGAAAGAAGTGCTTCATTCGCTTGGTGATCCAGCAAAGAATATTTCTAAATGTGGCTTATGCATCTTGATGCATATCATGTACATGTGAGGGATTTAGAAACCTGTGGCTGCGTCTGCTTCAAAAAATGTGACATGACTACAGATTTAAAGAGGGAGGAGTTAGAATTCTTTTCCTTCTTCTCGTGAGCAAATCCAGGACATCTTGTGCTGGCAGAGCAGGCAGCAGGAGCATGAAACTCTGTACAGATCCCAGTGTCTACTTCCTACCCTATCTAGCTCCTCCAGCATGACCCTGCTATGTCAGAAACTGTGTAGCCCAACCCTTCATCTGAGTTGAGTCTTACATTGTAATGTCTTTCATGTTCCTGGCATTACTCAGATGGGCTGGAAAAACCTTTGTTCCACAGGAAAAATGACCTTTTCATCTCTACAGAACTTTTAGAGACAAATGAGGCACTACACAGTGTTCTAGTCTGAAGGATGACTTTCACAAAGACAGACATGTTATTTGTTCACGTGTGAGCAATCTCCATATTAAAACAACTGTCAAACAGTTGTCCATGGGTGGTCAAGGGAGCTCCAAAATAAGTTACTGTAGTGAGGTGTACTGCCAGCTCTGCAGCAGACTACGTTTTCCTGCAGGGCAGTACACAGTATTTTGTTGGAATGAGGGCTGGGTGGGTGATGGTGTTTTAGCTCATAGTGTGCTGTGGTACTCTCATAAATTGAACTAAATGATATTACCTAATGGATGCGTGTTTTGGTGGCTCCATAACTGATTTTGTTTGATGTTTATTTTCAGTGGCTGGCAAAAGTGTATCAGTCTCAAAGAATGATGGTTGGAGCAGAGATGTGTTACAGAAAGAGCCTGCAGTTGGCATCACAGCAGGGCAGCTGGAATGGGAAGTTATCCAGTCTGCTCAGGCTAGCTATGCTCGCACTGGAAATCTGCATGGTAGGATCATCAAAATTACGTAACTGCATGATTTAACAGGAGTTCATGGGATGTAGGGCTTCTGCAGTCTTTAAATGAAGGCCCTGTTTAAATGACTGCATTTAAAACAACTAGAGAATACAATGAGACTGCAAGGGACAGGGGACTGTTTTTAGAATGTCTCTGTAAGAGAGGTTGCTGTGAAATAATCACATAGAACCACTGTGTACATACAGAGACTAACTTGTTCAATAAGGCTTATTTCTCTAATAACAGATTCAGTTTGATAATCCAAATTGACGTACCTTTCAAGTCTCTGTCCTCTTGTTCAGACAACTGCCTTAATAAACATTTTTACTGCACTGGTGCCTGGAGACTTCAGTCAAGTTTCAAGTAACTTTATGCTGTATGGCCATTTCTAGATATGGTGCCTTGCCTTGAAGTATAAAGACAATCTAAGGCAAGTGTACCTTGTGGTATAAAGAAAATTATTCTACTCCTTGCACCGAGGGGCCAGGTGAACATAACTCAAATTCTTGGCAAGTGTCTCTTCTCTTTAAGCATTGTCGCTCTAGAAACTTGAAGTGCACTACCAGACTTCTTTAAAGCCTGGTGTAAATGGTAGATACTGCTCCGATCTTGGCTAATGCTTTTTCATGTATTTTAACAGATGATCAAGCTAACAGCCATAATCAAAATCAGTCAAAGGAACCCATATATCCTGAGTGCTTATTTAAGAAAAGGCAATCAGTTTTACCAAGGATAAAGCTGCAAAGCTGTTGCTCCTGGTGGGAAAAGAGAATCCGCCTCAGTGTAGTCAAGTTTCTTTCTCACAAGCCATATGTTTCAAAAGGCAGAATTTGTCAAGTGACAGGATTTTTCCTCCCATGATTCTTCTGTCCGTTTTCTAGTGGTCTGCTCCCTGTTTCCTATAGCTCCTAAATATCTCCACAGGTTTCAAGGTACCCTCTACCTTAATTAATACTACTTCTTCAAATGCTGGCCTGAATTGCCTGAGAATGTACAAGACTTTGTTTAAAAAATGTAATTAGTATGAATTTGATTATCTCATCTCTACTTTTTGCATGAGCAGAGCAGCTGATCAGTGGATTTCTGTCCAGCCTCTCTAATCTGCACTGGCTTAATGAAATGTGCAAAAGCCTGGTGAAAACCTTGCTCAGATCCAAGAAAGCTCTGCGTTTGAAAATTGCTTGTCTCCCAATTATCTGTCTAAATGAAAATTTGGGCACCCCTTCAAGTACAGTAATTTTGGAGACAATGGGGATAATAAGACTTTCCTTAAGCCAAAAGATATAGGGATTTGTTCAGTAGTTGCTCTATTAGGTAATTACCATCTTGGAGTTGGTTTTTATTTCTGGGCATAAATTCTATGTTCTAGAATAGTATTGTACATGGGATGAAAATTTACAAGCTGAAGAGCAAACAAAGGTTTGTGATTAAAACATTACTAAAACATGTATGGAAAAAGTAAAAAGATTCTTTGCATAAATGAGCAAGTGGAATGCTGGCAAGGCTGGTCCTAGAATATTTAATGTGACTTCTCCAGGCTCTCCTAACCACTGTTTGTGTTTTTTTCTAAAGAAATCTCTTTCTAACCTGCCAAATACTTTGTGTAACTCAGAACAGCCTGAATTGAACCTGCTCTCTAGAGAGCTGCAAACAAAAACTGATTTACACTACACACTAAAATAAAGACCTTTCTTTTTTCTCTTTGTTATTTCTTTGTTTTTTCTTCTTTTATTACTTTTTTTCCTTTTTTTCTTTTTTTTTTCCCCTTTTATCATAGGCTAATGTCTCAAATGAGCACTGGCCATCCTTGGTTCAGGAGGCAACAACTGAAGCTTTGAAACTTTCATCTTGCCCCCTGGCAGCTCTCCTACAAGCACTGCTACAGTATAATCGCAAAATGGGAGCAAGGTATGCATGTTCTGTTAAGTTTAAATGGAACACACTGTCCAAAAGTTCAAGTGGTCATTATCCCCAGCTCTAGCTGCAGTAACTAAAAGAAAATTGAAAACAGGAATTAATTCTTGAAGTAGTATGGCAGTTGTAAGGGGCAGGGGAGGATGGTTAGTAGTGTGGGGAGCAGGAAGCAGCAGAATCTTCCTCCTTTTCTTCAAAAAAACTATATGACCTTCATACCAAGAGAAAAACAGCTGTAAGACAACTTTTATTTTAACAGCATGTTACCTAAATAAATTAATCAGGAAGACTATACATTCTCAAATCTCTTGTTAAATAGCAATTAATGTTAAATAGTGGAAATGGATATCTCTACCCTGTCTACTGCTGGGATTCATTTTGATCCTAAATTGGGCTCACAGTTAAAGTTCATGTTCATTCCTGAACAACCAGGTGCTCGTTGTGACTTTTTGAGTAAGGGAAGGAAGATTTGCGGGTGGGGGGCTTGGAAGCCTCCTACTTTGTGAGTTTGGTTATTAAGTCCAGTTTGTCTTTTACAGTATTTTTGCTTAAGCTATGGAAAATTGGAATATTCCTGATGTTTTTTTCAATAATTTCACCTGGTTTTATAGATAGTTCTAACAAACTGTCTTACTTTCTCTGTGGGCTTTTAAGAAGGTGACAGGCAGCCTAATGTGATTGTGATGGTTGTCGATTATAACAAAGTTGGGCTGAAAACTTATTTAATCAATTAAAATTGGTCTTACTACAATTTCAGATATTAACTTACATGAACAGCAAGATATATCACAAGATCTAATTGATCTGCCTAGGTGTTTCAAAATCCTAAAACAATAAATTAATCTTATGTACAAATAGCAAACAAAAACCAGGTGGCACCTCTTAACAGCCTGTTAAATCACCATGTACTAGAAAATCACATTGGTTATAAAGGACAGAATTCTTGAAAAAAGAGCCAAAGCTGATGGAGCACCAGTGAATGAATATGACATCCCTAAACTTGATTGCCAGTTTTTACCAGATTTCTAATGACACGGTGAATTTGAAAATGTCTTGGTTAGGTACAAACTGGCGGTGTTGGAAGGCAGTATCAGCCAAATAGAATTTTAGACTTTGTGTAGTACTCTGTTCCAATTTCCTTCTCTTCTGCAATGTCATATCTTGTCTCTGTGTTTGCAGGAACTGCAGTACCTTTTGTGAGTGCCTGGATTAGATATATTTGTGTATAATATTAAATTCTGTTGGGATTATTAAGATTTACTGTAGTACCTGCTTCTCTGAGGTGCACTGTCTTCCAGAAGATTTATTTCATGGCTCTTAAACAGGAGAATACCTGCTGTACTTGTTCAGCAGATCACATACTGAAATCAGAGATCATGATGTTTATCACGTTATTGTAACAGTCATAAAATCTGCTATGTCAATCTAATTTGGGTTACTTGCTAGTTAAAGCACTAACTTGAGTGTAGTATATTAAGCATAACAATGGTGGCAGTGTTCCTTAGCATTTTAGATGCAACTATACAGGAAACAAAAGAATGTACAACTCTGCTCCGTCAGTGCCTTGGGTGATATGGAAATAAGGACCTTTCCTTATGTTACTTCTTGTCATTGTTGCTTGATCTGGGATACTGGTATGTGACATGCAACCTAGTCAGTTGCACTTGGTTTGGATTATGTTTTGGTTGTGCTTCTAGGGAGACTCGTCGAATGTTGGAAAGAGTGGTTTATCAACCAGGGAATCCAGAAACCATAGTTTCAGTGGCACGCTGGTACCTCCTGCAACATCTGTATGCCAAAGACGATTATGAATTAATAGATGTAAGTCAGTCCATTTTATACAGAAATTCAATCTATTTATGTTGAATATTGTGCTTGCAACTTGGAAGTGGGGTAGAGGGAGGCTAGGGAGGTGCTGGCTTGCCTGCTCTAAAGGTTGCAATGCTTAAGGATTCTATACTGACAAAACGCACCTCAATTTTCAAAATTGCATCCAGTTTGTTTCAAAGTATTCCATTCGTCCATGTAATACTAATGAAAAACAAACAGTAAAATCTCTCTCTAATCCAAACTGGCAAGAATTCTACTGGTGACTCTTCAGTAGACACAAAGACCATTTTATCAGAATTTTACCAGAATATATTCATGCACTGAAAATGTTAGTTCCCGCTAGCCTGGCTGGAACAGTGTGGTGTCCTTAACCCAAAAGATCTGAACAATAGAGTGCTGTACTTTTCTGTACTTAAGATTTTTATTATGTCTGTAATGGTACATTATTTTCAGTACATATTAAATGTTACATTAGTTTCTGTTGACAGTACTTCACAAATGGATTTGGTCAAACTCACAAATCCACACAGCTTTTTCATGTGATGCAAAGTGGGGTGATTCATTTTGGCTTGTAATTGGAATCACTTTGCTACTCAGACTCTGAATACACTCTCCTAATAATTCCTCACTTCTGCCACTGGCACGATGATTACCCAGATTAACAGCTGTTCCCTGGTGAAACTTTGAATCCATAACAAAGTACATTTGGAGGTACAACACATCAGGTAGGCTCAGTGTTGACGAAAATCCATACATGGACACACAGGTTCATAAAAAAGGTAGAATTAATGAGTTAAGATGATCTTGATATGATCTCGTTGCACTTGCTTCTGCAAAGTCATCTGTACTCCCTACCAATGAGTACAGTAACAATAATGGCTAAAGTAAAGATTTGCTTGATTCTACTTAATAGTTTTCCTTTTTAATATGTATAATGTGATTGGATTACAAGAGAAGTGCCAGGAGCTTATGAACATCTGTGAACATCAGGCTGTCATGGGAGCTTTTTTAACTAGTAGAAAATAGGAGGTGTGGAAAATAAATCAAGGAAGGGTAAATTTAAATGGGGGAGGCAAAAAGATACCTTGGCAGTTTTGTTTAAGTAGCTGCAGAGAATGCTCCTGTTTGGCAAATTTAGATTTATACAAATGTACTAGCAGGAGGTGAGTGTGTGTCGGCAGGAAGATAGGTCTCATCTAGCTCTGCTTGTTTCATTGCCAGCAGGTAACTTAATTGTCAAACATGGTCTCAGCCTCAAGTAACAAATGATGCTGTTGTAGTGCATTGCAAGTGACTACAAGTTTAGCAAGTCACGACAGGGTGGGAGTTTTAAGTGCTGATGTGTAATGTTGAATATTTCCTATCTGGGCTTATGAGTTACTTAATCTTTTAGGGAAACTGCGTAGCAGAAAGTAAAATGCATCCACGATTGCCAATAAAATACTAACATTAAAATTATTAAAATCTCTTTTTTTCATTGTTTGTTTTTCTCTGCAGGTACTTAAAGAAAATGCCAAAGCTAATGGAGATGCTAGAGCTCTGGAACTAAATGAGAAATTGTCATCAAGTGCCTAGTATGGACTATCTCAAGTGAAAAATCTTCCATTCATGCAACTTAATCAGTCCATCTTCCAGGAGCATATGTGGTTTGGGCTTTTCTGTTTGTGTCTGGTTTTGGTTTTTTATTGCGTCAACTTTGTCTTTAGTTTTACTTTTTCTTGAACAAAAGTAGGTTATTTTCTTGGTGACATGAGTTCCACCGTAAAAATACACTTGAGTTTAAAGAAAAACCCTAAATTTTCCTTTTATTTTCTTCCTCACTCACTTCAGCGCTATTCACAATGGGGAGTACTTGTGTGTATTTCCCCCTTGGCCACACACAAAAGTACAATATTAACTGCATTGGCAGTGATGCAAGCTTGGAAAGGCTTCTACTTTTTCTCTTTGTCTTGACACAGAATCTTAATAGCTAAGTAGCAGCAAACTTTTCTTCTCTCCCAGATCTTCTAAAACATTCAGAGATTTAAAATGCCTGTATTCCTCTGATATACTTTTTGAAGTTGAGACCCAAATACACTTGGAACTTCATGCATGGTGTCAGTTTATGTTTTTTAAAATATTTCTGGTTTTAGCTAATCTTAATTACAGCAGTGTATCCTCTTGACTGCAGGCTTCAGTAAACATTCCCATCAAGAAAAGCTTGTGATCATCAGGGACAGGGTCATATTTATAAGGGTGTGTAACAGGCTCTGTTTACGTCTTAGTAATTCTGCTGCTGACTGCTTGATTGGATGAATCATAACAGTGTTCTTAAGACGTGATGTTATTTTACCTTTATGTACATGAAAAATAAAAAAAAAAAAAGCGATGTTTCTGGTCTGTTACTGTTACCATTAGGATTTTCAAGCTGTTGACAGGAGTCACGATAGTTGTCTGTTTCCTGGTTTAAAGTTTTTTAAAATTACTGTCTGTCCACGAAAGTCTTAGGACGGCTCATACAATCCCATATGACAGAGGAGAAAGGGCACTTCCAAGGCGTGCAGTGGGACTGCATTGAACATAGACTTGGTTTTCGAACAAACTGTCTCAGGCTTAGAGAAAGCAGGATGCTGAGCTGGGGTGTGGGGGGGTTTCTATTGCACCAGCAATGTGCAGTGATGTCTGGAAAGCAGGCGAGAGCTGCAAGCGTGCCCCTGTCATTTTAAAGAGGAAAACCAAGCTCAGTAGGCTGGGGTTTCTACTCTGTGGAGGTGAGTAGAAACTTCTCTGAATGGCAAGAATCCCTCCTTGTCTCCCACACTTTCATTCTCCCACCCATCTCAATGCAAAGTACCATCCTTAAAAAGATTTTTTTCAGTAAATTTAGATCAACTGTGGTTCCCTTCACAGCCTGCTGTCACATAGTCTTGAACTATCAGTAACTGCAAATATTAAAAGGGAATGTTGCAAAAGCCAGACTCGTGACTCTCAAGACTAGCAGTAACTTTTTTTAGCTTGCTGCTATTAAAAGACTGGAAAAGTTCTTCCAGCCTATAGTTCGTATCCTTGGCGTGCCGTCTTGATATTTGTGCCTCCTACTCAAGTGGTGGGAGAGCCGTCATCGACAGCCTGACGACAGCACAGCAAGGGGCTGCCTGCCCTTGCTAATCTGTGAGGCAGAAATGCTTGTACATGAGCGTTAGCCTAGACTTTGCTCAGCACTAAACCTTAAACACTTCCTAACACCTAGGAGAACAGACAAGTAACAACAGGCCAGAGAAACCAGCTAAGTAACTGTCAACTGTGAATATTCTGTATTAGAAAAAAAAAAAAGTATCTTTTTTCTCTTCAGAAGACCATGAAGTTACTTTCTCTGTGATCAGTGGTGAACTCCTTGAACAAGATTATTATATAGCCCGAAGTTGTATTACATGCCCTGTAGGAAAAAAAACAATATGTATCTGTACCACCCACTCACTGAAAAGTGCTCAGAGAATATGAGTTTAAGTTTAAGCTTCTGTAAAATTCAACAATATGAGGTAAAAATCTTGTTCTCCTCATTTTTTTAACAATGTATAGCCTCTACAAAATCAGCACTTGTAGAAGGTCTGCTGTAACACTGAAAAAATTTGTAAATTCATGCAGGTTGAGATTGCCCTATATTTTACACTATTGTAGAGCTCAGCTTTAGAATGTGAAGTACTGTACAGAGGCACATAAGCATCACTGAGTTGGGGAATGGAGCGTTGTTTATGGATTTCACTGCCTGGGAAGTCATACGTTCAGCTGCTATTACAGTAAAGGGGAAAAAAATAAACATTCCCCAGCTGTAATTTGTTTTATTATGGTGGTTTATGCTGAAGGCAGAATGGAGTGAGATCTAATGAATTTCTAGGTAGAACTTTTCTCTGCTTCAGATACGAAGGTTGCTTCTGAGAATTTCATTTATTTGTTTGGGTTATGCATGTTCATCTCATTCTCAGTATTTCCCCAGAATCACTGGATTGGATTTCTACTCATCTTTTGAGCGTCTCTCAGAATGGTATCACAAAGTACAGTGGGCAATTGCATTAATTGAGATAGTCTTCCTAACCTTAGAGTTTAACAACAAATATGCAATACTGTTGTTTGGTACATTTTATATTTTTTAAAAAATAATTATTTTTTAAATTTGTAGACATAAAACCCTTAAGAACTGTTTTAATGCTGCACAAATGCAGCATGTACCATTTTGCAAGGAAAAGTACATCCCTAATCCTGCAGCCCAGCTGAATATCATCCTGGATGTCTAGAATTTAGTTTTCCCTCTCTCCCAGTTAATTTGCTTTCTACTGATTTAACTGAACAGCTGACAGTTAAATAACTTTTAAATTTAGTGTTCTTAGGGGAGAGAGGGATCATTTTGAGTTTGGTTGCAGTGTGGAGTGATAAATACTGAGATAACTTCTTTATGCAGTGAAATCACTCAAACAATAGCAACGTTCCAAATATATATTCTTGTGTGACCTGAATTTATAATTAGGCCCTCAAACCCATCTGCTATAATCATACAAATCAGTGCTTAGATAAAGCAACATTCGGTTGTGCCATACTGCCATGCGATAGGATGGATAGATAGATAGATAGATAGATACAGGAAATGTGCAGCAATACTTCTGTCCTTCTCTCTGTTAAGGGTTAGACTTTGAAGGTTTTCCTGGCTTTTTTTCTCTCTCTTTTTTTTTTTTCTTTTTTTTTTGACACCATACGCTTTTAGAAACACATTCATCAGTAACCTTGTATTTCACCTTTTTGCTGTTCATCAGCAGCATCCAGGGTACATGGGGTGGGGGTGCAGATGCACCAAGCCACACTAACTGCTGCTTCACTGGCAGCCAAGTACATGGGCAAAAAATGGCAAGAGTGCCTAGAAGGAGCTAAAGAAAAACTGTTTGGGAGGCTGCCTTCAACCCCAAATCTCTTGCTATGACTGCAGTAGTGGACTTCTAAGTCTGCAGCGAAGGCAGAGCCCCCTGTAATGGAGGGAACATACAGTGAGACTGAAATAGGGATTCAGAGCAGCTCAGAAACTGCTGCACGTTGTTGGGATTTTGGTGTTGCTGGTTTCCTGCTGCTTGTAGGAAATGCGACAAACACAGACCTGACCTGAAAGCAGGCGCGAGGCTGGGAGTCTTTCCCATGGAGTTTGGCTCTAAAGAGCCTGGCCACAAACAAAATGCAGACAGGTCATCTGCGATGGTGGCTGTTCTTCGGCTTTTACAAGATGTGAGTAATTTCTAGGACTTTTTACTCACTGGAGGAAGTTTAAATGTAGGAAAGTTTTGCATGCTGGAGTAATGTGATTAATTGCTGAAGTGGCATTCCTGGCTGACTGCATCGATTCAGTTTCAGCTGTCACAGTGCAGGTCTGGCTTTTCAGAGAAGCCACCTGCAACGCATGGCTTGAGAAACCTGCTTTTCTGTAGAGCCAGAAGCACAAGAGACTTGAGACATGGATTATTCGAGAAGGATTATCTGAGTCCTGAATTTTCTTCTCTGGGCAATGGATGGTTGCTATCATTAGCTTCTGCTGGGAAATGATACTGATACGTTTCTTTTGCCCTACTCACAGAGTTTTTCTCCTTATTTCCAGGTGGTTTTTCTTGGTTTTTGAAGCAAAACAAAACCCATAGTGTCAGTTACATTTTTAGGCATTCTGCTGCAAACCACTTCTAACTTTTATTCAGTCAGAGAAGACAAGAAATAAACCTTCTTAATAATGCATTTGCTAACAATTAACTTGCATTTTGTCACCTGTACTAAATTTATTAGCTAGTTTTAATGATCCAGTAACTTATTATAATAGGTCCAAATCATGCATCAGTAGATATTCAGATACCAGTTTTTGTAATGCTGTTACTACATACAACATACACCTTGTGTGCAGCTGGAGGAATTTAATAGACCTGATTTCAATAGTTACACCAATCTAAAACCAATGTAGCTTATGGCAGGACTGGGCTAACCATGCTTAATAACTGAGTACTTGTGTTTTTAAAGTCCTTTAAATACTATGAATACTTTTGTATGAAATCTGCTTGTAAAATTTTAAGTCAGTCCTTAAAGTTTTTCTTCTACAGTGAAGTATTCTGTTGTAAAACTGGTGTGAAAAAGACTGTTAGTGTTGCAGAGCTGTTATTTTTGTGGCTGCACAATATCATATTAGTAATCATAATAGCAACAACATCCTACAGGGACAGGGGAAGACAAAATCAGGTGTGTCTAAAGGCTGCTGCTTTAACTCAATGCTGCTTCTCATTGGAAGAGACCACCTGCGAGAGTGGACAAGGCTTGCTCTTGGTGTTCAATCTTCTGGGAGGTTACTTTCATTGTTTCTTTTTAATGTCTTTCTGAATTTTCTTTTTTTCAAGTTTCAGCTTTGTATTCTGTATTTGTTTGAGCAGCTCCAGAGACTCACGAATGGATTGAAATCCTGGCAGAAGAATAGGAACAATTAATTAAACAGTGGTTCCTTTCAATACATTAATAGATTCTTCTTTTTCTTTGCAGAGGTTTCTGACCCGCATTTAATACACAGCACATTAAATCCAATCTATTTCATCATTTTATTGAATACCATGGACATGCATTAACAGCTTGGGTTGCAAGCTCCTTGCTCTAGGAATCATATCTTCCAATACATTGGATGATACCAAGCATAATTACGCATAGCTGTAAACTGCAGTTGACATCAGACATCAGATTTGTGGTGTGGAGTAAAGAAAATACTATGTCTGTCTTTAAAACCAAGGGTATTGCTAGCCTTAAAGCATATTGTTCTTTCATTGAGCATTGGGGTTTTTGGTTCGGTTCAGGTTGGGTTTTTTAAGTACGCAGTTCTTATTTTGAATCAAAGACTCTGTGTTCCCATCTGATACTGACACTGTTGCTCTGCAGTCTGCCTACCCGATAGCAAGGTTTGTGCCACGGAACTCCTGGAGTTGTAGCAACTGCAAGTAAGAATTACGCTTCATCTGAGACTTTGTCATGTGCTTCTGGGAGAATGGGAGCTCAGCTTCACCAACTAATTTTTTGTGCATCTGTATATAAGTATATAAAAAGAAAAATGGGAGAGTGCAAACATACTGTTTTCCAAAACAGAGCTACAGAGCACCTGATGCCCCTTTTTTGGACCACCGTACAGTCAAATATTGTCAATAAAGACTGGAAAAGTAGAATTGTAAGCTGCTGTTACCCAGCTGTTTCCACATTGCAATAACTTTCAAATTACAACGTAGCAGTTCTTTACATTTGTCCAGTGTGTCATGTAGGTGTCAACTTATTAGCGAGCAAGCAGCCTAACAGTGGATTAAAATTAATTCTCTTCCTCTTTTTTTTTTTTTTCTTAAAGTGCTTATTGTAACATGGCAGCTGATGACATGTTTTTCTTTTTCTTTTTGGAATGATTGTTTAATATGGATTAATTTTGTCACTGCTACAGTCTAGATAGTGTTCAACCAAATCGCTGCATACTGCTTAGAATTTTAAAATTCCAGACATGTCTCTGATTTCCAAGATGCCAATCTGTGCTGAAGCACAAACAGCTGCTGAGACAGCCTAGAGGCTGCCTCTGTGCCCTTCACGCTGCTCCGCACCTCTTCAGTGGCCTCTTTTCCCCCATTTTGGGGATCAGCCCCTGCCAAACAACTGCCATGGGAAAGAGGAATCCTTGGACTTGAGTTTGCACACAAGCATGGCCAAAGTTTGATATAAACAGATCTCTTCTGTCGTAAATTTCTGCAGGCAGGAATTTGAAGAACTCTCTCCTTTCAGCACCAGAATCTTTTATTCTGAAATTTCTTAGCTACAGCTTGCTTTGAGACGCTCTCTTGTGCTCACTCAGACGGTCTTGTAGACAGCCAAGCCTTCCTGTGTCAAGCTGCACAAGGACCTTAGCTAATTTAGAGCTTGGTTTGCCACAGCTTTGGAGCTGGGCTTGTAGGTGGGTTGCAGACTAAGGAATCAGAGCTGAAGTAGAGAGCTGGGGTCCTCAATCACAGACAGCTTGGAAGACGAGAACCAGATGCTCGAGTTTCAAGTGAGAACATGTAAGATGTGAAGCCCTTGTGTAATGATTTTCTGCCATCTGTTCCCTTGGAGAGATGGCTGAGATTTTTTTTTTTTTTTTGATAACCTGATGTGTCCACTGTGTTTCCATGATCAGCTGCAAGTGGAGGGTATTACAATAATTAGGTTTGAGTGACACAGAATAGATTACAGTGGGCAAAAAACTTCCTTGTGAAGGCCTTGGGCTCAGTGCCAGGTGAAAGCCTAATTGCTGCTGAAAGTTGGATAGCCAGAATCATCTCAGATTGGTAAAGCAGTTCATACTCTGTAACATAAATTACTGTGACTGTCCCCTTAAGAGGCAGCTGCCATGTATTCAGCATTATCTAACTGCTTCCCTCTTCACGTGCACAATGTATGGTCTGTGTCAGGCAGCTGTAACTCATCCAGGTGCCTCTTTCTCCACCTACTGTTTGTTAAGAATGGGGAGTAAAGGATGGAAATGATACAAAACCGTCAAATGTGATCTCAGCAGCAAGATCTGTGCAAAAGGGAATGACTTGTGCCTCACAATGAAGGTGAGCGTCCTTGCTAACAGAAGAAATAGGTGCTCTAAAAATTCTGGAAAACAGGTTGTGAAATTGCATTTGAAATGATGTTACCTTGAGATGCTTAGGAAGAGAAAGCAACCTGTGTGCAAATGTCATGCTGGCTGTTTGCAAAGACAAGCGGGCTAACCCATACACATCTGTATATGGGGTTTGGGAGAGAGAAATAGTAATTTTAATGTCTTTCTGTCTTTACTGTAAAGTATTTTCTGGAGCAGCAAGTTACTGTAGAAATTTATTTTAAAAATGAATTGCATGAAAGCCCATCCTCACCTGATCTGTATTCATTTTGGATTTCCTCAAGCTCCTTCCAAATCTGTCTTTCAAATCTGGTGATTCTCGCGTGCAGGTTTTTTTCATCGCTTTTCATCTGGTTCAACTGCTTTTTGTATTTCTGTGGTTTATCTATTTGTTCTAGCTTTAGTGACAGAAGTAGGAGCTTTTCTTCTACTCTTTTTTCTGTGCCTTCCTTTAAATACATAACACAGGTTTATAGTAAGACACTTTACGTATGCCCACATTAACCTGCCTCCTGCCAACTATGCATTCAATTGGTCTTGCTTCCTAATCCCGTGCGTGACAGCACTGAATAAATGCAGGTGAGGTCTGGTACCCCAGAAGATGTGTCGATCCTCTCTTCCCCAATGAACTAAATAAACTGGGAAATTGGGGCTGGGCCAGAGCAAAGGTGTTTTTTTAATTATTATTTTATTTATTTATTCATTTAAATCCTGTGATTTGCTGTCCCATTTTGCAACGTGAGACTGGGAACTCAGACAACCCGTCTCAGGTTGCTTTCATGCACCCATCTCGAGCCCAAGCTTTCTGACCCAGAGGGTGCGACACCGTGGTGTAAACCCAGCTCGGCTGCTGCCAAGAGCAAGGAGGCTGAGCCCTGTAAGGGCTGCCTAACCGAGGGATGCCGAGCAGTCCTCTCCCTCTTTTGAGCTCAGCACAGCTCCTGGAGGCAATTCACCCTCCTCAGAGGCATGCTCAAACCTGAGCAGCGCAGCTGCCCACCCCTTCCTTCATCTTCAAGTTGCACCGAGTCCTCTGGTCAACTCCAAATCCAGTCAATCTGCTCAAAATCCTCCAACTGTCTTTAGCCCTTGCAGGCAAGGGAATCCTGTGGGCCTAAGGCGATGGCTCTGCTTCCCAAGGAAGGTGTTTGCAAACCTGGCAGAGCTGTCTGAGCCTAAACAGAGCGTAGCATGGTGGTGGAACGTGCTGTGAGTGTACAAACATCCCCATGCAGTGCAGGTGGCTGGCGGAGTGAGTCAGCTCCGGCAATAACCGAGCTGCCGCTCTACGCTCCCGAAATGGCTCCGTCACCACCACGCAGCCCGCCAGATCCATCCATCCATCCATCCATCCATCCCCTGGTCCTCACAGCCCCGGCCACGCGCTGGATCGTGTGTCCTCTCAGCCTGCCCGAGGGACAGAACCGGGACCGCTGCCAGGGCACCCTGCTCAGCAGGACCGGTGCCCTTCCTGGCGCAGGTTGAAGCTCATCTCCGACTCCTTTTTTCTCTGGCATTCGTGCTGAGGTTTCCTTCAGCTCCCAGGCACTGAGCTGTGCTTTCACGGAGGTGCCATCCAAAGGACGACCACGCGTGCCGCTGTGTACGTGTATGCGTACACAGAAAAACGAACGCATTCCTTATTCAACCTATTTAAGAGTGGCTTTGAAAGCTTTAGCTCCTATTAAACGCTGTATTTTTGGCACAGCGATCTCCCTTAGGGGAGAGTAACCACATATATTGGTGTGTTTCCTGCAAAATAATCACAAAAACTATTAGTGGAGGAAGGGAACTCAAATGGTAGCTTTGAGATAGCAGCTGACAAGTCAGAAATGTTTTTAATATCATCCTGGCTGCACTGAGTGTTGGTCGCATTGAGTACGAGAGATCATCATCAGGCAGAATAAATGGAGATTAAAGTTCAGGAGCATTTTAGTTCCAAGTGACTTCTCAATCTGGTCTTTGATCAGCAGCCTTCATCCTGGTGCTAAGACACAGTGATCACGTTTCGATCGTTTTTGAACTCTGAAGCAGAATGAACTGCACACAGCAAAGGAGGAAAAACTTTAAAAGCTGTGAAGGAACTAATGAAAAGGCATTGGTCCTGTGCCAAGCGCTGACTGCTGCTGTGGAACCGAAACACACTGCGTTTTAATGTACTGACAGCAGGTTGGTGGGGGTTTGTATTTAAAACCAGGCAGAATCTGCACAGACAATCCCTTCCTTTTCCGAGCTTGCCAATGAATGGAACTGGGCGGTGTTCAGTGGTGGCACCAACACTCACTGTGAGACAGGAAAAATGCCATCGTCTGGTACATCGGGGCTACACAGCTGGGAAGTGGTGCCATAACCAGGGAGGACTTTATTTCCCGGGATGAGCAGAGCACTGAGGGATCTCCATCCTCGGAAACAGAAATTACTTGGACGAGGCTCGAGCCCTGACTTTGTTGTTGGCCCTGTTTGGGCAAGGGGTTGAATCTTACGACTTCCAGCTATCCCTTCCAAAATAAATTAATCTAGGATTACATGATTTCCATAATTCACCATTTTGCTGGCTGTGTCCTGACGCACCTGGTTTTGTGTCAGATCTCAGGGTTTTTTGTGTGTGTGACTTGGTACCTGCTGGGATCAAGGTGAAAGGAGCAGTGCTCCTCTCTCCCAGTCCTGGGAGGGCTGGAGGCCACCCCAGTGCCCTGGGCTGCCAACCCAGAAGGTCTTACCAGTCTCTCCTTCACCCAGTTAAGCAGCTGATGCCTGTGCTGGGCTTGATCTTCTTCAGATCGTGTCAACCGCGCTTCTGTCCGCTTCTGATGAGTCTGTATCTGATCCCTGAAGTCACTTAGAATACTTGTCAACCTAAAATTATGGTTATTTTTTTAGTAACCAGACTAAGGCTTAGTCAGTGCTATGGAGGAGTCTTGAGTCACTTGAGTAAATTGTTTAAATTACTCCACATCTGCTCAATAGCTTCCTAACAAGTCCTAAGCTCAATTATTTTATCAATCCTTACCTTAAAGGTTGTACGTACATGACAAAATGTGATTTCTGTGATGTGGTCTATTTTAGGAAAATATCTGAGGGCTGAAAAATGTTAATTTTCCATTTGAATTAACTCTATTCAAAGTGAATGAAGAACCTACACTATCCCATTGAACATTGACTGCATTGCTGGGCATCGGGGAGAGCAGCAAAATCACTTGTGGTCTGAAAATGAAGTTCATAAGGATAAAAAACATGTATAACTAAAACAAAAAGAGAACGCAGAGTTGCCTTTGAGGCAGCAGTTGGATAAAAATGCGAAAGCCCACCCAAAGGGAACAAAACAGGCAGCACCCAGAGGAGACAGGGAACCGCGGGCAAGGGTAGTGAACAAATGCTGCTCAGATGAAATCTGCAAAATGTCAAGTTAAAGGGAACTATATGGTTTAGATTTTGCTTTTCTTATACTGCAACACTTAATTTGCAACATGAACCATGCCAAGATGTGAACTTAGGTCCAAGTTGTAGTCCTGTATATACATTTCCATGATTATGCATATAACCTGACTGTAGGAGTGTCACAAAGATTTTAATGTAATTGTATTCATTTCTAACACATGCTTGCATGCAAACAATGATCGCTTGAAATTTGTTTGAGCCTCAGTTAGCATACAAACCAGCAGGTAAGGAGCAGGATTTTATAACTAGAGTTAATGCCTATGGCACTTCTAATATTTAATATCCCTTTTCAAAAGGGTGTTTAAGTGTTTTTTATACTGAGTGATTGATAACAGCTCTGTATCAGTCTAATGAAGTGATAATTACCATCAGCAGTGACTGTAAATGTGGTAAAAAAAACTAATGATAGCAAAATCTCTCTAAGTGCTATGTTATTGCAGTTTGCTATAGACAGTGTCTTTTCAAGATCTTCTACATAAGCAGCCTGTTAGGTCAGTTTATCACTATTACTCATTTTAGTAGTTCTAAGATTTGATTTTTCAAGAATAAAAACTTGTACTGTTGAGTTTGTCGTTTTCAGTCCTACCATGCACAAGTGAACATGTACACAGTTTGCTTCCTGGAGCACTAATCTTTGTTCATGAGAAAATAAAATGATACTGTGGTAGTATGCTGATGATCCAGACCAGTATCCAACCTGAGCATGGGAAGGAGAGGTGTAAAGAGCTTTTTTCAGACCTGGCAGTAAGCCGTCTGACTGGAATAATGGGAATCGCCATCCAGACCCTGTTCTGGAAAGGTCGGGTAGGGATGGAGACAGCATTCTGTCGAAGCCAGCGCTGCCTGCCCTAAGGTCATGGTTCATGACCACAGGATCTTCATACCTGAGGATTAGTGAACGGGCTGGTCGTTACAAGAGTTACAGCTCTGTTCGACAGCCACAGCAGGCAATTATAGGGCTGGTGCCTCCTCAGACAGATCTTTCATGTTGTCATTTTCATATAAATCTCTATCTCTGTCTATCTCCACCACACATAAAACAAAGGTCTCATGAATTGTTTGTGTTACGATTACTGAACAAATTTGGGGAATATCATTTAATGTGTAAAGATGAATTAACCATGAATGGCAGAATTGATGGCCAGCTTTGTTCAAAGGCTCAAAACCAAACTTTGTATAGCTGGTAGCTGGCATTTGACTTTGCTTCAATTTGTCCAAAGTTGGAAAAGGGAGAAGAAGGAAGTATTTAAACCTAAAAATTAATTATTTGAGACTGTGTTTAGGCTACTTAGAAAAGATTTGGCATATCTGCCTTGGGGAGAAGGGGGAGAACTATAGAAATAATTGAGTTTATAAAAAGTTATTTAGCAAATACTGAAAATGATTGCTATGAACCTCAGAACCAGTTACATGAGGTTGCACGGCCTGTGTGGTTCAGACCAAATGATCACAAAGGTCTCTTTGGGATGCAAACCCTGGTGTGGTTCTGCTGAGGAGGATGAAGGTGCCTGGGGCCCGTCTCAAGGGACATGCTTGACAGTGACAAGATGATGATTAATAATACAATTATTATTAATAATATTAGTATTTTTATTATAACATCAGTGATTTCTTATTCATAATAAAACAGTACCATGTTTTATTTTATTTTAAACTTTGATTAGCATCCCCCCTGCACGAGGCTTACAAAAATATGCCTAGCAGGAGTGAGGCTCCGCAGGCAGACGATTTGCCATAGTCTTTGGCCCAACAAAACCCTGAAATATTAGTAAGGGGATACTTGTGGGTATATAATAAAAGCATGCTCCAGTAGTGCTACAATAAATTTTCACATGTGAAAATATATCTATTGGCAAGTGAATTGACTTTGTGCAGTTGAATGCAGCTATTCCAACCTAACCAACCACAACAGATAAGCATCCACTCCCCTGTGAAGGGCCAAATTTCTGAGCAAGCCACAACTCCCATGAAATCCTGAAATACTTTTAAAATTCATCCAGTTTTCAGTAACAATATCAGTTTGTACTTTTACAATACAACTGCCAGCCTGCAGCCAAAGGCAACTGGGTCCCAGGCAGCTGCATGTCAACTGAAGAAGTAACTCTGGGCTTTAAAGCTGATTTAAACATGACAAGTTTTATGCAGAAGCTCCAGTCTGTTCCAGAAGTTAAATTTTATTTCAGCCCTATAAAAAGAATGCATAATCTGCTAGACATTTAAAGGAGCAATACAAAAGGAGACAGACATTCCCCAAAGGGCATGCTATTTTAATTAGATTTTATATTAACTGGAATAAAATCTCACATTTAATAAATAAGTAATTTGGATTTTATGTTAAATACACAACGCCAGCACATCTCAGTGTCTTGAAAGGCACCTCTTTTCAAGCTTCCTATTTCTGATGACAATTTCAGTAAGGTCTCATTAACTTTCGAGAAACTAGGCATTTACTTCAAATCAGTTTTCCAGTTTCTTTCTTTTCTGGCATTGTTCTGTTTTTCCTTCCCTCTTATTTTGGTTTCATTTCTTGTCCCTGTCACATCATCTTGATCACCATCATTCACTGCCCTCTGTCTCCCTGTTCGTCCTTCCCTTTTCCCAATTTTAATTCATTGGTCACTTTAGCTGTTATTTCCCCATTCACCCCAATTCCTTTTCCTGTTCTCTTGTTGAGAACTTTCTTCTGTTTAAACTTCTAGCCTATTTTTACTTCTGAATACAATTCAGATAAAATCGTAATTAAAATAAATCTTTATTCAAATACTTCACCATTTTAAGGAGTGGAACTATTGCCTTTGAAATATCGTTATTGCAGAATTATTATAATTAGATTTTCAATTATTTGTGCTGGCTCTGCTATTCAATGCTGGGCTGTTTTGCATTGTTCTGAATATGGATGCCAGATACTTTTGTTCGTTGCATCCTTCCCTGGAGCTCCCTCCTCTCTAAAACTCAAGATTAAAGTGGCACCCTAAAAATACTTCTGCAGCCAGAATAGGAAGAATATCCTAGGTAAGTAAGAAACAATAAATCACAAATCTGTGGGCACATGAGGCTGTGCAGCTACTTTAGCCTTGTGCCCACTCCTGCCCTGGGCGGCTGTCTCAGAAATGGGTAGACAGTGCAAGTGCATAAAGAAAATACCTTGTTCTGCACATTAGGCAAGTCACAAAAGAGCCCCAATTATAATGGTAAATAGCGTCTTTGTATTTGGTGCCTTTCTTTTAAGTATGGAAAGTTAATTGGTTTCATACCTTTCTTAGAGGGTGGCATTTAGTGCCTCATTTGAACAATTAGCTTGCAAGACAATGTACTTTCATTATGTATTTTCATTATTTTATGGCATAGATCTTCATTAACCTTCTCTTAGTGTTTTGAATGGATGCTAATTAACAGGTTTGTTTTGCTGTTTCATGGCAACCTGTTCATCACACTAAAGCATTCAGGGTGAATTATCATAATGAAAAACTCTCCATCACCTACTTGAAATCCAGAAGTTGCAGTTCGTGATGTTGATCTCCCGGGACTGTCTTTAAATTTGAGCTTTGATCAGAGTTGGAAGTCTCTATCTTGTCTAATAGCTGCATTACCTAATGAGAATTCAACAGAGAACGTCTTTATGAGCCAGACTATGAGCATTACATTTAAAAATGCATTATGATTGCAAGCATGGAAAAAAACCAGCTAACATCAGGGTACAGCTACACAAAAATGAACTTTTCTCACAAATAATTTCATTCAGTAAAGACTGAAAACTGGAGCTTAGAGTCACCAAGGCTGTAAGACCTGCTGAAGTCAAAGTCTTTGTGGATGCAGGCTTTGCAATTACATGCACGGGTAAGCAACGCTCTTTTTATTTGAACGAGGCACTGATCACCGCTCAAGTCTCCCCAACGGTGGCAGAAACTGAGAGGTAAATCCCTGAAAGCGTGTTGGCTGTCCAACACCTAAGGGCATCCCAAGAAGAGCAGAGAGAGGAGAGGCTCGCTCGCAGTAACAGATGCTCCAGTGGCTGCAGCACTAAGGTGGTACCTGGGGGACCCCATTCAAAGCATCTCCCACCTCTCCGTGTCCGGGCTGGGCTGTGCATGCCTGTGGTGTCTAGGCTGTGGAATATCCCATGTACCTGATGCTGTCCCATAATTCTTTGGTTGGAGCTGCCCCTTTCACGGGATCATTCCTTGTCGGGGTGAGGGGAAGAGAAACTGCTTCAGCAGCCTGACCTGTGGGCTGAGGGCCCTCAGCTGGGATGCAGAGGACAAGGTGGATTTGCGAGGTGACGCCGAGCACCCCACGTCCTGCAGGGACGGAGACATGCGCATTCACCCTCGCGATGTGGTGGCCTGACCGCATCGGGCCCTACGGGTGGAAAAAGCTGGAAACACCCTGTCTAAAAATTGCAATTTCAGCCCTCAGAGAGTCTGGTAAGCCAGGGCCCTGAGCCGCTCGTCCATCATCTGCACGCATCTGACTTTGCACATCACAATTGGTGTGAAAACGTGATGCCGAGGGCATCCAACGCATCGGTGACACAGCACAGTGGAGCAGTTTTGAAACACTGTGGATGCTCCAGCAATGGCATCTGCTATTTCAAGAGAAGCTGGATGTCCATGTGCCTCTGGAAGATAGAGTGCGAGTGACTCAGAAGACTGGAAGCCACCAGAAACCCATTACTCACACGACCTCACCCTCCAGGACTTTTCCCTGTACAACCTGGGTTACGTTACCTGCTGCTGCAAGTAGACGCTTGATCTTGAAGGGCAGTCTGTGAGGGATGAGGGATTCAGCCTGCCTACCCGCGGTTAATCAATTAAAGGGCATGTGAAATCCCAGGAGTTTTCTTCAGAGATTTTACACCAAATGAGCACAAAAAATGCCTGGCAAGGAGATGCCACCACCTCCTTGGTAGCTGTGGCGCATCAACGTCATAAAAGTGCCGCTGAACACTCATTACTTTGATTTGGTACCTTCTTTTACAGCAACAGGTGACTCCTTTTCAGAAATCCTTTCCTTTCCTCTTTCCTACCATCACATGAGAATAATTTTTTCCCTTTTCAGCTGAGAAAGTTTCTTCTGGATCCTGCTCCATGTCTACCCTGACTTATTTTTACGTGTACTGTTTCATGCAACTCTGACACACACACAACTGCTCCCTTCCCCATTTCCAGGTGAAGAAGAACATTTTTCATAGGTATTCAAGGAGGCAGATGTCCAAACAGTGTCTTTTAAAAGAATTGCAGGTAAGATATATTTGGTTAAGTTCTGTCATGATGCAGAAGAGGACCTTGGTTAGGCAAGGTACACAATGACTGGCAGTGTGCCTTGTGCAGCTGAAGATGCAGCCAAAATACAGTGATGAAATTATATTCAATACCAGAGTGCATGAGACATTGAATGTCCTACATCGGCTCAATCCTGAGGGCACGGGCAAAGTCTAGTTTGAAGCAGGAGCAGAGAACCATAGAGCTGCATGTTTAGAAACCTGAATTTTCCAGTACAGCTGGATTCCTGTAAAATATTACTGCTAATATTCCTGATCCTGCTAGAGGCTCCAAAACTGCTACTGAGCATAGCGAACCTCTTGCAAGGAAAGGCCAGCGATAAGGAATGACAGGCAGTAACAGTTCTTAGCCACTATTGGCTTACCTGCTCCGTGGAGAAAAAAACCACTCTCACACAAAACGCCATTTTCCAAAATTTTTCAGTGTTACGGTTTCAAAAGCCTTTGAAATATGGCCAAATTTAATATGGAATTAGATATGTACTATTAGATGCCTCCCTGCCACCACCTTAAAAGTAAAGAAAACTAGTGGATTTGGATGGCCTTTTTTAGCTCCAAAATGCCTGCAACTGAAATTTTGAGATGCACTTCAATATAAATCATACTGAGAAACATTAATGGGTCATTTATGATCTGAGGATCCCCAAATCCTAGAATATTTTTATTATCTGTTATTACCTTACATCTATTATAAACGCCACCACCAGATGGGATCAGAGATGAATGGTGTCCCCTGGGTCCGTACTGGGACCAGTACTGTTTAATGTCTTCATCAGTGACATGGACAGTGGGATGGAGTAAACCCTCAGCACATCTGCAGATGACACCAAGCTGTGTGGTGAGGTTGACACACCTGAGGGACAGGATGCCATCCAGGGGGACCTGGACAAGTTCAAGAAGTGGACCTGTGTGAACCTCATGAGGTACAACGAGGCCAAGTGCAAGGTCCTGCACCTGGTCGGGGCAACCCCCAGTATCAATACAGGCAGGGGATGAAGGGATTGAGAGCGGCCCTGCCGAGAAGGACTTGGGGGTACTGGGGGATGAAAAGCTGGACATGAGCTGGCAATGTGCGCTTGCAGCCCAGAAAGCCAACCGTATCCTGGGCTGCATCAAAAGCAGGGTGGCCAGCAGGTCGAGGGAGGGGATTCTGCCCCTCTGCTCCGCTCTGGTGAGACCCACCTGCAGTACTGCCTCCAGCTCTGGGGTCCCCAACACAAGAAGGACATGGACCTGTTGGAGCAGGTCCAGAGGAGGGCCACCAAAATGATCAGAGAGATGGAACACCTCTCCTGTGAGGAAAGCTGAGACAGTTGGGGTTGGTCATCCTGGAGAAGAGAAGGCTCCAGGGAGACGTTACAGCAGCCTTTCAATATATAAAGGGTGCTCATAAGGAAGATGGGGACAAACTTTTTAGCAGGGCCTGTTGTGATAGGACAAGGGGTAATGGCTTTAAACTAAAGGCGGGTAGGTTCAGACTAGATATAAGGAAGAAATTTTTTATGATGAGAGTGGTGAGACACTGGCACAGGTTGCCCAGAGAGGTTGTCGATGCCCCATCCCTGGAAACATTCAAGGTCAGGCTGGACGGGGCTCTGAGCAACCTGATCTAGTTGAAGATGTCCCTGCTTATTGCAGGGGGAGATGGACTAGATGACCTGTAAAGGTCCCTTCCAACACAAACTATTCTATGATTCTAAAGTATCATGGAAAACTTATTTTTTCTATTTAAAATCCTGACATATTGTATAAATACCATATTAGTCTTTAATACTGGTCAGCAATTAGGAAAAGTAGCTATATAGATCTATATATGCATAATCACCACTCACCAGGCATTTCACTGTAGGCTTCTCTACTCACCTTCTTCTCAAAATCTCCAACATAAATTTTAAGGGCAGAGTGAAGGCCATAAATCTCTTTATCAGTCTTCTGGGCCTCGCGCCTGATAATACTGATGTCTCCCGACAGCTTCGCAATGCTTGCCTCGCATCTGCAGTCAAACCAGAGACGAGAGCCTCTGCAGGGGGATGCTGGAGGGTGGCTGAAGGCAGATGCTGGTCTCCGCGCACTGCCTCCGGATCAAGTTCAGCCCCCTGGGACCACCCCGGTGCATAGCAAAATAGGCAGAGACATCCCACTGCAACAACCCTGATCCCCAATCTGCTTCCAGACATTACCGCCCATTAAAATGCTGCTGGCAGCGACAGCGAGGAAGCGGGAGGCAGCCAGAGGCAATGCCCTCCGCTGCAGCAGCGATGCCCGTGGGCTCCTCGTGCCACAAACCTCCTCGTGGTCCACAGCACACCCTGCCAGAATGGGTCCCCCCTGATTTCCCGCTATCCAATCTCAATAAATTAAATTAAATCTGAAGCGCAAATCGAGAGGCTAATCTGAACCCAGAGCACCCCCAGCTTTTGGATGCCTACCAGGAGAGATGGCATGCTGCTGCCACAGCCACCCCAGCCTGCAGCCTCCGCCGGCTGGACGCAGATGTTGAGGAAGATCACTTTGGGAGTGAAAAAAACTTGCTGTTTTGTAAGGAGCATTTGCTATTTAAACTATTTCGGTTGCATTCACTAAAATACCTCGTCACATTTAAAATGGGCAAGTGAATGATTCGAGAGGCAACGTTGATTGAGTAGCCCAGGGATTGAAAAACATTCAGCCAGCCATCCTTTCCAGGTAGAAGGAATGACTGTTTCAGCCTCTGTATTTAATATATACATATACATTGTGCATGTATAGTATATATGTACTTATATACATAATTCTTTTTAATGTAAGCAGGAATACTTTCTTTAGTGTGTATGTAAATATATATATATATACACACATATAAAAACCATTATACATATACTTAACATGAGCAAGGAGACACAGAGTTCCCCTCCTGCACCCCTCCTTCACGCTGTTCACCCAGGACTAGCTACCTGCCCCAGTGCCAGTAGTACTTAAAACAAGAGTGTGGAAAAGAAGTACCTTAAGGCCACAAAGTAAGGCACAATTTAATATAAAAAAAACAGAACAGAGGTTGAATGCGGAAAATAGCTAAGTTTTAAAATGCCACAGAAATTATCCTCCAAAGCACCACCACCGAATAAAGCTGGTGCTGTTGACAGATAAAGGATCTGAAGAGAAATTTTGACAGTTTAAATAGACCAGCTTTTTGTCATCTCCTGAGGATGCTTAGATATTGTGACACACCTGCAGAGCGTGTAGATCAAGCAAATAAAAAAAAGTTTCTGCAGCTCACAGGGGCTTTGTACAAAGGCTAGAACTTTGATCAAAAGAAACCCTTGATTTGGAGAACAAGTACAAAATAGCTGCGAAGGTGAACACGGATCTGGAGAGGGAGGGGGCCGCTCCAGAGCTGGCTGCCATCACAGCTTCTCCGGCAGCAAACCTAGAAAACGAGCCAGGAGCCGGCGAGGGGAGGTTGCAGAAGGACCACGGTCCCAGGGGATGGAAGGTCCCCGTGGGGACAGGCAGCACCTCGGGGGCTCGGGGGCTCCTCGCAGCTGCAAGTCTGGGTGGAAATGTTGACATACAGGTGCACAAACGAAATGAGGCTGCGGTTGAGATAGGCCAGCTCCGTCAACAGAGATCAGGGGATCGGGGCTCACCAACCCCTTGGGAAAATCCAACCCCAAGGCAACAATTGCAAGGCTATGCAAGAAGTCCACAGTGTGAAAAACGAAGAGGATCAATGGATCTGTAGCAGTAAAGAAGACATAGCTTCAGTTACGAGAGAAAGAAACCTGAGTATTTGTCATGGTTTAACCAATGTTCCATACAGAGAATACTTAAAAACAGAGGATTTGATGATAGGATCCAAAAAGCCGGAGAACTGGGCTTCCAACTACATCTGCATTACGGTGTAGCCTGAGGGGTCAGAGCCCTGCCTGGGGACCTGCAGTTGTGGTGAGCTTTGCAAAGACCCTCAGCACTGCTGATGTGCCTTAAATGTCTGGTCCTGCTCAGATCTCACTTTCCCCACACATAATGTGATTATTATGTGCAAAGTAGTTAAATGTATGATTTCTGTTTGGCAGGCTGAGTCCTGAAGAGAATGGGGATACCTGGGACTTGCTTAAATCTTGCTCTAATTTGATATTTCACGTAGGAGACATTCAGCAGCTTATGGTGAGATCATGGTTTTCCAGTCATACAAAGCAGAGACTGGAGTGTGTGCAAGCAGCAGCGGAGATGGACTGGGAATGGTACAGAAAGCTTACTCCTGTGAGATTTGTATATAAATTAAAAAGTATAAAGAAATAAAAGCCTCTGATGGTTATATCAAAGCATTCAATTAGAGACGGGAATATAGCTACCTGCTATATGTTCAAGGATCTTTATCCTCCAAAGTCATGGAAGGAATGGTATATATTAGGCTACTATACTTGCCAAAGTGTTGCATTTTCTGAAGGGTCAAATAACTTCATGGGTACACATCAGTGTTTTTGATAGTCTAGTACTATGCTGACTTTTTGTCTGAGCAAAAAAATGCTCATGAGAAAAATAAGTAAAATGTAACCATCTGCGTAAAGTGCATTGTTTATTTTTTTGTGGATTCATTTATTCTTTTGTTGGTGAGGCTGAAGAGAATGAATTAATATTTATCAGAAGTGTGGCTTTTTTACAGTTCATTACCTAATTCTTATTACTGAATTACATATTCCCATGTCCAAAGGAATTCTTATTAAGAGTTAGAATAAAACTAAAATATATAGTTGATTCAACGGGAATGTCACTATAGCTGAGATGCTGAAGGCTTTTTTTTTAAAAGATCACTGCTACTTGACACATAAATATTTACACAGTGTAGAAATGTAGTCAGAAGGTCCAAGGATTAATGGACAACTACCTCAGTAGTTGGCAAGAGGTGTCCATCTCTTTTTCAGGGAAAGATAGAGTAGAAGAATAGACACAGTTTGAATTACAAGGACTAATCCACATTAATCCTTTACACATGGCAGAATACAGGAGGATGAATCATCTGCTGTGAGAAAAAGCAGTGACTCCATTTAAGGCTCATTTCATCCCAGATAGTCTTGGACTAAAGTTAGGCTACAAATCGAGAAGAAAACTGTCATTGCAAGTTTGCATTTGGAAGATTTCTATTAATTCAGTAAATGTAAATTGCATGAACAAGTGCATTTGTCTCCACTCACTCTGGGCTCTCTTTAATATATACAGAAATTTTAAATCTGAAACTCAAGATCAAAGGAATGTGAAGAATCAAAATATTAATCACTGCTGTAATGGCAGTCCTCTGCCTGTCAGTTCTGGCTCACTCCTCAACCACGATGCTGGGGGCAGGTACGCAGTTAAGGCTTGGCATTTCCAGAGGGGAACTTCAGCAGCAAGACAAACAAGCAAGTGCTGATGATTCATGAATCACACAAAACCATACTATACTTTAGCTTAATGGCAATCATTCGCATAAAACCGCATTATAATATTGCTGTTGAAATGCCACTAAAACGCCAGCCCTGGCTCTGCAATACCAGTTTGTTTGGATGAAGCTAGAAAACCTGCCATTATCCTTTTTCTCTCCTTAAAAATAAATGGGGTCTAAGGACTTATTTTCCAGCATCATAGGATGATGACTTTGGTCCCCTTGTGACGGTTTGTTATGTGAGATTGCAAATGTGTGTTTTAGGTTCCTCCCTTCTAGCTGTGGGAAAGGCCAACCAGTGCACCCAAAAAATGGGCAAGGAAGGAAGGGGAAGAGGAACCTCATAAAACCTCTTGTTGTGCACCTCGGTGAATGCTTGACCTCTTTTGTCTTCTGGGTTTTTTTTCTTTATAGAAGTAGAATTGGACTGGTCATTTTTTTCCCCACAATTACCCTGTTTTCCTTCTTTCCCCAAGTGCTTTTTACTTTCCTTTGCTGCAGGCAAATGCTCCAGGACAAAAGATGGGAACAAGCCCCGGTGCAGCTGACAATAGGAAGCATCACGCCTAGGAAAATGCTGGGAAAAGAGGAGCGAGACACCTCACCAGTCGAATGTTATGGCTTCGCTAAAAGCATATTGTCTAGAGAGTCTGCCAACCCGAATCTGAAAACATCAGGAGGCTCCTGCAGGATCACCTCCTACTTTGTTCCAATGCTAATCAGCCACAAGGTTAAAAAAAAACCCCATCTTTCTCCTGCCAACTTTGAATATGTTGGCTTCAGCTACTCGTTTTGGATTCTTGGGTCTCTCTGCAGTAGTCTGGAATCCTTTGGTACCCTATGATTTTTTTGCTTTCTTTCCTGGAGGGAGAAATGGAAATGAAGACATCTCTGGGTTTATTTTTTTCTACAAACTATACATAGATGTATACTTCTGTTAGCCAGAAATTTTCCTCGTCCTACCATCACATTCCTGGCTCTCCCTTACACCATATCAGGTTTTTAATTTCAGAAAGGGGACTCTGGGCTCAGTACAGTATTCTGGTATCAATCTCTGTGCCATAAATAGAGCTAAATAACCTCCCTGTTTACTGGTCCTCTGCTTCCCTTGTCCAAGACCATACTCCTGGCATTTCTGACACTGCATCATTGTAAGAGCTCACAGTAAATTATTTACCTGTCATATTCCCCAAACTTTTCAGGGGGCACTCAGTCGTGAAACAATCTCTCATTGGGTTTATAAAGTACATTTTTTCTCAATCAGCTCACATTGCCAATATTCCTGGTTAGACTCTATTACCACCTTGTCCTCACTTGACCAATTTTTCTGTTATCCACAAATGTCAATAGCACCGTTTTGTATAAAAAGCATACGACCGGCCTTTGGAGTGAAAAAAAAACATTAGAAATACGCCAGTTCAGGAGGATTTCTTCCTTAATGATTACTTTTTCCGATATATCAGTTCAGACAGCTCTTTATCTGTGTGGTCTCTTGATATTACATAACAGAGTTTCACTTTGTCTTTCTTTTAATCATAATATGTTGGGTTACAAAGTGCCCCATGGAATTCCACCTATGTTACATAGTGCAATTACCTGTACCAAGGAAAGCTTGTAATCTCACCAAAGGAAGAAATCAAGTTTGCTCAATAAGACCTACTTTCCAGGGGAGGAAGTAGAGATTTTATTGAAACAACAGGAGAGTTTAAGTAGGAGGAAATAACTGCTTCAGCTGGTCTAGCCAGACTGGAGAAGAAAAAATTACCCCAAATCTTAAGTTTGTGATGAAGAATGAGACAGGAAAATATAGTTATTTTTCGCTGGCTTGATAATTTTTCTAACATGGAGGGCGTGAAAGCACAGATCTGACACTAAAATGGAGATATAAAATGAGTGTGAAGTACATTTATGCCCACTCTGAACATGCTCTGTACAAATTGACTAGAAGACGTGAAAATTATGGCCATGATGAATTCTTTACCTTGCCACTCTTCCACGCAGGTCTCCAAGACCCTGGATATATTTATGATCCAGACTTTGAACTGCAAAATTAGTTTCCACTGCAGCACCATCCCTTGTTCTTATTTGCCTCTCCAAAACCTGTAAATTCAAGACCATTAATGCACTTTTGGTTTTCTGCTTTGGGTTTTTTTTCATTTCAAAATATGCTTCAAAGCACCATTTATAGCAGCAGGTCTAAAAGCTTGTTTTTCTTTCTTGGAGAAAGCAACAGTGTGTTTTTCTCAAAAATCTGTATCTGCATAAATAATATATCCATGTTTCCCTTTAAAAATGTGCTTTACGTTGAAAGGTCTAGCACATAAAAATTAGGAAATGCAAAAATTGGGAAAAAAATTTTATTCTTTTCCTCAACATCCGCAGTACAGTGCAGCCCATAATAAATAACATACAGGGTTTTTTAAGCCAGGCTCATTTCAACAGGGGATACCAGGTGTTTCTAGGAGGCAGGTAATAGGCAAGCTGAGTGTTTTGCAGCAGCCTGAGGGCATTGCAGCAAGGCTTTGCAGGGTGGACAAGGCAGAGCAGAGATGGGCACAGGATCTCTGTCCCAAGCCTGGTCTGCCCATGCTGCAAATGCATGAAAGCTTATGTCCCAGCTAATGCATCGCCCTTGGCATGCACAAAAAGATGCCTTCAACACACATAGTCCTTCACGGGGCAGGTTTTGGGTCCAGCGAAGGCATGGACCTGCTGTTAAAGGGCATTACAGACACATACACACAGCCCTGAATGGGGATGCTGGTCAGCATAAGCGGCTCTCTAATGTCTTGTTTTACCTTTATTGTTCAATATGTGGCCTGATACCTGATTTATTGCACCGTATTAAAAGTCTGATCTAAAGATGGAAGGAGTAACCGCCCTGCAGGCTTTTCTGAAGTGGCTCATCCTGATGGTATCTGAATTAATTTTAGGAAGCCCTCGTGCAGCTACTGTGACCTTTTACTGATACGGAGCAGAGTGGGGGAATGATTTCTAAAATCCCCCGATTTTACTTCTCAGGATGAAAGGAGAGGCCTGGGGCTAGTATTTGAGTGTAATTCAGCACTATGCAGCACTTCACCTGGTCAAAGCACGGCTTTCACCCTTTTTTTATGCAAATACCCCGTTTTTGCAAAAATAGAGTAGCTTTTACAGGCTTTTTATTTTAAGTGTTCCCCACTGAGTGAATTTTGAAATATATATATAAGTAGGAAAGGACAAATATCAGGGAAAATTCCAACTGTAAATGCTTAAAGTTTGGCAAAGTTGTTGGAGATGGGTTTGCCCATCTCACGGGCTCGTCCCACTGCCGGGGCTGCGGGAAGGCACAGGGACAGTCTGGCTGGGTTTTAGCAGGGTTGTGCTGGTGTCCCAAGCTCATGTGTCTGGATGCAGCATCAGACCCTCCTCCCCTGCAGCTGTTCCCCTGCAAACAGAGTCAGGGCAAACATTTCCCAGCTAGCTGCAAACAGGGAAGTTGTGGTGGCACGTGCCAATACCCCTAGCCATGAGTCCCCACTTCTCCAGCAAAAGGAGAGACATCAGCATCCATCAAAAGTGGGGCACAGGTGAGCGGGGAAAGCTGTAGTAACCCTGGAGTAAAATGTAGTTCAAATCTGTCATTTATGCAGTTATTCCAGAATAATCCTGGCCCCCCTGCACAGAGAGTATGGATAACTGAAATACTGAGTATACCAGGCATTCCTATTTTTGTTCCATGTCAGAAAATAATGTTCTCAAAAGGTTGAATGTATGGGACAACTCAAATGTATTTTTGGCAGTGTATTTGGCAATGCAAGTCTGATGCCACAAGTCCACAAAGACAGAGGCACAGAATGGGACCACCGCTCCCTCGCTGGCAAAAGCAGCACGAGACGCTTGTTCATTAGGATGGAAAGCAGCAGTCTCCTGCTTATCGAGGGAAATCGATATTCTCCTTCTCCAGCGAGTTCCCTAAGCTCCTGGCAGCGCTCCCGTCTCAGAGCTCACCACCCCGGGCAAAGGAGAGCCACGCACACAGCATCGTGGTTGTGACTGATGGTCAGCCTTGGTCTGAATCCAACCCCTCAACTGAGAAACCGTTATCTTATGGTTGTTATCAGAGGTTATGCCAGGCACGTCTCCCCGCTGCTGATAGGTTTTTAGTATCGATGCTTTTCTCTTGCAATTTGCAATCCTCTCCTGGGATCGTGAAGGATGTCTTTATCAAGGGTCTGGACATTTTCCACTTGGCACTAATTGGTTTGATGTCCCTGATGCAGCAGCAGCTGGGGCATTTTTCTGTCTCTGGCAGAGGGGTGTGTTTACTTGGGCTCAGTTTCATTCCTGGTGGCAACGGCATGCCAGCATCTTCCCCAAAGCAGGCTTTTTTGGAGGATATTCTTCCTGCTTTGGGGAAGAATTGGAGCATGAGTGAGTCACATTTCCTGGCAGATCTTTTTTTTTTAAATATTTGAGAAATCGACCTTGCTCAACCACTCTCATTTGCTGCATGCCAGGAGCAACTCTCCAAACCTCCACCAAGTCTGTAGTGGCTTTGATTGACATGTCTCACTGTGCTCTTTTCTGTGCTGTCGATGCTCTACCCTTATCAAATCCTCACAACCAAAATACACAAAGCAAACACGCACCTGAGATTAGGACCTAGAGAAGAGTAATTTACGACCGAGGGAAAAGATTAGATTTAGATGCTGATAGCATCTTAGGCATTTTTCTAGCAAAACAGTCCTGTACATACTTGATCTGGATAGGGTTAGATCAATTGGATGATCTAAAATAAGTAAGTGGGTTTATACCGTTGCTTATTGCCATAGTATCAAGATCTTGACAATAAAATCAGCATGAAATGAACACAGACCCTAGTTTTAATTCAGATTAATTTCAGGTGAGCCATGATTGCATACTTCTTAAGATAAATGTACAGAAGATCAAATATTTCTCCAAGTACATGAAAGACAAAATGCATTGTCAATTTAGTGGCATTTGTAAGACATTTAACACTTCAAAGGACAAAACAAATCTGTGGAGAAGTCTATTTCAGGATGTTTTGGTATTTTACATCTTTGGCCCAAAAAGTTGTTGGTAAATTTCACATACAAATTTGACAAGTAACAGCAAATAATCAAAGGTCTTTAGCCAGAAAAAGGGCATCCCATGCATTTCCAGCACAGAACGATCAGTCAGTTTAAATAAAGCATGAACCTGAACCTTCATTTCTGTCTGCACTGAGCTTTGTGAAAAGTTTCAGCAATATTTGATTATGTTTGCATGCAGAAGTTTCTATAAAGTAGTACAACATCTGCATGGGGAAAACTAATAAGTAAACCCAAACTTGAGTCTTGATGTTATACATTAGAAGAAAATAAAGCTTGCTCCTTATTTCCCTTGAACTCAGTCTCCCACACTCTGACAAAATGGAAAGCAAATAGAATCTGAACTTTTGAATTAAAACAACACCAAAACCCATTAATCTGATTTTTATTTCATTTTACTTTCCTTTTTTTTTACTTTCCTTTCCCTAGTCCCTTCCCTTCTGTTTTCACAAGTAACTGCAAGTGCCACTATACAAGAAAAATCAGAATTTAACTAAAACATAGCTGTCACGTTGAGTACTTTTCTGGTCTTGAAGCCAATATTAGTACTGAATGGATCACAGGCTAGAGCTGCACCGCTAAAGGAGGGAAATGCTGCTTGGTGTGGATTACCTCAATGTCCTGGCTGAGCTTTTTAACGATGCTGGTAATGGTCTGGATGTGGTTTTCCAGCAGCTGTTGGTCAGCACTCTCCCCGTGCTGATAACCTTTGCTTCCCTGGAGGTAGGAGATGATGTCGTCTTTGATTCGGAAAGCCTGATGGAGGAGGAAAGCCGTGGTCCTCTCCTGGCTGTATAACCGCTCTTCCAGCAGGCAAGCCCTGTCTCTGGGGCGAGGAGGAGGGGAAGGGTCTCTCCTGTGAACACCAAAAACCCTGGTGTCACACCAGTCATGGCAAGCAAGCCAAGCGATGTGAGTATTGTCAGTGTCCTGTCCACAGTGGGACCAGCCTCAGCCCTCGCTGTCCAGATTGTCTGTCGTACCAGGGGCTTTGATGCTCCCGCGCATTGCTTATGCATCCCTGCAATACCACTAGTAATAACAACCTCTCCACGCAGGGCTAACATTTGGGCATTGGCCCCATTAATGGCCTTGGAGATGTAAATGACATTTTTGCAGCTATTAGGCAAATCCCGTACAGCTTAAGGACCTGGGCTTGTTTTCAGAGGCTTTGAGGTACTTCCATAATACGTCACCACTGCAATCCTCATTTTAAGCTCTTCCTACTTCATTTTAAATAAAGGCAAAAATGAACACATCCAGTGACCACCTTCAAAACACCCCAGTGGATACGATGGTGCTTGTGCAGAGCATCTCCAGGAACATGCCCTGGCTGAGAGTGGGCAGAAGAAGAGCTCACGCCAAGTACAGCAATGCTTGCGTTTCATTTTCCTTTGTATTATTTAGACCTACCCACTGGCAAGAAATCTGAAATCCTAACGGTTTTCTTACAGCTACCCCCTCCCCATCCGCCTGCTGAAACCCAGGGGAATGAGCCAGGGGCTCAAATACGCTTAGTGAAACTGCATGTAAATATAGAAGAGAGGAAGGATGTCGCAAGAATCTGAAACTGGCAGGTACAGAATGAAGCTCAATTTAGATAGGCACAATCTGGAGTTTGAGGGAAACTAGAGTCACCGTTTACTTTTTTGTAAAAAGCCAGAGAGAGATTTATTTACTGCAGAACTTTGGGGTCACATGTTATCCAGAAAATGAAGTTTGTTTTATATCTTAGTTTAAACCTGAGTGGCGTATTTTTTATTTGCTCTCAATGCTATATGAAGTACCCTTTCATCACACAGTTTAGCTAAACCCTGTAGCTTAATGATGAAGAAAAATACCCAGTTAGTCATTTGGGAAAGAAGTCATACACGTTTTCGCTTGATCTCTGCTTTTAGACTGCTATAAATAGAAGTTCTGATGTAAAAATAATTTTTAAAAAAGAAAGGAGAAGAGAAGAGAGTTCAGCTACCCTACTCGATCAATACACAAAATGCAAAGATGACAGTTTAATGACTGAAGTGCGCCTAAGGATACTCTGCAACAAATTTTACAGCCATATGGGCTGCAATGATGTTCTGCAGCTGGCTTACATCTGTGTGTACCAGGAGCTACTTTACATTTGTCTGCGCAATTAAGGTTTTATAATAATCATAACCTTTGGCAGCCATGAAGTACCAACAAGATCTGAACACTTCATTTTAATCTCTTCTTGGTAAAAACTCGAAATACCGAAATGACTGGCTGAGGCTGTGTGAGCTCTCTTCTACTTGTGACAGCAGAAGTCACTGGTTGAAAACGAAGCGTGTCCACAATCTCTTTTTTCCCCTTCAGTTTTCAAAAGCATCTTGTTTCTTACAAACCATCTTTTTTTAAAAAGTAAAAATAAGAAGATAATGCTTTAGAGGAAAATGGTTGTATGAGAATGTAAGTTCAGTGGAGCCCACTGGCGTACAGCTTATCTTCCATAACCAAACTCAAGACTTAGGCTTGAGGTCTGGTTACAGCAACTTGACAAGTCACACAATCTTACCTGACATGTCCATGACTATGACCATAGACCATAGTATATGTGGAATAGGACACCTTAACTCAAGGCACTCTTAGGTAAGTCAGAAACAAGTCTTACCACAGTGCATTTTTTGTGCACGCAGCCCAGCACATGCCCCATGGCTCCGCTGGTGTGCAACAATGCAAGAGCAATGGCTCGATTCGAACTGGAGCCCTGCTAAGGAGTTGCAAAGGACTTAAATGTATGACCCCTGAAGGTTTATTCCCCTTAGCCTCTCTGCCTTTTCACCTGCCTTGCAGCCAGTTTCCTCCTGAGGAGTCCCAAGGAATTCCCCTCGGACCCTTCACAGGTACCTGAGCTGGTCCAGTGACACCCATGACCAGAAGAGATGGGTTTTGCTCTCCCACCCCTCTCTCCTGTTCTTTCCTCTGCTCCTTTTCTCCACTCCCAGTCACCCCGTACCATTTCTGCATCCAGATCAGCACAGGGGGGAGAGCTGAGGAGGCAGCGGAGGAAAAAAAAAATGCAGAAAAAACTGGAAACCAGCAGTAACTCATCAGGCTAATGAGATGTTTTGCTGTCACGATTACTGTCTCAAGCCCCTCGTGAAGGGCTGGGCCCTGCAGGACGCCTGTCACAGCCAGCACCCAAACCCAGAGGACTTCTGAGCCTTTTCACGTCACTGGCCCCGAAGCCCCCGCCAGCCGACCAGACCCCAAGCAAGATGTCCTTGGCTTGGAGTGCGTCTCTAAATGCGAATGTCTGGGAGCATGGGAGATGGCCACCTCGTGTCAGCTTCCATAAATATCTTCCCCCTCATTATGAGGCTGCGACTGTCCTCACCCTCTACCCTCTGTCACCTTGCGTCAGTTTGAAGGCTTGTATGCATAATCAGGGCAATAAAACACCCTCAATCCTCTGTTGGCACCGGGAGATTTACCAAAGATTTAGATCTGTCATTTACAGAAATTAACTTCTACTACAAACCTTGTTGGCCTTCTACTTTAATGAAAATTTTAGGTTTGACTTTGTTTGGCTATAGTAGAACTAACATGGATTGAGGTGGTCCTAGCCACTTTGATTTATTAATGACCTCCTTCAAAAGAGCTGCATGTGTGCAATAAGCTAACCCTGTAATCTACTGCTGTAAACACATCAATTATTATTATCAGTCATAATTAACTGCTGAGTGAAGAAGCCAAGAAAGTTTTCAGATTCCAGGGACGTCATACCCTAGAATTACCTTACACCAGTTGCTCCTCCCATGTCAGGATGCTTTCTGCAGGCAAAGCCATCTCCTGTGGCTCAGGGCCAATGCAGATGAGATGCTTTATCCTCCAGCTGAAGTGCTAAAGCATACATGCTAATGGCCTTAAGTATCCAGGTACTACCAGCAGATATACTGCTAGAAAATGAAGGAAGATGATTGAATAAGAGCTCCCTGGTCCTGGATAAGCTGCAGTAGCTGTTCCCATGAGACTGAGGTTTAGAGAGACAGAAGGAACCGGCTGTATCAGAAGACATCCCAAACCCTGAGCTCAGGTGCTCGTGGGACCTTCAAGAGAAAGCATGTCAAGCAATTGAAAGAAGAAAACAAAGTGGGAAAGCAGGATTAGTTGGATCAGATCTACAGTCTGGGTCTGAAGACTGAGGCTAGCAGAGATGACGGGAGCTGAGTGGAGGTGGGAAGAGGAGAGCTAAGTTGGGTGAAGGCAATATGGGTCACACTGCTCTCATTTTATCGAGAAGAAAAATGAAAGTGCCTCTCTATGACAGCCCCAGCCTCTCTCCTACCCTTGATAAGTGTTGCTGGAGAGGTACAGAGGCATCTGCAGGTCCCGGTGCAGCTGACTGCCATATTCATGTCCCTGTTTTGGAAATCTCTTCAGGAGAGGTAAAACCAGGGCTTGCTGCAGGCGGCCGGAGAGCACGCTCTGACTGCGCAGAGCCCCATTCAAAACGCTGTTCTGTGAACAGACCGCAGTTCCCGAAGTCTGCAGTTTTACAGATCCTTGCCAATGTAATCCCTCTTCCTTTCCCTGTTTCCCGTGAGCTTTCCCATCCCTCCAGCCGGGATGCCTTCAGTTCCCAGCAGTGCCCCTGCAACTTTCTCCCCCTCCCGGTAATGCAGCCTGCAAATCCGCTCTGCCAGCCCAGAGGCAGCACGCCTGTGGTAGCTGCAAGCTGTGTTTGCAATTCTGTGTGCTGCTGGTCAGAAGACCAAATAAAAAGAAATAAAATTAAATAAATGACCCTCACTTCACACTGGAGATCAGCAGTGACACTTCTCTGCAGCTCTACAGGGCTACCGATTCTCTCTAAACTTGCAGGAAATTCAAACCGTTGAGCACTAAGCTTTCATCAAATCTGTTTGAAATGCCCAAGGAATTAAAAAAATGGTAAAAGCAGAGCAACTTCACATTCCTCAAAAAGGAGACTTACAGCAATGCAAGGATACTTGCAGGGAACTATTGCACATAGGGAGAAAAAAATTCAAATGGAGCAAATACTTCTGGGTGCTGTATTTCCTGGATTTCCTTTGTTTATTTTTGTTACTACTGAGAGAGCTTTAGTCAAAAAAAAAAAAAGGAGGGGCATTTGGGTCCTAGCAAATAACTTCATTGTTCTGCCAGTTAGACTATAAGCGTTTCCTAACAGACTTTTCTGGTGGCACAGCTGCAGTTTCAACTTTGGGAAACCAAGTTTAAGTCTGTGGCCGGCAGGGTTAAAAAGACTGCAAGAAAATATCAAGAAAATTCAGAGGAGGAACATTTATAATTGTGACATCAAGGGCAGTTAATCAATTTGCCATTACTTAAAGTTGTTCCCTCAATTCTATGAAAAAAAAAAAGAGTAATCTACCATGATGGCACTTCACGGTCGTGAGTAACCAACATGCGCCTTCAACCCGCATGAACCTTGAATGTTCTCAGTAGATGCAAATGCATCCTCATTTCTCTGCTTGTTCAGCAGAGAGCAGGCAAGGATACAGCTTAAGGAGAACCTGGACTTTTTCTGGTCAAGCTGCTGATAGGGACGTGGGAGAGAATACATCTAAGACCTAAACACAGAATATAGTTTTTGTGCGTTGTTCCAGGATACTGCTGCCATTCCTGACACAGGGACTTTCTCACCAGCGTGTCCCACCATCCAGCCACCTCCACCATCAGCCACCTCCACCATCCCTGCACCATGCTAATGTCAAAAAAGAGTCCTGCACTGCACAATGCTCACTGATTGAAGGATAGGGCTGAGAAAGCAGAGATGTTCCTCAGAGCTGAAAAATAGCTCTGGTCCAAGACGAGTTGTTACACGATGGAGTTAATTCATATATTGCATAAATCATTAATTTTTGTTTGGCTTTTGGAAATCCATATCCAAGGGAGAATTTTTATAACCACCGACGGGCAGTTTGCCAGTGACTGCATGTCCTGAAATTTTCACCTGCTGGGGTTAGAGCAGTTTGCACTTTTGATGTAGGTCGCTCTGCCCTTCCTGCAGTGTCACAGTCCTATCTTCTTCCCCATTATAACCCAGCTGCAGATTTTTTTCCATCCCCCCTGAGAACTGGGGATTGTACCTGCTGTGCAGAAGCGCTGTTAAAAAATACCAAGGCCAGTTTTAAGAACTGTCTGAAACGCACAGTAAATCTGGCCACACAGAATAGTTTCACTGGAGCTATTTTAACACAGATCTTGAAAAAGCCTTCAAACCTTGCAGAAATTTACTGCATAAAAGTATAAATAATGTGCAGCTGCTGTTGCAATATAGTGATCACTATTTACATCCTAGCTCAGTTACTTATAAACATTTCCCATACTTCAGCATGGGAAAAAAATGTCTGTACAAAAAAGCTCAAAGTTGGCCCTGTATCATCTCGTATCTCTTTTTCCCTGCTCACAGCAATTATCCACAGCACCTTCCATGCTTGCAGCAGCTCCAGACACAGTCCAGAGAGAGGGAAGGAGCCCCGTGAGCTGTGAGACTCAACCGCTCTGAGACAGGTGACCTTGAAGAGTCATTGAAGCTAATAGCTTAAAGTGTCGCATTTTGGCCAATAAAACGAACAAACAAAAGTGTCAACATTTTAAGAAGAGTTCTTATTAGCTTATTCTCCCAGCTAGTGAAATTAGCAGATTGAATGTTTGAGATATGGGCTCGAGACAGTATAATTCCTCAAGCAGAATTTACATGATGCCAAGCAAAGCATGGACTTGTGAGTCTGTAACTTCACGCGCCAAGACAGCCAAGGGGACGCGCATCAGAAGCAGCTCTCAGCATCACTGTAGGGCAGGAGCTCCAGCAGCGCCCAGCAAGGTCAGACTCGGGCTTGCACTAACTCCAGCGTGAAATCAGCGCCGTGATTTCACCTTCCTCGGTCATTGCGATGCTTCTAGCAGAAATGCAAGTGCAGCATCTCTGCTGCGGACATGTAAACGCGGACAGGAGTGACCCGTGAGAAGGGGGATGGAAAGGCAAAGTGCTGCATCTACAGCCGTGCAGATGGCTCTAGCAGCTCTGATATGAATTTTCTGATATGAATAGGGGTGTGCAGAGATACAAGCCTGCCTGGGAGCTCAACATTCAGAAAGCTCGTGATACTTGTTGACTGTCTGTGAAACACTCCTGGTCTAGTGGTAAGTGGTTGGTGAGCGGCATGAGGAGAAGCCAGGAGCTCTGCATGTCCCACAGCTCTCCAAACAGCATGGGAAGCCAATCCATGCCAGTCCAGAGGCACAGGCCAGGGACATGATGGAGATCTTATTTCAGACAAATACCTCCAGCCGGTTCAGGCAGTGAGCGGAGCAGGCCAGGATGGAACTTTTGGAAAGGGCAGTGCCGGCACCAGTTCACCACGGGGACTGAAACCCATTTTATGGGGTGAGGGAACCACAACGGTGCAGGGCAGCTGCTGCCGTGTGAAGCACCACGTGGAGCTCCAGGGGAGCCTCGGAGGTCCTGAGAAAGTACATTACAGGGCTGCAGAGGTTCAGAACACTTCAGCAGGAACCACTCATCTCTTAGTAACAGTGTCTTCACCCCTGTTGTAAAATGATGCCACAGGAATCAGCTCGCTGGCACAAACGGTCTTCTACACGGAGCAGTGCATTTCATAACCATGGTGTGATAACGGAGGTTACCACGGGAAGGACTGCAGCCCGGGCATCAATGAATACTGCAAGATGGTGAGTTGAATTTATTTATGTTGTTCTCAAAGTAACCTGCTGAATAAATGATTGGTGATGTGACTCATCTTTTGGTGTCTAGATAAATATGAATGTAAATAGTGATGTATGTCCAAGAATACTGAACTTAAGGTCCCTCTTCTGAAATTATTATCCCTTGTAGCTATGAACAAGCCAAGGAAAAACTCGTCAAGTAGTTTATTTTAATTTAATGTATTTAATATTAATATATATTTAATGTATTTTTAATTTTTTATATGTATGAATGCCATGAATTATTAGCTGATTTTTATTTTATGTATTACAGAGCACTTACCTCTTTTCTACTGCTAATCAAATAAATCATTATGAAGGCTTTTGCACAAAGAGAAATGAGACTATAAAATAGGCACAAAATTGCATAGCTGTTGAATAGACACTCTCTTACTTAACCAACACACAATAAAGATGCATACAATTCCCCATAAAATAAAACGTACAGCAAAGTAACATGAAGTGCAGTACTGTAAGTGCAGCACAATATGGCTACAATTTCAGTAGTGCACCCAGCTGCACTGATGCCTTTTTATCTCACGGGGCTGTAACACCAATAGGTAAGTTGGACCAGCAGCAGAGTGAAGGTCTGAGCTCCTCCATTCCACCCCCGCACCACAACTCTGCCGGGGGCTTCTGGCCATCCTGGACTAACAAGGGTGGGGATTTTGGGGTTGCTCAGCTGTTTTTCCATGTTTTTCCTCAAGAAGCAGCAGAGTACAGTTGGGACACAGGATAAAAGTCTGTGGGTGAAGGGTGGGCGACCAGAGTGGAGGTGAGCAGAATGTATTATTTGATGAGTTTAACTCCAGGCATGTTCTTTGCTAAAACCAATAACAAATGTTTTGCAGGATATCCACAATAATGATTTGTCAGTGTTACCTAATTGCTTCTGTCACGAATTAAATAATCCTGGTGTTCTTTTCAGCAATTCCTTGATAACATCTGTTCAACAGGAAGTTTCTAAGCAATGATAACGATCTAAGGTGTTCAGCAAACCTGCTGTGCTCAGGTCTGTCTCCTGAATTTTTATTTAAACCAGGCTGAAACATGAGCTGTCTCTTCCCATACCAAATAAAACCCAGACAAGCTGGGATGCCTTGCAGAGCCGTGTTTAGAGTTGTTGAGTATACTGAGTACAGCGAGTACACCCAGTATCATTGAGGAGACCATTTTACAGCAGGAAAAACTTTCTACAGAAATGGCTCAGACTGGGAGAACTACCAGCAACCTCTGCCATTAAGCTGAAAGCTGTTCTCCAGGGGCAGTGGGCAACTGCTTGCTGGGTGGCCGAAGCCCTTGCCACAGCCACCTCCATGAAGCTGCAAACTGGCCAACTGAGAAGAGTCCCCAGGGTTTGGAGATGCCCTTGATAAGAGGAGGTACGGCTTCAGTATCATACCACGCAGGCAACGCAGACACTATCGCTGGAGTTTGAACACGGGCTTCAGGCTGGGAGGATTCGGTTTTTCCTTCTTGGTAGAGCTCTTGGCTCATCCCTTAACTTGCTTACTTCAGCTTTCCTAAGTTTTAAAACCCTGAGCTCTGCCATGATCATCTGGTTGGACTTCCCATATAACATGTTTCATCAAGTGATCTTGTGGTGGCTAAACAGAGGAGACAACCTTCAGCAATTGATCTCGACCTATGTTTTGACATGGGGATCGAATCTCCAGAACTGGAGCCAAAACCTGACATTTTATTGCCTGTCCACCACATGTAAAATTTTAACATTAATGATATAATTCTCTCATGTTTTTATCACCACAGCAAATTGGTGGCACATATGCCTACAATTGTCTAAAAGCAGAGATACCGAATGCATGCAGAACATTTTAAAATAGAAAGTCTTTTGAGAGAAAGCAGTCTGCAATGTTGTGCAGAACATGGATTCAACTAGTACAAATGGTGTAATTGCAGGTAGTTTCCCCTTTTTCCTTGACCAGTTTTAGCCCCTATTTACAAAAGCAAAGGCAGAAAAATAATTAATACTTGCAAGCACTTTAATTAGCTGGCCCTGCTAGTCTGAGGCTGCACATCTCTGCCTGAGCTTGAGGAGGATGCTGTCTCCAAATGTTTTAACTCATCTGTTCAAAAAAAATCCAACTGCAGGCTTTATTTGCTGTGTCACTTAATCGTGTTTGCAAAACACCACCCCCCCCACCTGCCTGTGGCAGTTTTGGCACTGAATGAAAAACACTTGCAAAAAGTTCTGTCTTCAGCCCCTCCACCCTGGCACCTTCCAGGGCTTTCCTCTATTTTTGAGGAGCTTTCTTTGAGATGCTCTGGAGGCAGAGTCTTCCTTATTCTGGCTGTGGGCATGCTCAGTAGCTACAGATGTGCTCAGAGGAGTCATCAGACCTTTCAAAAACCTCTCAAAATGAGGCTGGAAATCAGGATTACCTAACAGGCTCGACAAAGGAAAGGCTCAGAGGAGTTGTGTTACTGTGCATTTAGCATCTGGCTGCAGGCATTCACGTGCACGGAGCGCCGGGAGATGTTCGTGCCATGGACCTGGCGTATCAGCTCCTCTGTACCTCTGCCCACCGCTGCCTGGAGCACAAAGCTCATCCCTAGCCCCATATTGCAGAAGGCTGGAACTCAAGTGACAGGTTCAACAGTTTTAGGTGGGCTTTCAGTGCATGCACAAGATGTTTTAGACATTTCTGAGAGTGGGACGCTGTCTGTGCCAACCTGGACTTTCTCTCCTACACCTTCATGAACACTGCCAGACCCAGCAGGTTGGGGAAGCCGGGCTGATTTCCCAGGGGGAAAGTCTGATTTCAGATCCAGGAGGAATAACCTTTGCTTTTGTCCAGCTGAATCCTCTCCATGTGGAGGATGCCAACAGGGATGGCCATGTGGTGAGGAAGGGGCACAGCTCTCCAGGCAAACAAGCAGCGAGGCCCTTGGTTTCCCACAGCTGCCAACCCCACAGAAACGTTCCTTTGCAAAGAACAGCACTGAAAGATTTTGTTAGATAGCACAAACGTGGCAAAATGTGTTGGCTGGCATCAGAAAAGGCAGTTCAAAGAGGAGAATATTGGGACTGGTAAAGCTGGCAAATAATCACAGTTTAAAATCACATACACCAGGAAGAAATTCTGGTTTCAGTGATTCAGAAACAACTTTCTCAAAACAAGTATGTTTGCATCAGTGTTGTCAAAAACAACACTTTTGGCCCATAAATGTCTACGGTGACTTTAATACTGTAAAAACTTATATAGATGTTTAATAAGAGTTAGACTGGGTAATAAACAATTTCCTAACGTTGCTAATGAGAAATCTGAGTAAGCAACCATAACACACTTCTGTCTGTCTGTATGGCACTGCTTGCACTGCCTTGTGAATTAATTGATAATACACATGGTTATGATTCTGTAAGAAAAGCAATGGTAAAGTGTTTCTGGAATTCAAATGTCTCAGTTGGTGCTACATACGTAACACCTGCTTAGGCAACAGCAGTTCTGTATGTAAGCTTCTTAATTAAAAAAAGTTTTTAAAAGTGTAGAGAATAACAGAGCTGCAGACTGAGGCTTCTTGTATAAATACCACCCTAGTGCCGCAAGAGCACTGAATTGTCCCCTTCGACAGGAGCAACTGAAAGCCTCAGGAAAGCCATAGACAGTCTGCTCTGCCCTGAAACTGAGTTTCCTCTCCCTTTGTCTTTTGAAACTTCAGCTAATCTTAACCCCAGACAGCTGGAGCTCCAGAAGCAGTTGCCAAGGAAACAAAGGTCATGCCCAAGGCTCCGCTCCCCCCGCAGCCAGCAGCCACTTTGCAGGTTTGACAAACCACAGACATGCCTGCTGCTAACCTCCCAAAAGTCCTGTCCCCAGGGAGCAGGCAAAACGTTTTAAATTGAAGTAAGATCTGAAAGGTGCAGAAAAACTTGCCTCCTTAGCATGTTGCAGCAGAAGCAGCTGGGCAGAGGGGCCACCGGGTCCCCCGTCAATGGGGACTGCTGCTGGCAAGAGGTTTGTGTTTGCTCTTGTCTCCAGGAAACCCTGGTGCCTGCTCCAAGGAGGAAGTGTGCTGAGGATTAGGAGCCGTGCTTCTCTTGAATATCCCATCTACAAATTGCCGTGCTCGACTCATGATCTCGTCTTCACCCAGGAGAGGGTGGTGGGGCTGAGGAGCTGCTGCTCTCTCAGCCTGGCAAGAGAGGAGCGGTGTGGGGGTACTGGGGGTGATGAACGCCCCACCAGCATCACCGCAGTGACCACTCCATGGTGGGGGCTTGGCCCCATCTCTGGAGATGTGTGGGTCCCTCTGCCTCCAGCTGAGAAGGCCCCTTCGGCTCCATGTTCAACATGGACCCAGGAAAACGTCGGCACGGTGGGTTGCCCTTCAAGTGAAATATATTATCACAGGTGAATAAATGACAAGTGATTCAGGGAGCATGTTGGCATGTTTGCAGATAATTTCCCCAAGACAAGTTGCACAAGACCTTGCAGGGACCTCTTCTGAAGACTGTTGTCATTAGTGTTCCCCTGTCACAGTGGTGTCCAAGGGCTTGAGAGATGATTTGGCAGAAACACCCAACGTTATTCTTCATTTCCAGGTGGGCTGGAGAAATGTAAAGCCATAGCCAACCTAAATGAGACGGATGTCCAAGAAATGGTAAATGCTGCTGCTTCCATGTGAGGTCTTGCACGCAGGGCAGCCAGTGGTAAGTTGTAAGGGCAGGTCTGCATGTATATGGTGCATGTCATCATCAGCATCTGGAGGTACAGGGAGGGATCAGACGCGAACAGATCACAGTGTAAATGATCAGAGAATCACATTTGACAGTGCTCTCTGTATCAGTAAAATCTTCCAGTATTTTGCTTGTGTTATGCAGCGTGGATGTGCAGGGGACAGCACAGAGCTGATCATGTCAAGATGCAAAACACAAAACGACAGTCCCTTCCTTTTTGTTGACGCTTCTGCAAATAGAACATGACTGTGATTTTCTACAAACATATGTCAAAAGCAAGAGCTGAATACGTAAAAAAACTAAAAGGCCCTTAAGGAAATATCGCTGAACATAGGCTATATTTTAACTTGAGAAAACGGTCTCCAAATCAGTTTAAATCCTTCTGTGGCACTGTAGAGATAAAGCATCATATACTGACAGCTGGACGGCTCCACTACAGCCCCAAAACACTCCACAACCGAATATCTGGGCACCCCTTCTCGGCTCTGCTCCAGTGAAAACGACCTGCGAAACCATCCTAAGGTGGCATTTGGAAGTTCAGCAGTGCTGAATTCTGGAAGAGGTGAGAGTCCTGTCTTGTAGCACCCATTTTGGGAAAGATGGTGTGAAAATCAGCCTCCTGGATGAAATAAATATGCCTCGTGACTCCTCCAGAGGTGACACAACCCCAGGCAATATCACAGCGCTTGTCTCTTCTCAGAGGACAGACAGCATTTTGCCATTAATTTGGATGGGGGGAACTAAGTCCAAAACCCACCGCAACTGGCTGCTTCAAATTTGTCTCTGTGCCCTATCTGATCCCCAAGGATCTCCTTTCCTCCCTCCAAAATATAACCTTCTAGGACAACCAGAAGAGGAACTCCATATACTCTTTATCAGTTGCAAATGGAAAGGTGCGTCCTAGGAGTAAGGATACTGCCTAATTTACCAACCAAACTGAAGGCTAGCTATTATTAGAAGCTCAGATCCATCAAGTACCAAAGCTTGCAAGGGAAGTTTGTGAATAGAAAATAAGATAAAAACCTGAATTAATCACCAATATATAAAAAAAGATATGTCATGTTTTCAATAGGGAGTTAAAATTATTTATGTACATTTTCCAAGACTTATTGCACCTTATTTCCAAGACTCTCTGTGCACCTCTGCAGCTAACAGAAGGCTTAAGCTACTTCTCAGACAGAAGGTAGATATATAGACAGATATACATGTTCCATATACATATATGTTTCTTTCACAGTAACAAGGCCCTACAGAGGCATAACAAGTAATGGTCATTAATGGGATGATAAGGTTGAGACAAGGAAGGCCCTGACAGCAATCATTAAAAATGAAGAGTCAGAGCAGAAGTTTTTCAGGGGGAGTTAGACGCTCACACTTAATTTCTTTCTTTGCCTCTCGGAACAGGAGGAAGTGGGTTTTGGGTTTTTTTTGTTCCTGTTTCTCCACCCATGGAGTAAATCTGAGCTGTGTTCCCAACCCCAAAGAACTATATTTTGGTGGCAAACAGAACCCAATAAACAGTGCTAAACAGAGAACCTGAAATCTACCCAAAAGCCAGTATTTTGCTTGTTGAAGGGAATCCATAGAGAAGTCAGAGTAACTGAAAGTTGTTATAAAATGTGGCATTAGCTATCGTATTCTGATTTTTTATCAGGGAATGACCTTGAGAAGTCCTAGGTGAACGCCACACATTTGAGCTTTCTGGAATATGTCCTCAACTTGTTGCTTTCGCAATGGATCCCACTGGTTTTGGACAACATTTGCAACAAAACAGAGAGAAGTTATGATTGGGAAATCCTGAGTACCTGAGCAAAAGAAAAGCTTGAAGTAAATAATTATAATAATAAATTACCTTATTTACAGAGCTGGTCTCTCCTTCATGCCAAAAATTTTTATTGCACAAATCAAGTGGTGGAAATTCTTTTCCCAAACAGAAGAATTAAGAAAAAATTAATCACACTCAGATATTAAACTGAAGAGCCTTAAGTTACACTGGAAAATCTGTGTTTTCCAATAGAAAGGATTATCTCTCTTAAATTACTTCTAAGCAGCTGTAGTAAGAGTTTAAAAATGTAATTTTTGTTACTCCTTAAAATACATTGTTATTGATGTACCGTCTTTTTAAAAAGAGGAAAAGTCCAGACTTGTAGAGCATTGGATAAGGGGATTTTTTTTTTTTAGCACCCCTCCCAAGAGGAGAAGTCATGTACTCTTAACAAATATTGCTATGGACTTCCTTTAAATTCATTTGCACTGGAAAATATTTCAATGCTGTAGTGTCATCTGTCAACATCTGGATATTAGAGTAAATATTATTGAAATAAAATGGAACAGTCTATCCTAAAGCAGGTAGGACAGAAGGCAACGGGGTAGAGTCACTGTTTTCTTAAGTTAGTGACTGAAAACCCTGTTTTTTCACCATCTGGTTGGCGGAGCGACACACAAGCTGCTGGGCTGGGTGGGCAGGTCCCCGTGCTCCCTGCAGACCAGCCGCTAGCATGAACCTTTAAAAGAGTTAACGAGAGGTCCCTCTTTGCCCAGCAAGGGCCAGCACCTCTGGGGCTGGCGCAGTAAAGGAGGTTGTGTTGCAGCCCTCCGCTGGCACCTTCAAAGTCTTCTGAAGATCTTGCCCCAACCCTTCACTGCATCTCAAGGCATTTCTGCTCGTGCCATTTTGGTCAGTGGGAAGGAGCAGAAGGGCACATAGAAATACACCGCTACTGGTTTCAGCAGTGTTACAGGACCCTGAAGCCAGAGGATGGGTTTGTAAGGGTCTGGTGTGGGCTTGGGTTTGTTGTTGCCCCAGGGAGGGCACAAGCGATGGGCTGCTGGCATCCGATGCTGCCCAGCAAGACCCTTTGCTGCATTTTCCCCAAATGGCAGTAAGTTGGAGAGTGGTGTTCATGGTGCCTGTGACAAGTTGTATTTTCAGACAGATGGGCTCCCATGCATCTTGTACCTCAGAAAACTCTCCGGGGACCTGGCAGAGACGCCGGATAACCATGTGTTTTTGAAGGCAGCCCCTGCACGGCAGGCTCCAACATGCTATGTTTAGCGTGGGGATGAACAGATGGGCTGTTCGCATGGGGCGCGTGCAGGCTGGATGCCCTCGGTGTGAAAATAATGCATATCTCGTCTAGACGGGGTTTAAATGGAGACAGGGAGGATTCTCGTGGAAAAGCTGCTTGGCTTTTGCCATGCCGGGTTTTCATTGATGGTGCACTTCTAACAGGAAGGTAGGCTGCTCCAAAATCAGGTTTCTTGGAAGCTGTCCGTTTAGTGTAACTTTCCTCAATCATATCCCTGTGTTCTGCATAGACAGTACTGTCTACTCCTGCGTGTGGAGTCCTGAACCTGTATCTTTGTTTCTACTCTTTCCAGGTGTCCTGGTTTCAGCTGGGATAGAGTTAACTGTCTTCCTAGTAGCTGGTACAGTGCTATGTTTTGAGTTCAGAGCGAAGAATGTTGATAACACTGATGTTTTCAGTTGTTGCTCAGTAGTGTTTAGACTAATGTCAAGGATTTTTCAGCTTCTAATGCCCAGCCAGTGAGAAAGCTGGAGGGGCACAAGAAGTTGGCACAGGACACAGCCAGGGCACCTGACCCAAACTGGCCAACGGTGTATTCCATACCATGTGACGTCCCATCCAGTATAGGAACGGGGAAGTGGGGGGGCAGGGATTCGCCGCTCGGGGACTGGCTGGGTGTCGGTCGGCAGGTGGTGAGCAATTGCACTGTGCATCATTTGTACATTCCAATCCTTTCATTATTGCTGTTGTCATTTTACTAGTGTTATCATTATCATTATTTGTTTCTTCTTTTCTGTTCCATTAAACCGTTCTTATCTCAACCCACGGGTTTTGCTTCTTTTCCCGATTTTCTCCCCCATCCCACTGGGTGAGGGGGAGTGAATGAGCGGCTGCGTGGTGTTTAGTTGCTGGCTGGGGTTAAACCACGACACCAGGTATCAGGACTTATTTTGATATTTTATTCTTTGGTAACTATCACTGCAGATTAGTGCAATTCCTTCTGTGTAGATAGTTCAATAAGCCGCAAAGTCAGTAAGAGCAAAAATAAAAATACAAATTTTTAATACTCATTTCAGTAGTGACCCACATGAATTTATCAGCTAAATCCTTCCAATGTTATTTTAAAAAAGCTTTTATTTGTGAAGTTGGAAGATTTCAGTAACACAATGAGGAGCGGGCTCCTGTTTGTGTAAAAGAAATCCAAAGTTCAGAAAAGCACCCTGTGATTAAACCACTTAAATACAGCATGGCTAGCCCAGAGGTGGGCCCCAGTTTTGTGCAAAATGTGACATAAACCACAGAGCATCAAGCAAGGGAAAAAACTCACGAAAGGTAATGAAGATTTGATCTTAAAGTTGATGGCTGGTTCAATCTCATGGCTTTTTTAGCACAGCCGTGCGCAGAAGGAGGCGTCGAGCAGGCAGGAGCAGAGGGAGAGGGGAAGAGCAGAGAGGCTGTTGGTGGGAACCATGGGGGTGGATGGGCCCCGGTGTGGGACCCTTGAGCTCCTTCAGCCCCAAGCTCCCCAAAGTCAGCAGGAGTCCACCCGCACCACCAGGTTCAGGATAGGGACCCTGGAGAAACCCTCTGGAGGAAAGATCAGAGAGAATGACTCGTGTGGGAATCACCAACATGCAGCCTGTAATCACTGAAGAGATTGGGGCAGGAGCTAAAAAGCTTACAGATACTTACTCAGCCTCCCCCCCCCCTTTTTTTTTCTTTCTTTTTTGGGTGGGGAAATCAGATGATTACTTGCATCTGAATAGCACCAGGCTTTCAACTGCTCCAAAGGAAGACATTGTATTTGGCTTCAGTTGGGAGCAGCCCGTTAGTGCGGACGTACTTTGTGAACTCAGACTTGATGGTTGGGGTTTTTTCCACATTCCAAATGCCATTAAAATTATTGCCGCTTTTATTTCAATGTAAAATCTAGTAATTCTTGCTTCTGTAAGCAGGAATCATTACGTTCTCTGATAATTGAACAAGCCAAGCTGAGAAGATATACATAGCAAGAACACAAAAATGGAGGGTGTTTGTGGAAGTAAAGAAGATACCTCAGCGGATTGTATGTGTGTGTATACACATTCAAACAGTGCAAACCACAAAATTTTCAAGTGTTAAGCACTTGACAGTGCAGGTCACTGTGTGTTAAAACATCTAGAAGACAAAGGTAGCATGATAATACCACTATTCCTGTGCATCAGGTCTAGCGTGATGTGTTGTTTTACTGTTTTTTATTTGCTGAATGACTAGACAGTTATTCCAATTAGATTTTATGGCTTGCTATCTGAAGGGTATTAGCTCCACATAAGTAGGAAATGTTTCAATTATCTTAGCTGGACATATGGTCATAATATTTTTCAGTGATGAACACAACAGAAACATTTACTAAATTCAGTGAATCAAATCAAATACTCTAGCATTCCTAACGCAGCACAATAATTACATAAATACCACTATAAAAAAATCTTGCAAGAATATAACTGTTTTATTCTAATTAATTAGAGACTTATACTGCACATGAAATGTAGTAAAGCTCAAGTTTAGCTATACACAAGATATCATAATGAACAATTCAAATTCTACTAATGCTTTTTTTATTTGGTAAGAATAAGATGCACTTTATAAACAAATTAAGGAACTGGACTTCATAACTTTTTTTTATCGTCACCTGACTCTTCTGAATGGGATGCTTTGCCTGAGGTCAGTTACATATTACTGTTGGAGAAATTTCATTATATATTTACATTAATGCAAAGATACACCTGCATAGCACACAATTTCCCTGGGACTGTGGTCTTTTGCAGACATCACTAATACAGCCTACTCTGTTTCTCTAAGTATGTTTATTCTTCTCTTAACTTTCTATCACTATGAAGGTCTTCTAAATTCTCCCTGAAAGCAAGAAACATGAGCAAGACTTATTTCTCAATAGCATGAGAGGGGCTGCAAATTTTTAGATCTCTGTAGAAACATGAAATTGCTAAATAATTAAGCCTCTACCTATTTTTAACATTTTTATCCTAATGATAGGATATTTGTTAAAAGACATAACATTGTGTAATAAACATAAGAATTTTAGGGATTAATCTAGAAAAAGAGCAAAGATATTTAGGGACATGTGTCAAGGTGTTCGAGCACCCACAGTCTTTTATTACCACCTAATCAATAGCGTTGAGTTTGCAGCAGATGGGCAGGAAAATAATTTCTGCACTATGTGCTCTCAGAAATAAAATCTCCATGGAGCATCATCCAAGACAAAGAGACTGAGAAAAATATTTATCTTGTAGAAAGAAAAATAAATGTGCTTTCAATTATTATTTCTTGTTTGACTTTTTAACTTGGATTCTTTCTAAGTAAGTGTGCTCTTTCAGCAGCATAGACTGCTGTTTCTGGTTTTATTACAGAAATGAGTGAACTTTCCTAGCTTCATGTATCCCTCAAAAAAAAAATAGATGCTGAAAGCTGCTTAATATTAGCAGCTCTAATACTGATGAAATAGAAAAAAATGTGGCTGCCAGCCTCAGTTAATCCTAAAAGGAGAACAACTATTGCAGCTATTACTGGGATTACTTGCATGCTGCGGGGAGGGTATGTTTGGTACAATGCTGTAAAAAACTCACAATGGACTAATCCTCATTATCAGCAAAAGTGCTCTGTCATGAATATATGAGCTCTGCACATAAGATGTAATAAAGGTGTAATTTCACATTAGTGACATAGTAATGTTGTTAAACAGACTGTTTAAAATACAAAAAGTATTTGAATATGCTGTTTTGTAGTTGCTGTTTTTATCAATAATTTCTCAGTCTCTGTTTGTATGAGTGTGACATTAACATTGGACATATCAAACCAAAACTATAAACTTTGGCCAGGTAACTAAGACATGTAACAGGAATGGCTGAGCAGCTCTAAAATAGGCCACCTTTCCTATAATCTCTGCTCTCATTCAAAATAATTTGTTGTTCCAGACGATGCTTAGAAGTGGAAAATGCTTTATGTAACAAAGCTCAGTACAATGAGTTTAAGTCTCTTTCAAAAAAACAATTTATTTATCACCCTTCCAACCCTTGCTGGTCCTCATGGCAGGCAGCTGTAGAAGAGAGCAGGATCAGACTGGATGGGTCATCACCAGTCACTGCGGGTAACGAGCGGCTCCGGCCTCGAGACCTGCTCGCGTGTGTATGAAGACATCCCTCTGTTGAGATGTTGTCTATGTGCTTTAACTCAAATATTATGCTGCTTGCTTAGGCAGCTGATTGTTTTTCTCCCTAGGTTTTATTGTAAGTATGGTGTCACAATTATTTTAGAAATTGCAGTGCTTGCAGCTGTTGAGGCAGTGTCAGTTTTAGTGTGATCCCCTCTGTTGGTCAACACAACTTGTATTTCAATATTATTTCTTCAAGAGATTCACTGAAAGCATGAGACAGCCTGTATAAACTCTAATGCAGAATGACTCTCTTGATAGCCGTGGAGAACAACAAATGTAGTTTAAAGGTTGGAGTAATACAAGTATGAAATCATCACCATAGAGAGAGCAGACATGTAGTCATTCGTGTTCCTCTGAAGTGTCTTGAGACTCAACAAAAAATGTCAACATGAATGAGCCCTTTTGGTTTAGTGGAGAAAGCAGGAGGTGGCTCAGAGAAATGTATATCTTGTAATGTAATTGAAGGAAGCAATTTGGCTTAGAGTTGATGGTAGAAATTAAATATATTTGGTTTGAATATTTTTCAGTCAAAAAATATAGAATATTTTGTTGCCAAAAGAGTAAAGCAAATTTGATGGAAACTGGCACAGAATTCAGGATGAAAAAAAGCGCAAAGAAAGATAAACATAGGGGAGCCTGGGAGCATTGCCTAGACACCACCAACACAAAAGTAGTGAAAGCTGCCAAAGAACAGGGGAGCTTGCCCATTGCCATCATGCATCATAGATGCAAGTAGAAGAAAGAAGACCTCTCAAATCCTGTCCCTGTTCCAGAAAAATAAAATGCCAGAGTTAGATATGGGTATCAAAAATATCAACCTTCCTCACAACACAAAAATGACTGTTTGAGCCTCCTAGGAGACACCTCTGAGTGTATTGATTTCACATTGTTCTTCCATTTATAGGTCTTTTTGGCGGAACATAGTGATGCTTAACAAGAATTATGCAATATTATCCAGAGGAAGAAAAAGCTGCTGTGAAAATCATATAAAGTTTTGCTGCACTTATAAATACTGCTTCAGAAGATCCTGTCTTTTTAGTTGATTTTTGTTGAAATTGATGAAACATGCTGTAAATATAAATTAATATTTTTATTGTACAAAAAAGTATACTGAAGTATATATAATATACAGTGTAATGAAGATAATGTTATTTAGCTCTTCTAATGACATGACATTTCTATTACATTGCTTTGAACATCTAAGTCCCTGTCAATGACAGATCATTGGCTTATCAAGATCAGAAAGATGTAGGTATTATGTAGTCAATTCAGATGGAGATGTTTATTACTAATCCTCTCTGATATTTTGCTAAGCATTACTAAGTAAACATCTCACCATTTTCCCTAAAATCTAGGATATTTATTCTACTTACCACGTGTCAAACAACTTTTCAGTGAAACTACCGTTCCAGAAGAAATTGATGGTTGATTCCTCCAGACTTGTGGAGGCCACTGATCTGGCATCCCTTTCCATCTGTTTCTCTCAGAAGGTCACACTGGACATAACCAAAGGCAGTCAGGAGCCTCCTCTGCCGCTCAGGAAGAGCCGACATATTCCCATTCCCATCAATAAACATTGCTAGGACAGCTGGGGTAGCCTTTAATTCCCAGTGCAAAGTACAAGAGAGAGGGCTACGTTACTTTTTCCTACCTGACAGTGACTTTCCAAAGCTACGATGACAGTAAACATGGAGAACTACTTTCAAAATTAATTTGAACATTGATGCATTCCAGGCACAAAATGACTCATAAACTCTTTCATTGTTTTAACACCTCCTTATAAGTTGATCAATATTCTATACAGGAAATTTGTAAAGGACTGGAGTTGTCTTTTTTATGGCTTGTTTATGCTGTGCCAAACTGCGTGGTGTCAGGCAGTGGGGCCACACATTTAGGCAGATACTGGGTATGGTTTTCTTCCTATATGTAACAAGACAGTGAGTACCATTGTGCATATTCACTAAGGAAAATAGGTCCTGCATTAAAATGTCATTTATCATATTATTAATTCAGATGAATGCCTGAAGATGTCTGAAAAGGTTTCATCAGCTGCAACAAGAGAGGAGGCGCATTAAAGCTCACTAGAAATTCCTCCAGAATATTGCTACTTTTATTGTCCTCCAGCTTGGCTTAACCCTGAAGTGCAGGCTGACCTGAATTCAGCTAAGAAAAATGTCATATTGACTTAGTCCAAACAAGCATCATCCTGCCTGCTGCCCACATCCAGGCCAGCTGCGCAGTCTGGAGATCTCGGTGGATGGCAGGTTATGTAGGTCTCTGCAAGGAAGCGGCAATTGTAAACAATCCTCTGTGAATTCTAATTACAGGAGCTGCAAAGTGGTGGTAACAATGGATGTGGACAGCAGGCTTTCTCAGCATGTGACAGCCTGCTTTTATTAAATAAGCAAAATCTGCAGCCTTGTCCACACATATTATTGCTGATCTCAGTTGAGTGTCGCAGGGCTGTTTCAGGTGGGAAAGATGTGGATGTGGGTTCCTGTGGCAGAATTACTTTTGTAGCAATGAATTTAGTGATACACAGAACAGTCTCCTCTTATGGTTATCATGTACTCACATTATATTTTTGGTAAAATGTAGTCCTTTTCCCAGTAGACACAGCCATCAACTTTTGGACAAAATAATTTTTGGCAGTATTTTGTGATTACTCATTGTTTTCCACCTGACTGTGGAAGACTGAATTAATTAAGCCTCTCAACATCCCTATGAAGTAAGTGTTACATTAATTAAAACATGCATGGCCCCAGAAAGCCTACTGCAAGTCTAAGAACTCATATTGTAACAGAACAAAATACAGGTCAGCTTTCTGTACGTTAATGAAACCAAATGAGAAATGGATCTGCACACCAGCTTATTAAAGCGCTCAAAGTGAAAGGCAGATAAATGGTTTTTATGGGCTCTATTCCACACCATCATTTTCCATTGGAAATCCATACTAATAACAAGACAATAGAAAGAGCAAGCTAGAAAAATCTATTGTAAACCTTAGAATAAAAGGGAAGAATATGGACTTTCATATCCATCTAGGGTTCTCTTTTGGGGAAACTAATTGGTCAGTCTTTCTTACTTTAAAAATAAAAATTATGCATGTCACAAGGAGCATGAATTTTCCAAGTTGTTGTTTTATTCTTTGTGTTTAAAACCATGAGTGTCTCAGAAACAGGTGGATTAGTTAGCTTTGGAGGCTAGCAGATGAGGGTCATGACAGACTAGGCGTACTTCAGCATCCCACTCCTTGTGATCAGTGATAAAGAACATTATCTTTACTTACTCATACTGCGTTTTTTCCTAAACAGTTTTCAGGCCAGCTGAACAACCTGCCAAGGGATTTTTTCAGAGAGGAAAGATGCTAGTCTGCAGCATCTTCCAACTCAGATGTTTTGCATCAGTAGTATTACCCCTGGGTGGTATTACCACTAACCCAAAACATCGGAGATGGAGGATGCTGTATCCTTAAAGCCCTTTAAAGTACAGTGTTATTAAGAATATACCTCCAACCCATATTGCAGCACAAGGCAAGAAAAAGCAAACAAAAAGAAGTGTTCCTGTGTCCTGTAGTTATTTTGGGGCTTACTGATGACACTGTGACTCCTCAGTAGATGAGATATTTTTTGGGCATATGTACAAGTTCTTCTTCACAAACACTGAATTTAGAAGCGTAATTGCTCTTACATGAAAGCTGACACAGGAGGTGGTGCGCTGCACAGCAGCGTATCTCTGGGGTACCATAACACAAGCCTGCACGAGACCTTTGGAAACAAGAATACATTGGTTTGACGAAGGCATGTGGATATGCAGGTGGGACTCAATTGGGCTGCCCTCGCTGGCACTCCCCGGGCTGAAGGTGACCCTAAAATTCTTCTGGATGAGTCTTCTGTATGTGCCAGCGTATAGTTAAATGCCTCAAGGTCAAGCGATCAGGCATTCACATCATGGTATAGCTCTGCACATCATTATGTAAACAGCGCACAACAACCACCCTTCAAGAGCACAAAGTCTACAAAAATGAACGTTGCAGTAGTTGCCTGTGATCCTTGCTTGTAGTTATTTGTACATGTATTTTAAATACAACTGAATAGTTTTTAATCAATTTGTTTCATAGACTGTAGTCTCCATTTCAGGAATGCATTATGCATCAAATGATTTCCAGCAATGTTCAGTCATCCATTAGCCCTTTTATTTGAAAATGTTCACATCAACTTCATTAGACAAAAATTAATTTTTTTATGTGTAATTAACTCTTTGACCAGCTGTTGTCACTGGTTCTTTGAGAAAAATCACATAAAAAGAGCTCATTATGGAAGAGAAATCATTAAACCTAATTCCTAATTTCCCACCAATGACTGGGTTTCTCATGGGTACTTTCAAGGATGAAGAAAAAATAACCAAGAAAAAACCCACATCTGTCACAAGCAAGAAACAAATGAAATACCTTTTGAAAAAAATTCTTTAAATATCTATGTAGCATAAGCAAGCATGGAAATGTGCAAGTGTTGCTTAGATAGATTTTACTTTTTTACTTTTCATCATAATATTCCCTAAAGTGTTCTGACACTTTAAACTTCTTAAATCTGCCACTCAGAGTTAAAATGTGGTATGACAGACTGTAGGACTGAATCCGACAGAATTTCTGATTTCCCTTGAAATGAAAAGGCAAAGACAACTCTGAAAAAGCAAACAAGTCAAAAGAAGAATGAATGAGAGAGATGAAATAACACTCAGAAAGGAATAAACAGAAAAAGGCAGAGAGTAATCACAGTGCTTGAAAGGATTAGTGGGAGTGAAATGATGGAAAAGGTATGTGGGCAGTGAGAGCACTTACAATGTGGGTAAGAACGCATCATCACAGGAGGAATTTGGGTATCAGAAGATGAAGGCAGCTTGCTCAGTTCTCCTGTTTTGGGATGCTGTTGGAAGAGCATATTGCGCTGTAAGGTAGAGCTATAGCTCAACACAAATATGTACCCTTGAATGCTTGTTATACCCCACATCTGCCCACAATGGTCCAAAGCAAGGAAAACACACACTTACCATGCTGCTCTGCGGGAATCAGCAGAAGGAACAAATCCCTTCGGGGCAGTTTATCATCCTGTAACTACTCAGCCTATAACAGCAGAAAGGGCAGCACCGTGTTAACCTTGAAAGACCAAATTCTTCCTGTGCAAACCATAAGGTGTGGAAAATCTTTCAAGTAACACAGTAATTTCTTCTTTCCTTACAAAGTCCATAAAAGAATGGGTGCCAAGGAAGCCTCCTGTAGCACAACCAAATTCAGTTGGTCCTAAAAGAGAGGATCCATGCTCGTTTTCTAAATGCTAGCTACTGTGGCTTTGTATATAATTACAAAGTCCTCCCATAAGTAGCCTGCATAATTAGGAGTGGCCCTTCCCAGGGAAAGGTGTGGGACTGATTTGTCACGCAGCACAGCCATCAGACAACAGTTTTGCTCCTCAGTTCTCTTCAAAACTGGTCCCTGTTCAGCAGAAAACATGGCACCAAGTAGGGGAAACACAGGCAAACACTTCTGAGCTCTGGGTTTACTCTGTGTACGTATAAATGCACACACATATATGGGTATAATGCCACACATTTAGTGGAAAAAAATGTGCCTTTATATAAATAATAGACAAATAATATGCTATTTATCATATTCAAGAGGTAGTTCTTTGCTTCAAAATAAAAGTTAATTTTCTTCACTTGAGAATGTTCCCATTACGGATGACATCAATTCAGACTACTATGTCAAACAGATCATCTTGCACAGATGATACACTTTTTTCTTTCAAACTCCTTTTTTTCAGCTACTCTGCTTTTTCTAAATTTCTGCTTTTCCAGCTGAAGTTCTCTGATCATAACTTTCTAGGCAAAAGGGATTTCTTAAATTATTTGATCAAAATAAGAATGCTGTTCTCCAAAGTAGCAGACAAGGGTTGGGAATACTTACTTTGCTGCTGAATAACTGGTAAATTTTCTTTTAATATCTTTACAAGCAAAGTGACTTTTATGTTTTGCAGAAAATTATTTTACCTGAATTGAATTATGAGGCTGATGCCAGATTAGAGGGACAATTCCTCTCCTCTTTGAGTACCCCCACTTCTTCAGTATTGTCTCCCAGGACCAGGTAAATAAAAGAAATGCTCTGGCATCTGCTATGACCTTCTAGTGAACACGCTATAAACCTGAAAACCAAATTATTGCTCATTTGCAGTACAGCCTGGCTGCATTTCATGCAGCAGAAACCTCAACAGTATGAGAGTCCTCTTTGCATCTTCTCTACTTTTGCTGAAAACGGATTACAACAAAATATAGGGAAAAATCAGACTTATTAAATGTTTTCATTTGCAATGCATTAGCTATACAGAGATACACAGAGATAAACAGAGATACCTCACTGGCTCCCAAACACAGCATAAATTCTGAAATGCTGAAGTTTTGAAGTAGGAAATAGTTTTGTATTTTTGTGTGCTGTTGCTAAAATACTTAAAATTGATAAGGAAAATGTCAGGCAGAGCTACCTCTATTAATTCCATCACCTTATAAAAACATCAAATCACCTTCCATAAAGTAAGCGTGAGTTACCACAACTGCGATGTACCCCAGTGATACACTCAGGATGCATCAGCCCAGCTCCGTGGTGCTTCATAATTCAACAGATGGGAATGGGCCAGAAACTTTCAGCAGCACTTGAGTACTGCTTTCTGAGGCTTTATAGTATCCCTTGGTGCAAAAAATTGTTCAGCCAGAAGTTAAAAGGTTTTACAGCTTCATTTTCAGACTGAGTCTGTTTCACATCTATTCACAGATGTAAAAATCCTGCTCTTTTAATTGCATATGTGACAAACATATAGTAATTACAACAGTTGCTTAAACATAAAGACAATTACTTTGGTTTTGTCTTTTATTGGTGCCTTCTTGTACAAGAGAAGAAGTTAGTTAGCCTTGCCTGACAAGGAGCCATCTGCGATCAGTAATGAGTACGAAGAATGGTAAGCTATAGTTCTAACAACATATGAAGGAAAACAGGTGTTGAACATTAGTAGGTACGCCTATTCTTGATTGTGTAAGACAAAATTCTGGGTTAAAAACTGCATTTTAGAATGTATTTGCTTGTAGTTACCTGCATGTTATGAAACAAGCTCACATGAGAAGGTACATAGCCAGGACTCAACATGCAAAATGATGCACACATTTTGTATGTTAGACTACTTGGATTTCATAAAGGTATGATCTCAGTCGCTTGTAGGCCACTTCCATGACACAGATCAGCTTCCTGAAAAATTCTGCTTGGTGGAAAATCCCAAAAGCCATGCCTAGTCTCAGTGATTGGGTAATGAGAGTTTGAGAGTAATAAACTCAGATGACAATTGCTCACAGTAATCAGGGGAAAGTAATTTATTTGTGGTATGAGATTGCTACCGTTTGAAAGGACTAGGGTTAATTTCATGTTGCTGAAAAAAGGATCTCCTCTGTCATAAGAACACATTCCTTCCAATGTATACACTGTAGAAAAGATACTAAATAAAAAATAGTTTTAACATTTAGAGGTATTAAATAATTATAAAATGAGCTTCAGGTGAACTGTATTCATAATCAAGCTCCAGCTGATAAACAGGTGGCTAATGGGATTAATAATGGTCCATAAAGTCTCCCATTTTCTAGAAGTCCTCCTCAAATGGATGGGAGCTCAAAAAAAGGTTATAGTCCCATTGCCCAAATTGTAGCAGTTCTGTTGCTCAACAGTGACTTCATTTTCCAGAGCTCTCAGACTTGTACTTTTTGGGTTCAGCCCTCAATGTGGCCTGCAGTCTGGGCATTTACACATGCTAATAGTTGCATATGCAGTTCAAGTGTGTGCAAATATGAGTTGGTAGACAACCAGCCTGAGATTTTCAATGTTCAATTCAAAATAAAATAAGATGTTTATCTTCTATACATTTCTTCAGAAGTTTGCATGTGCAAGCAGGTAATTGGATAACAAGTTACTACTGCTTGCATCTGTCATTTAAAAAGTCCAAATGCAAAAGAGTACCCCAAAAACATGACATTGCACTCACAGCTCTGAAAATCTGTCTGTCGATGAACACTAAATTTGCCATCTGGCTTCTGCACTGTGGATGCCTTTGCAAACCCTCAAAAATCACTTTTGTTTGGTCTTGTGCAGGAACCTGTGCACCAGATGGCACTTTTATTGAACTTGGCTCTCAAGTAGCTGGCCACAAATTACTATGTGTTTTATCAATGTTGTAAAAATGTTATCATTTAAGGTAACCCTAGCTTACCTTTGAAGCTTGTTACTCCCTCTTGATGTGCAGAAGTTCTCTCTCTGCCATGTAACTTGAATAAATGCTTTTATGAACTTTGAAAAAGCTGACATCCAAAAATATGCGGTGAAAGCAAACGAACAAATCAAACCCATAAACACTGTATTTGTTATGAGCTTCATATTGAAGTTATTAATAAAAAAAAACAAGGTCAAAATTGTATTATTCAATATTATATACAAGAGAAATACCTATTATTTTGTGAGTGTCTTTGTCCACTGAAAGTATACTGAAAGTACAGTGAGTTGTTTCAAAGCATTTGGTCTATATCACCTGAAGGAAAAATCTTGCAATATAGTTGGAAAATTGAGTTGGTCCAGCAGGACCGTAAAGTCTTTGCTTTCCAAGAGTCTAGGTAATCACAGGGACCCATTTCCATGTTATTGTTGTCTATTGCAGTTTCTCTTTATCAGAAATGACACCTGCATTTCACATGGGCCATTTTACATTGGCTATTGGCTACAGATGCAGGCACTACTAGTTAGGTATTTAATTACTGATTTGCTCATGTGCATTCTGTCAGGTTAATATTGATCTTTAATCAATCAAAGCAGAATGAACTTAGGACTGTATTTTTAAGAGTGTCCCCACTGCATTTACATCTACATCAGAAGTTTCACTTTGTCTGCCACTGTATGTTTTATGTCCCTAATGAGTAATGAGGAGATAGGTTTGGTCCAACAAAATCAGATTCATTTTAGCAGATCAAGTATCTATTGTTCAGGAATGGGCAAGCCTGTGGAATATGTACTAAATAGATCCAGAAACACATTTCACATATGTGACAGAAATCAGGTTTTTTGCATCCTGTTCCTTGTAGGTTTTTAAAGAGTAATTTACATAAGACTGAAAGGAGGCCCATTGCATTTTACAGTGAAGAACCCCCAGTCTAGTCCATAAAGCTATGGATCCAATGTGTGTATATATATATATAGTTCCCAGTGTGTAAAACGGCCTGCGTGTGTGTAAGGTGTACTCGTGTTTCTCCCCCCACCCAGACGTAAGGGGGAATTAGCAGTCGGAAGCTGCTCCGTCTGCCTCCGATGCACCGCTGTTCCCAGAGATATCGTGGCACGCTGGACAAAAGCAATGCCAATGTCAGTTATCTGTGACTGCAATTATTCTTGCTATAGAAGCTCTAGGGTTTTAGACACATCTCAATTTTATATTGCCTTTTCCTAGAAATTCACCCCACAAATTATCCAATATCTTCCTTCTTTCCCTGTCCTTTTTAACTTCTTGCTAATATCTTACCACAGATTCTTCATGTTACTTTCTAGTCTTATTGCTCTCCACTCCTTTTTCATTGGATTCTGCCTCTTGAACACTGAATTTCCTATTTCTTGTTTCATTTTGTCTTCCTCATCTGGAATCACAGAAGACATCTGAATCTGAGCTACGCTTTTGAATCCCATCTGACTGAACCTTAAATTTAGGCAAAATACATTTGCCTAATTTGCCTGTGTGTTGTAGTAGGATTTTTTTTGAAGATCTGTTATTAAAAAAACCCTAAACCCACAAATTGCTTCCTGAGATGATTATCAGTCATCCCCATGCTAATTCAGAAAGTGTCTTTTTTTTTTCATCTGTAAAATGCTCCCAAGGGAACAATGTCCAAAGACACTTTGGAGAGAACAACTGATGCTGAATAAAGCCACTTGTTTTGGTCTTTTTTGTGATGAAGACTGGGCTGTCTCCGACCTTGTTTCAAATAGTGATAAAACAATCTTTAGATGGTAATGGTTCTTTTATTATTGATTTGTGTAGGCTAGCTTTGACATATTGAAAATCATGAAGTTCTGTATCACACCTGTAATTCCTCAATAATCAAGTTAATCAAGTTGTTTCTTTCAGAAAGCTCTAATACTGATCTAAGCGTACAGTGTAGATGTGGAGTTGCCTGTGTACATTGCTCTGAATGTTGTGTTCATCTTTGCAGTCACCAGTAACTCCTGCATGGGGCTATAACAGATTTTTGTGAGAAGTCTGATAAAGAAATACTTTATAAGTGAAATATCTGTGTTTATCTGCTATCTCATCTTAAGTAAAAAAAAGAAAGTTTTCTTCTTCTACTCTGTCAAGCACAGTGCTGTATTGTTTCAGATGAGTAAATAAGACACTTTTTTAAGCTTTACATATGTTACTAGTGTATTAGAACAAAACACAGCTGTGGCTTACACAAAAATACATTAAGGAAACACGATGAAAAGCTTCTTCATTTCCAGCCTCAGCCATTTAATGAGTCAGTAAATGTTCTCCTTTCTCAGATCAAATGCCATCCACATGGAGACAGAGAAACATAAATTATAGGGAAACTTCAGAATAAGATCTAACATTAAAAGCTTACTCAAATGCCAGAAGACAAAGAGAAAATATCCAAAATACCAACAGGATGATTAAGGTCCACAGCAGAGAAAAAGTTAAAAAATCGTACCGTAGTCACTTTAAAGCAACCCAATTCATAAAGCAATTGTGTACCAATTACTTCTCATAAAAAAAATTAATTGTTAGCATTTAAAGTTACTAGTTAGGATCTTAAAACTGGCACTGCAGTTTTACTCAATACATGAGCTTCCCTGAGATTACATTGGAATATGTATTCATGTTCAATTGCAGTTCCGTTACTGAAAGAAAAGCAGGCATCTCGCGGGTGCTCATTGACAATGTTATGTCCAATTTACCTTCCCCAAACTACGCTGCAAGAAACACCTAACAGTAAGCAGTAGTAAAGAATTACTGGATTCCCAGAAGGCAAGCACGCCGAACGTGTCGGAGCGGGTGCAGAAAATGCACAAGAGGTGTAACCTGACCAGAGAGGAGAAGCAGCACCATCTCGTCTTACCACCGTATGCTGCTGGAGGTTCGTCCGTCTGCCGCCTGGTGCTGTCTGAACTTCTGAGAGGTGGCTCTCACTCAGGTATGTCCTGCGCCGCGGTTAGATCACCTCCGAGTGTCCTGTCGCAGCTGAGGAAGCAGCTTCGTTGATCTCCAAATCTGCTGCTTATCTCGGCACGTTCCTAGCAAAGCCTTGGCTAGATCTGGGGGACCCAAGGATGAGGGGTCATGGCGGGAGGTGGGGGAGAGGACCTGCTCTGAAATTCTGCACCTCGACCTACAAGACATGTTTGCTGAGAAGCAAAGAAGAGGCCGAGCTCCCTCAGTACTGGAGTATGGAAAGAGAAGAGAGAGCTTCTCCTCTTCCACCAGCCTCCAACCCCCTCCCACAGCGCAGGAAGGACAACAAGGGGATAACCTGGCTGTGGAAGACAAGGTCTCCCTGCTGCGCAGACAACAGAGCAGAGCGGTGACGGGGGAGGCTTATTCCGCACTCGTGCATATTAGCAGTTAGGTGTGCGAGATGGGATGTGCTTGGTTGGAAAACCTCCTGGCACCCACGCTTGGACAGAAAACCTCCCGGCATTTGTGCTTTTTGTGGTGCAGAGCGTGCACCTCTGGCACGCGCTTAGAGGTGTTTCTCCCGGTGAGACCTGTGCACCAGAAGCAGCACCGCACAGCATTTCCCTCTGGTGCATTTAAGGGACATTGCCTTACCTGAGGACTGGTCAAAGCAGCACGTCTCACTCAGGACTAAGGGCTCTGTCTTCTGCCATTGCTGACACCTCCACCACAGCGTTGGCATAGCTGAGGGAGACAGCGTTCTCGTTACTGTTTGAGCATTAAGGAAAGGAATAAAGTTATCATTTGCTTTCTCTAGTCTCTGAGGGCAGAAGATAGGCTCAGAGCTATTTCTCGCTTTATCTTCCCAAATTCACTGATTCTGTGGTAACAGGGGGACCACTATGGTCACAAGGCATCAGTGAATGTGACAGTCATAAAGAACTAGGTGGTAGAAATAGTTCTTTCCTTCCTGCCCCCTTTCCCAAATGTGCTTTAAGTTCGGATTAACGCAGTCACAAGGGAGATGATGGTTAACGGATGCAGACCAAAGAAGAGCAGCAGACGGCCTTGTCGTTTATCCAGCATGCAGGTGATCAGCAGCTCTGAAAGATGCAAAGAACAGGGAGAGCAGAAAAGCAACAAGGTAAACTCAGGAAACTGTGCTCAAGCAGAGGCTCTGTAGATGTGGGGATGGGCAATATGAGAGTGACATCAGTAACTTCTGACAAGCTGGTAGTTGTTTTGGGAGCCAGGAGAGGGAAAAGAGAAAAAAAAAAAAAAAAAAGAAGAGAGAAGCTCACAGTAGTGAATACTCAATTGAATAAACTAGTAATGACAGCTACAAAAATGGGTCCTCGTACTGAGGAGGACTTCACAGATAAAACATAAGATAGGAAGACAATAATAGCTCCGGAGCATCACAGACAAATATTGGAACTTCAGGGCTGTGATGAAAATGTTATTAGTCTAGGACAGCTACAAGGGGCCAAGAGCAAATTGTCTGCACTGTGGCTTGAAACATGGGTTTGCAAAGCTGGGAAGGTGGCAGTCAAAGAAAATTGCAGTTGAAAGGATACATCAGAACAAAAACTTTATTAGAGTACATTCAATTAGAGCACAGTTACACAGTTACAGAAACCTCTTTTGATTCTCAGTGCTGCCAGAAAATAAAAAAAAATAAGTATGGAGACAGACAAATTGAAAAGAAAATAAGCACAGAGACAGCCAAGTATTCTTTTATTTAGGTAACCCGATATGCAGTTATAAGAAAAAGGCTGAATTTACAGACAACCAAGGCACTAAAATTCTCAGTCAAAATTAAGAACCAAGACATTCTTTAACTTCATACCAGATAGCTTTCTATGTCCTTAGACATGAAAACAGCTTAAAAAATATGACCCAGAGGAAAAATCAGGCAGCTCTATACAAGCAGATTTATAGTTTGCACAAGCAGTGTAACATAGCTACTAAATTCAGTCCTGCTCCAAGAAATTCAAAACATGACAACAGCAGTAGAAACGTAGACAACGGTTTTCCTACAACAAAAGTTTTGCAAAGCAGGGGGAAAAAAGTTATGCAGAACACTAATCACTGTGTTAGGATGCCCTGGGTAGCCTCAAGGAAATAGTAAAGTGGTTTAGCAAAAAAGCAGCAATTAAGTATTTTGGGAAATGCAGAGCAGATGGATAGATAAACAAGGAAGGTCCAGGGCTAGTATACTGTCGGATGATAGTGTGTTCGGACTGAAATGCAGTAAAGAGAGGTATCTGAGGTCAAACAACAGGGACAAACAGACATAGTACTGAACTTATTAAAATAACTTAAGATAGACAAGATGTGGGTTTAGGACTGACGCAATTGTATCTCCAGAAGTCCAGCAGTCAAGAAGTATTGCTCATTACTTAAAATGCACTACTTGACTGGTCTTATATAAGGCGTAACATAAGACCAAGCCAAAAGCTCCAAAGACTGAAAAATTAAATATTTGCATTCTGTGCCTGGAATCACTATGGTCTATAGAAGAATTTATTCAGGAAGAGACAGTCTGTAAAACACATAGCTTTAAGTCATGTTCAAAACCAGAAAGAGTGATAATATGAGTTTATACAGATTGTTTCCTTTATTATTAATACTTCCAGAATAGAAGGGAACCAAAGAAGCTATTTGTATGAGAAATTATAATTAAAGGAGCTTGACATTTTTGTGATTGAAGTAACAGAAAAAGGCAGTATGATTCAGCTTTTATATATATATATATATTTTATATATACATATATTTTATATATACATATATTTATACGTAAGCTCCAAATAATTCTCCAATCAGCTTTTTCCTTTCCCACCCCTCCTAATGCCAGTGCTAGGATGGAGGAGGAAATGGAGGAGACCATATGAGTCCCCTGCAATCTCTCATTTCAACTGGAACTGAAATTGCTCATTATGTTGCAGGACCCCAGTGCCATTTGCAGAATCAGGAGGTAGTTCCAAATGTGAGCAATGTTAATGTGAAAAAAACCCCACAGTGCTTATTCCCTCTTGGGATATTACAAAACAAGGTGGCTGTTGGGAGGGGAGATAATTATAAGCAGAGGTGACCTGCGAATAAGTAAAAGTTTAAGAGAGGAAAAAAATCATTAATCTCTCTAAATTTGTTCAATAGTAGTTGAAATAGGTGAAGTGTATTGACTGTAAAGATCAATAAATATGCTGGGTATTGCAGTATTTGGAACTTTCATTTATGACGCACGTAGTCAGCTCCCCATATAACTATACAGGGTCAACAGGAGACGCCTGAAAGAACAAGGAGTAATAGAGAAAAGAGCTCACCACTGGTGATAACTTCAGCAGAGACGTGAAAGCTGTCAAGGACTACTGCCAGAAAGATGCACTCTGAACATCTGAGACGCTTAACATCCAGACAAACCTACAGAGACCTTTTTTAGACCAAAGGGTAAAAATACAGAACAGTGACAAAGGGTAAAACTGTTATAAGAAGATTTAAGAGGCACTGCGTTAAGGTGGCTAAGGAACCAGGCAGGATCTGAAGGATGAGATGCTTAGCAACAGAAGATGCTATAATAAGATGAACATGGAGAGTATCTACAGTTTTAAAACATATTTTTTATTTTTTTTGTTTCTAATGCTAAAATAAATGACATTCTGGTTCTAAGACTCAACTCAGTGGCTGCTGTCCGTGCACAGGAAGGAAATAAAGAAGCCTGAACGTAATACCTGGAGAGGCACCGGTTCCAGCCTGAGAGAGAATTGTGACATTTCCCTGAAAGCTAGGCAAAGGCCTAAAAGCAATCCCCTTAGAAAGAGCTTCCAGAGGGACTGAATGGGGAAGGAGCTCCAGCTGGCCCTGTAACCTTGACAGATACTGAAGGAAACACCAGAACCTGATGGATGCTGAAGCAAACATTAAAACCTGTCCTAAGGAAAACATTGAGGAAGAGTGGAAGCATTTCAAGGGTTACCCATTGATCTAACAGATTATGAACTTGGAATTTTGCAATGATATAAAACCACTTGGGTCAGTCAGCAAAGATAACTTCAAAAGTCAACATGAGTATTAGTAGTGAGTCATAAGCACTGATGGTTTTACAATACAGGAATAAAAAAACAAGGCTGAAGTTGAGATGAGTCACAGAACAGAAAAGAACAATTGATGGACATATTTTGTTGTGCAAAAATACTTGTCATGCTAGCAAATAAAGATTAGACTAATAGAAGAGGCCAAAATAGTTAATACTACAATTTATGAAGAGCCTACAAGCATTTAAGGGTATACATTTTTTTTACAGATATTTGTTCATATTATAAAACCAGCACAGATACAATATAAAATAGGCAGAGGGTAGTTTGAAATCTTGTATCATATGTAGACTTGGTTGTTAGTGTTTATAGATATTAACTGGGGAAATACTGAAGATGTCAGACAATTTTAGAATAAATTGAAGCTTTAGAAAATCTCAAAAGTAATATTACAATTTAGCACTAACATTGCAATTTAGTACCAATGTTAATGAAGAAAAAGTGAGCCAGAACCCACTTCAAGGAAAAGAGCTGTACATTCAGAGGTGCAGCTCTGAAGGGGAAAAATACCTGCTAGCATCAGGGGGAGTGCCATGTCTGGATGCTCGGTCCTTTCGTAGGGGTAGTATGCTGCTTCTCATTTGTGAGAATGTCTTGCTGGATTTCCCAACAGTGCGTGTAGACCAGTATATGGTCTGACTACATGGTTTGGAGTGCTGCACGTGGCTTACGACACGCCGACACTATGACTTTGTACTGACCGGCGATTCTGCTTTTTCTTCCCTTTAGTCCCAGGGGCTGTGTTAGACTTTCCCACACATGTTGTTAGAGGAACTGTGTCAGGCATCAACACCGATGATTAAACAAATAGCTAAGGAACATTAGCAGAAGGCTAGCAATATGGTTAAAATATTAGAGACAAAGACGTACACGAAAGGAAGGGAAATCAATCTCCAGTAAATTGACTCAAGTTCTTGTAACAGTGCGTCCTATAATCTTCATGGTACTTTGCTAGCATATAAAGGGCATTATCTCACTTCAGGAAAACATTTTGAAGCCTGCACTATCCTCGATAAATGGCTGAACCTGTATTGTCATTGCTATACCCAAAAGACTCAATAGCTGGTTAAAAATATTCAAAACTGCACTAAGACGATGAAGCATTTTGCAGAGCTAAGTTGCGATTGGCTTTGTGAGATGCTATGTTTTGTCAAATTAGAAGAGCCATATGTGGTAGGAGCATAATTATCTGTATAAAATCCAAGAAGAAATGTACTCATTACTGTGTACTTGTGGGTGAAGACAGGACTTCTAGTACTGCCTATAGCTAAGGTTGCCTGAAGCTTCAAATCATATGACATGGTTTCAATGCTTCTGAAATTTCAAAGCTCTTAGCTATTCTGGCTAACATGCTCTATGCTGGATTTCTGTCTCATGCTGAATCCCCATTAGAAAGTTTCAAATAAAAATACTTTAGCCACGGACAAGAACAGTTAAAGAACACGTGGTTGTCTGCATAATACAAAACTTCTTACAACAAGTCGAGGAGCAGTTGCCTGAGATACCGCTTAGCATGACAAGACCTGAAATTCATCAGTGGGTTGCCTATGTCCCCTTGTTACTGTGGGGGAAAAAACAAGCAAAAAACAACATTCAAGGCTGTACTTAAAAAATGCATTATAGACAAGAACTTTGCCATTTGAAACATAACTCAGATGAAGAAAGGAGACACAAATTCATAATAATTCAGACTGAAGAGACTGTGAGAAAGAGTAAGACAAAATGACAGCAGTGAACATGTGCAAATGCTGTTAAATGCGGTTCCAGGCTGAGAAGACCAAAATCATGCTCACCCTTTGAGCCTAAGGCCATCTCCAGTCAAATATTGCCTCCATAGTTGTCTGGTATGTATTTCAAATTATTACCAACTTTACTGTATTTTGGATTCTGAATGATGGGAGAAGGGAAGGTGTTTCAAAAGGAGGAGTTAACTAAGAATTTAAGTATATTTCCAAACATAAGTACATATAGGTAATGACCTAAATATCAGAAGCTACAAAGTAACATTTTTTTTTCCCCAAGAAATAACCAAAACCAATCCAAGAGATTTTTATTTGATCTAAATCACTGGAGAAATTTTGGGCTTTGGGTCAGTTCGCAAGAGTGTTAGAAAATAAATGTTACAAAAAGCACAGTGCTTAGCACTGAGTGGTGCATTCATTCTATCAGTTTAAATTAAACTAATTAGCGTAATGACACATATAGATAGATCAAATACAGTTCTGAGGATACCGATAGTTGCTTTCCTCAGAAAACGTTCTTCCTTTTTGACACGTATAATTGGTATGTTGGAAATAAAAAAAACATTCTCTACTATGAATCTCCTTGGTTTCATATTTGAAATACTGGATCATTCTTTTTTTTTGGTTTTATGTTCAGTTTTGTTTTAGCTTACAAAATGCTGAAGCAAAAAGGCGTAAAGAAATGTTTTCAGATATCCTTCTTTTATTTCTAAGGCTAATAAAGGCTTATTCGTACATTTTGAAAAGCGTCATTCCCACCTGTACAGGTGTTACATCCATTTTCTTGTTAAATGTTGAGATTTCCATTTGAATGTTGCTTGAAGTCTTGCTGTGATCCTTCTGCCAGGTTGAGCTTCAACTTTAATAAACGAGTATAGCTCAGAGAATTCAATCTGCAGAATGACTCATTTTATTATAAAACTGTTTATAGTGAATTGATTTAAATTAATTCTAGAATAATCCCACTCTGCCTGTTACAGTGCGGCCATATACTGCCTTCTGGTCCCAGATCCACTTCGCCCCCAGGACAATGAGTGTTTCTGCAACTAAACAGCCTAAGCTACTTTGACCTTTCTGGTTGGATAAAATGGACACGAATTAGAAGGATTTGGAAACGATGATGTAATGACACAATTTTAATGTAAGGAAAGCTTATGCTGGCTTTTGTGGAAGAAGAATCAGGAGGCCTGCCAGCATGTTATTTGGGACCACTCAAGGCAGGGCTCATGTAAATGCAGCACAGGCCAGACTGAAAACACCAGTCTGCAGTCCTGTGGCTTGTGTCCACTCCTCCCAGAGGATGAGCTTCCCTGTAGTATTGCACTTAGGAGATTAGTTGCCGTAGTGAATACATCTGTACAAATAACAAATTTCTGGTCCTTTTTTTGATAGGAAAGTGTGATCACTGCTGAAAATAACTGTCACTTAAAGATTTCAGAGTAGTTCAGTGTTTTGTCAAGTAAGCAGTTCTTCTGAATACAGTGTTGTATTCTTCCTATACCTCTTGGCTTTGTGAAAAGAGCATTCACTTTTCCATAACTTTAACAGAAATTAGTCTTTACCTGAAAAGCTGCTTATTTCAGAGCTGTTTCAACCATAATGGGAAAATAAAGAATAAAACACAAGGCAGATGATACATATATTGAAATACTTCTTTAGATAGCCTTTGTCACTCCCCCCAGTATAGATGAAGAACCAAATTCATCTTTTCTTTTATTTTTTTGATTCCTGCTCATTGAATAAATCCATTATTTACAAGAAGGTAAACCTTTTAAAGAGCTTCTGTTTCAGCACATTTCTTCGATTCAAAGATGGCGTCTCGGAAACTGAGAGACATGAGCTTCCTCCAGGCCTTGATCCACTTGAGCTTTGCTATCTGATGCTTTTGCTTTTAGGTGGCTAGAAACTGATTATTTGTATTCACTTCCAGGGATCAAAGTAGGTTGACTTATCTGTGATTTTTTATTGTCAATTTTTTTTTTTCTTTTGACTATGACTGTGTTTGGCTTTTTCTGGTCTTGAAATGTCACTTATCTGACAGGGCTTCTCAAAAATAATCTCCAGTGGTTCAGAGGTTATTTTGGCTATTTTCACAACTATTGTAGATTGAATTCCCCAGACCCTGGTGATTTGAAAGCATCTGTTTTATCTCAGTACTTTTAATTTGTATTCTCCCTGTTCTGTTCAGCAGAAGTCGGATTGTCAAATGCCTGGTTGCAAACCCTTTGGGAAAAGCTGAACCAGAACAGAGGTGGCCAAATCCTCGATGGTGTAAAGAAGCGACTTTTGAAATGAAACCCACAAGTACACCAGATAAAGGTACGGTTTACTGTATGCAAGAAATATTTATTTTGCTTCAGTCTGTTTCAGGAATGTGGAAGCCTGTCCTCAAATAGTCCTGCTGCTATTGTTTTAATTAAAAAAGAAACTTTGGATAGTACCCAGCATCCCAAAGCGCAGTGATGGGGCCACTATTACAGCATGCCACGATGAGAGAACAATGTAATTACTTACAATTCTCTCTCTCTCTCTTTTTTTTCTTTTAGAAAAAAATAGAAGGGTGACAGATGAGCTGAGGTTTTTTTCTCCCACCCCCGCATACTTTGAGGAACCTGCCCGGCCGGGCTATGCCTTTTTCCTCCACAGCTGCCGCAGGGACAGCTTTGCCCACAGACAGGCGGTGGATGCCGAGACCGGCGTTTCCCGCAGCGCTGGCTGTGCCCGCAGGGAGCCGTCCGAACCTCACCTCCACAAGGTCACCGCGGGCCGGGGCCGATGCCCGCTCTGCCTCCCGCACGATGCGACCCTCACAAATGCAAAGAAAAACCAACCAACCGACCCAGAAAAAACCCAAAACAGGTGGGGAGGGGGGACAGGGTAAGCCCACTCCCGCCGTGTCCTTGCATCGCCGCACGTACGCACAAGGCGAGCCGCCGGCAGCCGCTCCGCGCCCCGCCATTAACTTTTCCGCCGGGCTCCGCGCCCCTGCGCAGCCCGGCTCCGCGCAGCCCGCCCCCGCCGCGGCCACCGAGGGACCGCCCGGGGCGGTGGTGGGAGGTGGCGGCGGGGCGGGGGGGGGGGGGGCTCACGGCGGCAAACTTTCCGCCTGGCGAGGCCGGGGAGCGGGCTGGGGGGGCAGGGAGCTTCGTCCTTCCTTTAACTTCCACGGCGCGGCTCCAGTCCCAAGCACCAGCCCCGGGCTCCCTCGGCCGTGCCGCGCTGAGCGGGGGGGCGGCGCGGTGGAGCCCCGCGCTCGCCGTCGTCGTCGTCGCCGGCGGCGGGCGCCGCTCCGGCCCGCCCCGTACGGGAGTGAAGGCGCCGGGCTCCGGCGCTGGGCTCTGCTGCTGTTGCTCCCGCCGCCGCCGCAGCAGCAGCAGGAGGAGGAGGAGGATGGAGCCTGGCAAGGAGCCCCGGGTGGCCGCGGGGGGGAAGCCCGGCGAGCCTGAGCCGGCGGTGTCCTTCCAGGCCCGGCTGTGGAAGAACCTGCAGCTGGGGGGCAAGGGCCGGAGCGGCGGCGGCGGTGGCGGGCCGGCGGCAGCCGAGCGCCGCACTGCGGGCCCCCCCGCCCCGCCGGCGGCCAGCGGCAAGGGAGTCCTACCGCCCGGCGCCAAGTGGAGCGGGTTCAAGCGGCGGAGGCAAGTGCTGGACCGCGTCTTCTCGTCCTCCCAGCCCAACCTCTGCTGCTCGGCCGCCGAGCCCCTGGAACCGGGCGGCGACTCCGGCTCCGCCCTGCGCCGCCTGCGGGAGCACCTGCTCCCCCAGGGCAAGGGGCCGCCGCCCGGCCGCCGAGGCGACCCCGCCGCCGGCGATGAGGGGCCCAAAGGCGGGAAGGAGGGGTGCCGGCCCGGGGCGCACCTGTCCCACCAGAAGAGCTCCTCGCTGCCCAGCACCGCCTGCCTGGAGCAGCTGCTGCAGGGCTCGCCCACCGCCGGCAGGAGGAAGGAGCAGCGGGCGGAGGACGGCGACGGCAGCGCGGTGAGGGTCGCCCCCCCACACCCCACACCCCACACCCCGCGGGGTCGGGCGAGCGGGAAGGCGGCCCGGGGGAGGCGAGGCGGGAAGGAAGGTGTCCCCGGGGAGGCGGGAAGGGAGCTGAGGCAGGAGGGCGGCCGCTGGGGAAGGGAGGTGAGGTGAGGGGACACGACAGGCGGGAAGGCGGCCGGGTCCGACGCTCTTCTCCCCGCTCCCGTTCCCGTTCCGCGGCCGCTGGTGCGAAGCGTGCCTCGCCTGAGGGGAAGAACGGCCCCGCTGCCGTGCCCCGGCACACCTTCCCCCGCCGCCGGGCTCGGCTCGGCTCGGTTCGGCTCCCCGGGGGGGGGGCGGCGGCGGCGGCCGTGGTGACAGGCGGGTGTCGCGGGGCCATGTCGGCTCCGAGCAGCGGGGGGTGCTCCTACTCCGGAGCGGGAGCGACCTCCCTCAGACCGTCCCTTGTTATAAACCATACCCAGAAAAGGTGTTCCGAGGAATGAAGCTGGGGTTTCGTACCCGTAGCGCGGGTTCCCTCGCTCTCGCACCTTTCCCCAGAGCCACCCCGCGTCGCTGTGGGAGCCCCGCGCTGCTGGTTTCTGTCCTTGACGCTTCCAGCGCGGCTTTTGCTCAGGTAACCTCCACTTTTTTCCCTTGCCTGGTTATCCGAATTATTATTTCTTTTAATTTCTGCAGGACACCCGAACGACGACGGCTAGTACAAATTTAGTAGGCGGTAGATAATTAATTGGCAGAACATAGCACGCGTTGTCACATGCGGCTGTCGGTTCAGGCTGATGAAATAGTTGTTCTTCCCTCGTTGCTGGGGGAAGGTGGTGTACAAAGCCATAGCTCTTCTGACTGTCAGTTTTGAAATTAAGTGGTGAAGCTAGTGTTGGTAGGGGCTGCCGAATCTTGGAATAAATTTCCTGCGAGAAAAGTGCAAAACGTATGAGTCATTCTGGAGTTTGTGTCTGTAAGCAGTCATCCACTTTTTGCAGAAATAGTTGACTAATACATGCTGTTATATATTGTCTTCTGTCATAATTAGGGAGAAAGGAGTAACTGAAGTAAAAGGCACGCGCCGTCCTCTTGTTGTCAGAAAGAAGCTGTGTGGATGTACTTGGCTTCTGTCAGGGCTACAGAACCTGTGGTCCTGGTCTAGCGAAGAGCGGTAGTGGATCTGCGACGACTTGCAAGCATCCCTTCAGGTCAGCGGGACTTTCATGTCCCTCTGCAGAGTTCAGCCCTCACCTTTACAAACACGGGACCTAGACCTAAGTTTGTGTCCCAGTCCCACAGGGTTGTTTTGGTGATAAACACTGTGCTGACTTGAAGCTAGTGTGGTTATCCCTTGTATAAATCCTGCTTGTAAGTGTTTTATGTCGCTGCTTCTTGGCATGGGATTATTCTGATAGGCGTTTACGAAGTGGGCATTTCCCTTCAGTAGTCAGTCCCTTTCTCCCCCCGCCCCTGGCTCACAAAAACGTATTGCACATTTTAAGTATTCTTGTTTGGGACTACAAGATACTCTTCTGTTTTAAAGACTGCTACATCTAGCAATTAATAAATATGAAAATGCAGCGTTACTTTCAGTGCTGTTCTGCTGTTGTGTTCAGCAAAGAAACAGCACATTTATTTACAAAATGTGTCAATTGTTATTTAGTTCTGAGGGCATTACTCTTGTTTTGAACAAGGTATGGTCATAACATTTGGAAAGAATACTGCTAATCAAAACAAAGTGGTACCCGTGCTTTCTAACACTTGTCTTTAATTAGCAGGATTATAGCCAATTCCTCCAAGCATTTTCTAGTATTAACTTGGGCTGTGCCTGCATACCAAACCTGCTGGGTTTGATATTAAATACAGCTTGTTATGTCCCTTGCGTGTTGGTGGAGTTCGCAGAGCTGCTGATCACGATGTTTGTGTCGGAGGGATGATTTGAAACGGCTCTTCTCCTATTCCATAATCAGCACATCCTCTGCTCTTCTCATCTGTAGAGGCATAATCTTACTCAGATTATTACATCTGATTTAATTCACCAGCTTCATTGAGCTATGGGGTAGTTGGGGAAATGAGACTCGGACTATAGAGCACTGGTGGACTGTCTTTGGTTGTGTCTGGTACTCCTCAGCGGTCTGTTACAGAGCAAGCACCTTCCACTGTGAGCGGCTGGAGTTTCCAATTCAAGACACTCTATGAGTTGAGTCTTGTACGCTTACATGTTGCACCCCTAGAGCGGTAAGGTCCCTGCCTAACTTCAGCATTTACGCCCCTCTGAGGATTTGGGATTAGAAGTCTGGTAACATGAGTTTGGAATAACTTACATTTTTCAAATCCAAGTTTTACTTACAGCAACACAGACTTTCAGAGGTATGTGGATTTTTATTGCCCAGCAGCTTTACATGGCCAAAGATCAGAAAAAATCTAGTAACTAACAGAATCACAAAAATGAGATTAAATCATCTAAAAGTAAAACAATACTAGAGTTACAACTTGCTTTAAAATTTATTTAAAATGTGATTGAAATACAGGGGCAAGCAAATGCTACTGCCTCTTTTCGATCAAGACTGCTGAATTTTTTAGCAAATCTGTACACAAAAAAACCTACTAGATATTTTAAGGGAGATGATGGGGGAAAAATAAAATCCCATGAGAAGTCAAATTTCTTGTGCTTTGTCGTGGTTTAACCCCAGCCAGCAACTAAACACCACGCAGCCGCTCACTCACTCCCCCCCCACCCAGTGGGATGGGGGAGAAAATCAGGAAAAGAAGCAAAACCCGTGGGTTGAGATAAGAACGGTTTAATAGAACAGAAAAAGAAGAAACTAATAATGATAATGATAACACCAATAAAATGACAACAGCAATAATGAAAGGATTGGAATGTACAAATGATGCGCAGTGCAATTGCTCACCACCCGCCGACCGACACCCAGCCAGTCCCCGGGTGGCGAATCCCTGCCCCCCACTTCCCTGTTCCTATACTAGATGGGACGTCACATGGTATGGAATACACCGTTGGCCAGTTTGGGTCAGGTGCCCTGGCTGTGTCCTGTGCCAACTTCTTGTGCCCCTCCAGCTTTCTCGCTGGCTGGGCATGAGAAGCTGAAAAATCCTTGACATTAGTCTAAACACTACTGAGCAACAACTGAAAACATCAGTGTTATCAACATTCTTCACATACTGAACTCAAAACACAGCACTGTACCAGCTACTAGGAAGACAGTTAACTCTATCCCAGCTGAAACCAGGACATGCTTTTAAGCTGAAATAATGCAGTTATCATCAGTGAAAAGGAACACAAGTTGGTGTGGTGGATGGGAAGACTTACAAAGTAAGTTTCTGTACTCTGTGTGGGTTTAATCTTGGAATGTACTTTTTGGCATAGTCAAACCATTTAAAAATAATTCGAGCTAATTAAAATGTGGCATAGTGATACTGCATTGGACATGGACAATCTAGCAGAGGCCTAGTTTTCTCAGCATTGAATAAAGCTTCTGTTGTAGTGAATAGGGTTAGTATCCTGGTTCGAGTAAAGGTGCACACCTAACAGTAGAGTCTTATGCAAAGGATAACCATTACATTTGAGCACTAAATACTGATCTAGTTCTCCCCTGAAGACTGAATACTTCTCAAAGCTGTCCTTGAATAGTTTTGGGGAGAGAAGGGCATGATAACTATTGTGTTTGTTGGCAAGAAGCTTAGGTTCCTTCTAAAGGGTAGCCAAAGTGTAAATATGGTTTGTTAGGACAAAGAAATAAATACGTGTGGAATTAAACATCATCTGTCTTCCAGCTTCCAAAGGCGGGTTTGCTTGGCCAAACTTTTCCTACCCCTAGACAGGGCATCCAGTCACCTTCATATAGCTGAGAGCTGCTGGAGGTGTGCCGCACCCTCGAGGGAGCGAGCTGAGGGTGATGGAAGCCCCTTGGAGTGTTTCATGGGCAGGAGATGACAACAGCCCTCCGGGGCTTCTGGTGCTCCATGGGACCTCCGGTGGCTGAGCGTGCTACCATGCCCCAAGGCAGTGTGGCAAGGGTTTTTCCACTTGCCCCTTATAATTTGTATCTCCTTGCCAGCGGGAGCTTGGAATTATCCCGCAGTGCCTGTGCCAGCGTGGCCTTTCTCCTGAATGTCAGATGTGGCTTTGTATGAGAAGCTTTACGCCACTTGCAGTTTGCCGTAATGAAAATGTAGTGAAAACCAGGAGTGTGGAAATGTTGCTGTTTCTTAAGATTTGCAATAATAAAGAACCTACAAATGTTTCATCATCTTAATCGGAGGATGTGGCTGTGGGCATATGTCATCTTGAATCAACAGCAGATGTGAAGAAGCGCTTAGGGAGAGGGGGTCCAGGCTGCAGTCAGGCTGCCACAGTGAGAACTCTTGTGGGCATGTTTCCCCCTTGGGTTTTCTTGCAAGATAATTTGGTAGCAACAAACTTTGTGACTTTTTAAAATATGTCGAGGTTGATCCATTAAGCTGAAAGAGTGGATAAGTTCTTAACTGCTTCTGTCCCCATCTGTCTCCAGTTTTGAGGTTATGTGGGAAGGCTCTGGGGTTACTGGGGGCGGGAGGGGGGGAAGGCCAGGGCTGCTGACCAACCTCTAGGTGCATAGCCATAGGAAATGAAGCTTCATTAGGTTTGCTGCACACAGAACTATTTGCTTAATTAATAAGCATCCTTCAAACCTACATTTGTGGTCTTCAGGGTCAGAGACTGGATAGCAATGATCTAGATTATATGACACAGCACAATGCAAGAGAGAGATGAGACAATGAGAAAAACTGGAGATATGTATCCAGATATAGGGTCTCCCATTCTCTCAATGGTATATAAGTATTGCTCAATAAAGCTGGTGTGAGAGAGTGAGGTGTGTGGCACATGAGAGGGATTTGCAGAAGAAGGGGAGTTCAGTGAGCTGGATTGTACGAAGAGAGACTGTACTTTCAGGGCAAGGAGCATGGTGTTGTATGGAGATGTCTGGGAAGGAGAAAGGGAAGAGTAGATTTAGGTTAGATATTAGGAAAAATTTTTTTACTGAGAGGGTTGTCAAACATTGGAATGGGCTGCCCAGGGAAGTGGTTGATTCACCATCCCTGGAGGTATTAAAAAAGCGAGTGGACAGGGTACTCCAGGGCATGGTTTAGGGGGCATGGTTAATGGTTGGGCTCGATGATCTTGAAGGTCTTTTCCAACCGAAATGATTCTATGATTCTATGATTCTATGAAATAGGAGCAGAGGTAGAGCTGTGAAGAAGCCTGAAGAGAGGAGAATTTTGAATTTGGTGTGGAGGGGGATGCAGAGCCAATGCAAACCTGACTGGCATACCATGCACGTTTTTCTGCCTATAGCAGAATAAATCTATATCTGGCTTAGAGCCACTGGAGTCGGTGAAGTTACACAAGGGAAAAATTTGGCTTGTTTGTTCTAATTGGCATATGTCACAGGTCATGTTTCAGTAATTGATCCAGCCAATGAAGGCAAAAGAACAAAATAAAGACACAAGAAAAGGCAGAAAATGTCAGTGAAAAGCTACACAGGTAATGTCACCTAAGAGAATCTTAATTGCTACTTCAGATTTCTAAGAAACTGCACTGGGAAAGGTGAAGGTGGTGAGGAAACTCGAACACTTCTGACTGTCAAGGATTACCTTTTCCTGAGATAATGCCAGTACAAACCAAGAATAGTTGGAGGGAGGTAATTTGCATAGGTATTTGGAGCATGATTTGAGGGCAGCAGTGTTCTGAGAATAAAAGTGCAAAATTTTAGAAAACAGGAGAAAGCTTTCTTTTGGGGATCTGGCCACTGGCACATAGGGAATAAGTAGATGAGTAAATGTTTAGGCTGGGTCAGAAGAGCCTGGAGCTCGTTAATAGGAATTACATAGATATAGAAATAGCAAGCAGGAGTAAAAAGCTGTTGCTAATGTTCATTTCTTTTTAAGAAAGCTGTTCCAGTCTCTCAAGGCTGTTTGTTTCTCCAAGAGTTTAATTAGACATCTGATTTTGTCACGGGGTGTTCTGCACTGCCCTATTCTGTCATTGTATTAATTTCTGATAAAAGGTTTATCTTTCAGCAGCTTGAGATGCATTAATCTGTTTCGTATGCTCTGTCAGACTCTGACCAGTCTGTCAACTTACAGTATGTTAATACAGTGTGTGTGTATCACTGATGTGAAAATCAAGAGATGGCACAACAGAATGGTATTTAATTATACCTTGAATAGCCTCTGCTTAATTAACTAAAGAATCTCTCCAGAGTTTTCAAAGTGAGTTGTATAATTTTTCAGAATTGGCCAGTTTGTGTTTATCCTCATGTGAAATACTTAGATATTTTAAAGTGAACTAGTAGCAGCTGTTGATTTACTGTTTATCCATGACCTCATTTAAGCTCCACTTTCTCTTTTTTTTTTTCCCCTGTCTTTACTGCTTATATGTAAAGGTGTTCATAGTAAAATAATTATATTGAGAATAATAGATGGTTGGTGGATAGTGGCACGACCCACTTAGAAGAGGAGGGTGAGTGACTCAGATTCGTAAATCCCCAGTGACGTGGACTAAGGTGAGACAACTCTCAAGGTCCGTATACAAACATTTATTAGATTCCCACAGTGATTAATACATGTCTTAAACCAGCTTTCTCTGATAATTGGTTAGGTATATAACAAATTATGGCAGGCAGTAAGGTATGCCTTGCGTTACTTAAAAACTCTAAAAGAAAAGAGAAAGAGGAGAGGAGGGAGAGAGATACAAAGAGATCACGGGTCCTGGTTCCAGCGTTGGTCCAGCCAACTGGCGGGTTTCTGGTTGGTAAGATTGCTGTTCTGCGGAATTCCACACACTTTCCTTTTCCTTTTTCTCTTTTCAGTGGCACCACCAATCTTCCCCACAGTGCGACCCGCCCTCCTGCTATGGTGGCAGCTTCGTTTCAGGTCTCCCCCCCTTCCCCCAGGTGACGTGTAGCATGATTTGGGTTGAGAGAGGGGTGCTGTAGTCATATGTGTTTAGCGTGATCTCTGTAATCTTCATTAGCATATGCAGGGGTGTCAACTTTAATATGCATTTTGCGGGTAATGAGGCAAAGGTCACTTACAGGACACGATGTCCCCGAAAACAGAGGGTTAACAAGCTTCGCAAGTTGCACCATGGCAGAACCGTCCTGTCTCCACAGGGCTTCCTCCCCCAGCCGCATCCTTTGCTGTTCCTCCCGCATGGGTCAAGTGTCAGCCTTATCAGTTCTTTGAGCACCAGGCCTGCATTAGTCCCTTCAGGGTACTTGTGAGTGTTTGAGACTTTCCTTGGAAAGGCTCGGAGGGCCCCCGCCTCCTACCCCCCCTTATCTTTACCAAGTTTTGTCTCTCACCATCGTTCATGCTTCCCTCAGGCTGCTTCTCTCAATCTTTGTTTCAGGGAGTTACAAGCCCTCTCTTACAGAAGGGAATTGCAACAGTCCTTGCACTGAAGGAACAACAACAAAAAATGCTTATTTTCTACCGAATGAAGTCTTATTTTCTACTGCTGTGAAGTGATTCAACTTTCAGTGTAGGGATTCTAGCTGGATTTTAAGTGACTGTGTCAAAACTGTTACTTCAGTGTACTTCACGTGTGTGTTTCATAAGGTACTGAATTGTGTCAAACTTTTTAAATGTAAAAAGGCAGACACCTAAACATAATTATAGCATTAAATCTTTTTCCAAGAAATGCTGAAAAATGTTCTTTCCCTCATGTTGAAATGTTGGGTGCAGAAAATTATTAGGCATACCAGTAAGACTTATCGTCAGTTACTATATTGTTTTAAACAGAAATACTTTTTAGTGTTTTAAAAAATATGACTAAAACAGCTTTAAAACTGCCAGTATGTCATTCAGCACCCAGCTCTGTAGGTAGTTCTAATTTAATTGTTTTGTCTTGTGATGTAGTGCTAACATACTAATAGACCCAAGTGTCACCTTTTTTTTTTTTTCTTCTGTGAATTGCTGGTCTTTGGCAAGATGACTGAGAACACTGCATTGATCTGAAGACTGAATCTGGCTTTTCCTCTCTGATCTTACTATCTACCAATCCTAGATCTCAGGTATTGTAACTGCTGTCTTGCAGGGAATTTTAACAAGGTAACTATAATGTAAGACCTGAAACTGTTAAGTTTAAAAAAGAAATGTTTTCCTCTTCCTTTGTAAAAGAAGCCAGAATTCCTTCAAACTTTTTCAGTGTAGACCTAATCAAAACTACAAATTAGATTACCTTTAGTTCAGTATGGAGTTTGTTTTATGTAGAGTTTGTGTTCTGCTCAGGGAAATAGCCATGTATGTTCCATTTATTTCTGTAATGGTGAACTGATGACAAACTGTTGTCCCAAAAGTGGGTTTTGGCACCCGGTATGCAATGAGCCAGTCTCACACACAGAGACGAGATATTGTTTATTACAAGATTGCACAAGTTTGGGTGCTAGGTGGTAACTCCACAAAGCTAGCACACCTCGGTATTCTCCGGAGTTCCTTTTATATACATCGTTATCAGTTGGTAGCTTTCCACAGACTTCCCTCTGATACCTATTGGTTAGTAATTTGCATATGATTACACAATCTTTATTCTTACTACGCACGCTCTATGAGTAAGTGTCTCTGCCTGGGCCAGGGTCTCCTGCCCACTGAGTGTGTGATTTTTAGTATTATAATGAGGGTAGTTTGCTTAAGGACGCAGTTTAGCTAACTATACAAAATTAAGTATAAACATGATAAACAGAATACGTATGGTTGATGTATTTTCCAGGATGTTCCTTCTTCAAGGATAGCCAGCTCCTGATTAGAAGTTCTCTAACTTGTCACTTCTATCAACCTCAAGGATGGTCATCCTGATCCTAGACATTGAGTACTTATTTGGTTTTCTTAGTATGTGCAACATCTAACTTCACTAGATTCTTCAATTTTTAACCCTCTACTTGCTTAGATAACAGTTCCCCCCTTTAAAGACTTACATAGGGAGCCTCATGCTTCCTATTTAAGTCTCATATAATCTTTTCATATACATGTTTTCTTAAAGTTGAACAACATTTAAAGGTACATTGTAACACAACATCTCTGCATATAAAGGCAAGCAGTATCATTATGATTATAGGTATTAACCTTTTGATCCAAAAGCTCAGGTCAGGAAACCAGGAAGTTAACCATTTCCATGCCTCTTCAAATCCCCAGGGTGTGTCATCTTTTTGAATTTCATTTAATATCTTAGTCTGTTTCCAAATTTCATCTAGATCAGTGGAAATTCTGCTTTGATCTACATATACACAGCAACTGGTATTTATTACTATGCAGACTCCTCCTTTAGATCTAATAACATATCAAGTGCCATTCTATCCTGTATAGCTATTTTTGCCAATTGAGAGACTTCTTTCTGAAGAGCAGTGATAGCATCTGCCGTTCTATTTTCAGGAAGTTCAAGCACAGCGGATGTGTTTACTATTGCTTTTTCCAATTCACTCACCCCTAGCCATGGTAAAAACCATCTAGCAAAAGAGTGAAAAGCTGTAGGTCTTTCTATTAAGGGGTTTGTTGTCCGTTTTTGTCTTTTCATAAATGATCGTAGCCAAATTTGATCTTTCCCTGTTAATTTATCTATGATTTTAACATTTGTAACCACTGCTCCCAAGGCACAAATTCCAGACCAATTTGGAGGTAATATTTTTCTTGCTCTGTTCCTGCAAATCTAGTACCATCCAGTTCCCTTCAGGACTGGCCAGGATCTGTTCCATGCTTTTACCATTGGTGTCCTACTGATATGATTTTATTACATCCTGAATAATGTCTTAGAAATGCTGCGTTAATCAAACAATCAAATCATTTGATTCCTTTAGGTGGATTACACCTTTGGTTACAAACTCAGTATCTTTCTGGAGGAGTCGGAGTATCAATTTCCCATTCTTGTCCTATATCTCTAGGGTCAATATTAGTATCAATCCACAAATTTTGCCATGACACGTTTGCTGGAATACATATTCTGATTAACAAAACTCCTTTATGTCCATGCTCAGGGAAATGAGTACAAACCCAATGATTAGATTTGTTGGCTATCTTGTCTGTCTTCTGTATGAGAACACAGTACACTTTCTGTTTCCATAGGTTTCCTCATTTCCACTGAGCTTTTAAGCCTACAATACAAAATTGAAATAGGATGATTCTTAGAAGTAGATACATATTTTAAAAAATACCAAATCAATGGAATTAAAGCAATTAATGATACACAAAATAAAGATAGGTATCCTTGAATACACTTTGAGTTGGAATAAGATTTTGTACTGTTACAGATGAAATTCATGAGGCTTTGGAGATCCTTTGTTTCCGTGGCTGTATTTCTTCGGAAGTGTACTTCTCTCCTGGAGCCCTTTTGACTCGAGTGTAGTGAATCCAGGAATCTATTCCGTTTACTTTGATGGTGGTATTTGTTACCAACAGTACAATATATGGTCCTTGCCACTTCTCATTTAATGGTTTATCTCTCTGCGTCTGGAGATACACTTGATCCCCAGGTTGGAAGAAGTGTACTGGCGTGTCTAATGGCACTGGAGCTGTTGTTTGTACGTACCTATATGGGGAGGAAAGAGTCTTTGCCACTGACAAAAGATATTCAGAGTATCTGATCTCCTGTTATATGTATCTGCCCATCGTTTCCTGTTAGATTTATGGAATATGGTTTCCCATACAGTGTTTCAAAGGGACTTAATTTTTTTTAGTTCTAGGTGTAATTCAGATTCGCATTTAGGCTAACAGCAGCATATCTACCCACTCAGAATGAGTGTCTTGACACAATTTAGCAGTTTGTCTTTTTAGGGTCTGATTCATTCTTTCTACTTTTCTCACTGGATTGTGGCTTCCATGGGGTATGTAATTTCCATTTTATTTGTAAGAATTTAGAAACTTCTTTCACTACTTCAGCAATAAAATGGGGGCCTTTATCTGAGGAGATTCCTTTTGGAATTCCAAACCTAGGAGTTATTTCCCTCAATAATATCTTTATTACTTCTCTGGCTTTGTTGGTATGACATGGGAAGGCTTCGGGCCACCCTGAAAAGGTATCCACTAATACCAAAAGGTACTTATATCCTCTACTTTTTTGTAACTCAGAAAAATCAATTTGCCTGTGTTCGCCAGGGAGATACCCTTGCTTTACCTCTCCAGGTGGAGGCTTCTTTTCTATTTTTGGATTATTCTTGCAACAAACTTGGCACCGTTTAACAAGTCCTTCAGCATACTGTTGCATTCTGGGTCCTATTGCATATCTTTTAACACTTAAAACCAGTGCATCAGCTCCCATATTTGTACTTTTATGAGTCCTTTCCAATAATTCTCTCTTAATTGGAGCATTATCTATGCATTGTCCATTTGGGGTAACCCACCATCCATCCTTAGTTTTTTCACAGTCTAAAAGTTTGGCTAACTCATTTTCTTTTTCATTATAGTTTGGAACTTCCAATTTTATTATTGTTTCCAATACCAATGCGCCCATTACTTGATTAAAGGATACTCTTTTTGCAGTTTCATCAACTTTTCAATTACCCCTAATTACATCTGTCTATCCAAATTGATGAGCTTTGCAATGTATTACAGCAACTTCTTTTGGCATAGCGACTGCTGTTAGTAACTTTAAGATTTCTGCCCTGTTATTCACAGGAGTTCCTTGGGATGATAAAAGTCCCCGTTCTTTCCATATGGCTCCATGAGCACGCATAACTCCAAAAGCATATTTAGAATTGGTATAAATATTCACTAGTTTCCCTTGTGATAACTCTAAGGCTCTGGTAAGAGCAATCAATTCAGCTTCTTGTGCAGAAGTGTTTATAAGAGGAGGCCAAGACTCATTTTCTTCATTCAGAGTCACTACTGCATATCTGGCCTTTCATTCTCCTTTTGAAACAAAACTACTATCATCCGTAAATAAGGCCCAGTCTGGATTTTCCAGGGGGGCTGTCCTTCAAATCTGGTTGACTGGAATACACTTGTTCAATAGATTGAATGCAATCATGTACCACATTCTTATCACCAGTAATAGTCACCAGTGTGGCTGGGTTCAAGGAGGAAGACTTTTTCATGATTATGTCATCTTGTTCTGCCCTGCTTGGGGATAACCAATGATGTCTTCTTTGCTCTAATACTGCAACTACTGCATGCAGAACAAACACAGTAATTGATTGTCCCACAGTCAATTTCTGAGCTTCTTGAATCAACAATACAGTTGCAGCTACAGCTGGGAGACACGTTGACCACCCCTTGCTTACTTTGTCTCTTTGTTTAGAAAAATATGCCACTGGTCTTCTCAAATCTCCCAACATTTGGGTCAAAACTCCCAAGGCTATGTGTAATCTCTTGTGTACATATAATGCAAAGGGTTTAGTAAGAGGTGGTAATCCTAAAGCAGGAGCTTTCATCAGGGCCTGCTTAATGTCATCAAAACCCTTTCAACACTGCAAAGTCCACTCTAGGACTTCTCCTGGTCCTTTTATGGCTGCATATAGAGGCTTAGCCATTGACCCAAAATTGGGTATCCACAGTCTACACCGTCCTGCTATCCTAAGAATCCTCTTAGTTCTCTTTTGGACTGAGGTGGGGCAAACTGACATATCGCTTCTTTATGCTCAGTCCCCAGTTTTCTCTCTCCTTTTGATATTTCAGATCCAAGATAGGTAACAACCCTCTGTGCTACTTGTGCCTTTTTCTGAGATACTCAATATCCACCTAATCCCAAAAAGTTCATCAAATTTATGGTCACCTCCCTGCACGGCTCTTCAGTTTCTGTTCCCAGAAGTGTATCATCTACATATTGTAAAAGAGTGACAGAAGGGTTCTTACCTTGCCACTGTCCTAATTCTTTGGCCAGTACGTTACCAAACAAAGTAGGGCTGTTCTTGAATCTTTGTGGTAGTACTGTCCAGCAGAATTGCACTTTTCGTCCTGTGGGTGGGCTCTCCCATTCAAAAGCAAACAACTTTTGACTCTCAGCTTCTAGTGGAATGCAAAAGAAGGCATCCTTTAAATCCAATACTGTGAAATAAATGTTATTTTCCAGAACAGCAGGTAACAAAGTGTAGGGATTTGGTACCACTGGGTGGACATCAAGCACAATTTGATTTATTGCCCCTAGGTCTTGCACTAATCGGTATTCCTGGGACCACGGCTTCTTTACTGGTAATATTGGAGTGTTAAATTCAGACTGGCATGCCTGTAAAAGTCCATACTGCAGGAAATGGTTTATTAAACTCTCTAACCCAAACCTTGCTTCTAACTTCATGGGGTACTGTTCCTTTCTTACCGACTTGGCATTAGGTTTCAATTTCACTCTCATGGGCTCTGCATTCTTTGCTTTCCCAGGTACCTTGGTGGCGCATACTAACAGGATTACAGCATTCAATACGTTGTCGGGTATTTGTGTTTCCTTGTTGTTTTTCTCCTGTAATGAACAAAGCTGGGCCTTCCATGCGTTATCTTGTGGGATATCCATTTGGACAGTATTTCCAGAAGAGGCTATTTGTGCTCCCAACTTGTTCAATAAATCTCAACCTAAAGGAGGTATGGGGCATTCTGGCATATAAACTCATGTGTTAATACTTTATTTCCAATTTTACATTCCATTGGCTGTAAAAAAGGCTCTACCTGTCGCTTTCCCATGGCCCCAACAACTGGCATATAAAATTTACTCAAAGGTCCCCTACAACTAGTTACTACGGAATACGTTGCTCCTGTATCTACTAAGAATTTTACAGTCTCATTCCCCATCTGTACTGGAACTAGGGGATCTGCTGGGGAGATTGTTAAATTCACCCCCAGTCCCCTTCATTCAGAATCATACTTTCCCATCAGCAATAAATCGGCTTCAGGTTCCTGACTCCCCTTTGTAGGTAGTGGTGTCCTCTGTCCTCCCAATTTTGGGGATGCTTTTTTCTCATGTTCTCTTTTACAGTAAGTACACTGATTTGGTCTAATCTGGTTATCTGTAATACAGGCACCACAACTTCTGTCTCTTCCTCGAGTCATGTTTCCTCTAAAGTTTCCTCCTCTTCCTTGCCCTCTCCCCCGACACAAAGCACCCGCTATAGCAACAGCTGGTAAAGCAGCCTGTGGTTTCCTATCTTTTTGTTTTTCTTTTTGCCTCTCTTTTCTCCCTCTTTCCTATTATTATACACTTTGTATGCTATCTGTATTAATTGTGAAATTGACATTCCCTCAGGCCCATCAACCTTCAGTAACTTCTTTTGGATGTCGGGGGCTGATTGCCTGATAAACAGCATATTAAACCTCATCTTGCTATTTTCTTCTTCTGTCTATTTCCGAGCTCTTTCACACAATCTCTCATAGAATGCTGAGGTATTTTCATCTATCCCTTGTTGTACCCCATACAATTTAGAATGTGTTTGTACATGTCCCATTTATCACCTCAGATTTATTAAATTGGAAGGAGTCCATGCTGTATCCCATAGAGAATCAATTGTTGATATTGTTTAATCATTATCCTTCCTGTAATAGTATTGGGATCCCAGCTGGGGCCCATTTTTGACATGAATTTAGCAGGAGATCGTCCTTCACATTTTGCCTTTCATTTTCTTCCTTAGATTTCTCTAATACTAACCTTTTCTCTTCTGGATTAAATAGGGTATTTAACAATGTCTGCATATGTCCCCATGTGGCATTATGATTCATTACAATAGTTTGTCCCAACCTATGCATTTTTTCAGGATCATCCTGATATGACCCTACTGACTCCTTCCACTTTAATAAATCTGAGGTAGTAAATGGGACACGTACAAACACAGGTAACCCTTCTGGTCCTACTGCTTGACACAGAGGAGCTTGAATAACTCGCTGTTGTTGGGATCGGGTTCTCCCCAGGATCTGGCTAAAGGTATCTGATCCCTGGATATAATACTACTTTTCTTTTTTTTTATTTCAATGCTACTGCTATCACTCTCGCTTTCAAGATCCTGCTCTCTTTCACTGGGTTTTGCCACCAACATTTGAACATCCTCTTTTTCTTCACTCTTCCTAATACATCCTTTCCCTATATCACATGCAGAACAACACCTTTGCTTTTTCTGTCCATTATCAGCTAACACATACATGCCGTTAGCATCATTATTCATCAAATGACACTTCTTTCAGACTTCACAATTATTTCGTAAAGAGAAAAATATATCAACATACAGAACCTCATCCCATTTATCCATCTTTCTACAAAGCAACATTAATTGTAGTATAGTATTATAAATTGTGGATCCATTTTCAGGCCACACCTCTTGATCATCTAATTTATACATAGGCCACCATTGATTACAATATTGTTTCTGTTTTCCTTTTGTTAGGGGATTTCCTGCAAACTTATCCCAATGTTTTAGGATGCATCCCAGGGAGAACAAGGGGGTATCTTGGTAGAGGGGCCAGATCCCATATTGTTTCTTAAGAAACTGTATATTAGGTGCCTACTTGTATATCTTAATCTCCTGCTGTGGTCCTTGTAAGGGAACGACTTATGCAGAGATATTAAAAATCCAAACAAGTGTAACGTTACACAACAGATACCAAACCAAATATAAAACAAGGGATGTCTCCTGTCATTAACCAAATACAAAATATCAAATTACAAATTACCCCTCTAACCAGACCCCCTATTCAACAATATCTCGATTTCAGTGTTGCACGTTTGTGTTGCTTACCGCCCAGCAGGGAGAGGAGATGTCGGAGTCCCCGAAAATCGGTTTGGTGCGCACTGGAGTCTGAGCGGTCCGCTTCTCCTTGCTGATTGCAGCAAGTTGATCCGGGCAAGGCTTCTCAGCGAGGCCCACCCTGGGTCACCAAAAGTGGTGCCCCAAAAGTGGGTTTCGGTACCCGGTATGCAATGAGCCAGTCTCACACACAGAGACAAGATATTGTTTATTACAAGATTGCACAAGTTTGGGTGCTAGGTGGTAACTCCACAAAGCTAGCACACCTCGGTATTCTCCGGAGTTCCTTTTATATACATCGTTATCAGTTGGTAGCTTTCCACAGACTTCCCTCTGATACCTATTGGTTAGTAATTTGCATATGATTACACAATCTTTATTCTTACTACGCACGCTCTATGAGTAAGTGTCTCTGCCTGGGCCAGGGTCTCCTGCCCACTGAGTGTGTGATTTTTAGTATTATAATGAGGGTAGTTTGCTTAAGGACGCAGTTTAGCTAACTATACAAAATTAAGTATAAACATGATAAACAGAATACGTATGGTTGACGTATTTTCCAGGATGTTCCTTCTTCAAGGATAGCCAGCTCCTGATTAGAAGTTCTCTAACTTGTCACTTCTATCAACCTCAAGGATGGTCATCCTGATCCTAGACATTGAGTACTTATTTGGTTTTCTTAGTATGTGCAACATCTAACTTCACTAGATTCTTCATCAATTTTTAACCCTCTACTTGCTTAGATAACAAAGCCGTAGCAAGCGCACGGAAAAATGATTCATCTGGACTTGTAAGTATTGAAGTCTTGTGCGGTAGCTGATTCATAGCTTGCTACCAAGCCAGAGGCTTCCTATTTCAGAAACTTAGAGCTATGATAGACCATCACTGTCAAAAAATCTAGTTTTGAAAGTTTCAGACTCTGCGTGTGAGAAGTGGGACCTGGGGATAAAGCTATTGCAATACTGGGATATTTGTCAGTAAATCCACCTTGTTACTCACGTTTCATGTGGGTGATTATTTGGTGAAGAGGAAGACTGTGTCTCAGCAAATCAAGTAATTAGAAAGGATGGTAAGCAGTCTTCTGTTCCTTTGTGCTCTGCTTGCATGTTGCTGACGTGCTTTCCCATATGGTCATTTGACCAAATAAAATCTATAGCTTCAGATTATTGGCTAAGTAAAATTTGTGCTTTCAAATTCTTAAAAGTTCCCGACTGCTTAATTCCTTCCCTAAAGAGAAGGAATTTACTATATAAGTGACTGGAGGGTGATAATTACATATAAAAGCCCTTAAATAGATTCCTTTCCTTGTTGCAAACAGACCTGTTAACAGTGATTAACATGGAACAGTGCAATATAGATAAAGATATTCTTGAATGGTATTATTTAATGCTGTGCTGAAAGATATGTAGTAAAGTAATGTTGTAAGGACTTGTCTTTTTCTTATTCATTTTTGTATTTCCTTCCATATTTCTTCTGTAGGCTATATCTACCACTATACGATAACAGTGCTGTAAAGTAAATAGATCATTTTTGTCTCTGTAGCAATACATTCCACTCCGCCTTGTTTGTGCTTTTCTGTAGCCAGTGGAGTTGACATAATTTTGCATTTGTCTGAGAAGAGATTCAGCAGTAGGTCATTAACAAAGCATATGATATTCTCCCTCCAAAAAAACTAGTTGATTTTCCAGGTGGGCAAATCCAGTAACTTGGCTTGTAATTTAGCTATGGCCCATCGATAGAGTATGTCATGGGAAGGGCTGTGAAATACCTGTAGCCTTGTTGGTTCAAATGATTAGGTTTAATTTTGCATCTCAATGAGAAAATGGGAGAGGCAGTAGCAGTATATATATCATACAACGTCTGGGCATTGCATCAATACTTTCAGAGTATTGTCCATTAAATCCTATTGCTTCTAGAGCAATGTGATTTTTCAACTTGTTTTTAAAGAAAAGACTAAATATGCATAATGTTTGTGTTAGCTTCCCTAAGGGAGTAACGATTTGGCAATCTATTTGTGTTGCTCTGTCACCAGATTTTTCTGTGGATGGTCATATGAGTTTCCAGTCATTAGCACTAATAGCAGTCTGGTAATTACTTGGCATTTTATCCTTACAAATAAGGGTTTATGTTTAGAGCATACTTCTTCCCATTAAACCCAGTTCTTGTTCTGATGCATTTGAGACTTAGCATCACTGATGCTCAAAATAAAACTCTTGGCTGTTGTTGGATATGGTGTGGTGTTTGTGTTTTACATGTTCCCACTTACTTCAGCAGGGAAAGCCTTAACTACTAAGTTGGGTAGCAGGTGCTATAACTAGGTACCAAGCAACGGCTGCTGAATTCTTCATCAGTTAATGAATTTTTCCTTGTGGACCTGTGTCTTATACCCCAGAAGATACGGGCTAACACTACAGGAAAGTGGGAGGTGATGTGTAAACACTGTCACAGAAAGATCCTGTCCCAAGGTTTCATGTCCCTAGTGAAGTTTTTCTGACCTGAAGACGCGGGTTAAAAGAGCATGTTGACAGGTTCTTTTCTCTTGGAACTCTAAACACAATGCAAGTCCTGTTTGATGGTCACAGGATGAGGGGTAAAAGATGGAATTCTTGACTTTTATTTTCATCGGGATTTTGTAATTGCAAGCCTGAACATTTTTTGTTTCCCACTAAGTGGAGAAATTCTGGAATAGATGACTGATGTTTTAATCACTCCTTGTCAAAGGCATTTTGATCAGCTTCCCCTTCTTCTGCCGCTTCCCCTCAACTCCTGCTTTACTGAGATAAATGTTATTTTCTTACTGACCTTATGTAGATAGATAGTTCATATCTCCAGGACTGTTGCTTTTTCTTTTGCCTTCCCCTCCCACCCCACACCCTGAAATGTAGCAGAGCAAAAATCTGGGTTTAGTTACAGGCATGCTATTCTGATAACGTGTCTTTTCACAGGTGAAATGTGTGCCATGAATGTTGGACAATGTTAAGGCCAGGTAATGGCACAGCAGGAACACATCTAGAGCTTTTGCTGTCAGTAGGAAGGGACCTTCAACTACTGGGACAGACTTTATTGAGCTGTCAAAATGTTAAAGTATCTGCAACACTTCCTCTGAACTGTCTCTTCATTTTGATATTGGGAATTGCGAACCTTTGTGAGCAGAATTTATTCCCTCCTTCAGCCTGTATTCTCTGTCATTCTTGGCTGTTCATTCCTTTAGATCTGTTTTTTTAAATTTTTTTAGATCAAACCCTTCCTATTTTTCCCACTTCTGCATTACCTTCTTCATACTAAGATTTCAAGTTGCTGCAAAAACCCCAGAGGCAACAACAGTGCATGCTTCGGAATGAAACACTGTATTTCAAACTTTGCTCAAATATGTGTAAATCTAATTCTTTATACCTTTGTAATTTTTCTCTAGCTTCCCTCTGCTCACTTGAAAGGGGAGGGAGGAAGTAAATTTCTTTCCAGAAAAACAAAGCCAATTTAGCCAATTGTTTAACTACTCTTTTAACCACTGGCACTGTTATGATGCTCTCTAAAACTCAGTATCAAAACAGTTTTTGAAATGCTACAGTGTTCAAACTTTTTCTCTCCTCGTTGGGTCCTATTCTGGGGAACTTCTGCAACAGTTTCTCAAGAAAATCATATTCAGGAATGAGTCATGAAATGTGATATCAGGCAGATTAGATGGTTTTTTTGGAGAAAGGCTGAGTGCTATTTACATAAGGGAGTTGGCTTCAGTCTGAACGCCAGGCGTGCTCAGGGTAGGATGCCATTTGGTTTTGATGTATCTGATCTGGTGGCATTCAGTTTAGTGTCTCTGCTGTGCTTGTGATCAGGTGATCGTGTTAGACAAAGATGAATAATCCTTTGAAGGCTTGCAAGCATTTGATGAACAAGATAAAATTAATGTGCCTCACAGATTCTTTGTGCAGTATATCCAATTAAGCTATTCAGTACCTTGCATTTAATAAATACCCTTATTGGTTTCTCACCTTGTGCGAGCTGTTCTGTTTCATATCTCTTATGTAAGAGATACATGTACCAGTGAGATACTTTTTTGCTGCTTCTGATGTGTGTTCTTAAATCAGCAGCTAGACTGCCCTGTAGCTAATGATAAAAAATTTATGGAGTTTTTTGCACAAATACCAAAATTTTCTGTGTAGTACCAGAGGGATGAGAACCCAGGTACTTCTCTGTTGCCTGTGTTTGGTTAAGGTGGCTTATGCTGCAGTTCATGTAATTACCAGAGGAGAACTATAGCTAATGCTTTTGTTGGTAACTGTGAGCCAAGTTCTCTTTCCAAGCCTTTTCCACCCAGTTCTAGAACCTACAACAAAGCACACAGCCAGAGGTCACCAGCTGAAACGTAGTTTCAGTCTGTGCTGGCTCTCTACACACTGGCAGACCCAATGTGTGCGAAAGAAGTTGAGACTTTTTCCAGAAACTAATTCTTGTCCAGTTTGGACAGGACTTCATATTCAGCTGTGGCGAAGCTCCTGTGCTCTGTCCAGAAAACGTAACTGCCTTCCAGGAACTCTTAGAGTCTTTTCTGTATCCCCAAAGTTAGAAAATCCTACCTATTCATTTAAGGGTTGGCTCAAAAAAATGCAGGTGATTTTATCTGGCAAATGGCTCTAAATTCTTGGAGAGAGGGAACAAAACTCTCTCCAGCAGGAAAAAGCAAATGCTGACTTCCTACTGTTCTGTTTCCTGGGTGAGGAATGATTATCAAATGAAACTTAATGCACAGCAGAAAGAAAGTCTGAAGTTCTAGGAGGCTTGATGAAAGGTAGAAAGAATTATCAAACTCTGTTAAATGAAGGTAAGAAACGGAGCTTCTACCTTTCATTTTAAGGACATCCTTCCTCTTACAATTAAAGGCTTATTGCCCTCTTTGGCACAGACTTTTAATATTCTGTTACAGTTTTAATAACTCCATTTTTAAATTTTGAACATTATTGACATTAGTTGAGTGTTTTGATGTTCTGCGTTACTGTAGTCAGTATAGTATTGATATGAAAACTGTTTTACGCCACAAGAACTGGCTTTTGCAGTTTGGTTTTCTACTACATTTTTATGAAAATAACTGCAATACCATGTGGGAATCAGCTGGAGTCCAGGAAATGGGAAGGCATAAATGCATATACATAATGTAACCCCTGTGTGATGCATAAAAATCCCTCTCTGAGTTACATGAATTGGGAATTTTAATCTTTATCATATTTATAAGATTTACATCTAAGATTCAGTTAATAAATGTAGTTCAATATGCACGGTAACAGTTAATCATCTCATGCAATTTACCTGCTAAGATTTATGTTACAGTGTTTTCTGTGAGTTAGTGTGGAATAACAACAGAAACAGTCTAATCATCTTGATGTGTTAGAGATCTGCATTTCTGAAATGATCTACAGAATGAAGGGATTTTCCTTTTAAAGTTGTATATACACAGTTTTGGGGTGGTGGCTTGGGGTTTTTTGGGGGTTTGTTTGTTTTTTTCCCCAGGTACAGCAGTTAAATGCTTTGATTGCCTGGCGTTCAGACTAAAATGGATGGCTGTTTGGTTCTGTGTGGGGAAGACACAATGGGTGTGAGGCTGCAGCAGTATTTGGGCATACAGCATGTTGCATCCAGGATTCCAGATGATATGTCAGGTGTAAGTGACTTGGAAAGGTTTGTTTTGGTATGGTGAAAATGGGTTCCTCAGCTTTAGAAAGTTTATCAGTCATCTAATGTGGAATTTCTATATTTTGTGGATCTGTTACAGAGGTAGTGTTTCTTAGTCACCTAATGCAGAAGAACTGAGCAACTTCCCTGTTTACAGATACCTCCTTATGTTAACCAAAACTAGAAAAATGAAAATAGGAATCATCCTAAAAATTCTGATGTGATAGAAGAAGGTGTATCTGTAGTATCATGAATTATACCTCTTTCTGCTTTTCCCAGTAGACCCTTCTTAGCACTACGTCAGCATGTGAAGTGCTGCCTTATTTTGGTTCCAAATTCTTCCTTCTTTTGCTTTCTAATTTTCCTTAAAACTTGGGAATTTTAAGAAAACTCTGTTCCTTTCTTGTGAGTATAAAGTGCTAGAAAAAATTGTCTCTAAAATAATACACACAAATGGAGCTTTTCAAGGACGTTCAAGGTTCCCCTGTCCCTGCCCCCACCCAAAGGTGGTATATTGAAGGACAGCATGTATCTGAAGCCTTGTTAAATAGTTTCAAATGTTCAGAAGCCAAGGATTAACCACAGCTGTACAGTTTTCTGCTCTGTCCGCTGGTGTTTGTGCTGTTCCTCCAGACTTCAGGCCTATTTGTAGCAACATTCTGAATAATCCTAGCTGTAGTTGGTCATGTATTGCCAGAAGCCTCTGTCAGTTGTGGAACTGCAGGCTGATATTGAATTTACTTGATCTTTCTAGCTAGAGTTTTTAACTCTGCATATCTTGATGTTGAAGACCTGCCATACTGTAGATAAACCAATTACTAACAAAAACAAAGTAAAAGCATAAAAAAGCATGCTTTATGATTATTCCTGCTTGTTTCTGCGTATACTTTTGTTTTGCTGTAATGGTGATCAAAAATGACAAAACTCAGGTGGTAGTACATTTTGTTATTTACAAAAGAAACACCAGCAGTGCCACTTAAGGGTTTATTGTCCAGTTACCATATTACATGATCTGTGCTCAAATAACAACTTTTGTCAAAATCCTGGTGTCAGTCGGTTGTAGTTTGGTTGTAGAAGGAGAAGCAGCTGCTTATAGTACATAAGAATATTCCTATTATTACAAATGACTGAAAATATCTAGAAGAAAAGGAAGAACTTTATTCATCCTCACATCAGACAGTACATGTCTGGGAGCAGGCACCAAAAGCAGTACAGGTGCACTAGTCCAGCACTCGCCAGGACCAGGGCCTTTTAGCACTTCTTCCGTACTGTGATGTCTGTTCTCAGAGCTAGCTCTGGATGTTTTGTGGGGCTCTTGGATGTGTACAGAAACCTAAGGGTTCAGCTGTATGTGAGTGGAGGGGTGATGAGGGCAGGGGGGAGAGATACCTGTGAGGTGCAGGCAAGGTGATGTGTGCCGTAGTGTATTTTGTTCACTTTTGGTGTAGTAAGTGATGCAGAAGAACAAAAGGTGTTGACGTGACTTAACTGCAGTTAAGTATGGGTTGTTGTGTTTCTGAGTGGAGAGATTCTGACATATTTATTTCCTTGACAAATGCACTGGAAAATCCATACCAAAGTTTTGAGAGTTACTGTTTGGAGAGGTCACGACAGCCAGGAGAAATGGGTCCTAGACAATGCACAAAGCATTTTGAAATGGAGTAGTTACACAAGGCAAAGCTACTCAAAATCTTTTCAAGTTCCTTTCTAAGGAAAAGGATATCAGTCAGTTGCTTGCTCTGTCACTCAGTCCTTTCTTAGCAGAGAAGAACAACTTCATTCTGTTGACTTATTCTGATAAGATTGATGTGATGTGTGTAAAGTAACACACGATAAAAGTATATTGCTGTTGAGATAGCTGATGAGAGCAACGGAGGGAAAAAGAGATGGGGTAGTAAAAGTGGGATTATAAGTACCATTCCTGGGATGCAAGGGGAGATGGCCAGTCACAGACAAGTGCTTTGGTCTGTAAGACTGCTGTCAGCTGTTGCCAGGAAATTTGTTTCAGCAAAGCAGGTTTGATTTGGTCTCAGATTTAGGTGAAACCAGTGTGCATGTGTGTGCATGCATGCATGGAAGAGGGAGGGAAGTAGGTGAAGTGGAAGGGAACATACAGGGAAGATGAGCAGAAACTTCTGCACTAGACAGAAGTCCCTTCTGCTCTGCTCTTTCATTGCCACCTGTCTTCATCAGTGTGATAACTTCTGTACTAACGGTTTATGTGCTAATAGCAGAGTCAAAATAAAGTCCCAGCAGATTTACCTAGTGAATTCCAGCAGCTCTTCTGGTAACTTGTTTCCTTGACTCTTAGTTCGAAGTTCTGGATGGAATGGGGGTCCTCCACTGCCTCAGCTGTGATCATCATCAGTGTTTAATCCTGGTTTACAATGGGCCCATTCTGAACCATTTATTTCAAATTTTGTCATCATCTTAATAGTATTGCAGTGATAATGCAGTAGTTTAAAGCATCAGTAGCTCTTCAGTCTTTCTGTCTTTTTTATGTAACACTCTTATTAATGGTTAGTGTTACAGGTTATGGGTTTCCGTATGTGCCCTGCAATTTAGTTGCTTGGTAAGGCACATCTGTAGGTCTCAATTATTAAAACAGCACAAGGGTGTGATGACAGATGGCATAGTGATGCCAGATTGCAGAAGGGTTGCACTAGTGTGTCACTGTCACATTATTTGGGTACAGCCTTCAGAAGCTACTAATCAGTTCCCTTTCACTGCCCAGAATCTGCAGGCATGTTGTCCTTTGGAAAGCACTTGGGAAAGGAGACAGGAGAGGTTTTCTATCGTTGCAACTTTCTAGGCCATCCTGGCTGAGGTAGTCATCATTTGGTTTTTATTAATTCATCGGGGAACTGAGTGGTTTTCAGCTATATATAGTGCATGATGAAGTCAATATTTCAGCAATTTGAGGTTTGGCAGAAAAAAGGGTTGACATCTTTTATTGACTAAATTTGTTAGGAGCAGGGCAGAACTACAACCCATGAGTTTATTTTTAAAATATGGAAAGGTTTATTACCATGTTGCTGAAATCTTTGTTGTTGGGCATGAGAAAGAGTAAAACTGTTTGATGTTATCCTTGTTCTCAGTACTAAAAATGAAGATTGAGATATGAGAATGAAGCAATGTGAGCATGGGTTTTTTTTAACAAATCTTGTTGAAAAGTGACTTATTTATGACAAGTACGTATAAAAACTCAGAGTTTTATATATTGTCTTCTCTCTGAAGTATTTGATATTTAGGGAAAAGCTCACCTATATTGTGAAAAGAGTACAAAATATTTAATTTGTCTCGTGCTATGTATGCTTGTATCACGTACACTCCTTGTCCCCTGGTGATGTCCCAGTTTAAAAGAAGCAATAGCTATTGTGGGGCTAGATTATGAATTGTCAGAAAATCCAGGATTGCTGCTTAATTCTCATTAGCTAGGTATACTTATTCTGGTCAATGTGTTGCTCATTGTTCAGGTTATTGGATGTGAATTATCTGTTATGTCATATAATTTAATGGAAATAATAATTTCTGTCTTCATTGCACTGCATAGATGGCAACCTGTAGTTGTATTTCATAGATTGTCTTCAAGTTTTCAAAAATTTAGTGGTATGCAGTGATGGGACATGTGGGAATGGTTCAAAGCTGCATCAGGGGAGGTTCAGGCTGGACACTGGGAAACATTTCTTTACCAAGAGTGTAGCCCAACACTGGAACAGGCTTCCTGGAGAGATGGTCGATGCCCCATGCCTGTCAGTGTTTAAGAGGCCTTTGGATAATGCCCTTAATAACATGCTTTAACTTCTGGTCAGAGCTGAAGTGGTCAGGCAGGTGGACTAGATGATCATTGTAGGTCCCTTCCAACTGCACTGATGACGGTAACAGGCAAAATAGCTCTGTTCCAGTTGTTCAGCAAAACTAGGGGCTTCTGCTGTTCACTGTATTTGTTCATCAGAAAAAAAAGCATTTTAATAAAGTTCTTCTCTTACCCTGTCAGAATAATTGCTTTCCTAAATAGAGCTAAATGTCAGCTGAGTTGTGATACTCAATCCACTGTGTTTTAGTTTGCTTAGACAAACAGAAAACCAGTGTAATTTCTCCTGTTTGGGAAGCTACTGTTGTAACCCATGGGAAGAGAATAAATTAGCTTTATTTATTTATTTATTTAATATCAGAAGGGGCCAACCTGCTGTAAGTAACACGTTTTATTTGTGCTGCTTCATTGCCTATAACGGCAAAATGCCTTGAGGCCTAAAATACATTAAAGTGGTGTTTTTTTTCAAAATGACACTGTGGCTTCTGAAAAAATAGTTGAGCAAAGTTACATGCATCAGTTTTTTTTCCTTTGTGAACATTATGCATCAGTTCATGAGCAGTGTCTACATGAAGTGATTACAAAAATGAAAGATGAGTTTATTACTGGACTAGCCATTTTAACAATAAGCAGGAGGAGAAATCTTTTGTGCTTCTTTGTGGCAGATGTCTAATATTGTATTCTGCAGTGCAGCTGTAGTTACTGTAAAGGGTGGCCAGTTAGACTACTCTCCTAACAACTCAGAACTAGATTCTGCATTACCTCAGTCACTGGTGCCCAGATATAATGTCTGTTTGTAATTGGTGAATGTTAAAAGACAAACAGAAGATCAGCCTTATCTCTCTTCTCACCCTTGGTCAATTGCAACAGTTTTCCCTGTTTTTGTAGGTTCGGCTTTTATAGTACTTTATACCAACAGGGGGCAAGAAATTTTTTTGCAATCCAGAATGATTGTATTATGATTCATCTGTTCTGCTTGTCTTTATATGTAAAATGTTTCTGGTTTAGAGGTTGACTTCTCTTCACAAGACTGTTGAATTTATCTTTGTTGTATTGATATCAGTTTTAAAATAGTATGCATGTTGATCTGTGCTGATCTAGCAGTATTTTTCTTTAATGTCTTCTGATACTTTTCAGTGAGATCCTCTGAGACTCCTCCCGTCTCCTTAAAATGCCAAGAGAAAAAAAGCAGGCCTGTAATAAACTGGCCTAGGAATAAGCTGCTCTCCAAGTCAAGCAGCTTTCCAGTCCACAGAGGAGCTTTCCAGTACAATTACTTTCAAAACAAGAAACGTACTTGCTGAATGACCTAGTAATGGCAGCATGAGATTAATGTGCTCTGCTTGTAAATATGAGATTGAGCTGCGGTTTGGGAAAAATCTTTGTGCTTCCTGAAGTATATGATTTGAATGGTGATACTGTACCTGTTTTGTCAAGAAAAACTAGTCATGGATTTTCTTACTGGTTCATTTAGGGGAGAGAAATTTTCTGATAATTGGTATTTTAGTTTCTCAGCAGATCAATAAATCCAATTAAAAAGCTTTTATCAGAAGTACGCCAAGTTTTTGTTTTAAACTTCAAACTGAAATAATCAATTTTTGTGTCATTACCTAGGGATGGTAAGGCACAAACATACAGGGAAGTAGAAGGTTTTGTCCACAAAAGTTTAAGGTGAGACGTGATCTCATATAATGTGATGACAGTCACAAGCAAACAGCAGAGGAGGACAGCGAGACAAAAGCAGAAGAATAAACAACCATCAGCTACTCCGTACAGTAATTGCTGTTTCTAAGGAAGCTACTTGGAAACTGACATATGTGATATCTTATGTAAAACTGTGATTAATTTGTTTCCTTGCCTGTCAGTGAAATATGATATATGGAAAATATGTCAGACTTTTTCTTCAAGATGGGAAAGATACTGCTAAGATAATGATGGACTTTTTGATAAAGTAAGGAAAACTGGATTTTAATTTGAATGAAAGCTGGCTTTTCTCTCCAAGGTGCTTGTTTTTCAAAACTGGACCATATAAAAGGGAGCTTCAGCCAGTGGAGTACTAGATCTGTCACTGGGCTTGGGATATATTCATTCATTACGCTCTCCTATCTGCCTACAGGTTCTCGATGCCTTCTCTAGGATCCATTTTGTGCCAGCAGGGTGAGTTAATCAACTTGAGCTGCTGGAAAATGAATCCATTTCACTTGGTCACAAAATTGCTTGATCTAATGCATGGGAAGAAAGCCTCTCTTGAGAGAGATTGAGAGGGATCTCACATGACTGTAGTCTGATGGTTAGGGCGTTTAGGTGGGTGATAGCCAATGTTATTAAATTCCAGCTCAAATTTGGCAGAACAAGTTGCGTTTGAACTTATCTCAGCTACATTGTAAGATTGTTCTACAGTGGGATATTGCATTTAAAGTGAATATGTTACCACTTTCTGTTCATTTTCTCTGATGTCCCGAAGGGTGGGCATACACCAAGCATTCCTGCCTTACAGCTTTGCCCAGGGTGCCTAGGTGAGAAGATGCTTTCTTTGAAAGTACTGAGAGGGTTTGAACAAGAGGTGGGGTTCAGAACAGCTCTGTGGTGTCGAGTATCTGAAACCTGGATATCTGGAAGGCTTTGTTGGTGGAAATCAAAATGCAGACTTCACCTACATTTAGATGGCACTTGGCCAGGGATGCTGAGGGTTTTGATGTCGGTATTGGATAAGAGTTCCTCCAAGTTGAGCTGTGTCTCATTAAATTCCTTCAGTGCTAAGTTTTAAGACATGACCTTGAGCCTAAAGGCTGTGAAGAATATTATTTGATAAATAGCAGAATGATTTTTTTGTTCAGTTTGGTTGAGAATATTGCATAAGGACTTGTGACAAAAGAGAAAGAATAGGTACGAACATGAACAGCATCTCATCCCAGAATCTGGATCTTCAGTATAACAAAAGCATAAGTGCCTGCAGAGACGTACCAGATACACAGGTCACACTTGGTTTACACTGCCTCCCTCACCCAGAGATTTTGCTTAGGCAATGTCATCTTTAGTTTGTGTCAGGAATTTGAAATGTTGAAATGACCCTGTCCTACAAAAGACTTTCAAAAATTTGATATCTGTAATCTTTCATCAACTGTTTCTCACCTGTTTTGGCCTGTGGCAGACTCATAAGATAGCAAAAAAAAAAAAAAAATTGGTGTCACATTTCTGACCCAATCCTGACAGGATATATTTTTGTAGTCTGTAGTGTTACATAGCACTATCATATCACTTCTAAATAGCTGTAGTCTTTGCTTTTGTGTGCTGCTGTAGTATCTGACATTTTTAATATTACTGTTTGTTGTGCAGTCAATGTTCTGCTAAAATGAAGGAGTTGATGTAGTTTATCATGTGTATTTTTGGTCAAAGGAGAACTTGGGAGATTTGAAGTGGAAGGTTCAATATTTTTATATGTAGAATGCTATGAATTATTTGTAAAAATGAAACAACACAGCTTTTCCCTCTCCTGTGATCTAGCAGCAGCTTGACAGTACATGTGTGCAGGTGATACACAGAATTTATTCCAGAGACTTTCCAACCAAGAGCTTGCATGACTGTGATAACCTGGGAACCCTCTTGCCCCTGAGCTCTAATATTCTGTTTTTCAGTCTCAGTGATTCTCTTTCCTTGCCCCTCCTCCCCACCCACACATCTTAAGTTTTGTTTGCAATGTGTGGGATTTATCTTAATTTGCTTTACTTTCTGAGCTTTATTACTTCAACTGTAGGTTACCTGAATGAAAATATGGTGAGTGGTTTAAATGTACGCTTATATTTAAGATGATACTTGCTTAATATACATGATTCATATTTTTACCATTCCTCCTCTTCTTACTTTTTCCCCAGTAGAAGTTAAAAGTTGCATTGACAGTGAAACGTTCAGCCTCTGGTGGTCCTAGACTGAGACATGGAAATCGTGGTCTTCCTATTTTAGAGTGGTCCTGTCCTGTGATGCCGCTGTGCACTTGTAGATTTACTGCAGGTAATCTCCTCCCTGTCTGCAGCTGCAGACAAACTTGATTTACATTGAGTTCTGTCTGTATACTTATTTCATTTTTTCCCTCCTCACGTGGTTGATTCAGGCAGAGAAGAAACACAGATGAAATGGAACAATATCATTTTAGCAGGCAACTGAAGAAAAGCTAATTAACGTTTTAATTGTTTTGAATTTTAAGTGGCTTCTGCTTATTCACTATGGGTTGAAGAACTCCCTTCTACGCCTGACCTGATTACATTAATTACTATTCTTAGTGTAGACTGCTTCTATTACTTGGAATCAATTTTTGTATAAGGTTAGATCCTCAGCTGGTGTTAATGGGTGTCTTTCTGTGATGCACAAGGCAGAGGATCAGTTTATACCTGCTCAGGATTTGGTCTGGGTTTGGTATCATGAAGTCATGCTCTGGGGATACAGGTAGCATAAGCAAGGGTAAGGCGTTTAGTTCTACCAGTCAGGAATTGCTGTCCGAGGAGTCCCTTTGTAGTAGGCATTCAAACCCATTAAATGTAGTTCTGTTTGACTTCAGAGTTCTCCATAGGCAGGTGAGTCTTCTTTGTGCTCATCTGGAAGTACTGCAGCCTTAGCAGTCCCCTGCAAAGTTTCTGTCTGAACTGGGGGCCTAAAAAAAACCAAAGGGTCTGTGTCCAAGTGCTCTGAAGAGCTTGTTTTGATAGACTGTTAGGCAGTGCCCAGCAGTTAGATTGGGATCCCTACAAGAAACTCAGAGAAGCTGTCTTTTACATCACGTGATGGAAGAGAATGTGGTTGTATCTGACTCCCAGCCCATCATGTTATAAGAGGTAAAAACTGTAATCTAGGAGTTGGGAGATGTTGGTTCAGTACCTTCCTGTACAGAAAATGTTGCAATTCTCATCTCCTGCCTCCTGTCAAGCTAGAGTCTTTTCTAGATAGTAATTTTGTATGCTTATTGTTAAAGGTATGCTACTGTAAAGGAAAAAATTAAAGATGCAGTGGTTCTAGAAAACACATGAGTAAACATGAATCTGTCACCTAGGAACTAAGAACACAGATGCTTATACTTCTTTAATTGTTCTGGGTTTTTGGGGGTAGGGTTGTTTCAGGCATTTTGATTTTGTTCTGTTTTGGGTTTTTTCCCATAAAGAGTGCATAATGTGAAATGAAGCAAGAATTGGCTTAGGGAAGAAATCTTTGTTCACCTTTTTGTGCATGGTGATACTGAAATTTTTAGTAGCATGCAGGAAAGAAAATAGAGACTGTGCTGAAGGAAAAGCTTGGTTGCAGGAAATAGCTGTCTTGTTGTTCCAATACCAGTTTACAAGACAGGTGACATAATCTTTGTTTCTTTTGTGTGTTAAGTTCCATACACTAATAAAAATGAAAATACATTTCTATTTAATTTATGACATCACTGAAGTGCTCTGTTAGGAATTGGTGCATACATGTGACATCAGATGCATGTGTAGCCAATTAATAGTCAAAGCTATCACCTACTTAATAATAGCTTTTTCTATGTGTGTTTATTCCTGTGTTAATGCTAGAGACTTGTCCACTTCATTTACTCAACATATCTTCATTCAGAAGAAGAAATATTATATACTCACATCCAACTTTCAATGTTATCATTATCACTTTTATAACAAAGTCATGAAAAGTGAGGACTTGTTTACCTATTTGCCATGTAAATGTAGGTAGTTTTTGATAACTGTTCTTACATATTTGATTAGGATGTGATACCAGGATGTGATATATTTTCCTGTGTGTGTGCATTATCTAAAAGTAGACAATTTAAGTAACAAACCCTGTACGATTTAATAATCTTTGCCATCAAATGAAGCTTGTCCTGTCATGGATGAATAGTTTTCTTTTCTAAAGTATTTTGCTGAAGGCAGCCTGTTTAAGTTGTCATTTTAATGTGTTTCAGCTTGGTGTTTGTAAAAGGTAGAGGTCTGCAATAAACCTTTTATTTTTTTTTCCCCCACTTCTATGTGGAGAGCTACCCATTTAGATGAGGCTTTTCTTTTTTTTCCTTTCAGTATCTAGCTTCTCAAATTTTTATGTATTTTTGTATTGCATTTTATTGGAGAGAACATATTGCTGTCTCCTTGTTTAGACTATCAGATTGCCTCTCTTACCTGTGTCATGATTAACAGCCTTATGGCAATTTCTTTTGCTTGCATATAGGAGACAATATTTGTAACATTTGTATTTATCTCTGTTTTAATATGATTTAGCAGTGGAAACTAGGCGAAAAAAAGAAAAAAAAAAAAATCATACCCCCCCCCCCCCAGCAACATGTGACAAGCCAGCTGCTGACTGACAAACTGTAAAAGACTTCTGAATTACCATTGATTTATTTTTACAGTCCACCTCTTCCTCCTCCTGGAGAAACTTGGAGATAGTCACCTTTCTTTTCAGCTGTAGGATTATGTATTATTCCTAGCCTTTTATATCTTGATAAAGTGTCCTGTAGGTGATCAAGGCAGCCCAGATACAGGTTTACTTGCTGTTTGTGCTGCTTTGCACCATTCTGAAAATGCTGGAGCATCACTAAGCAGCTTGATGTGCCTCTTCTCTGGGGTGACATGTTCAGGTATCTTCTACCTGCCCCCAAACCTGCTCTTTCTGTAGCTATGTCAGATGTTCTGGCCATACTTACTTTTCAATATAATTAGCCAACACTGAGTCCCAATTTAAAAAAAAAAAAAGAAAAAAAGAATAGCAATGTAGAATACCTCAGTAAATCTGCCTTTGCACCACAGTAGCAACTGAGAGAAGCAGGCAGACTTTGGGGCTTGCTAGCCACTGCCACTAGTGTTCAAACTCATCATTGACTTCCAGCATCTCTCTTCACTCCAGACGCTAGAGCAAATTCCTTTCCCTGGTGTTACCAGTTGTAGAAGTGCATGTGCTTAGGCTCAGGCAAACACGGCTCCTTTTTCTGCAGCTGGTTTTTCCAGTGTGAGTGCAAGAAGCCCTCTCATGTGCTTCCATCCTTGCCTGTGTATTGATCCCTCTAGTGCTGAGGTCCTGTTTCAGGTTGTCTGGTGGTGTGATTGTCTGGGGAGCCAAAGCTGGAAGAGAAAATTGGTTCAAGGAGATCTCCACTTGCCTGCAGATTTCTCTAGTGGCGGTTCTGCATCCTTGGCAGGCAAAATTTGGCCTGAAGAAGTACCGCTTACGTTGGTTGTTGCAATTTAATTATAATGGAGCAAAAAGATCATTCTGTTCTTGGTAACAATTTTTATTGCTGGTAATAATGCAGTAGACAGAGCCAAACTTAATTTTGGTCTAGAGTTTTTATAGGAGTGGGGGGGAACTGCAAGCGCTTGGTATGGAGAACATTGAAGAACAATAAACAATTCCATGCTGCAATTTTTTTAGAAAAAAGTACAGAACTTAATTTTGAAGAGGAGTTTCACGTGGAAATATGATGGTAGATAGCCTTGGAAATTTGGAATAAAACTAACCTTTTTGGTTTTGACTTGGAGTACATTTAAGTGAGAATTTTAAGAATATGGAAGAGTGATAAATAGGGACAGGCCAAAGCTACTATGTATTGAGAAACAGAAGGTACATAGATTAAGACTTTTTTTTATCCAATGGCCTATGAGGATTTGTTCTGAAGGCTGTACATTTCATCTCAATACATTCAAAATCATTGCATTTTTAGGTCAGAGCTGAACTGTAGAGTTAGATTAATCTCCCTAATATATTCCTTTGTGAATGTTCATTACAAAGCTTTAGGAAAAAGGATTTGGCTTGTAAGGAAGAGCTGAACTAAAAATATCAGAGAAGCAGTTCAGTCTTGTAGATAACTTGCACTAGATAGCAGTTATCTGTTTTTTTTTTCCCCCCATTTTCATAGTTATTTAAGCATTATGAATTTCATGTAGCTTTATTGTACCACCAGTTATAAAGTTCTTTTGTTCCTCAGAATTTCAGAATCTCTGGTTTTGAAGGAAGTCTGCTTTCGCTTGCATGAGTGTTTTTCCTCCCAAACGTGCATGGGTTCTTTAGCTAGTTTTTAGGGTGTCACCACTGTTGCTGAAGTGACACGTTGCGGTGAATGATTCATTCTCTCTTCCCCTTTTTATTTATGACTTAAACAATCTATTTAAAAAAAACAAAACAAAAACAACCCACACCTTTTTTTTTTTTTTAACTTAAAATGTCATCTGATACATTATGCAAATTAATTGCAAAGGGAAGCAAGGTAAGTTGCATGCAGGAGTTGCTGAGGTACTGAAGCGCTTGCCTACCTAAATACGTTATTTCCTGTTTACATCTAGTCGATTACTACCGAAGAAAGCATAGTAACCACTTAAAGTATATTTGATACGTTTTCTGTTTGCATTCTATGTTATTATGATACTAATTAATGAATATGGTAATAATATATCAGAATGTAGAGTTTGGGATCATAGGTTTTTTATTTTTCGTTGATGAGCAATCAGATACTTAAGAGTATGGGGTGAATGTTGCAAGTAATAAATATCAAGTATCATGGAGTTTTTACGCATTCTTTTAAGGTAACATTACATGGCAAATGCAGTGGTAATGGATTGCAGCAGGCAAAAGGAAAAATTATTAAGAACTTTTTTTTAGGAGAAATTTTGTTTTTAAATAGTTTTATTTCTCCAGGGAAAGTATTTTCAGACTACCTACCCCATTCACCCTCACAGACAGTGGCTCCTTTTCAGTACTGTGAAGCCAGTAACTTTTTACCTTGGACCAAAGATATATGTGTACCAAAAAGCCATGAATGTGATACCTCAAAAGAAAAGTGATTTTTTTTTATGTATTACACCAAGCATATGCATGTGATATTCATTAAAACTCAGTATGTTTGATGCTGAATTTGAAAAACATACCATATAAAAATTCTGTGATAGTATATGTACTGTCTTTATTCCCAGTGACACTGTGATACCTGTTTAGACGTGCAACACTTTTTAAATAGGGGTGGTTTGTTTAAGTTCTAACACCCATGTTTTAAGGTTTCAGTAGGAGACCTGATTTTGAGAAGTGTTCAGCAATTTGTATTATAAATGGAGCTGATGAGGGCTCTGAATGTAAATAATCAAGCTTCTTGTTTAAGCGCTGAAATATAGACATGTCCGACTTAGGCATTCATTTGAAAAACACCAGATCTTGTATGTAATTTGTGCTCATTGTTAGGCAGTACTTCTGCTTAAAAAGAAAAGTATTCTTAGAAAATTCTGTAGCTGATCCAAAAGATGTTTTTTCCTGCCTTGGAATTTTAACCCGGAAGATAAATTGGCAGCCCTTGGTGCTAGAAGGGGTTGCACAGAGATTTTTAATTTTTATTTTTTTTTCTTTTAATGCAGCTAACTGTTTAGTGAAAAGGCAAAGCAGTAATGGATAGAAAAATGAGGAATTATCTCAGCGGTTTCGTTCATATACTTCATATAATCATAAGCTTTACTCAGTTACTAGCAATGTTTCCGTCCTGTATTTGAAGGGAGATTATGTTATGAGGAAAATTACCTTTGGAGCAGCTGCTCAAATTAATGTATTGGAACTGCAGCATAGAATAAGAAGTCAAAAGCTTGTGGCAGGAGGGTGACACACAGAGTATAATGGTTTCCAGCGTTACATCCATGACATTTTTTTGTACCTGGAAGTTCGGGTTTTTTATAACCCTGGTAAGAATGGCACTCTGTAAAGTATTACTTAAAATGCCCTTTATTAGAGCCAGCACTCTTAGGAAAAAGGGTAGTATAGGTAATTTTGGATCCCTTCGGGTGCTGGGAACCCTGAATTGTGTGGCACTGGATGGGCCTGCCGTGAGGGTGGGATTCTGTCTGTGGAAAAATTACATGACATTTTGGTCTTCTGAGCCCTTAAAGAGTTTTTTTGAAAGAAAACAACATTTCTGTTGTCAAACAAAAAAGGCTGTTCCCATGAGAACCTGTTGCTGCGCTGTTAAAGACGAGGCCAGGCAGGTGGTGTAATCGCCGGTGCAAGGTGAGAGCTGCCTGCCGGCAGCCCCGCTGCTGCCAGCCGTGCGTCAGGGGACACGCAGGGCACACGCCGAGGCCACGCAGGTGAACCCCACTCTGCACCGCTGACTCCTGGGGGTACAGTGGTCTTCCAGACAGGGTCATCACGCATAGGAGATGCCATGCATGGAGGTGATGTGCTCTGATGAGGCTGTTTGTTAACGCCTGCCCTGGGCATCGCCTTGGGCCTGTCTCATCGGTCCGAAAAAAGTAGGTGGCAGGGGGTAGATACTCGTCGATGTTGTCAGCTTTCCGTTTCACTTTAGTAGATACACTTCAGTGGAACAGCGTTTCACTGCTGCAGTGGTACTGACTTTATTTTTTTTGCGAAAGTATCCTTCAACAGCTGAAAGAATCATGAGTGTTGTTTAATGCTGCAGCAGGGAGAGGAGGGCAGAGACTTTCTTTCCCCACTCCGTGCATCCCAAGCTGTTTCCTCCTCTTGCTACAGCTTCCATTTCCATTCAGTCTGGGAGAGGTCTCTGTGTTCCCATACGTGAGTGACCACCAGGATCCAGCCAGCGCTTAGGGGAGAGAGGTGTGAGAAAAATCCATCTGGCCTTTCCCCTTTCCCCCTGTACTCTTCTGTCCCTCCTCTGCTCCCTTCTTTTCCTCGCTTTCCCAAAACCTTTGTGAAGAGTGCATAGTTTACTTTGAGCTGGTGTGAGGATGGAAGGGGAGGAAGGCTAGATTCAAGCCTTGGTATACTTTGTGTGTGTGCATGCAGCAAGGCCAGTGCGTTGGGCAGGTGTTTTTCCTCCTGTTGTATTTTCTCCTGTCTTCCTCTGCAGGGCGGACCTTCAGATCCAGCACGGCGTATCTCCTGTCTGGCACAGACCAAGCTGGGTATAACAGGACCGGGTCCCAGAGGGTGTCTGTCTTGGGGGGCCTGGTGAGGAATGGATTTTGCAGGGGGTTGTGAGGAAAACTCCTTGCTGGCAGCAGCTCCCCGGGAAGGGAGCACTCTGGTGTGGGGTGCGGAGGGCGGACTGCTGGGTGGGCGATCCCTCCTGGGGGTGCTGGGCTTGGGGTCAGGATGGGACCATGTATGTATGGGGAAGAAAAGGCAGTGTGGATCATCAGGGAGCCTGTGGCGGCGTAGCCCAGCAGGAGCTGATGCAAGGTGGGGCCAGAGAGCAGGCATGTCCTTACCTGTGTTGGTGTGTAGAGCAGGTTGGAGGAGCAGGTTGGAGGACCGTTTCATAATGAAAAAAGAGAAGCGCTGTTTACAATCTGAGTTTCTTCTTTGCACAGTCTGGTGTGGCTCTTCCGAGGCTTGACATGCTTTTTAAGCATTTTCTTTTGTTTACCACAGGGGGGCTGAAGGGTATCCTTCCTGCTTGCTGATCAGCAATACCTTGAAGCACTGATAGCTCTAACATGGGATGTGTTCATCTGCACCAGCTCTAATACTGCATGGGAAGTTTTGAAAAAGTTCTTGTGGGGGAGCAGGAGGGTCTGAATGTAGAAGAGGAAAGGGCAGAGGAAGAAAGAGTCAAAAGGAATTACTTGTGTGTTTCTTCCCTCTAGATTTCTAGGTATATCCTCAGCTATTCTCCCCTTCCCTGGGATGCCTGCCTACAACAGGACTTCTCAGTATGTGACCAGAAATTGATTTTTAGAAGAAATGAGTTGGTACAGGCATTCCTGTAGGAGAGCAAGGTAGACTTTTACATGGCTCTAATAGCATACTCTAAATAAGTAAGAATGGAAACAAAAGGTTACTGAATCCTACTTACTACACTTCTAAACATTTATGTTGTCATTATCTCATTTTTGAGGAATCCATATTCTGATTTAAAAAAAGCACCTCTGTTAATCCAGACTTTTGGCTGTGACTCTCAGTTACTTAAAGTCTTTAAAATTCAAGTCCTGCTGTTTTACATTACTGTGATGGGGTCAAGCTGCTGGGATGATTTGTGTCAGTTTGTGGTGAACTCTTTGCACGTGAGGAATTGCTGGGTGCTCAAGGCCCAAGGCATCATCAGCCATTAAGTCTGTAGCACAAGAGATGTTTGCAGAGAAAAAAAGGTGCATAGGCAGCTGTGTATCCTGGCAGACCCGGCTTTCCTGAATACTCTTCTTGTCCTAGAAATCAGGCTGCAACTTGATCTTAAGACTGCTTGGAGCAGCAGTGTGGCTGATGAGGCTTGCCCTGAGCCAGCGTGGTATAAAGTTATTGATTTGCATGTCCTTTGACAGATCCTGTAGCACATTCGGCTCACCAGTCAGGAGAATCTGGTCTTAGAATTTACTGTATATTTAAAAGTCGTTCTTGCACCCTCCAGAAAATGTAAACTCATGCTGTTTACGTGGAGGTTACTAGCTTGTGGACTAGCTGCTTTGTATGTGCATGCAAGATAATTGTTAAAGCTGTACTGTGGAGCACACTTTCACTGTGTTGGTGGTGCTGAGAATTGTCAAGTTTCTTACTGTTACAAAAATGGAGCATTCCTCTTAAACATTTGTTACATGTTTGTCATTGAGAAGACCAAACAATTTGCTGGGAAGAGTCACATATCAAGACAATTACCTAGAAACACATGGAGCAAAAGTGCTGTCCTGTTACGGGATAGATTTAGACTTACAGGAACCACTGCAGGCACTGTGAGTGCTCTGAGAACTAATCTGGGGGGGGGGGGGGGGGAAGGTAATCATGCATTGATCTTGAAGTGCAATGTTGTATTGCAGTCCTTGAGTGTTCATGAATGACTCGTGCTTCTTAGAGCTACAAGCTTAGAAACTGTGAGACGGAAACTAGTGTTTTATTTTGGATGCATTCTGAGGCTTCCTTTTGACTGTCAGGAAATACTCATTTCTCCTCAATCTTCAGACTCAAGAGCACAATGGTTATTAAAAAATTCAAAATGTAATGGAAAGGATGTTTTTTAACGTAAGGTTTAATATTTCACTGTGATGTATTGCTTCTAGGAGCTCTGAAGAAAACCTCAGAATATCATGAGTCCTGTGATAAAAATGGAGGCATCTTTAACACTTAACAAACATGTTGGTACATATGATCCTGTGTGTTACAGTAGAGGAAATTCCACAATAAACTCTGTGAGTAAATGAGAGTAGACAGACTGAAGGTGTTTCAGTATCTTCTCTAAAGATACTCATGAAAATCTTACGAGTGAAGTGAAGCTAGTGTGCAAGTAGAAAGCATTTAGTGGAATGAAAATGAAATACAGATTGGGGTGAACTTTCAAATGCATTTTTTCAGCTTTTCATGCTAGAACTCTTTTTCTCATCTGGCATAACCTTTAAATTGGAGCTGTCTCAGCTGTGTCTTTGTTCATAAAAACAATAATAATGTTCTAAGGATGCACATACAAAGTCCTCATGCAGCTACTGAGGTTTTCTGTGCCACCAGCTACTGTACATTGCTCGTGGGGGAGTTCTGGCTTCCCAGCTGTCCATATGGCGCCCACTGCACCGCACCTGGGAGGTGGAGTGGTTCAGGCAGCCTAGATCCTTGATTCATTTGCAACTCTAACCTGAAGGCATTGCCAGGGCTCCACTCTTCACACCCTGATCCTTGGGTTGTGGAGGGGGTCAGAAAGGAATTGGAGGTTTCTGAGGGGGGACAAAAAAGTTTTAAAACACACACATGGTAGAGGATTTCCTCAGCTAAGGAGGAGGAGAGGTGAGAGAGGGTGAGGGATCTCTGGTTGACACCCTGTTCATAGGAAATCTCAAAAGTATTTCTAAGTAGTTTTCCAAATTTTCCTTCTGCACAGTGGTCTCACATGCTTAAGCACATGAGCACGTTATTTAAAGTCCTGTTAAAGTGCTGGCGTGAAGTTCATATAGTCCTTCAAACTGACGATGTTGATATGTCCAAGGTCAAAGGTTAACAGCCACTTTTTCTGTCTCTTGGGTGATTTCTGAACACAAAGCTACAGACCCTGCAGATAACTGCTTAAGTTAAATATTTGCAATCATTAACTAAACTAACATTAACGAACCATTAGATTATACAATAGTGTTAACTATTGCATTTGATCATGTTAAAAATATCTGAAAAAAGCCAGTTAGGTTCTGAATTTTTTTAGTTCTTGAGGTTTTTGGTTTATTGTGTTTTTTTTTTTCTGAACCAGGTGTTAGCTGTTGGTTGGTTTATCTTGGTTGATTTATCTTAAAGCATGAAATGACTTTCTTAAGAAGGGGACAGGAAGGAAACTGTACTGGAACTATTCAGGTTGAAGTGATTTCTCAAAAGGTTTATGGAGAAAAATGAAACTAATGTTCAGTAAAACTTCTAAATAATGCAAAGATCACAGTGCAGCCATACATAACAATAACGTGAGCTGCAAGGAGTCATGAAACCATAGAGGGATAAATTTATATATGCGAGCATGGCATTTAAAAAAAAAATTATACTGCTGTTTATCACATGGCCTGTATTTTATTTATGTGCTTGCTGGGTTCCCTGCATACTCACAGAGCTGTGCAAATAATACAAGTGAATATGTGGGTATGTATACATATCACGTATGATGCTTCATGCCATTGCACACTTTGTATATAGTCTACACATAACGCTGTAAATGGAAGACCTGTGGTCAGTAAGCGCTGGTAAACCAGAACAGTGGGCATCACAGAGATAACAAAGTCCAAATTTCTGCTGTAAGCTTGTTTTCAGCTTTAGAATTTTTTTTTTAGTTTTAAAAAAACCTGATACAATGCAAATTCTACCCTTCTTTAGACCCGAATGGCTATCCATTGCTTGGAGCCTTGCGGGATTTTAGCGGGCAAACTCATAAGTCAAGTATTTCTTGGGTAAGATCCTGTTAATTTATAAAGAATGCACAGCAGTCTCTTCTGCCCCTCCATTTTGCTGGACAAACTAGGAGCAAAAAAAAAAAAAAAGAGACAATCATCTCCTTACTTATAATTTCAGGCTAGCTCTGCCAGCCACTATTCTTCCAAATCTTTATTGGCTGTCACCTTGGCTTTCTCTTTCCGTGATTGCTTCTGCCATACACACACACACAGCTGCATCCAAATCAGTTCCTAGCTTCTGTGTTTGTACTCAGCCTAGTCATGTGGCATTTATCAAGAGTCCCTAGGGTTGTATTTTTCACAGTTTTAGCTAATAAGTATCAAACTTCTTTTTCATTTAACTACATTGAATGTTGCTATTGCATTTTCAGCTTCACCAAGGCTCCTGGCTGCCCATGGATCACAGGCAGCCACAAGCCTTGTTGAAGCCTTGCATCATTCAGCATGACAATTCCATATGCTTGCAAGTGCAGGGAACACTTGACAAAGCAAGTACCCTAAAGAAAAAAAGCCTACCTCTATATTTGGAAAAAGCACCGTTTTGTTGTTGCAAAACTGGGGAATGAGTACAGACAGCTGCAGCCAGTGAGGTTACTAGAGCGTATTTTATTTTACATTTGCAGCGGGCTGAGGATGTTTTCATGGGTCAGTTAATATAGGTCAGCTAACAGCCACTTATTAAACCACAATAAGTGACTTGTATGTACATCTATGAGAAAAGAGAGAAGGAAGAACTGCTGAGCAAGACAACTTTGCCTATTCAGTTTGAGGAGAGTGAAAGGATTGTTGATGAGGCAGCAGAAAGCGTGGAGTAGGAAAAGGACCAGCAGCTCTGGTGTGCACTTGGTTCCTCTTGCTTCATGCTTTCAGTGAAGCTTGCAGAATGTCTTTTGCTGCCCTTTCCTGGTGATCGGGAATGGGGGAGACAGAGGATAGACTATATCTCAAATACCATCCAAGCAAAATGCTGCTTCTGTTCATTTGTTATTACCGATGTCTGTATAGATATCATGCTTGCAGAGACGAGTGTTAAGAGACTAGAAGGACCAGGGATTGACTTGTTTTAATAGAGAAATGGAGCTCTGAGAAAAAGGCATGAAGGAAAGGGAGCTGCTCAGGTTAGTGGCTGATACAAACTCCTTTTCAGTGTCCCCTTAAACTGGTTCTTTAATTCCTTCTCACTCCTGGCCATTGCTCAGAAACTTCATACAGTAAAAGTAGCTGAATATTTTAGATTTTGAAAACTTTACAAATCACTCCATAGATTATGGTGCCTGTTTAGGCCAAGGACTGAATGAAAGAAATTCACTGAAATCAAAGCAGTAGAACAAAACCCCCAAATTTCTTTACCTGCTTCTTCTGGTCTCTTTTCCCTAGCTTTTGAAGATGTATCTTTTGATGCTGGAAAGGCATATTTCACTTAGTATGTTCCAGGATGGTCTGAGAAAAGGATATATGGTTTAATCTACCAGTCTCTTTTGTGCCTGTAATGCAAGGTTGTTTTGCATTTTTTTGTGCAGACTAATTTTGAACCACAAAGAGGTTGCAGGAAAGGAATGTTATTTTTTAAAAATAAAAATAAACCTTAAACTTTTAATCAGACATAAGAATTTGAAAGTGCTCTAACTATCTCTAGCACCAGGTCCTGGACCTCCTTTACCTATTGAGTCAAAATATTTCTGTCATTTTGTTCCTTTCAAGGTTAAGATGGTTTGCATGTTTTCAGACATTAACAGATTGTTCACATGGTGGAAGAAGGAAAATAATGCCATGTTTCTTATTTTAATTGATACCAGCTGACCATGAGCAATTTTTTGTGTGTATTGTAATCCAAACTAGCAAAATAGATATCTTAATGAGCCAGGTCAGATGGAGGAGCTGATTAGGTCGTGCTGCTCTTTCTGGATTTGAGCTGTTTGTTCAGCAAAATATGGCTGTGTTTCTCCCAGGGGTTTTGAGCAACATATCTGATTTGTAAATTCTGAGGTATTTTCACTTCAGGATCACTAGTTACACATCAAGGGGATATTTTTTCCAGTTACTTTATAAGATGCATATTTATTGTCTTTTATGTGTACCTTGCTTATGTTTGCAGAGTAACGTAGATTGCCATAGGACTAGCTGTAGTTAGTTGCTTTCTATAAATTCTGCTGCACTATTCCAGCACTAAAAAATAATTGTGATGCTTTACAAGGTGACAGTTGATTCTGGCTACCGTATACTAATGTGGAAAGCATGGAAGACATCTGTATTGTATCCATGATTATGACTCATTTGCCTAACTATTCTAATGTTGTGGGTGGTATAAATTCAAGGCGTTAACTCTTGCTTCAGTCTGTCCATCTAGGAAAAGGAGCAGTGAGGTAAATTGTTCTGTCTTGCACTACTCTTTAACCATAGACACGGTAAGGTAGTAATAGGTCAAAATATATTTTCTGTCTTAAAACCCATAGATATTTGAAGCAGCAAAGCATGAAATTGTGAGATTTGGTTCTGTTGAAAATTACTGGTACAGATAATGTATCATGCAGTTCTTGCCGATAAAGCTCAGAGGCTGTTGTGGCGTGGTAAGATAATCAGGGACATAAAAGTTTTCCTGTACAGTGGGGCACAGGACAGAGACGCCCAATGCTATTACAGATTGTAAACATCCATTTACTCTGATACATGCTCATGTTTGGGGCGGGGGGGGGAAGTCCTGCCTTGAAAAGGACTAATGACCTTGTCCATGGCAATTTTTGGACGTCGCTATACTGTCTCCTATTCTGGAGTTGTTGTAGTCCTGCCAAATAGTTCAGATCCTTACACTAGGCTGTGCACATCCTGAGGAAGGTATGGGCATGTCGTAAGAGAGGAGAAACTGGAAGATAGCTTAAGTTATGAGTGTAGACTACCTTCATTACTTTAATCAGAACCTCTAAGTTCTGTGTTTCTTTGGAAAAACAAGAAATGAAAAGATTGGGTTTTATCTGTGCAAGTGGAGGAATGGGTCGGTTGAGTACTAGGGCAATATGGATCCTTCTGAAGTAGGCAGGTCAGTAAGATAGAGAGGTGAAATTTAGAGAACACCTCTGTGAGTGACTAGCTATGGGACTGTTGGTGAGACCCCGGAGGACTTTCTTTTAGCAGGAACCAGATGAAAGAATCAGGGAGTGTGTGCTGCAGTCTGACTACTAGAGATCTTTGGTTTTCTACTGAAGTAGAAAAATTAGCTTTCAAGCTACCTTCAGAGAATGGCATTTAACTTAGTCTTTTAAGCCCTGAAAAAGGCTTATTTGCTTCAGATACTGGTTTTGTAGTTCCTCAATGCCCCTCTGTGCTTTCCAATTGCAAAATGTGTTTCTGGGTGGTGGCTGAGAGTGGTGAAGCACAGAATTTGCCCCTACCCTCTGAGTCCTGGCTACTTGCTTACAAGGAGGGTTTCTGAGTTAACAGAGCTCTGTTGGCTGTGCTGTGGATCAGGATGTTGGGGAGCTGCGTACAGAGCTGTGGAGTGTACCACTGCTGCCCTTGCCTCCTCAGCATCTCCCGCAGCTGGGATGAGTGCTCCCAGAGGAGCCCTCCTGACCTAGACTTAGGTATCTGTTATCTTTCTGCTACTACGGTGTGTCTGCCCAGCAGAGAGGGACTGAAGTGTAACGTATGAGGAGCACGCTCAGAATTTATTGTACAAGTGAGCACGGTCAGTAAATCGTATAAATTGCTTGTCACAGGTCAGCACATACTTCTATAAAAGTATGTTACATAGGTTAGCCGATTATCAAGCAAAAAGTGTCTGCATTTGCTAATGTAAGTTAAGCAAAGCATTACAAATAAGCATTGCATTGCAAATAATTCTTACAATTAAGAAGCTTAACTCCAATGGCAAGCAGGTGTTAGTGCTGTTAGCTTTGTTTACCCTTGGAAAAAGGTGGACACAGTTGTCAAACGCGGGCAGCGTACCAGAGGCAAGTGAGTGTGAGCTGAAGTTGAGGATAAAAATTTTTTCAGAGTGGCCTTGTAGTGAAGCATTCTTTTTCTGATGACTGTATACATTTATTTAAATTAGCATTTCCTCTCAAACTGCACCAGACTAGTTACATTGCAGGTTTTACAGATATCACCAATGTTTTGTTGTTTATTCCCCTTACCCATCTAGACTGGAAAACTTTCCAGAGAGAGCTTTGTTAAAACAAACAGAAAATACCCTTGCAAACCCTTCTGGCTTTCACAAACTGCAGTTTGAAATAATCCCACCTGTTTCCAGTAGGCATAGCATGGCAAACCTGTATTGTCTGGAATTTCAGGTAATTGAGGCTTTTCTGGTTGTAGATTAATTCTTTCTGTTCTTTTCATTACACCAATTGCAAAGTTATGGCAACTATACTTTTAGGTACATATGTAGTAACCAAGGGAGGTAACAAAAGTAGTTGTGATTTTTTTTTAATGTTTTTTAACAAACTGTCTGAGACTATTATGAAAAGTCAGAAATAGGTCTGCATGGCAGAAACCAGAAAGATGCAACTTCCTCAACCACAAAATCAGAATATGTACTGCCAGTGTAAGAATGAATCAGCATAAAAAAGCTCCAGATACCACTTAGGAAATCAAGGCAGAAAGATACCTATGAAGCAAAACCGATTTTTGCCTGTCCATCTTCCCAGTAGACTGAAGATGGGAGCCCAGATGGAGCATTCCCTTGCTGGCTTCTAGACTTCTGTCCTCTGTCTTCATTCCGTGTGAGAATGTTCACACACAGGTGTGGAGTGCTGGGACAAAGTGCAAATGAGCAAGATCAGAACTGGAGAAGAATTTTGCTTTTTTCTTTTGCAACGATAAGATAAAGATCGACAAACATTATCAAGGCATTATTAAAGGATAGGCAGCTTAATTAATGTTGTAAATAAGTCGTCAGTGGAAGGATTATGCAAAAATGATGTGAAAGAAGAAAAGAAGCCACTGTACCTGCTTCTGTTGATTGCATTTTCAAATTTCACGTAAAGCTTTTGGGAAGCTGACATTTTTAACAGTTGCAAACTTTATCTTTTAAAGCTCTCATTGAAGCATTAATCAAGATTTTAGTGGACCACAATTTAATGTTTACTGAATTCTCTGAATAGCTATCCTAGATACCAGTTTCCTTAAAAACTTTTTGTTGTAAAAACTTTGAAGACCAAATTGCTCTAAATTGATATTTACGGGTTCTGGGGTGTTTTCACATGCTTTTTGTTTGATGAAGATCCGTCTAGGAGCAAAGCAGTGGAGGAAGAATAGGAGAAAGTTGAAGAAGCAGAGCAGTCTGGTAGTGTGAAGCACCAAGAAGGAATAGAGGGTAGTAGTGGAAAGTATTCCCTTTTCTATTTGCCAAGTAATGCAGTCTTTCTAGGTGATTGTCAGTGTGCCAGAGAGAGTGCTGTGTTCCTGGTCTTTACACCGTCTCTCTGGGAACGTATTCTTTTAGCCTCCCCCCCCTTCCCTTATTTTTCCCCCTGCAAGGATGAACCCTGTAATCACAGGCTGGGGGGTTGGTTTCAGCTGCTTGGTTTTATCATCTCATGATTCTTCTAGCAAAAGAACTTGAACTCCTGTGCAAGATTTAGCCTCGTTGGGAGGTATGCAGAGAGCAGAAATTTTCTAGCAACACATGGTGACCTTTTCAAAACAAGGCGATGTGTATTAGTCAACTTGAATACAGCATGTTCTGTTCTTGAGCTGCAGCGTTGAAGAAAAACTTTTGTCTGTGCTGGCGGTATTACCTGCCTCTCTGGCAGACATGACTGGGATTTTGTCTGCCTCGGTATACATGGAACAGCCAAATCCTCAGCCAGATACGTGTTTTGTGTCTTAAATCTGTTTGCATGTTCTTTCTTTGAGCAGATGATAAAAAGTAATGAATAGACAGCTACATGTAGAGATGATTAGTTTAGAAGACTAGTTAGTTTGTGACAGCCAGGACTTGATCTAATGGCTGTTACCCATTGCTTTTTTTGTCCTCTGTCCTGTGGAAAGGATTTTAAGCCCTCCTTCACACAGTGTATCAGTGTGTGGATAAAGTCAGTGATAGAGACATTTCATAACTGTAATTTAGAAATTTCCACATTCAACGTGGATACATGTCAGCATTTGCCTACTGTTGAGCCCCACCTGGACGCCGAAGACTCTACATTTACTATTAATGACATTTATTTTCTTTATGCATGGAAACCTATAAGTAGTATGATTTAGCTCAATATCTTAGTTGATGGTCTTGGTTGCAGAGAGACTGAAGACTGAATGACTGTGCAGTCTGACTTTGGAATTCAGCTGGTATGCTGCTGTGCTCCAAACAAAGCACGAGGTGTTACTGTTCAGGAAGAGTATTTCCCTCAGCCCCTTTCCTAAAGAAGACCAAGCTGGGATCATGTTTGTATGCTGGTGGATGCTGTAGTGGTTGCCCAGAGAAGGCTGCTAGTCTGAGGTGCAGAATCCAAGGCAGGAGCTGCAGTTGCTGCTGGCAGAAGCTTTAGAGGAGCTGGACTCTGGGGGCTCTGCGGATGGAGCTTGTGAGGTGTGGGAGCAGAGCAAAGAGATGTTCTTCTCTCTCTCTCTCTGTTCTGAACTTGGGGTAAGGGAGTAGAATTCTAGTTTCTGACATTTAAAAAAAAATTTGTGTCTGCCAAAACTGGGTTAAAAATCTCCTTTTGCCAGTCAGCATATGAATTATTTGCTTGTCATGAATATGGGGTTCTTCATGTTCAGCTATGGAAGTGCTGAGCACTGGCTGATTTGCATCGGTTGCCTTCAGTTACTCTCCTGGAAGGAGAAGTTACAAAATTTCAGTATTGAAGAATATTACCCTATAATCTGCAGGATGACATCAACGCCCCTCACCAGCCCCCCCAGCCTTCTTGTACTAATTCCCGGTACTGATTGGAACTATAAATTTTTTGAAGTGGCATAAAATCAAAATGTGGCAAAACCAGTAATTGAATGCAATGTTTCAGAAAAGTAGTGATTAAAATCTTGATGTTTAATTGCTTAAGTACCATTTATGTAAACTCATGGGTTTATACATAAACCCACATATATGGGAGAAATTTGGTATGTGGGATATATCATGATGACACTGCACAAACTGTATTAGACTTACTAAAGTAAGAACTACTGGGGCAGTTCAGGCTGAAGGTTCATGTAAATCAACTGGAATAATATTGTAAAATCTTAAATTGAAACTTTGTTTGCTATTAAGGGTTTTAATTCTGTTAAAATGCACGAAACATTTGGCTTTTGAAATGCAAATGCAAAATGAGTTTTAGTGACTTTGAATCTGGTGAATATAAGATACTATTACATGGATAATTTCATGTGAAGGGTTTTTTTTATAATTAGGATAATAAAGCCCATGATGTATTGATTTAGCAGGATTAGAATGTATTAAGTAAAAGGAAAAAAAATTTGGCATTTATAATAAAATTTTGGGATAATTACTTTGATAAAATATTTTGCATGTATGTTCAAGTTAAGTAAAGATAATACTGGAACTCAGTTTTCATGCAAGCATTTGATTAAACCAGTAGAATAGTGTATCCCAAATTTACTGGGGGTCATATATACCATGTATGACCAATCAATGAATAGGTGAATATGCTAGCTGTGGGTGGGAGATGCTGGAGTGGTTCTTGGAAGCTGTTCTTACAGGTGATGTCTTAGTACCTGCTTCTGATGTTAATTTAAGCAGTGAATTTGGGTAACTCTTGTTTTTTATGGTACAAATACGACACCCTATAATATTTTCATGTGACCATTTAGCACAACAAAGCCAACAAAAATGAAGAACTTTGATCTTTAATAAATAATTACAATTTATTCTGGTAAATCGTACCAGTCTCCACTAATCTTGGACTCAGAAATTTCTGATCTACAGAGGGGTTATGTTCAAATTGAGTCACCTTTTTTTGATGTGGTAATGCAACGTTGTGAGTTCTTTTTGTCTTTGAAAGTTTTAAGCAGACAAGATTTAGTAAGCAAGAGCAGTAAATTATGGAGGAAATCCTGGCAATGGCAAGGATGAGAATTCTGTCAAAAGGAGGTGTGAAGAAAGGGGAGCAGGGATGGCGAAAGCGGTGTTGCTACAAACTTTGGTAATGTTGAGGCAGAGACTGCTGTATACAGTTTTAGGAAAGCTCCTGCTGGTTGTCCTGAAGGATTTAAAGGGAAAAATTGTAGCTTCACTTTCATCTGCACTATGCTTGAGCAAGAAGCAGAAATCCACAGAACTTATTTCACCAATGAATGAGACAGCTAATCTGCCACTGCAGGGTTTTTTTGCAGTGTAGGATACCTATGTAAAGACAGGAGATTGACTTCCCATGTACCGCACTCTATTCAAAATCTAGGTGCAAGAAATAATTAAGGAATTTATAGAAAAGTGAAAGAATGTTTGCCTTTTGTTGAAGGTACACAGGAAAGTCTCTCTTTTAATAGCAAGTAGTGTCCTTTAGTTCTGGAAAATTGATAAAATAGAAGGTCAGAAAATTCTGTCATACCTTCCAGTACTATGCTTTATTAAATTTCTGGAAGAAATAGAAAAAAAGAGAACTCATGTACTTGAAGATAAATGCCTAAAAATAAGTATGTGTTATGCTAATCTCTTGTGAGCCCAAGAAAAAAAATTATTTTAAAAAGCATAGAGCGTGTTTTTTTTTTTCTTCAAGAATTTTCTTACATGTTAGGAAGCATAGTTTTTACTGCTTCATCTTCCTGAATTATTTAGATTTGAAAACACAAGTGAACACATTTATTCCTAGAACGTAAGTTGTTTGGATATTATGAAATATAAAATAAAAACTACAATTAAAAAAAAAAAGTTTTGAACATATTAAAACCAAGAAGCCAGTATGATAAGGTGCAGGAAAAAAGTGTGTGCCCTAAACTTTAGTGAGCTCTTTTAAAAAAGTAACATTTCTGAACATGCCCCCTCCCAATTTCAGTTCATAAAATCTGACATTAACTCATCTCTTCTAACATGTTTTATGTTTTGTCATTTTGCACATTTTTGTACAGATACATAAGGGCCAAACAAGTCTATGCTTTTGTTGTTAGAAAAAAAATGAGTAAAATTTAAAATCTTTTAGGATTTTGATATGCAAAATAATGTTTGCATACTGCTAACTAATTTACTACTTCCTAATGACACGTCATTGGAAGGGTGAACGCAAACACCTTTCATGTTTTTTGCTTTTTGTTTGTTTGGTTTGGTTTTTAAGGTCAACATGTAGAAAAACAACAGAAAGAAAAATGACCAAGCTTTAAAACAAATGGAAGGGGGCTTTCTCTGAATTCTTCCATTAATGCTTAAAAAAGAACCCCCCTAAAAAAACAAACAACAAAAGGAGGGATTCAAATGATCTGCTTGTACTTGGACTTCTTGCCCCTCAGGCATTAGGGACCCTGAAGACTGGGACATTAACCTGAGAAATAAAAACAGACATTCTTCAGATTGGGAGTACTTGTTAAATTTCTAGCACTGCTTTTATCTGCCTGAATTCCTGTTTTGTATCAGCTCAGATATGTGTGAGCTGAGTCCCTATTTGTTAGCGTTTTTCACATATCAGTGTCAGTTAAGTGCTGAAAAATGTCTGTAATCCCTGTTTCTGAAGCCACAATGTATATTGTTTTTACAATTCCCCCTGAACAAACAGCTCGTTTGGAAGACATGGCAATAGATCCCAGTTCAGCAAACTGTTTGACATCAAAGCATACCTAAAAGTGCTTTAGTGATGCATTGTGTAGAGCTCAGTATCATCTCTTTGTGGAAGACGTTACAATCTGGAACTCTTCACCTGCTAGTAGCCATGTATACACATTTGCTGATAGAGCACATGGCAAGGCGGAATTCTGTATCAGAAAATCAGAATCATATTTGGCAGAGTTTATTATTGTCTTCACCCTTGCATTTGAGTGAACTGTTCTAGAATAAAAAAAAAATTGCATCAGCCAAGCACTGCAGTTATGATTTTGCTCTTTTGCCAGCTGGAAGAAGTGGAAATAAAACCTGATGACAATGTGTCTGCTTGTTTATGAAGACCTTTTTCAGGGACCTAATTTCTGTGTTAGTATTTTTTTTAATATATTTTATAAAGTATTTTTCAGAAGAAAATAATAATTGCAGGACAGAATTTGTGTAGGGAATTTTTCACTCATCGTGTGACTGGACTGCACTGTGTCCAAACTCGGATCTCCTAGGTGGGCTCTTTTGCTCACTTGCCAGGTTTAGCTTATTTGAATGTCACAGCTGCAGTTGAGCAGCCAGAACTTAAGAAGAAGTCAGATTGCTGCACGGAGCATTAATGGCACGGCTTGTACCTGTTTTGCTCTCAAGACAAGCACCACTCAGACAGTGCTGCGGGTATATTTGTAAATTTTAATTCCACAGGCTCAAGCCAACCTTAGTTTTTCTTGCCTACAAGATAAGTGAAAGTATTTACCACGGCTGCAGAGCTGAACGAGGAACGAAGCAGCACATGAACGAAGCAGCTGTTATGAAAGTGTACGAATACATGTGTGCTTCCAGAAGTGTTCTTGGTGCTTTACGGGCACGTATGAAAAAAAGCGTCTTGCTAAGAGGAGTAAGTGGTTTAAATAGGTAAACTGAAGTAATTGCATGATCTGCTTCTGATGAGAGCCTGTGTGAACTTTTCTGTCAGAATATTTCTGTTCATAGGAACTGACTTAATAATGTAATAATTGCTTCTCTGTTCATGTTTAGGGATTTTGGTTGTTTGTTCGTTTTAAATCTTTTTCTCCTACACTTTTCCTGTGCTGTGATAAACCTATTTTGTTTGTGTAGACTCCAGTAGTGCTAAGGCTCTTCTGTTAACAGGTAATGGATTCCTGTGGGAAGGGTGCTAATCCATGTGCTGGTGTTGTCCAAAAAGTGGATTCGTCACCTGGTGTGCAAAGAGCCAATAATCACACACTCGGGAGAGACATTATTTATTTCATATTTGTGCAAAGATGGGTGCTAGGTGGTAATTCCACAAAGCTAGCATACCCTGCAGTTAAATGAGCAAGCAATTTATACAGTTTCAGATTCACCCACTCAGTTTCCAAAGTCCTTTCCCAAAATCATTACTGGTGGTTGCTTATCTGCCACCATTTCTGTTGGGCTAAGGTTTTCTCTGCTTCAGGTTAAAGGTACAGTGTTCTTTTATTCTACAGTGCATGCTCAAGGAGGGGGGGGTGTAAGTCTTTTAGGTCTTGAATTGAGTCGGTGGTCATGATCTCCCCCTGCCGCCTTTACCTTTCCCCCAGTTACCACAGATGTCCACTGACTTCATGCCCATTATCAATTACTCAACTTTCGTTCCCTTCTAGGGCAGGATGTTTCCTTCTTATCAGTCTTTTAATTCTTCTTTGAAGTTCCTCAAGGCCCAATGACTCCAGGATGTCCTTGGTTAAAGAATGCTAGCTGTTTTCTTTTCTGATTACAAACGATTAAGTGTCTTTAGACTATCAGCTTGATATACTTACAAAGAACATCTTGCACAGAAAGAAACAGATCATTTCACATTTTTAGGTTGATCTTCAACACTGGGAAACCTGGATGCTGCCACTCACTCCCTGAAATCGTTTCACCAACTCCTGTCTTTCTGCTTCTGTCTCTATGTTAATAGTATGCCGTACTCATCAATGTCATAGTGATAAAGATGAGTGAGTTATTAACCACCAATTTCTCTATCAAGTATTGTAGCTTCAACAGCAAGGATCTTGGCTTGGGTTAACCAGCACGAATATTGCTGCAGGTTCTCTTGGCAGTTTATTCAGCTGGGGCTAAATTTGGCTCTACAGTTGAGCTACCTAGATAACTTGAGTTAAATCTCAGCTGGCTGCAGCCACTGCAAGGTGCATCACACCTAAAACTGACAGCATTTCAGCCAAGATTAGGAGACTTGATTCTGCTTTTGGAGAACTGTATAACTTATTGTTTAAATAATAATAAATGCCGACCTTTGCAGTGTACCATCATTCAAAATGAAATGCAGTACAAATTTACTTCATTAGGTGGAATAGAGTCTCAAAACAATCATCTTTACTTATGAGGCAGGTCCTCCATTGTAGAAATTTAATTTATGACTTTGACCTCAGTCTAGTAAAATACTTTCACATGTACATAATTTTAGGCATACAAGGGAAGAGCTGCATGGATTTGTATTCCGGTGCCAAACAACAGCAGGCCCTAATTGTTTCTCCACTCTGAGAAGTATTTTTGATCCTGCTGATTTTTTACTCAAACCCAGTGTGTTCTGAATCTTTGTTGAAGAGATAAATAATGAAAATAGTGAATTTCACTGTATTACAGTAATTCTGTTGTGGTCAATCTCTGAAAGCAAACATTTTTCCTCCTATGCTGCTTCAGAGAAATTTTGGTTCTGTGTTTTTAAAGTTAATTTAAAAGTAGTTTATATTAAACATAATGTCTAGTTAGTAACCTTCAACACATGCACATTGCTTTTTAGAAAGTGCTTTGTTCAAATGTGTAGCACATATTTTCAGATTTACATGTAACAACTGAGACATTTCCAGCTTTATGTGTAACAGCTAGGACATTTCCATTTCTTTTAAAGATAATGCAGTGGGGGGATGAAAGCCTTTAAAATAATTCTTTAACAGAGTTATCTATGAGAGGAATTGCCCCAAAGAAATGCTAATATTCAGTTCCAGGAAGAAGGAGGTATATAATCTCTTACAGTGCAAGAATATAACAAAAAAATGTATATATGCATGTTTGTGTTACTAATTTCTATATAATCTGACATACCACACAATCAGTTTCTGAAAGCAGATCTATTCCAGATCCTGGTTGTTAATTTATGTTTATATTGTTGTTCTTGTAGTGTGCAAAATGTATGGTCGAGATGTTATTTAACTTTTCAAGTATATTCTTTATCTGAGGTGACAAATGGAGGATATGCTACATTAGTTATTTCACCTGACCATATTTACGCTATCTTTTAAAATTCTGAGAATTCTGTCAAATAGTTGGGAGCAAGTAGAGCAACCATTTCTCCGAGTTCTAAGAATAAGGCAAAAAAGTTTGTTAGAAAAGGAATGTTCTTCACCTAACAGTGATCCTACAATTTCTGTATCTCTCACAGTTAAACCTGAGAGACTTCTTGCACAAGTTACAGGTTACTGTCGTCACTAAATGAAGCACCTCTCTGTCTTCCATCCCCGATATTTTGGTGATTGGTGACAGTGTGGTGATTGCAATACCCCATTGCTTGTAGGGAAGTGCTCCAGTTCCATTAGCTTTTGCTAGGCTTAGTTTATTAAATGTTTCTTCAAGTTTTTGTTGCAGTGAAGGAGGTTAATGTGTTCACCCACGGGTTTGTATTGGGGGTGATTGTCTCCTGTGATACAACTAATCTGGAGAGATCTCTATGCAAAGGGAATGCAGGCTTTTTCTTTAACTATTGAGTTGTCAGAGGGCAATAGAAAGAAATGTCTGTGTGTGGAGCCCTTCCTCAGGAAATATGAGTACTTTTGTACCATTTAAACTTGGCAGCTAAGTAACTTGATGTGCTTAAGTTTAGATTTAGTCCATTGAGAGGTTTCTGGCTTTTCCAGATGTGGGGTTTTTTGGAAAAAATTAAACAAGTATGCACGTACCTTTGTATGTTGTACTTAGCTGTATTTAGCAGGGGTGTGCGTACGCATAAAGTATCTTCATTTGTGTACATCAGTGCTCCAACAGAAGAAACGAGGTTTCACTGTGCTTCAGTTACATGGCATTCGGAAGAGTCTAAATATTTGTCTCTTCTCGGTGGTGATTTCATGTTTTTATTAGTTATTTTCTGTGCCACTGTCAAACTCTGAATTGGGATTTCTCTTGTGCAATCAGCAATGGAAACAGTTTATCACAGAACTGAGGAGGAATGGTGTATGCCATGTGTGACACCAGGAGAGCAGGGAGACATCCCACCAGTCTTCTCTACCTTACCCAAAGGAGTTTGCTGATGCCATTGTATAATTTAGATGGCTGTGTTTCATGAGTGTGCTGTGTTTATTTAGCCCTGGTCTTGTAAGGGGATTACCTTAAAGAACCGGGACAGACTTCTGGCAAATACTTTTTCTGTTTGGGATGAAGTGCTCTGTTCACCAGTAACATTTTAATATATCTCAAGTGTAGTGGAGGAAATGCAAGCAGTCCGTTGTCCTAAAATATAAATTAATATGTTACATATATACAGTTGGGTTGCATTTTAGTAGTAAAACAGTGCCTCATCATGCAAATGGAGAAACTGATCCTTTCTGGATGAGGGAGAAGTGACATGGCTTTAAGATTGCCTAAATCCAGAGGCTCTGTGGACAATGATGCTCCTAATGCAGTGGATAACTGGGCATGAAAGTAGAAGGTTACTTCCTCCATGTGTCCATGTGCCTGTGCATGAAGGCAGAGGACTCCAGCAGCAGCCTCCTGAAATTAAACAAGGGACACGGAGAAGAGCTTGGCTTGCTGCCTGTCAGAAACTGGATCTGATGGGGAGAAGCTACGTTAAGTAGACAGGTTTTAAATTGGGACCTTTATTTATAGGCAAAAATCAAAACTCTTTCAGCATTTCTAATCTAGTCAGGAAGCTCTCTGAGATAGATGCCATGTATTTTCCCAGTTAGCAAGTATCTCACTTCTGTGGGTAAGATGTTAATAGTTGTAGTGATGGAGAGTTTTTCAGCCACTGCTTTACTTTCCTCTGTTTTAGGACATAAAGCATGTTCAAGGGAGATGGAGATCTGTTGGAGCAGTGATACACATGAATAAACTCTGTCATTGTTTCTGTTGTATTTAGATGTATCGTTATATAATTGTTCTGAAAGAAACTGATGTGTTATGTAAGTTATGCTTCTTCATCCTAATTATCTGTTTAATTAAACTTACTAGAAGTCTTTAAGAGAAGATAGTTCTTTAAGAGTGATTACAAATAGCTCTTTTATGTTGTAAAATTAAGTACTACCTACTTTTCAAAGGAGAAAAATTATATTATAGCCATATTTCTAGAAAATATTTAGAACATGCTTTTCAGGTAACCATAGAGGCATAAGCCAGCAGACTATTCCTTGTGACTGATGAGGAATACAATAGTTATATTACTCCCTAAACCACAGCTGTGGTGCTTCAGAAGAGTATGCTGCTGACACTGGAATTTTAATCTGACCCTCTTCTGTTATTTCCAACCTCTCTTTCTAACAATGAATGGTTGGGATTTTTTTGTTGTTTTGTTGTGTTTTTTTTAAAAATTATTTTTATGGTCGTTTCAGTGGCAATGTATAAGTGAATGACAATGCTTTTACTGGTAATGTGTATGGTTTCAGAATTGTCATACTGCAGCACTACTTTAATAAGCACCCGTAATTAATTCTTACTGTTGTAAATCTCCATGTCTTTCAGTGCCAACAGTGAGCAGATGACTGAAATTGTTCCCTAAGTGCCCACTGAAATCTTAAGTGACTGCAAGGCTGTGGTGCCTCCAGCCAGTGCTAGCTAGCTGGAGGTGATAGCCTGTTTCTTCTGTGAAGATAAGTTGTTTGGTGCCCTGTGAAGCTAAAAGCAGAACTATCGTCATGGGATTTCAAGTTCCACTGCTATAATTGCTGACTTTTTCTTCTTTGTTCCTTATTTCTTTTTAAAAATAGAAATGGTTATAAGAATATCTGAAATAAGATAGAAACCTCTGCAAAGTGATTCTTGAAGTATTAAGTCTGATTAGAGTACTAGATAAATTCATACTGTTCATGAAAATGTAGAAGATCTCATGAGCCATTTAAAAGGACCTGCAGGATGAATATAGGAAAATAACTTAGTCTTTAAAATTTGCTTGCAGATTTTCTATTTCTTTTGTGCTTACTCATATTTTGTTTGCATGGATTCTAACAGAACAAGCAGATTGCTTTCTTTTGTTGTATATTTTGCTGGAAAGCACAATTAAGCAGCTATTTGAAGCACTAGCTTCCTATTTGATCTGTAAATCAGATTGCACTAGCAAGCTGACATTTTAGATCCTATAGATGCTGTGCTTTGCCTTACATTTGTATAGGAAGTTCATCATAATCAGGATTACTAGGTAGTGAATGGGAACTAGTCTAAACACTTGCTGCATGTTTCATTGCTGCAGACTCTCTCTGATGGTTTTGGTCAGCTCTTTTGGTCTTTGAATTCCTTTTCAGCTTGGATTATATTGTTTTACTGCAATGTCAGTGGCCTCATGTGGATGGCCCTCTGACTGGATACCGTATTTTCTGAGCAAGATTTGTATCGGTAGCATCCAGTTGCAGCTTTTTGTTTTTAGACGAAAGGACTTTCAGTCTTGCATTCTCTCTCATTTTCATTCATGGCTGGTTATGTTTTTCTGGGGCCATGGAGTTTTGCCACGTTGGCCTATACCCTGGTACCAGTTTCCCAACATGCGGACCTGCATTTATCAGGGCTTATTGAATGTCTTTGAATATGGTGTGGCTGGAGCTGAGCTGAAATGGGGTGAATCCCAGAAACTTTTAGGTTTTGACAACTGCAGATTTTTACAAGATGTTCGGGAGGTGCATGCTTGTTTAGATTTGACCTCATCTTTTCTTGTGGGAGACTGAGATTTGTCAGTATTTCAATCTTAATACAGTGTTTCAAGCTTCTTTTTTTTCTTCTTCAGGTTATTTGTCGGAGAGGAGGCATTTTATTATCATTACTATTTAAAAATATTTTTATTATGCATATATAGTAAATCCAAATCTGTGCATGGGATACCCATTCACATTTCATGTAGAGCTGCTGCTACCCCTTTGGGTAGTTGTAGGCTACTGACGTGGTCTTGCTCACCTTTGCCTCTGTAGACAGAGCTGTAAACTGAATCATTCACAGTCAGTGGCTTCATTGTGGGGTCTTGCTAAGTCTTTGTTCTGGTCACTGATGAATTATGAAAAAAACCAACCCTTTGACAGGGCAATTGTCTATAAAGAATTGCAATAGATTTATTTGTCTTTGAATGTGCCAAAATGTGCTCAACATGTTGTGTTGGAATTCATAATTTGATATTGATGGCCTGTAACATTTTCTGCTGTGACTGTAAGACTATACTCTCATTAGAGAATGTAACTAATAGAAGGTTTGTAAGGTAATGCAGCTTATTACAATTTTATTTTTGTCCAGGAGCAGAAACTGGTCTTAATTACATATGTTCAAGTGACTGCTGAAACACTTAAAAATATCAGATGTTAAAGAAAAATATGTATGAAAAATAATGTTGACAAAGGCAAAATGTTGACTTACTGTTCTCTTGGCATGTATTATTCAAATAAGAATGAAAGAAACTTAGTGGCTTGGTGTTATAAATCTGGTATATTTAAATACAGTATATGGTTGCAGACTGAACAGAAGTCCATAACTGATGCTCCTGTTGGCATATATCTAGTATTATTGTTGAAGCATATCAGTAGAGGGATCACTAATGCTTATGCCAGGGACATCTATTGAAAATGCTTTTGAAATGTGTCATTTTAAAATGCAAGATGCAGTCGTCTCCTTGTACATCTGAGATGTCAGGATATATTTTGCAATGCCTCCTTGCTGCACTTGAGCGTGCATGTGCAAATGGCACACTGAAGCTGCTCTGAACGAGCTTGGTGAAATGGTGTGAGCAGGAGGCCCACAGGGGTTAGGCAGGGGAGAGGAGGTGCACAGGAGAGCTCTGTTACCTTGCTTTGGATGTTAGTGAGCTTGTGCTGAGGGCAGGGGTGGGAGATTTGAGGCATAAACTTAGCCTTTTCCTTTCATTCCAGTGACAGCATTACAGGGAGCTGATCTAACACTGCTCAATTATATCTAAAAATTTTTGCTGCACAGTATCATTAAAACTCATGTTAAAAATAGTCATGCACAAAAAATAGTCATTTTCTAGCATTACTGAACAGAAATATTTCTATGGAGGTTTTCCAGGGCATTCCATCCTGTGCTTTCCAACACTTTATGATCTAGAAGTAAATACGTTTGCTGTTAATAAAGTTGGCAGGCGACACATTGCAGAGACGCATAGATGACAGCTTGAATGACTTTATAAACTAGCCTCATTTAAACAAAGAACAGTTTTTAAATACATTCAAAATTGATGTTTGCCTATACATCGAGCGATGGGAAATGCACATCTCATCTCTGTAAGAGGGGAATAGTATTCTGGAAAGGAGAAATTATAAAAAGGATCTAGGATAAATAGTTCGTAAGCAATTCAGCAAGAGAACCTAGTGTAACATTGCAGCAAAATGATCTATAGTGACCTTGAGATTTATAGAACTGAAAATCCTGACTGCAAGGAGAGTTGATTTCACCTGTGAAAGTGAAAGGAGTGGCTGAGAAGGACATTAGAATATTGCACACAGTGCCTGCATTTTTAGAAGGATGTTGAAAAATAGAGTCTTGGGTTGTCATAAATACAATTTGCAGGCTGAAGAAAATGCCTAACAGAGAATACCTTAGAGTTTAATATGCTCAGCTTACCTAAAAGAAGGTGGAGAATGATTATAATCCAGGAGTACCTCAGTGGAGCAAAAAGGGTCTCTTCGGCACATTTTTCTCTGCAAGATTGCTAGTGGTGAGAGTAGGGAAAAAGGAGACGGTATCTTGCTTGCTTCTGCAACATTACATAAATGTAGGCACGTCAATCAAGTGCCTTTGGTTCTTGTTATGTAAAAAGGCATATCTAACTTATTTTTATTAGGATGATTAGCTTTGAGAGCAACCTATCAAGATGTATAGCAAACTTGCTATCTCTTTGCACCTCAGGAGGATCTGTTCTGTCCAAGCAATGTGATGGACACAGTGGCAGACCAGTATGTTTCACTGTGCTGCAGAGCAGTCAATGTGTGTGATTTTGTAGTCCTGTGAAGTCTTAAATTCTGAAATTGGTGGGTCAGTGGAAACTTGCACAGGTTTTTCTGATCTTTTTTCTCTTCCAAATGTTGTGCCATGGAACTTACTGAATCAGACCATGCTTGCTTGCTCTTTTTCATGATGTGTATATTATATTGTACGTTAAACCTCATCAAGTCTAAAGGGCGTTCTTCTACAGAAGGCATAGGATATCCCTAAATAGGTTTGAGCATTCTTTTACAAAAGCTGCATTATTTACATGTTGTACTTTCCCTGACATTTCTAAAAAAAGTGTATGCAGCAGGAATATACTTGCATTGCTCTTTGCACTGATAGCAACATGGCATGTTTGACAGATCTGTACCTTACTTAAATGAGCAGATAGCATTTAATCATGCAATTTAGATACCGAAGTCAGAAGAACTTTAAAGCACAAGAACTCTTTCTGCAGTGTAAACAGAATAGCTGTTTACAGCAAAAGTAATTCATTCTGTATTCATGTGTTTAAGAGCTTGGATTATGAATACATTCCCTTTTTTTATTCTCCTGTGTCCCAAGCTATGAGTTGCTGACCGTCTAGTCAGAGAGGTGCTGAGCTGCCACAGGGACTGTGACACTAGTGGGGTGTTGCAGCTTTCTGCCTGCATTCAAAACCTCTCAGAGCCGGACTCTAAAAGGATGGATTTCCCACATAGGTGAATGAGTTTGTTTACGATTTGTTTTCATAAACAACTATTACAAAGGCATGCTGAACTGAGGGGAAAACATGCGTTCAGTGAGGACTTAATTACAAATGACACTGGGGTTAAAACATTATCTTTGCAAAACAAAGGAATGAGGGGAAGATAGTAATTTGAAACTGCATATGCAATGCTGAAGAGAAGCTATTACACTTTATAGAAAATCTAACTAATTGACATACAGTGCACCTGTGATTAGTAGAGGAAGTAGGGCAGAAATCCTGAAATGCAGGACTGGAGGTACCTCCTGGGTGCAGTCCTTCGAATATGGTTTAGAACTATGTCATTTATCAAATTTGAGAACTGAGAGACTACCTGGGAAACAAGGTATGCTTTCTCTCTCCTGTTTCTACTCTTGTCCTAAAACCATACTCCTTGGGTAATGGGACACTTTCTTCAGTTTTGCAGCCCAGGTTTGTGCATGATCATTGGCAATGTTATACCTTACTTAAATAGTGAGTCTTTGCCTGCGTGATCTGTATACAGATGACCATGTATATGGCTGATTTTTGATTATTTTTGTTTTTTTTTTAAACCTCACCCTCCTTCCCTCGATAAAGAAATGTTTTGATATTGGATAGTTTATCCCTTCTATGTGCCCCCACGCATGAAGAGAAACTAAAGGACTTTGGATTTGTTCAGCTTCCCTCAGGAGTGGCTTCATTCATCAGGAGATCTATTTGTAGGGACTGTAGCAGGAACCAGTTTGGAACTTCTACCTGGACTGGCCATTGCCAGATCTCCTCCAGTGTCTGCCATCTGTAAACATTGATCCACTTGTTTCATACAGTTCCTTTGATATCCTGAATACTGGAGAATCTCGTTGGCATTGTCATGATTGCTTCTGCCTGGGTAAGGCAGTCTGAACAGTTTTCCATTGATTTGTTGCACAGAGATTTTTGCAGTGTCTCGACACAAAAAGCTGTCTGTCCTACATTTTCCTTCTGCTTGGTAAGAAAAGAGAGCAGTAGTACAGGATGTTTCAACTCTCAGTTTATGCCATCACAGTTTTATATACACTTGAAAACTATAATTGCCTAAAAATTTTTGAAGCACTCTAATTCCAAAACTGATCTGTTGTTTTCTTTTGTGTCCCTCCTGCTGCAGTGTAAGAAAATCTTACAGCCTTTTCATTGTTTGGCCCATCATAGACATTGTGGATTAAATTATATCACGAATTCTGAGCATGAGAGATGCATCTGTTATCTAAATGCCCAATTATAGTTCTCTGTGTAGTCTACCTTTGTGTTATGGTAAGGTTTTTTTGCATTTACTGGGCAGTGGCTATTTTGGTATGTTATTACAATTAAATTTACACCTCTGGAGCAAATGAATTCACAATAGCAAACCCAACCCTTTCCCTGTCCAGAGCTGCTGATTAAACAGTTACAGTAACTGTTTTTAAATCACTTTTAGTATGTGTGTCAAGCTCACATTAAATCATCTTTAAAATGTGTATATGTGTAATGCACTTTGAAATTGTCTATTCATAAACAAATGCATCGTGTATATTCAAAATGAGTGAGTGGTTCATAAAAATTTTAGCAGAGAGGTAATGCACTCCTGTACATTTAAAATCATATTTAAAAATTCACATTCTCTCAGGAATTAGGTTAACTGAATATTTGATAAGGACTCCACAAACTCATATGGCAGACTCTTGTTCCTCTCCAGCTCCTTTCACAGGCAATGCAGACTGGAAGTCTAGCTTCTAAGAGCAAGTGCATTAATTTTTAATACATTACAGTTTTATATACATGAAAGTAGAGACTTGGAAGGGTTCGTAGATGAAGACCCTGAAATGCCTGGTATAATTCAATGCTTGAGAAAGAAAAAATCCTGAAGGAGATTAGACTGGGGGCAGTTTTTCTCCTTCTGTATAGAAATGAGTATAAGTAAGCTTGAATGGTTTCAAAGTTCAGCTCTGACACATCTCACTTACTGTATCTTGGCATTTTGCCTTTAATCAATTTTGTTCTTACTCTGTGCTTGGGAATAATCAGTTGCCAGGTTTAATGTTTTGTTATTTTTTCACCTTTCATATGAAAAGTTCTTAGGTATTCTTGTGGATTTCTGCATTCCTGGAAATGTTTTAAAAATTAACAGATCTACTATATGCTTCCTGCCCTTTCATTACATCACAGATGTTATGTATGCACTTCATCAATAAAAAGGTATGAATGTAAAAGTAAATTCAAATGTTTTGGACAGCACATTAAAGAATTTGTCTGTGGTATGTCCATCATGATACAAGTGTGAGAATGTATTTGGCTGTCCTGCCTTTTTAGTCTTTTCTAGACATATTTTGGCTTGCTTAGGTGTGAATATCACTTGTGTTTTAATATCAGTGATTGCAAGCTAGCTAGCAAGTTATGTAGTATCCTCCCAAGAAGAGTCTGCCTACCCAGGGTAATAGTCCACTGCTTGTGCCTTTCCCAGGTACTTGGAGTGCAGAGAAGCTGCAGATGAGTGTTGGTAACAGTGCTCTGATGCGCTGTGGGATGGAGCTTGGATGTGATAAGATGAAGATGATGAAAGACCTTAATCAGGACAGGACATTGGTTCCCAGAGTTCTTGAATCGTTATTGTTGTCAACCCTCAAAACACCTTATCAGAAAACTTACATTTGAGAATTCTGGAAAACTAATGATTCCTTGGGCCAGTTGCCTGGTGAGTCATTAGGAGTATAGTATGAATGTAGGTCTATTAATATGGTGGTCAAAACCGTGTACAATTTCTATTAGAATATTATGCTTTAGCATTCAAGTGTTCTCAGCAGATTAAAAGAAGGAGCTGTACTTGTAACTCTACCAAAGAATTGTGTTGACTCTATCATCTACTGATCCCACTCTTACAAATGTATGCAGAGTGGAACTTAAAGCTTGACCACAGTAAAATACACAGGCCTGTGTTTCTGCAGGCCTCATACCTCTATACACACTTGTGTTTTGTCTGTATGTCTTGCATGTAGTCACTTCTAGTACCTTTTGACTGAAGTGACCTGTTCCTAGTTGCTAGCTCTGTCCTTCTTGCATAGCTGACACAAGCTGCTTTAGATCTTGAGTCTGTTTTGGATCTAATGGTTAATGGGTCCAAATGCAAACACCTCTCAACAATCTCCCTTGGTTCTCACACGTCTTGGCGCTCTGATGTATTCTCCTGGCTTGATTAGAAACTTTCCATGACAGCTAATCTGCATATGTCCTTAAAATGGGGGAATCAATGGTTGATTCTCATATTGCTTCATGAATTTCCAACAGACTCAGATAATTATATAAATATTAGAGTGCATAATTACAACAAAAGTCTTGTCAGCTGGCTGAGGCATGCAGGAGTAAGTTCCTAAAGCTCTTAGTACTCCTACAGAGTATGATTTTTTAAATTTGAGGGTTTTGTTCAGAATTTCCTAGTGCTATTTTAGGCTTGTTTTCTGGTCAGAAGTTTACAGAAAGTAAAGTTAATACACCATTTAACAGGTGCAGAGAGCAGGGGATACTAAAGAGTAACCTTTTTAAGTTCTGCAGTGTAGAAATCAATGTGACTAAAGGGGTTGTTTCATTAACCAGCACCAAAAATCTCTTTCAAAGGTGTTTTCTACTGGGCAACGAAGTTGTGTTGCAGGAGATTACACTTTCCCAAACTCCACTTAGGGGTAAGACTGTAATTAGCTGAGAGGCAGGAGAGCAGCAATTACTGACAGCAGTCCTCCATAAAAGTCCTGGGAATAGGAGAACCAGCAGGGCACATTATGAATGTTAAAAATATACACGGGCTTCTAGGGACCTCTAAAATAAGATGTTTTAGGGTTTAATGTGTTAGTTTTAGGATTACTAGAAATTCAAAGCTATGAGATGGGTTAATTCCTCAGTGTATCTGTTGTGTGCCTTCATCACCAAGGGAGACAGTCAAGAATGTGTTTTTGAGCTCTGGTTTTACTTTGTTAGGCAAAACTTCACACTAATTTCTCATGTTATGTTATTTTCTTGGAGTGTATGAATTTTACACCTCTGTATTATTGCTCTCAAATGTTTTATTGTAAAAGGTTCTAAATATTTGTGGGAGCATGTTCTTAAGTTATTACAAAATAAATGCATTTTTTTAAAAGCTAACTTGAGACTTTTAGCTGCCATTGTTCCTTTTATATAGTATTACTTAGTGTTATCTCAAAAGTGATATAAAGTTACAACAAAGCAAAGTGATCATTAATTTACTGTACCTTTTGCTATGTTAAATATTTGAAATAAGCTAGTTGGGACCAAGGTTTTTCTAACAGTTTTGGTTCTTAAAGGAAACAGCTTCTGTTTCCATTTCTGTCAGTTGCTGTTTGCTGTAATTGAGGAAAAATTTCCAGCATCTGAGACTTCTCTTCTCAATCATGAGTTTAAAATGAGAATGCTGTACTTTCATCGTCAGTTGTTGGTTACCTGTTACCTAGAAAAGCAGAGTTTTGTCAAATGAAGAGGCTAATGAGGGAAAGAACAAGAAAGAAGAAAATGTTGTACAGTTGACTGATTTGTTTCTACAAATTCAAGTTGGGCAGGAGTGTTGGTCTGCTCGAGGGTAGGAAGGCTCTACAGAGGGGTCTGGACAGGCTGGATCGGTGGGCTGAGGCCAATTGTATGAGGTTCAACGAGGCCGAGTGCTGGGTCCTGCGCTTGGGTCACAACAACCCCATGCAGCGCTACAGGCTTGGGGAAGAGTGGCTGGAAAGATGCCCAGTGGGAAAGGACCTGGGGGTGTTGGTTGACAGTCAGCTGAATATGAGCCAGCCGTGTGCCCAGGTGGCCAAGAAGGCCAACGGCATCCTGGCTTGTGTCAGAAATGGTGTGGCCAGCAGGAGCAGGGAGGTGATGGTCCCCCTGTACTGGGCACTGGTGAGGCTGCACCTCGAGTACTGTGTTCAGTTTTGGGCCCCTCACTGCAGGAAAGACATGGAGGTGCTGGAGCGTGTCCAGAGAAGGGCAACCAAGCTGGTGAAGGGTCTGGAGCACAAGTCTGATGAGGAGCGGCTGAGGGAGCTGGGGCTGTTTAGCCTGGAGAAGAGGAGGCTGAGGGGAGACCTGATTGCTCTCTACAACTACCTGAAAGGGGGTTGTAGCGAGGTGGGGGGTCAGTCCCTTCTCCCAAGTAAGAAGTGATAGGATGAGAGGAAAACAGCCTCAAGTTCCTCCAGGGGAGGTTTAGACTGCAAATTAGGAAAAATTTTTTCACCAGAAGGGTTGTCAAGCACTGGAACAGGCTGCCCAGGGCAGTGGTGGAGTCACCATCCCTGGAGGTATTTAAAAGACGTGTAGACGTGGCACTTAGTGACATGGTTTAGTGGTGGACTTGGCAGTGCTGGGTTAACGGTTGGCCTCGAAGTTCTTACAGGTCTTTTCCAACCTAAATGATCCTGTCATTCTATATTTGGTCTGCTTGGCCCAAAGATGTAAATCTGGTGTTTCTAATTAACTTGCTTATTAAATTAATGGTTTGAAGTTCCCTTTGAGATGGGAATTACAGGTTCAGGTTCTGCAAACATAGAAATCATTTAAGTCAGAATCTCTGGCTACTGAGGCAAGTAACTTTATCTGAGAAGATGCTGCAGGGAGAAAGGGAGGCCCCTTTCCCTCCAACTGCAGGGAGCCAGGTGCATCAACTTGAAGAGATTTCTGGAGCCTTGGATCCTGGATCATGACAGGTGCTTTCATGCACCACAGGATGAGGTGCTTAAATCCATAAGAAGGGGTAAGCAATTGCCCCCCATCACTAGCATCGACTATGAGACAGATTCCCACTTAGCTGTCAGTTTATGTGAAATCTGAGTCAGAGGTGCTTAAATTTCTCCTTATGTTGTGGGAAGTGAGACATTAGCTAGTTCGGGGTTGTGCGTTCCACAGACCTCTAGAGAAAAGTAGACATTGCTGTAGTAAATCAAAATTAATTTTATTTTCTTTTTTTATGATTCCCTTCACACAGATTCTCCTCCCTATTCATTCAAGTACTTCTTTCCAGTAGTCTTTCTTGCCTTTTTAATGAATGTGGCTTCTATTTATTTATGTTCATGTGCTGGCTTTTCTGCTTTAAAGCACAAAAAAGATTTGTAAGAGTTTCTTTGGGGGACAGAAAAAACGTACTGGAGGGTATGTAGTTAGTGGATCTAAGGTCCTAAAATTAGCATAGGCTACTCACACTCAGTCTGCTTCCAGCTGGGCTTTGGGAATGAATAATTAGAGCGAGAGATGTCTGCGTGCCTCTTTGGAGCAGAGCCTCGCTGCAGTGTGAGCTGCGGGATGGAGGTGACTCTCCAGCTGTTGTTCCTGTGCGTGGGAGGCTCCGGTCCAGTCACTGTCCATGGCCCTGGTGTGTCTAAATCTGGCTGTAATCATCTTAGCTGCAGAGTGATTCTGCATGCTTCTTGGCTTACTGCAGCCTTACCTCAAAATAATCTGTACATTTGAGCAGGGCTGACCGTTGTGTGCGTCGCTTGAAGCACAGCAGTTTGCATCTGGTGCTGAAGACAGTTTAGATAGCATTGCTGGCCTCTATGCAGTGTTTCATAATTGAATATTTTAGCTTAAATATCAGTTCTAGTCATTTCATTGTTAGATAATGAACTAACTTCCAGAACAGGTACACTAATGAAGAGGCTCTGTTTTAATTATGGTAATGTTGCTTTTAGTATAATATGAAGCACTCATAAGATTTTTAGCTTTACTGTATTGTTTTCACAGAATACTAGCACTAGTCTTGCTAATGGGCATTACTGGCCCCCTAGGAGTTAAGACATTTTATAGATGAGCTAGAGTGTATGAATGAATCGAAAGTTTTTATTTTCAGACACTGTAGTCTTTCATTAAGTGTAAACCCCATTGTTCAAAGGGAAATCAAGATGGAATGAACGTTACTGCTTTTCTAATTTTTGTGTATTAATGGAGGGGAAGTATTTGGAGAAGATTTGAAGGTGAATTAACTGGAAGTTCTTCCGTAGGCATTACAGGAACTTATCTTGTAAGGGAACTTTCATTCTGTGCAGAGTGGCATTCAGCCGCAGCACTTGGAAGAAATTTTTTACTTTTACTAGATAATTGCTAACACCGTGTAGGGAGGGCATCCAGCATACTGCATCACTGATATTCAGTTGTCCCCAAACTACCAATGTGTGTGTGTTCCTGCCATCAGGAGCAGCCGTTGCAGGGTGTGTGCACTCAGCCGCAGAGAAGCACCATATAGGTGAGGAGCAAACTGTTTTTCTGGTGGGCTGATGAGGCAGCAGTTTTGCCTGAGACTGGTTAAAGAGCTCTTACAAGGAAAGCTAACAGGGTACTGTTAGAAATACAGAACCAGTTTCTGAGAACAAGTTCAGATTAAGTGAGGTCAAGAAACAGGTTAACACATAAATGTTAGGTTCAGCAAAGAATCTGCTTTGTGTGTTGAAAATTGCAATGCAGTTTCCTGCACTGCTTGGTTCTCTCACTGTATAATCAGTGTAAGGACTTAATAATTACCGAATGAAAGCCTTATTCTAGGTCTAGTCCAAGATACAGGGCAAAAAGAATTATGACAATCTCCTTTTCAGGTGCTGGTTGACAGTTTACTTAACATAGAATTTACAAAATTTATACATTCCAGAAAAGAAACTTTTGGAAGTTACTGAGAACTAAGAAGGAGCTGAGGTTTGCTAAGAAAAAAGAAAGCTTGTTAAGAATATGAAATGTATAACAATCTGTGTTTCTGGAGAAGGTGGGGTTTTTTGATGACTTCGGTGATTTAAAGTAAATTTTAACAAATAATTTAATTTTTTTACTGTCTGAAATCTGGTAACTTCTGTACTACCAAGTTTTATCATTCATCTCACCTTCAACTGAGATCAAATTGTTAACCCAAAAGCTCAGCTGTCATTAAAAAAAAAAAAAAAAAAGAGGGCAAGTGGCCATACTGCTAAATGTCTGTAAATAAGACATACATTATTTAAGGTTTGCTTCAGCCTATTTAATAGTTTTGTGGACATATCTGTATTTTTGCAACTACCAGTTACTATAGCTGTTTCTGGTACCAGCGTGCATATGTCATCAAGAGATTGTCATAGAATTTAGGAATTTCCTAAGTAGGAATGGGACCTGCCTTAAACATGACCATATGAACAGAGGTGGAAAAAGCACACTTGTCTACCTAAGATGAAACTTGGGTCCTAAGTACAGAGAAGACCCCAGAGCAGTTCAGGAAATGAAAATTCACTTTGTGAAAAAAGCCTGGCATAAGTTTGTTTACTTTGGATTTTTTTCTCGCTGCTAATATTTTGAAATATTTTGTTCTAGAAGCATTGAATTTTTTATGTTCTCGAATCCTTTTTTCCCCACTTCAGCAGCACATCAGTAGCTGCCTTGGGGTCTACAGCAGCTCAGGAAACTGGGCACCAAGCTTCGCATCACTGGCTCAGGAACCTGTCTGTCTTGCCTGGTTTGTTCTTCCTGAAAGTTGGAGCAGAGACTTTTCCAGGCATTTTACTGTTATACTCATACATTTTTTTCCAAAGGAAATATGTTCTGCAATCAAGTTTCTGCCCCCGCCCCGCCTCCCCTGACTTTTGTGGTCCTCAGTACTGTGTCCAAGAGCTACAACCAAGCTTTTCATTTCTGTAGGTTGTTTTGTATGCATCTGGATGGTTGGTTGATATTTTTTTCCCTGCTTTGTTTTGCTGGATTTTTTGAAAGGTGTGTGTCTCCATTTTTGTTGCATAGCTGCATGATGGGTTACCCATCCTTTTTCAGAATCTTCTGCCAGACTCTCAGCTCAGGTTTGACAGAAGAACATGAACATGAAATGCACTGTTTTCTACCAGGAACAGGTTAGGACAACAGAGCTTTTTAATGTCCCTACCCACTTTTGCAAGACTGGAAGACCCAATCTTTCAGAAGTATTCCTCTAAAAACTATTAAATTATGGTCCTTGGTTGCTCTTATCATTTTATATGAGAAAGTAGAGATATAGGCTGAAGGAGGTTCTTGGTACATGGGATGAAAAATGGTGGAAACACAGAGGGCATGGATGGAGGAACAGGAAGAAAAGTGTTAACTTTGTAGGAGAGCAGTTGGCCTGTTTTGAGATCATTATGTGCTGGTAGTAAATCATTACTGACCTGTAGGGAAAGGAGGGACCATCCCAAACCTCCCTTTAAAACAAACAAAATGTCAAGCCTCTTCTGTTCTTGTTCATGTTTAATCAGCCACTGCAACCTGTAGATGGTGAGGAAAGACTGAATGTGGCTTTGGACTTTTTTCCCTAATGGTACCTATTATGCGAGTATTTAGTCCACTGGGTGAGCTACCATCTTCCACTCCAGCCCATACACAGAGACACCAGTGCACAGGAAAACGTCATCCCCAGGGAGACATTCACAACTTTTTTTATTCTGATCAGCCTTTGTGATATAGTTAAAACATAAAAAATCGATTCAAGTTTCAGACCTGTTTACTTGGGAAGGAGAAAGTTGGCTAGCTTACTTAGAAAATGTGAAATGAAAGTCATGGCAGCTGAGGCTTTTGCATGGCAATGATTGCTGTTGATGAGTGATGTGTTTTGAAAGCAGTCACACTTACAACTTCGTATCAGAGTTTCCCTGCTATATAACCCTTTTGTTCTTTCCTCCCTACAGGAATGGGGCAGTTGTTTCAGAAGTCAATAAACTGCTTCAATAATTGCAGTTTACCAGAATCCATGTGCTCAAAACCCCAAGATGTGGCAGGTGTTCAACATAAGTAGAGTATCTGAGCACCCTACACAGATTTTCTTCAGAAAATAGTATTCTCTGTTATATACTCTTTATTTATTTATTTATTTATTAATTACTTTCTGGAAAAGTATTCTTTTCAGACATTCATCTGTTGTTGGTGGTTGACAGTCTTTTCTACCTTGTAGCCCTTTCAGCGTCTTGCTATTGAGGAGAGGGCATGGCAGAAGACTCCTGATTCTTTCTGGCCACACAGATAAATTAAGCGTGATTTATGTTAGGAATGACCTCATTTGTAGAAAGCAAAGTAACAGAGTACTGTGCTTATATGTGACTTTTGATAGCACAGGTTTTGCAGCATTTTCTAAGAGCTGTCAAACATTACTGTATAATAATGAGACTCTGCAGCGTTATTGGCTTTCTTGCTGTCTCACCATTAGTCTTATTTAATTAATTATTTTGTGTGGTAATTGGAATGCAATACACTATAAGCATCAAGTTTTATTTGTAAAGATGAAAACCTACTTGTTAAAAATGAAACATTTATGACCGCATATTAGGTTAGAAGTATCAATTTTAATAAGTCAATCAGTTTTTTATTTTTTAGCTACATTTTATATATACTTCTAATAAAATACTTCTATATCAGAAATATTTTGTTAGTTGGTAATTGTTCGTGAAGATGACAATGTGATAAAATATGGCATGTTATGCAACTGTGCGGTTAGTTTTTATAATATTTAAAAAACTAAAGCATATTAATTATTTCAGTCAAGCATTCAAAAATGAGTTATACTATCTTTAGGTACAAGATCATGTGCTTTTTATTTTTTGCTTCTTGTGGTATCATGCCACACTTACTAAAGATGCACTAAGTAGTTTGAAACAAGCTGGGGGTGCTATGATTGATGCATTTCTGTAAATCCTTTCCTTCATCTGTTGAAAAAATGGAGATAAGGAAGCAAATGAGAGAAGGAGATCAGGAAGAGAGTGGTGGACAAGGTTAACGTAGTTAAATGCTGACATGGAGAATATATTACTTACTTTTCTTTGTTGCAGAGTTCCTAGAAGGTGTTTCGCTTTTTTTCCATGTGCTGAACTTGGAGTGCCTGGGCTCTGATTTGCACCAGTGCCACAGGGTTCATTGTTCCAGAAAAATTCCATCCATAAAGCATGGATACCTTAATTCATCACAGGATTTCTGCAACAATACAAAAATGTGGTGAAAACATAGTTACTGATTGCCTATTGCATAATACTCATCAGGAGGTAAATTTGGAAGAATAAATTTGAATGAGCATTGTATTTTGGCCCTTCCTTGCGTTTGAGAGATGAACTTTAAGATACCATAGAAGTATTTGTAGGTACCCCATAATTTTAACAGGAGTATCTAGCGGAACACATTTACCTGCTAGTTGTTTTTTCTATCATAATATCTTCAGCTAACTTTCCTGCTGGATTTTTTTTTCTAATATGTTATTATTATATAATGAGTAATATATTTTTTTATGCTCTTGGCTATGCTAAAGTATTAAGTTTTATTGCCCATACAGTTAAATGTCATTCTTTTACTAGTACACCCAATGGCATGAATTAAAAAAGTTCTTACTACCAATTCAAAGGCTTATTTCTTTAAAATAGGAGACCTTGCTTTGATTGCAAATTGAGGAAAATGTTTGCATTTCAGTTGTGTTGCACTTTATCTGGTAAAGCACCAAGCTGTTAGAAGATGCTTTGCTATAAGTAAAGAACGTCGTAAGTAAATGAAGAGGTACAGAAAACTCATAAAGGCAGTTGTAGAAATCTGTTTGGTTTAGATAATCATGTTCCAGTACCATTATATAGATCCATGGTACTAATTTATGGTTGGATTCCAGGAGATTTGGACCAGGTAGTCTACTTTATCAAAAGGGCCCAGTAGTCTCCAAAGTTGGTTGACTACTGAATGCTGTCCTGCTCAACCCTTTATTTCTGTTTTCCCAGGCAAAATATCAAATGTCCAGTTATAACTCTGAATTATTGTGATTGACGAAGTCTTTCCTGCATTATTATCCTGTTCTGTAACATTAAACTTCTAGGTTCCTTAGAAGTAGACTGTTTTTTTCACTGTTTCTGAGTTCTACATAATTTAGATTTTGAGTATAGAATTACGGTTTAAATTAATAGTTTAGCTGTTCAGTGAATTTGAAGTATTATGGTCGTAAGTATAACACCTTACTTATAGGTTGCTTCTTGTAGCACAAATATATTTAGTTGTTACACCCATCTTCTAGTCAAACCTGTAGCAGTTCAGACAGTGCATTGTATGGTTGTCTTCCCTAATTCCTGGAATTTTTTTTTTTTTTATTTTCCAAAAGATTTCAGTTGTCTCCAAAACTGCTTAGAAGGAGGACTGTGTTGCAGTTTTGCTAGTGTTTCTATTTTCTCATGTGTTTAAGTACAATGCTGTATCTTCTAGTGCCAAGAAGAGTGCTTCTTTAAGTAAAATTATTCATTTGCCTGGGGTGATGTTTGCAGTATCAAATGATGGTGTATCTCTGTCCTTTTATGTTAAATGGGAAAATTACCAAACGTAGACAAAATGTTCACTATAAAAAAGGCGGAGCGGAGGGGATTGAATCTGTTGCTATTTTCTATGTCTAAGATTAAGGAGAATATTCAAGTGAATAAAGCTTATTTGGAATGTAAATGTGGGCCCTAAATTGGTCTGGATGGTAATTGAACAGATTAGACTATAAACAAGAAAGTTGTATAGGACATAAACTGGTCTCAGTGCTTAGTCACTGACAAATTTGGTGCTTAAACAGCTGCAGATGAATTACTTGGTTGTACATGGAAGCATATGGAGCCTCTGAAACTTGCATACAAAATTAGCACTTTTAAGATCTAGCATGTTTTCAAAAAGACATGAAAGAATTCAACATCAAACCCAGCAACTTGTTACTGAGCGATTGAATAAAAGGCCTAATATTTTGCTAGAAATTTTAAGGGGGTGGAGCAGGGGAAACAGAGATTCATTTATTTTGGCAAAAATACTCATCACATATGAAAACCATAAAGTGAGATGGAGGTACACGTGCTGTATGTATTTTGGGGGGGCTCTGGCAGTACTGAAAACTTGATCAATCTTTCGATCATGTTCAGGGCCACCCACTTCCCTGGTGATGAGTCTCAGCCTGCGGACTCTGTGCTGCCTTGCCATAACACACTGTTGATACAACACACAACCTGGGAGGGCTGCTCTCTTGCTTTTTTAGCTGAGTAACTTCAGAGGGTGGTTTTGGGTGACTGCCCCTCTTCCCTGGAGGGTGGCTCAGAGGTCAGCCGTGTCGCCTTTTCTCTCCTCTGTACAGAGAAGCAAGGAATGCTTCTGATGTGGCTGAGAGATGGACGGCGCTTTCGGAGGCAGAGATCCAGTGGGTCAGACCGAGCCTTTGTTGAACTGTATTAATCTGCAATGGCCGTATCTATTATGATTCATTTTGTCCTAAAAATGTCATCATTCATGTCAGCTAGGAAATGGAGATGAATTGAATTTAGAGTAGAATAAAGTAGAAATAAGTAGAACAAGTGAGATGCGCAAGTCAGTTGTGCTTATCGTGAAGTACACAACTGGAGAGAGCATTGTTATGTGGGGTTTATTCATAGCTACCTGGCAAATAATATGTGATGTTAATCCCTTTTCTAGAACAGAGCATCCAGCCAGGATGGAGGGTACTGTGGTTTTAAAAGGATTAAAGTGTTAAACAGTCAGAACAGAGTGATGAGAAAGCATCTGTCTGCAGTTGACCCGTGAACTGTTCCTCTCTTTTGCTAAAACTTTGTGCTGCCAGAGGCCAGTTACCCTTCCTCTTCCTGCCGGTTGCAGCTCTTCCATCATTTTCCAGATCACGCTGAGGGACAGAACAATATTAATACACATACTTCTGCAAAAGTTATTTTCTGCTATGCTTATATTGTTGCTTTTAGGTATTGTATAATTTAGGGAATATTATGTTTCTCTGCTGAATTATGGAAGAAGTGCTGCAGAGCAGCACTGCAAAGCAGCAGTGCCTATGATGCTTCATGGATTTGGCTACTCTGCCCATGGAGACTAGTCTCATCTCTTTTATGCCCTCTAAATGGTTAAAAAAGTTTACAGCTATTTACATGTTTTTCACAGGAATCTATTCTGGAGAAACTGTCTAAAAAGCCATACTCAAAGATACATTGTGAACTATTTCTTAAATACTTTTAATCGCCAAGATAGGTTTATTAGAAAATATTCTAGAATAGATTTCCTGTCAGGGAACCCTTCTCCTTTTTTTAAAGTAAAGTCTTATTCATATTTAAATTCCTCATCTTTCTATTTTTATTTACTACAAATTTTACTACAAATTTTACTACAAATTTAATTTTACTACAAATTACTAAAAATAGTCATCATGACTTGTCCATGAATTTTCTGAAAAAGTTCAGAATGCAAGTACACTCCCAAGCCAGGTATTTTTGGTGTACAGGTTGAAGGCTGGTCATGAAGCATGCTTCCTCACCAGGTGTACTGCCCTGCTATGTCTCTCTCTCTTTTTCCTCATTCCTGCCAGTTTCAGAACAGGGAAGAGCAAACTGAGTTCATGTTACCCCTACTGCAGGATATACATGAAGTACATGGTTGAGGTGAGGATTCCTGCCACAATACCTTTCCTTACATCATCTTCCATAATGTTCTAAACCACTCAGAATCACTCTTTCAGAGAATATTTGAATTTTACTGTATCACGCAGAGGATCTGCTTGATTGCGTACTCTCTGAATCCAAGGGTTAACCTGTTTGCTAGATCAGCCTTCTTCACCCGTGAGAAATAAATGAAAAAAACCACAGACCTCAATATGATGAGTTTGAGAATTTAGATAGTCTGGAGTTAGTTATCCATCTTTATATTAGATATATTTTTGTGCATGTTTTGTACTGCACTGTTCAAGCTTAAGTGTCCTGTGTTAAAGCTAAGTTGACAGTAATGAATAATGCCAGGCAGAGCACCCATACTGAAAGCTGGTGGCTTTTCTGAGCTCTTTCACTTAGCATTAATAAAATAAATGGATCTAACGCAATAAAGGATATTTTTTCATTTCCTTTTTTCTATTTTAACAACAAAGGTTATTAGACAAGTAATTGTATTGTATGGCTGCTGTTGAGGAAGACTCTATTAGATGTTCCTAGGGAAGAATGTCTTGAAGACATCTGTGGAAATACAATGGGAAGGAAAGATTTGAAAATGAGAGCAGACTTTCCTGAGGTCAGTGAATATGCATGACGCCTTTTTATTTTCCTCTGTCTTTATGAGCCATTCTTGAAAATCTCAGCAAGGTTTCTAGTTTAATCAGAACCAGATGATATGAAGAGTACATAATTAAGATGGAGGGGATTGAGGGAGTTCATATGGAAACTGAGGTAAAGAGCAATTGCCTACTTTTATTTGAAGGGAAAAGAATCAGGTGATCAACTAATATTCCAGTTTGAATATTCTTATAGTTGAAATTGGATGTGTCTATTTTCTGGTGGAAAACGAAGCCAGAAAAATGAAGTAAGGAATCTTTTGAACTGTCTTGGGGAGTAGGAAAGTGCAAAAAGGTGATGAGGAGTTTGGATAATGTGCCAGGAGATAATTGGTGAAAAGCTTGAGTAAGAGAGGAGTAAAAGTGATTGTGGCTTCCACCGGGGTTGATGTATTCTTTGTCTCTTTGAGACTGAGAGACCTTCATAAATAAGCCATTTTGGGGGGCTTACTGTTCTTAGGAGCAGCTCAAAAATCTCTTGTCTCTGAGCAGTTCCTGAACTAGTAATAAGGAACCAAGGAACTGACAAGCTGATGCTTGCTTCTGGGGCATGGGAACGGATACAAATGTCTTCTAAATAAGCGCTTTTTTGTTTTGTTTTGTGCATATATTTGGGAGAAGTTGGGGTTTTTTTGTTTGTTTAGTTTTCCTCAGTCAGTGATCTTCTGAAGGAAGCTTTAGTTGACATTTCAGTTGGATAAATAGTCCTGAATGTTTCTCCTGTGTAGTGGTTCATTGATTTTTGAGTGTTTTACATCACATCACTGGAAGAATGAATAGTATGTTCAAACACAGCAAATGATGTCTTTGAGTTAATAGGAGAAAGCTGATGATTAGAAGACTGACTTTTCTGGACAAATATGTCTTCTTAAGGCATGTGAGATTACTTATTTACAGAATATTGAAGATGCACATAATTTATCAGTTATGATTATTTCACAAATATAATAGTGCTGGGGTTTTTCCCAGTGCACAATATTGCACTTGCTGGTTTTATGTTCTCTTTCTAGGTGATGAATCTGTGTTGGGTTTGTATAAATGTTAAACATACTAAGTTTTGGAGAGAATGAGAGAATGAGGGAGAATGGAATTAGGTTCCCTTACACATCACTTTCTGTTTGAAAGGTAACTTATATTTCTTGAAGTCAGCCTCCTCCTACAAAGAAAAGGGAAGATAAAGGAACCATCAAAAATACATAAGATGAAGGGTGTAGCTGGATCCGTAAAGGTCATGCAGGACCTTCCAATGTGATCTTTCTGAACAGACAGGGGGGCTCAAAAATCAGTTCAAGCCAAAATAAAATTTTGAAAGTTTCTCCTAAGAACAGCACACGAAATCCATTACCACGGCCTCATCTCTGCTGGTGGGAGAGGGTAGAATTTTCTGTCTAGTTGAAACTCCAAACTAATCTGCTCTCTGTGTATATCTGGAGATGTTCAGCTGAAAAAGGAGTTCAGTTTTGGGCTGGCAGTTACATATCCAAATGCATCCATGTATCCAATTTTGCAGTCTTGCTTCCATTTTCTGCCCTCCTCTTTGCCTATAATGGAACAGCTTTCCTTTTGGCCTTATTCTTGCACGTCAGTGTACCTTGGTGGGTCCTGAAGCAAGCACTTAATTTCCAAGGACTCTGTGTAGGTGTGCTGAAATTTCTGTTTGAATTAAAGCACTCCAGAATTGTGACCATTGACATTTAAATATTTACAGAAGAAAAATTTTAAGTTTCATTTTAGTATATAATCCTGAAGATACCAGTGCTAAAACAAAATACATGAGTTTGGTGAGTTATAAGCCAAATGCTGAAAAAATTGAGTGTCCCTTTATTGCTGTGCTGTCAGTATTCTTTATATTCACTGACTTGAACTTGTCTCTGTATGATTCAATTTTTATTCTAACTTGTCCTGTTATGCTGAGTACAAACTGTGCAAGGTTGTCAGTTTTATAAGTGAACCCCTAATGAATATAAAACTGTACCTACTCTACCGTGTGAATTTGATGGATTAGCAGTATAATTTACAAGGTAAGCTTATTTCTGAAGAGATGATACAGGTTTCTATACAGAATAAATGAGCTATGGAGACTTAATGTTTTCATTACAAGTGTAATTCAGTTTGTACTTTTGGAATAATCAGCAGTGAATATAAGAGATTTTTCTGACAGTCTTGCTTAAATAATGCTTTCTGCCTTTTTTACTTAACTAATTCTCTTTTTACACTTTAATAAAATCAGAATTCTTAATAGGAAAATAAACCAAGAAAACACCTTTTAAAAAAACTTTTAATTTTTATTTTTTTTTTTAATTTTCATAACATGCCACTATGACCTTTTTATGTTTAAGTGCTGATTTGGTAATTTTTGAAGTTGGCTGGAAAAGTATGGGCAATGAAGACAGGGAAGAAATAAATGTTATAGAAAATTACTCAGTGTCATTTTCCATTACCACTTCAAATAAAGGCTAAAATCTAATTGCCCATTTTTGAAGTTTCTTTAGCCACCCGTATCTTTCCAAAGGCAGAAAGCTCCCATTCCTGCAGTGTTCTCTCAATCAAAGGTCGCACTAGAGTAAAATAATTAATTTAAGAACCATACACTTCAAAGGTTTCTTTCTTGTTTTAAATGGAGCTGTAATCTCAGCACAGTTTAACTGATCTGTAAAGTTAGTCCACATAAAAATACAATAATAATATCACATTCTGAAATTAGTGATGACATTATTTTAATTTTTGAATTATGAATATTCTAGTTGTTGGTTCATGCTCTTGACTGATTCAAACTCCCACAGTGGTTTTTAATCTCACTGATTAATTTTTTGCAAATGAATTTATTGTGCCTACTTCAAATTTTAGGATCACTGTTATTCGTAGTTCCAAGATTAAGTGCTAGAGAACATACGTTGCCATTGTCCATAGCAGTGCATTTGAATCAGTGATCTGATTCTTGGTTGTTTGTTTTTTTTTTTTAATTGAGCCTCCTGTACTTGAATTGAGGGCTATTGAATGTCATTCTCACATGAGGAATTTATATTTTTAGTGGCAGCTAATTAAGAGATGTGAAGAGCTGAGCCTTGATGCTTCAGTGAGTAATTACCTCCTCTTGATACTTACATTATTTTAAATTTGGCTTATAAGAAGAGTAATTTGTGGCTTTCAGCAGAAATGTGTCCGTCCCTGGAGATGGGGGCTGCTCAGCTATGAGGAGCTGCATGCTGCTGCGTTAGCTGCTGCTGGTGGTGACACCGTGGGCACCAAGGAACTCGTGCATGTATTTTTGGACTGGCTTTTGTCAGGAGCACAGCTGATCTCCAGCTCTTTCTTGGGGCTCGGGTCCCCGCTCCCCTCCTGCCCAGGGTCTCGACACCAATATGGCTGGCTTTCTGCCACCCAGGGATTACAGCTTGCGGGGGAATCCTCCCCTGGCAGGGCTGCTGGTTTTCCAGTTGCTTTGCACTGCTGGAGCATTGCAGAACTAATAGGTCAGAGCTAGAGAACAAGGATGTAAGGATTTACTGGTGTCAGATGTTAAGATTTGACCAGAAAGTTACTGTGGGACTGTGACCTTACCCTTTGCTGTGTGCAGTCAGAGGCAGAGGTGAAGAAACTATTTCTGACATCTGCCATCCACGTAGTTCCCCTTTTGGCCATTTATTTAAGCAGTGTGCATTGGTTGTCCTATTTGTAAAGTTTGGACAATTTCTGAGATAATTTGCAGTTTAGTATAATTTTAATAATAATACATTTAAACATGTTTCTGTAGTTTAGTAAGTATATATGTAAAAGAGAGTAATTCAAAGGAATTCATTACTGTATAGCTTTTGTGTAGCAGTTTCTAATAGCTATGGTATTAAAGGTACAATTAAGAAGCAAACAGCTCTTTAGGACTTAAAACACTACTGCTTTTTTTCATTCAGTGCTTATTTGCCTGCATCGGTGTGTTCTGCTCGCTTCCTGCTATTTCATGGGTAATTCATGCACTTTCCTGTATCCAGGCACAGCTTCTTTTACAAAGTCTGCTTTTGTGGAATGCAGGTTTTAAATATCAAATATTTATTTTTCTGCTGTCTAGAATTAATCATAAAGATTATGAAATGCTGTGTGAAATTAATTTTGCATAATAGAAACAATGCTGTGACTGGAAAAGAATAGATTGTTGAGGTAAAACTGTATTTGAGAGAATTTAGTAACATTGTAGGACTGAAAGTACTTGAGTTTCATTGAATGTAACTGTGAACGGCAATAATATGAACACTTTAAAGATGTTTGCTCCAAAACACTTCAATAAAATGCTCAAGTGATTTGTACTGGAGGGTACTTCTCAGAGTTTCTGTAGGCATCTGTGGCTCATAAGAACAGTACTGTATTGGAGCATTCAAAAACAATTTCTGTAGGAGGGGTTTGGAAGCATCCCGTGTCAGCGTTATTCATGGACCTTTCAGTACCTGGCTGCAAAATCGAAGCGGTGTGAAGTTCTTTCTCCTTCTGAGACAGAGGTGTGGCAGGCTGGAAGCAACGTGTCAGCTACTTACTGAGTTAAATGTGAATACTGCTACAATTTTTTAATGCATGGCATGCTTTTGCTCTATATTTAGTAAGAGGCCTCAGGCACCAAAGTAGTGATTGAGGTTTTTGGTGTGGCAAGGGAAATTCTCTCCTTTCCTCTCTCCAGAACAAAACTTGCTGTTTGGAGGGTGAAAGAGTGCATTAAATAGCTGATGTCACTTGACAGAGGCCTATGGCAAAGTGTGCAGCTGGTCATTTTGGCAGCAGTGATGAATAGGCCGTCACTGTAGTTTGAAAGTTGCGACAGACTTCAGTGAAATAGTTAGATGTTGACATTGGTGTTCCAGTGAAGCAGAATTAATGTCCTTGCAGGACTTCTGGCATGGCTTTTTATGGCGTGGTCTTCTATTGACCTTTTTGGACTTGATGTGTAGGCAGTTTTCCTTGTAGAAAACCACAGTAACTGGAATTATGTGATATATTAGGTCATCTGTGTATATGTTTTGACGTTATTTGTTAAACTGGCACTGTACTTAAGTTGCAAATAATATTTGATCACTCTAGGCATCTTGGCCAGTAGCTCAATGCTTAGCCTTTGCTGGAACATCTAAGATCAAGACCTTGGCTCCGAAGTAGGTCCTCAGATGAGTGGAGGAAGTACCGTGTAGGTACAATGTGTGGGTGAAGCAAAGCAGTAATTGTGAATTCTGATGATCTCTCCTCATGGTTTTTCATAGACACTTAAAATAACTGCATTAAATGCAGTGTGGGTAGAAAGAGAAGCATAGTAATGATTTAATAGTTGCTTCATGAGAAGATTTTTCTCCTGTTTAGCAAGTTTAAAGAGTATTCTCTATAGTGGGTACTGACAGGGACGTATGAGTTAGCATTTGCTACCCAGTACAAGAAACCCCCATAATTTGTTGCACTGAGATTTTAATCATGATTTCTTATCATAGGTATATAGGAAAATTATGGAGAAAATTAATAGAATTTATGGAAAACTATTGGAAACAGACCCCCCCCCCTTTTTTTTTTTTGTTCCCTGGAACATTCTGAATGTAAGACACTGCTTGGCCTTACTACACTGTATGCTCCTCTAAAATAATGGACTGATTTAAAGACAAATTCTGTTGGTTTTTTTTTTTCCCCCCTGTATTTAAGATTGTGTGCAGACTCTTCTATAGGAAAAAATATTTAAAGCAATTCTGAAAATCAGTATCATTCCCTTATAATATAATTGATTTCTTCTTTTTACCTGCTGGTTGGATTCAAGAATGCCCTGCAAAAGAATGCTTTTTCTTCAGTCTCATTCTACAAACTTTTCTAAAACTCAAGGAAGCATTTCTGTCAATAGAAAGAAAGCAAGAAGAGAGCGTGAAAGAATTGACCAGTTGCAGATTAGAAATAGTAAGACTATTACTGGTTATCGTCATTCTTGCTTACAGCTAGAAAATTGGGTAGAATACTGTTGGCCAAGACCTGAGATACTTAACAATGGCCTGAAGTTAGTGCAGTGAAGAGGCTCCAGAAGCTTACAGGGGCTTATGGGGTAATATTACAGAGCTGAGAGTGTAAGACAGAGATATAAGTGATTTAACATGAATGACTAATGAGATACAAGTGAATTAACATTGACAGGGAAAAAAAGTTTACAAAGCACAGAAATAGTCTCCCCATTACGTTTGATTCTACCATTTGGAGATAGCATTGGAACATGTTGGGACGTAGGTTCCTGAAAAATCTCGTTTTAGGCAAGATTTAATGGAAGAAATGAACAGATCCACTGCAGTGATAAAGCAGTTGATTTGTTGGGCACCAAGGTCAAGAACTGTATGATACCACTCAATGAGTATAGTATCAGGTGAGTTATGTGTATATGTACATATGCACTTACAAATCATATCTGTAAGTTAAATTGACACTTCAGTTTGTCTCAGAAGAGGTTTTTAAGACTACTATCATAAATTTTTGGTGTATAAATTTATGGTTTTATTTGCATGTTCTTACTTGTTCTAATATAATGATCTTGTGAAATCTTGATGTGCAATTACATACTTTTGGCATTCAGCTTTCTTACTCTTAATTTTAGCTGCATATAAAGAAAAGACCCCTGAATAATAGCTTACAAAGTTTAACAGCCATTGTGCATCCTTTTTATGTTCCAGACTTCAAAATATATTTGAGTATTGTTTGACTGACAAAACATTCTGGTGATTTAAAAGTTATATGGCAATAGCATTTCAGTGATTAACTTTGCTTTTTATAGTTACATTTTTACTTTCAGAATGAAATTTAGAGGCCTAGTAGAAGGCAGTCCTCCTCTGATACATCTGATTTCTTTCTTTTTCACTTCAGATGTCTGTTTTCAGAGAAATTATTCTGCGTTTCCTAATAGAACAGGACTAGACTTCTCAAAGGAGGGAATGGAAATAAGCATTAGGAATCCGAAAGCAAAAATCTGTACACTGCTTTCCAAACTCTGTAGCGCACTTTATCGTAAGTAGGAAAAGTATCATAAAAGTTTAGATCATTGTAATATATGACATATTTTCTTGCCAGACGTCTGAGACTCTTGGATAGCACTCCAAAATAGTCGTCTCAATGATAGCTTTGGTAATGACTTTTATTCCCTAAGAGGAAGTCAGTGCAGTGTAATAAATTAAGATTTCACTAATGCATAATAGCGGTGAGGGATATTCACTTCTAATTGCTGAGATAACTATTGTTTCTTTGCAGAACGAAATCCGTGCAGAATATTTCTAGGCTATGATCTCTCATTTCCTATGAGATTTAGTCAAGTAGACCCTTTCCTCCACACACAGGCTGTGGCATCTGCTTATGTGTAACTTGCTGCAGAGTTGGGCATTTGCTTAAAGGGGATAGCAAGTATCTGCAGTGTACTAAGATGATCCACATAACTCCAGCATTTTATGAAACAAATGAATCTCTAGTCATGTGTTAGCTGCTTTCATCCATACAAAATGGAGTTGTGGAGTAATTCTTTATTTGTCTGCTGTGTGTACTCTCTCCATCTGTGAGGCAAACTCCATGTTTTGGCCTCCATGAGGCCAAAAATCCATGTTAAGCTTCTGTTAATGTAAATCTAAGGGACAGCGATTAATTTTCCAAATTATCTTTTTCTCTGCTTAGAAATTTTACCATTTTTTAATCAAAAGAAATAAGAATACACAGGTAGTATTGAGACGGATACTAATCTTTTAGGCCCAAAGCTTGGGTTGTTTAGAATGTATATAATAATAGGAAACTAGGAGAAATATATCAGCTTTGTTGGAAATGTGTCACAATACATGTAAGTGTGTGTGTGCACATAAATATGTATTTGTCTGAAATGAGAACGCTTAAGAAGGTATTACTGTTAAAAGTGCATCGCATAAGTAATTCTTACAAATAAATACTTGGTGCTTTTGTTTTTTCTGTGCATGATACTATTTCAGTATTTACATTTGAGGATGAGTTCCAAATTCAGTCCTTGGCTGATAGACTAAATAACAGAGACACTAACCTACTTTTTTTTGAGTCTGGATGCTGTGACTGTAGTACTACATGGAACTAAAATGTTTCACTTGAAAATCTCCTATTATTGGTAGTTAATTATATTCCAGACAAAAGAACAGAGAAAAAAAGCAATTTGTTGAGTAGCATTTGGGAAACCAGTATGTGTCTTGCCTGTTACCACTGTAATCTAAGACTGCTGTTTCGTATAACAGACTCCTATGAATCTTCTGGATTTTGGCAGTACCTTTCTTGCCCTGCCTCTCCCATACTTTAAGTAGCCTTAATACAGACAATTCAGTTTGCTTCTGGGAGGCTTGTTCGCCTTTGAGAACTATTTTGGTCAGGGAGTGATGCAAACCTGTTGGTTGATTGTCACTAGGAACAGATGCATCACTTAAACCGTGCTTCTGAAGAGTATTATATATACAATCTTTCTCTGCTTAGTCACTTAGGATATAAAAATCTTATCACTTCAATGAAAAGTATAGCAGTTCGTGAACAAACTTTTGAAACATGTATTAAAAGTTTTAATGTCTAGTGCAAAATCTCAGTTTGCCTGTATGAAAGAGCACTCATTTCTGGATGTTCAGATAAAAAAAAAAAAGCTAGTACAAAAGTTATAACCATTCTGCATTTATACTGTAATTTTAAAGGTTCTGTTAAGTGTGCGTACGCATTTTGCAAATACATAAAATACAGGAACTATTTTGCCAAACTGGGTAATAATGGATGTTATGGATTATGTTTTTCTTTTTCCCCTCTTTTTTTTCTCCTTTAACCCAGTTTTATGCTATAAAATGTAAGATTGATGTGTGACAGACTGAAACGCTAGAAGTGGAGCAGTAATTAGTGAAAAAAAGATGAAGGTGTAACAGAAGCAAATTAAAAATCGAAAGAGCTGAGGCTGAGGAGTCGGGCATTAGGTAGAACATCTAAGTGACTTTGAAAGCTTTCCTTGGCAAAGGTTGGTGACTCTTAAAGTTAGTCACCAAGCAAGAAGTCAGGAATGATGGATTGTCAGTGTTAACAACTCATTTCCTTCAGATAGAGGACGTCCTGAAAGAGAATATGTTGTTGTCGTCGGTAAATGACTAAAAGGTGTTTGCAGCATGAGGAGTTTTTTCTGATCTATATCCTTTCATTTGCTAGAAGACATGCAGTTGCTTGCAGTAGCAGGTTGTTTTTGTTTGTTGTTTTTTTTTTCTCTCTCTACGGTGTCTTGGCTATCACCCAACTGTCTATTAGTTCCTGAAGTGCTAGAAAATGAAGCATCGTGTCAGACATTTTATAAAGGATCAGTGCCAACCCTCTTATTTGTGTCCTGTGAAAACTTTGAAATGGAACACAATGGCCTTGGACTTAGGGGTTTACAGAGATTATGTTCAGTCTGCGGTGAAGAGACTGACAGTGCCCTTTTGCTGTTTGCTCCTTTTGGAAACTTGCTAGATACAGTTGATCAGTGCTTTCTTTCTGATGAGACCTTGGGAAAAGTTTAGAATTGGCAGCTCCTCTCATTCCCTTGCCTTGGAGAAAGAGAAAGCAGTATCTCCAGCAAGATTGTAATCAGACTTCCCTAATCTTTCTGAGACAGCAAGTGTGAGTCAGTACAGTTTGGTTTTCATGGTATGGTTACCAAAAATGCAGGCTAAAGCCAATGGTTTGCATTTGAATACAGCAATTAACAGTTAGGAAGTAATTGGCACACAGTGGGTGATGATAAGCAGTAAGAAATGCGGGATGCGATGCACAAGGTACTTACTGAACATACCCAGACTGGAAGGATAGGCTCTATTCTTTGGGTTCAAATTGTTGGATGGATGGGTGGAGGTCACTGTGTGCTCTTTGGTCATGGGCGTAGTGTCTTAAGGTGCATTCTGCACGTATACTGTACTGAAACCTTTTTACCACGTCTGGGGTGAAGTTCAGCTGTGTGGTTAGTCAAATCTGAGTGAGCTTGACCTTTGAGAGGAGATGAACAGACCTGAGAACAGCTAATTGTGCCTTACTCTACCCTGCAGTTCAGGTGGTGGCTATGGTCCCCAGCAGTGCCAGCCCTGAATCAGGAGGACAGGCAGCTCCTGGAAGGAGCAACCAACAAAACGTATCATGGCACTACCAAGTATAATAGTATTAAAACTTAAAGGCATAGAGTCAGTGAGGCTTGAGAAAGCAATGGGCAGGGAGAGGAAAAAAGTGTCTCTTTTTCTTCCTCTTCTGCCCTTTTTCCTTTTTTTCTTTTTTCTTTTTGTTTCTTTTTTTTTTTTTTTTTTTTTTCCTTACTGTTGTGGTGCTGCTCCTGATCAGGTTTGTCTGCAGGACTTCTGCCATAGCAGAGGCTGCAGTGCATCGCTGAAGTCAATGCAATTCACTTGGTCTTTCCTGCTCCCTAACAAGGACAGGAAGCCCTAGAACAGAAAACTTCCCATTTCATTCACAATGCTGCCATCACAACTACTGGCTATATTAGTACCTTGCAGCTTGCAGCTTATTATTTTATTCTGCACCTTAAGAACTGGATAATCCATTGCTCTATTGGTGTGTAATTCATAAATAATGGTGAAGATAGTGGCAAAACTCTTCCTGTAAGGTCAGACACTGCTGAATTAGGTAAGGCTTTACTGGGAAACCGAATTGGTTACATAAACACATCAAAATGTTTCCCAGTAAAGCCTTACCTAATTCAGCAGTGTCTGACCTTACAGGAGGTCACATAAACCTATCAAAAAGACTGTGCCAAGTAGTGTTTGAAAACTGTTGTTTGCTTTTGTACTGTTATAAACAAGTGCCCTGTCATAGGGGTTTCCCATTATGTTGCTTATGGATAAGTTCTGAACTACTTGGGCTTGGTTATTGCAGGGTCATCCTAGTCTCCCTTCTTACATTGTATGGGTTAAGATCATATGTTTGCCTTTTCTCTCTTTGGCTTTTTCAGTGATTTTATCTATGTTCGTAAATGTCTTAGAGACAGTAATACATTATATTCAACATAAATGAAACTCCTTTTTTGGGCAGGTGTTGGATGCAGAACTGTTTTTGTTCTGCAGAATGTGACCCAAACATGAAGCTGGGCTTCACTTGGAGAGAGTTTGTGTCTTGGAGACTGTGGAATCGTAAGAAGGGTTTTTCCTACACAGGAAGCTCTCTCTCCGTTTCAGCCTTACTGCAGGTCTATGCCAAACTGTCCTGTGAAGTTTAGAAAAGCTGGACTATCAGGTTCTTAGATTTATTTGGATCCATTGCTCAACCCCTTAATCACTTCATTTTACCCTAATAAAAGGTTGGAACTAGTCATTAGGATCGCTTATTGTTGTTGTCATCAATCCATCAAGACACTGTCTTCTCTTTCCTGCCTATCACCACAACTTTGGAATAAACTCAACTTTCCCATCCAAGAAAATACTCGGTGTTTCTTGGAATACAGACAAAATATCTCCTCCTTGATTGTTCTTTTCACTCTTACTAATGGCTCTATCCAGATGCCTAGGATTGTGTATTATTTAGGAAGCATTTAGACAACTGTTGCCTCTGTTTTATGAAGTGCTGTTTATATTGTCTGCAAGGTACATATATTGGTTTTGAATCCATTGCTCGTGGTTGAAAGCTATAAAGCAGACTGTAGACAACTCATTTTGGTGTTTGGAATTGATAGTTTTTGTAAGGTATTTTTCTTAGATAAGTTGTCCTTCTGATATGAGGCTTAAGTGACAAAATACCAAGGGATGTGACAGCTTGTGCACTGAGTGGGGAGTGTTCAAACTGTGCCTTTCAGTAGTGATTTACTGCTGTATACCTGCACTAGTATCGTGATTTTTTTTTTCAAACAAATTTGTGCTGCAAGAAGAATGTGCAGAGGTGGCAAATCTTTTAACTCTATTTTGTATTTTTTTTAAATGGAATACTTTACAAGTACTGTCACTGCAGTTTTACCCAGATATATTCAATAGAGGCTCAAGACTATTAGTGTGCGTTTTTTGTGTATCTCAGCAGTTACTGGTCAAACTAAGACAGGCAATTTTTTCATGACTGGCCAGTATAACCTCTGGTTAAAGAGTTGAGTATGATCTGCCAGCATCCTATCTGTGGTTGCCTTGCATTATTTCTCCATCACCTTGGGCTGTTGAAAATATTGTAAGTTTCACATTTGTATAATAGTTGGAGAAGTACATTTATGTTTTGTGTTCAGATATTTGCACTACTTCTTTACAGAAATGGCTTTTTGAGTGAATAAAAGAGGACAGGGAAAATTAATTTGATTTTTAAATGATAGAAAAATGCTAGGAAATCAAGTGTGTCTCTTTTATGCCCTAAGGAATAGAGAAATGGTAGTAGTGCTCTGAGTTTGGTCTAATTAATATTAGTGGAGCATTAATAATGGACTATTATTGTGAGTTATCATAGTTTGTACAAAATATTGGTAGTTGCAGTATGTGTTTACTGTAAGATTTATTTCCTGAAAAATCTAGTAAAAATTATCATTTAAGAAAGACACTCCTATTTTTATTGAACTCTCTTTTTTTTAACGAAAGATGCAGGGTGCATTAGTGGCTGAAGAGGTCGCCCTTCTTTGAAGTGTTTCTAGCACCCCATGGTTTCTTACGCAGTTCTAGTTCTATTTTCTTCATTAAAAAATTGCTATTCTCTCACATCTCTCAACAGTGTCAGATTTCATGTGGGGGCAAGTGATTTCTGTGAGAATGCCAAACGCAATTATGAAATACCTAATTCAGTCGCATTCTTCAATTACCTACCCTTGGTCACACCGCGTTATTCATAATTCTCACTCTTTCCCATTGTGCCGAGTTCAATGGAATCAGTCTTGTTCTGTACAGATCAGGCTTAAAGTCAGGTGGAAAAAAAATAGCATAAGAGGGAAAGCATGATCCTGTTATTCATTAACAGGGGGGTGTGCCTTCCAGAAGATAATCTTGACTTCCAGTCTCCTCTCCCAGGATGGAAATCTAAAATAAGCTGGAGGAGACAGATAAAAACAGAGAGGAAGGGGCAGGTTGCAGGTGAGTTTTCCTCCCCCTGCACAGATTCAGCAGAAGGGGCTGGGACTGGTGGTCCTCTTGGCTGGTCCTTGGGGTGGTGTCTGTGGGTAGAGCTGTGGGACTGGAGTCCCTTGTGAGGGCCCTGTGGGTGAGCCAGGGTCTCCCTCCTCTTGGGTGATGGTGTTACGGAGGGCAGTCCCTGCCATCGCAGCCACCTCCCGCACTTTTCAAATGACTCTGTGAAAGCCAAAGGCTCGGGTGAGTTCTGACAGTGCCATGTAAATTGGGTAGGGGAGTAGCTGGGTTTGGGTTGCGGAGGGAGGACATGGGTGTCAGGTTTTCAGGGCAGGTGAGAAGGTCTGTGCTTGTATCTAACTTCAGAAGAACAGCAGTAGGTAGCAACTTGGGAGCAGGTACCCTCCAGGTTAGATGGCAGATGAGGAGGATTTGGAGGGGCCCCATGAGGTTGCAATGCACTTTAGTCTGCGAGGTCTGAATTCAGCCTACATGCTGGAGAAAATTCCTACGTGCTGTAGGAGACTTAAGTCTTATTTTGCTCTAGTACTAATAGCTGATCTTGGCAAGAATCCTGCTGTGTTTGGTTTGTTTCTTAAGCAAAATCTTACATTTGCAAGTGTAAACACAAGCTTGCCATGTGACCACAAAACAAACTGCCTATGCTGGCCCTTTGATATGTTCTAAGCCATGCTTGCTAAATTAATTGGCTAATTAGAGCATGAGGACAGATGAAAGCTGGGCATGAGGTAGTCATGTTTTCTTTCTAAATAAAATCTAAGTTCTGTTCAAGAAAAGATGCAACTATATGCACTTAGATGTTCAAAAGACTTTTTGTAAATGATTACTAGTGTGATAAACTTTGGATTTAGTTAAGCAAAAAGCCATCTCTATGTTTCTTTCCAAGATTAAGTGTTTGTACAAATTTTATGCTTTCCTACCTACAAAGAACAAATTAAAATGCAACCTGTTAAAATGATGCTTTTTTAAGGTTTCTTACTTAACTAGAGGAGTTGAAGAGGGTTTGCACACTCTGTTCTCTTCCAGGAAAGTCTGCAGTGTTCCAGTGTATAAAACATGCTGTACTGTGCATGACTGTGCTTTGAAAACCACTGAAGCAACTATTTGATGTGAAGCTGTCTCCAACAGTTTGTCTTCAATATTTGTATTTACAAAGATGTTGTGAATCCAACACAGGTTTGGGAAGAAGCCTGGGGAAGTGTCATAAATGCATTTTTATATGAGTAGAAAAAGGAGCTACTCTTTAGGTTTCCAGACTGGGAAATGGCTATCGTAGAAAATCAAAGCTTTGCTCAGTCTGTTCAATTATTGAAACCTCTTGGGTCCAGTCTTTCCCCAGAGCTCATGATAAATTCTCCTCTCTGATTCTTTGGAAGAAATCATTATGGAAATGAAGAAAAAGCCATACAGACAATCATAGAGAAACTCTTTGAGAATAAAAAGTATGCAAGCTACTAAAATGAGAAAATGCCCATTCCCTTCTTCAAGAATAAGACTTAGCACAGAAAATACATTTTTATGGTAGATTAGTTGTATATTTTTGCGCTTATGCTGTTCATACTGTCCAGGAAGAATTATCTAAAAATTCATTGAAAGGTGATAATGAAAAGAAGATTAAGCATTCTGATACTGGAGCTTTGTAACAACAATTAAACAGTACACGTAGATTTCAAAAGTCACTGAAGCACTTAAAGGTTTCTGAGAATACTCACAGCAAATTCCAGAAGGGCCTGGCCTGATATCAGAAAGCACAGTCCTGAGTTGCACATTTAGGCTCCCTGTGTAACACAGGTGGCTACAGTGAGGCACCTAGTACTAACCTATTAGTTAGTATTAACACCTCATTATTAATATTTTCTTGACAAGAAACTTAACATCCTGTACCTCCTCAAGCTGAAGAGCTGAACATCAGAGAGGTGCCCTTGGAATTCACAGACCAGCACTGCTTCTGAAAGTGGGCATATATCTGCTCTTTCTTTGAAAAAGAGACAAAATACCACATCCAGAGGAAGCATCTCAACTGTCTCTTTCCTTACCTCTACGCAATACAGTGCTATTTATAATGGCCTTCCTTGGTCAAAATTGCACACAAATTACACACAAAATTGCACTTTAATAGAGAAGTTAAAATCTAGTGCCAGATTGATTTGGAGGAAATATCTTTATGCATTTTGTATTACTTCTAACGGTTTTTATATCTCTTTCTTTTTAGTGGCTGTGTCCCAGCTTTCATCTTCTTTACTGTGGTTATTATAAAAGGAAAGTCCTGAAGGTTAACTGGAGCACTTTCATGGTGGTCATGTCTTTGGTGTATTGAAGAAGACTGCTTTATAGTAAAGGGCAAAGTATAACCCACTTTATAAAGTCACGGGATGCAAAGGGGCATCTTAGGTGAATGAGATATTTGTGCTGAGGTGTTTATTTAATCAGTTCTGGAGACATAGTTGTCTTAAGTTTATAAGCAGTGTAACTGATGGACGTGGTGTATTCCTCAAGGTGGTCTACCCAAGTCTATAAAGCTACTCAACCCCTCCCTACTTTTAGTTGCTTTAGCCTGACTTCAGGCTATTTTAGTTCAGCACAGACCTCTTTTTTTTTTTTTTTCCTCTGTATGACTTTTTTTGTAGCAGAAGTGTCCCCTGTCATGCCACTCTCTGGGCTTTCTTCCTTCTCTCTTAATTTGGGATTCTGTTGTAACCAAACATCTGTCATAACACATGTTCAGTTGACATCTGAACTGTACCCTCAGCCATAATATTTGTTAAAAAAAGTATTTTTAACCAGTGGAAAAGAAAGACCTCTATGAACACAGAAACTGCCCATTGTGCCCATGAAGGTACATTTTCAGTGGTTAAAATAAAGAGGTGTGAACCAGTCTCAGTTCTCAAGAGTCTGCTTATACCAAGTTCATGTCTTCAGCAGTTACATTGTACCAGGGCTGCAAATCTAAACTGAGGTGGTTCTGCATTTAGTAAGATGGTAGCTCCCTTAGTACATGAGTACGTAACTGTAAGTGGATAGTCTCTCATTTACCTGAATAACCACTTATTTCAAAATCCCTAGTGGTTTTTCAAATTCGGTAAAATGCAAGACTTATACAAGATTCTTTTCCATGTCATCTTTTAACAAGTATTTAGTTAAAAAAGCCTTTGGCCCTTAGAAGGGAGAAATCATCAGCAGCATTGCAAGTGTGGTCTAGTGGAAAGGAAAGAAATCACATTTCCATCCAATTCCAAGCACAAATCTACTGCAGAGACAGCTTTCTTTATAGGTTGTACTTATTTGCTCTCCTTTCTATAAGCAGTGAGAGTATACAGTTGCTGTTACCTTACGGTTGCTTGACTTTATTCTCATAGTGTGGCAAAAGTCAGATACCATCCCAGGGTGACTCTTCAGAGGTTAGCATATGTATGCTAATCAGATAAGGGAAATCTAGAACTCTACAAGAACAATTGCTGAGGATTAAAAAGAGAGCATAGTGATTTCAATTTAATAAGTTATTTTTGACATTGTTCCACCAGTATTGAATTGTCATAGATGCTATCCTTTCGCTAAATTAAAAAAAAAAAAACAATTTGACATGTAAGTTGGTGGTTTAAGTTGACAAAACTTTCTGGTTTATGAAATCCTACTTACCAGTTTTCCTCAAAAGTTTAAAGCACAGTATCTGATAATTAATAGTGAGGTCTAAAACAGAATACAGTCTAAGTCAAATAGCAGATAGGCCAATAATAAAAATGGTTACCTTTATTGAACAACCAAGGTCAGCTTTTGCATTAAAACTATTTATATGAGAATGTGATGGGCTAACCTTATACGGTAGCAGGTGTAATTTTATCAGATTACCAAATCTAAAGCCTGCCCTTGTCTTTAAACCTACCTACCATTTGATCATTTATACTTTTAAAGTGAACAAGCTGCTTCAGAAATACAATCATAATTAAAACAAAAGAAATCTTTAAATCTTTGTGCAGATTCACAGCAGAGGGTCATGGCTTGCAGAGCCTCTGCTGCATATGGTTTATGAACAAGCCTTTTTGCTCCAAATATGAGCACTGTGGAGTGATGGAACAACGTGTATGTTAACGGTATCGGTGAGCATTTCTGTGCGCAACAGTCTGTTCAGCTGAAATGAGAAATTTCAGCATACCTTACAGAGCAAGAAAATGCATTATGCTGTCATTTTTATCAAAGCAGTCACTCAATGATTAAAGTGCTTGGGAAACCAGTGTGTTAAATAATCTAGTTTGTTACATTTTTGTACACACTGTTTGTATTATTGTACGCATCTATATGCAAAACCATCTGTATAGAGCCTAGAGAATATGAAAAAAAGTATTTGAGTAGCTTGTAATAAAGTAATAATTGACATTTGTTATTTCTTTTCTTAATATGCATTTTCTCTGGACCTACTGTTATTTGTGTGTTTTGTTTTTTTTTTAAATTGACCTTTATTATACAGCTCCCTGAGTTAATTTAGTATCGGTAATTACTTCATTGGCAAACATATGAAGCCTATTAGCTTGAAGCGTCTTGAAAAATGAGATTCTAATCAGCGGGTCCCCAAACAGTTCATTTCTTTTTACATTATCAGATAAAAAGCAAAGGTTTTCACAGAAGCACCAAGTGGCTGAGGTTGGCAGGGAGTTCTTGAGATCATTTCATCCAACCTGCTCAAAGCAGGGTCACCTAGAGCTAGTTGCCCACGACTGCGTCCAGTTGGGTTTTGAGTGTCTCCAAGGATGGAGACTCTGCAACCTCTCTGGGCGACCTGGTCCAGTGTTTGACCACCCTCACAGTAAAAACCTTTTTCCCTTGTGTTCAGATAGTTTTCTGTATTTCAGTTTGTGCACATTGCCCCTTGTCCTGACACTGGGCTCTGCTGAGAAGACCCTGGCTCCATCTTCTGTACAACCCCAATCTGGTACACATGGATAAGATCCCCCAAGCCTTCTCCAGGTGGAGCAGTCCCAGCTCTCTCAGCCTCTCTCGTATGACAGATGCTCCGATCCCTTCATCATCTTTGTGGTCCTTTGCTGGACTCACTGCAGTAACTCCATGTCTTGGTTGGTTTTTTTTTAGTATACTGGGGAGCCCATAACAGACCGCTACAAATATGGCCTCACCAGTGCTGAGCAGAGGGGAGGGATCACTTCCTTGACCTGCTGACAATGCTTTGCCTCGTGCAGCCCAGGAGGCTGTTGGTCTGCTTTGGTGCAAGGACAGGTTGCTGGTCTGTGGTCAGCTTGGTGTCCACCAGGACTCTAGGACCTTCACTGCAGAGCTGCTTTCCAGCTGGTTGGCCCCCAGTGTTTACTGGTGTATGGTGGTTTTCCTCCCTGGGGTCAGGACTTGACACTTCCCCATTTCTCCAGCCTGTCCAGGTCCCTCTGGCTGGCAGCATGACTGTCTGGTGTGTTGGCCACTCCTCCCAGTTTTACATTGTCCGTGAACGATGAGGGCGTGCTCTGCCCTGTATTCCAAGTGATTAAAGACAATGCTAAGCATACTGGCCCCAGTATTGCTCCTTGGGGTACACTGCTGGTGACTGGCCCCCAGCTGGACCTTGTGCTGCTGGTTGCACCACTGAGCCTGGTGGTATAGCAGCCTACCTTTCTGTCCACTTATGCAGTCCATGCTTTGTCAGCTCATTGATGAAGTTGTTAGGGGAGACGATGCCAAAAGTATTGTTGATGTGGAGATGAACACCACCTGCTGCCCTCCCTTCACCCAGCCAGCCAGTCATCTCATCGTAGCAGGCTATCAGCTTGGTTTTGGTGACCTCGTTTAGAACTTAACAGCTTTGGTGTATCTGGCATGCAAATACACTTTTTTCAGATGAGCAAAGCACAAGCAGCTGCCACTAGGTACCAGCAGTAGGTGAGCAGAACTGCCATATTCCTGTGGAATTCCCAAAATCTTTCAGCATTTATATACCACAGAGGATCAAATAACTGGTATAAACTGCATTAGTAATGTAAAACGCAGAAAAACAAATTACTCTCCAGTCTGGTTTTCTAGTTTTTATTCTTCCACACTTCTCTACACAAGCATATTACTGTATAATCTTTCCAATTTTTAAAGATTTATTGTCAGGTTGGCTGTTGTGTAGGCTGCTGACTTTTTACAGATGAGTGGGCTTGCTGCAGAAGTTCAGTGAAGCCGTGCTCTCTGCTTAATGTGGTGGCACAGGACAGAGCACCAGTGTCACTGCCTGTTTGCAGCAGCTGTTCCAGGCCTTCTAGAACTCTTGTTGGTCTAAATACTGTGTATTTGTGTTTTCCTCCCTTAAATGTTGATTTAACAGCCTCTCCGATATCCCTGCCTCAGGCTATTCTTTTGTGAACAACATACTGTGAGAAGCAATTTAACTTTCTGTTGGCTAGTAGCTTGAAAGTGTAAATGATGGGATGGGTACCGGATAACTTAGTTCTAGCAGGCTATTTGGTAGATAGTATCTTTCCTGGGAAATTGATTGATGATCTTTTGTATCTCTTCCAGACTTGCTGCTCCCTATCTCTAGAGAAATCCCCTCTACTAGCGTTTGTCGTGAAGTTCTTGGAAAGACAGTTGTGGTCCTTGTGTTTGAAATTTTTGTCCTGATTTGTATCAAGGGCCTCTTCATCCTCGTCACCCTTCTTCTGTATAACAGGCAGACAGGCATGAGAAGCCTGGTCTTCTCGTCCTGGAAGATGCGCTCTCATGGAAGCTTTTTGGAGAAGTGAGCTCACAGTGGGCAGGACTAGAGTAATCATTTGCAAGGCTTCCACATGTACAATGAGTAGCTGGTTTTAGTTTTCTTTCCAGCTGGCAGCAACTGACTCCTTGGTGGTCTGCAGAGGTAAGGCTGGAAGCCTCTAAAAGCCTATATACTCAGTAAAATTCCTATATACTCAGTAAAATTGTTATTTATTTTTTGGTATTTTTTTCACGTTTTGGTAGGAGAGTCAGTATCTGAGTAAAGTGTATTTGATTCCATCTGCAAAAATAATTCATGTGGGCAGATGTAATTAATAAGAAATTCAGATGAAGTGTGCTGTCACTAGGCAGAGAAAAACAGAGGCATTAGTCAAGGTATAGGGAAATTGGCATTAGTAGTTTAACTCATGTAAATTAATCACACTAGCTGCGTCATAGTTTTGGCACCATTATTTGTAGTTAACTGTTGTCGCTGATGGTTATGGTTGCCGTTCTGTCTCTTGGTCATGAAATTAAGGTGCCACACAGGAATGAACGAAGGAGCACTGGCCTGGTGGCATTCTCCCTGCTTGAGGCTGTGCAGCCTGAAAAATGGTTCTGCTGCACACAGGGCTACTCAAGTGCTGCTAAATGTGCCTGTGATTAGAAGATGAGGCATTCACCAGCAGTGAAAGTATCTGCATTCTGTGAAACTAAGAAAAAAATGCTATCATGTTAAACAAAGGTCTTGAGTTGAAAGAAATACAGTACTGCCAGTTCAATATTGAAAGCAGTATGCTTTTATCCTTCTAATCAGACATTGTTGCAGCATTACAATTACTGTCTTTTCATGAACTGAGAATTATTTTCCCCTTATTGCACCAATACTAACAAGAGCGATCTCATTAATTCTGTGTTAATTTAGAATGCCAAATCAGGATGTAATGCTACAAAACTCTTGCAGGTAGTATTTTCCTTTTGAAAATGTATAGCAAATTCTGGTAAACTGGATGCTGCTTACAAAACTGTAAAGTTTTCTGAAGAAAAATAGCACTGCTGTTGTCTAAGTGGAACAGATGAAATAAGTTGTTCCACTCTTTCAGGTCAATGTACAATGCGTTACTCAAATGACTAGGTTAGGGTGTAGTTAATCACAGTTATTTCTTAACATGAGTAAAGAACCTTTTCATATGGTTGTTTCAAAAGCTAACTCATCTAACTGAAATGTGCACTTGGATTCTGTAGCAATTGTTTTTATTATGTGTGTTTATTGGCATATGAGCTTCATCAGAAAATGCACATTTTAAACACACTTTACTCAGTGTCGCTTGTCCATTGTCTGCTGTTTAATTTCTCCCAGCAGAGAGCTACGAGACCTGTTTTGCCTTCCAAATAACTGATTTCTCATCCATTGTAATAGGGTTTCAAAAACCAAATTTGCAAAATGTTTGTTAGTGTAACAATATATCATTATGTGCCTTTAGGGAGAGAGGCACATTCTGAAAATGAAAAAAGGGAGACCAAAAAAAGGCTTTCTCCCACTGTTGTGGGAGATGCACACCATTGCATGTCTGCTGTAGTGTGGGGTATCATAGCTTTTCATCCAAGCATCCGTCTGAGCCCTCTGGATGGCATTTCTCAGTCCATACTCACTTCCTTTGCCCCTTTGCTGGCATGGAAGAGAAGTCATCAGTGGCTCTGGGGGGAAGCCCTCAGCGTGAGGACCCAGAAGAGTGGCTGTTGGGACTGGCTGGATGATGGAGAGTTCAGGAGGCATCAGTCAAGAAGGGGATACTTTCCCAAGAGTGCACCTGATGGGAAATTTAATGATCTTCATCTCCCTGTTTTATGCACAAGTCTAAGGAGGTCGTTGGGGTGGGTCCCCATCAGGAGCATTCCTGTTTCAGCATGTTGTTGTGGTCTTGAGTAGCAAAGTGCTTTCTTTTATCATCATGAAAAGTGATGGATGTTTTACCATCTTTCAAGCCACTTCTGCAAAGAGCTCTTCCCAGATGGAGTTTGACCATATATAAGAACCTGTCTTTTAGTATTTCTTCGTTTGGAGCAGATGGGGTTTACTGCTTTGAAGGCAGACAGCAGTGATTGACTACATTGTTTTAAAAAACATATGCCTTACGATTTCTTCTTCCTGTAGTGTTTTGTCCTCCATTGCTTGCTTTTCCTCTATGGAAAATACCTGGGGTTCTTTGGATATTGCCATTAAATGAAAGCAGCAATGTATGTGCTACTTAAAAATGAAATCATTGTTCTCCAGAGCTGCAGTCAGGGAGATAACAAATGTTACTATTCCTTTTGTGGACCCTCTCATAGCAATATCTGAGTGCTCTGCCCTTCATCTGCAAAGTAAGGGAGAATTACTACACTGCTTCCAGTGGTTGAAAATGAGGCACATAGGGATTGAATGATATGAGCAAGGGCAGGTGCATGTATCTGAAGCCATAAAGGCTACACAGATCCTTATCTTAATAACAAAACCATCACTCCCTATCATTTTTTAAAATAAAACTTTGCTGGTTTAGGGAAAATACATCTTGTAGTAGAGAAAGGAGATGCTTTACTCCTTATTAATCTGTTCTCCTAAGTTATTTCTGGGTGCTCGTAGTGAGGAGAAGTCTGCCAAAATGTAAGTTGTCTTCACCTCTTGGCATGTCGCATGTGTGTCATATATATGTCACATATATGATCTTCCTTCATGCCATGGGAGTGATGGCTTCTTGAGGTTTCTTCTGCACCCATTTCCTATGATTTCTATTATTTCAGTGTATCGCATCTCATCCAGGTCTATCAGAACCTGTAGTCAGTCTCCTTCCTTAGGCAAGTGATTCTGATATATGCTGTTTTTTCTTTAGGAATGATTTTTGTCCTGAAGTGAATGCCAAAAGCATATTTAACTCCACCCTTTTGAAGTGATAAACTAAGCTAAACTAAGAAAAAGAACATTCTGATCAAGTCTAGTGTGCAAGTTGGCCACTATGTGATATAACTAATTCAACCAAACTGTTCTGCTTTGTAGCAAGGTGCTGTTGAGGGAGGAATCTGGAATTTTTAGTGGTGTTTCATTACAGCTGTTAATGATATATATTAAATCAGTTATTTCTATGTTTAAAACATGACTACCTGAGAAAAGTGGTTTGCCCACTTGGCTGCAGCCTGCTATGTGCTCTCTGATTATCCATAAAGCTTAAAACTAGTATTTTGAAATCACTGGGTTTAAATCTAGAATTGTGCATTCCCGGGTGAACTGCATCAAGCTGAGAGGGAGTCCCAAGTATCCAGGGAGAGGTCTAGGGAAAGAGAATCCAGGTTTCCAAATGGTGCTCGTTTCTCATCAGCTGTAGAATATTATGTTTACTGCAGAGAAACCAAACCCCAGAAAACTGACAACCCGTAGATCAGAAGCAGTCTGATACAGAGGGATGTTAAAGGAACAGAAGTGACTACAAAACGTAAAAGACATATAGAGATTTTAAGGAGAGCTGTTTGTCTCCCTGTGTTCAAGATTCAAGGTAAATTAAAGCAAGATTTTTTTCAGTGGGTAGAGATTAAAGAAATAAATTGCCATACCAAAGGTATATAAGACTGGATAGCCTCTAATGCCAAACAAATAACAATGCATATCCAGTTATGGAATACTTATTCAGTTATAACTGAATGCATACTGAAATTCAGTTGGATAAAATCTACATTTTTATCGTTTCCTTCTTATCTCAATTCCTCCTTTTTCAGCTTCTGATATTTCTATAATGGCCAAGAAGGAATTTTTCTGAAATTTTGTAAGATGAATATCAGGTGGTATCTGAATACTGCTTTTAAATCTCAAAATATCTTCAGAATTAATACACTAGGATAGAAAGCATGTATTCTCTTTTATTTTAATGGAATACTTATATATGCATTTAGTAAAACAAATGTTTAAGTTTAGTATTTCTCTGCTCAAGGTAGTATTTGAAAAAAAGTCAGTGTAGGGATGATCTCTAATTTGGTGTTCACCAGTTGAGCTTTAATATTTGTTTAATGCCAATATTTAATAAATAAACCACAGAACCCTTCAGTTTACACTATCATCTGCAGTGGGGGAGGGGGGAGGAAACAGCTTTCAATGTTTAAAGTTGTGGAGATACTTGAGTCATTTCCTCTGAATATGTGTTGAAACATATTCACATACAAGACTTATCTTACTTTCAGTCTGAGTAGCTGCAGTTCACAGCAGTAGTCTAATGATATTTGCACAGAGCTGTTGCTACCAGCTGGAGGTGAGCAGTATTACTGAGCAGTTGCCAGCTCGAAAGGCTAATTCAGATTTGCAGGTATCTTTGTGAAGCAAAAGATACTGAATTCACTCCTGTAATACTATTTTAAATAGGTGAAAGCTGGAGGAACTTCTCAGTTTGGACCTGGTAAGGTAGGAATTTAGGTTTTTTTATAAGGTCTAACATGCTCTGATACAGTATTATGTGTGTCCTGCTTTAAAATGTAGGTAATGTAAAACTCTGTTTTGAAAATAATTAAATGTTTGCTTTCAATGGAACTGCATGCCCTAAGTGGATAATACAGAATGAGGAAAAGTGTTTCTTCAGTTTAGAGTATACAAAATCACACGGAGAGAAGCATCACTCACTCACAGGTAGACCAATGTCTGCAGTAGTTTAGAATACAGGAGATTTTCTGAAATCTCACTGTTGTCATTCTTCTGCTGAATTCTCCATGTTAACAGAAGAATCTGTCTAATTACTTACAGGTTTGGTAGTTTGAAGACCATTATTCCTTTTAAATTGCTCTCGGATACCTGTCTTATGCTGAGTAGTTTGTGGATTTTTATGGATTTTGTAGCTGTAACACACTGTCATTCCTTAATGGCAATTGGACATATCTAAATATCTAGGCAGCACATGGTCAAGTAAATCTAGCTGTGACTGGAAAATTGGAGTCTTATTTTTAAAATGTTTTTGCCATTTGTATTTAACAGACCAGTGTTATCCTCGTAACACTGGTCTTTTGAACTATTGAGTACAACAAGCACTGAGGAAGTTTCTCTTAGAACCACTTTAGTGTTGTTTTACTGGTGGCAACACTATTGCTGTATTTGCTTTAAAATTAATTCAAAAATAATACAAATGCCATGTTCTGATAGTTGTATTTCCCAAAATTTAAAATACAGTTTTGTCATATAATTTAAATACAAAACTACTTCTGAATAACCTAGGTTATGTAAAGTGTGTGTATATTTATGTATATGATTGATTATGATTAATAATATGGAAAATTAGGAATATTTTAGTATGGTTTTCTGCTGTGAAAATGTGGACAGTGTATTTTTAAATACAATGACTGAAGATGATTGGTTTTTGAGAGAATGATGCAGATGGCATATATGTTGGCTTCAGGTATTTATCACATTTTGAAATGGAGACAGCCAATTGTTCACAGATCATCTTTGATATAGATGTGACACCTGTCTCTAGTTCTCAATTGAGTTATCCTTCATGTGCCATGTCTGACATAACTTGCAGTGTAATTCTGCACTCTTCAGGCAAGTGAGAGGATTTTTGTGCGTGGTATTGCAAGTTTCTCTAGAGATGATAAAAATGCTAGCTGTCAGAAATTAGTATAGTGCTGCATCTGCCTGAGACTTAGTCTTTGGAAAAAATAGAAAAAGGAAATGTAGGCATGATTTTAATGCTTCACAGTTTGATAGTTTTAGGAATTTAAGGTTTATTTTGGACAAAAAAAAGTATGTAATTTTTGTATTTCCATTCCCTTACAGACTGCTCTTACTTCCCCATTTACTTTGTGTGTGCATCATGTGTTCATGAGTGCAAATGCGTGTGTACTTGCAAAAATGTACTCAGCCCATGTAACTTCCAATAATCTTCTTAAAACCAAAATGGCACAGGAGTGCTCATTCTTTCTGCTTTTCCTGGGAACTGAATAATTCTGCCCAGATGAAAGTCTGACCTGATTTGTTTCATGATGATTTTCATTTATTCTGCTTAAAAAAGCAAATTTTTTTCATTTTTGAAAAAGATTATAGTCTTGGGATTTTTGAGAGTGCAGGTAAATGCACTCTGAAGTGCATGCAGGAAGCAACTACATGTTTACATAGTCATACACAATAAGTCTTCTTGTACCTTTGAAAATAATGGATTTCTTTACAGAGAAAGATTGGAATGTGCAGGAGAAGGGTTTAAGTTACAACATATGTGAGCATTGCAGCATAAATGCAAGGCATATATATAGGCTTGTTTTGAAGTGTTCAGGTTTTATGCCTATCTTGGACATACTCTGCTCTTAAGGGGTGGAGAAGATGGTAGTTCTGAATGTCAGCTGCAGCACTGCCGTACCAGTGCAACCAGAAGTGGAAGGCAAACCAACGCTTTGAGGAAAGGTAGCTGAGGTCAGCATATACTTTATTTATTATGATATTGCAAAGCAATAGAGAATCCCAGAATGGCTGAAGTTTGCAGGGACCTCTGGAGGTAGCCCAGTTGAGCCTCTTGCTCAGAGGAAGGTCATCGTCAAGAAGGACGCCCAGGACCATGTCAGAGCAGGTTTTGAGCAGGAACACTCTCTGGGTAACCTGCTCCAGTGTTTGACCACCCTCATACAGGAAAAATAGTTTTTTTCTCATGTTTAAAGTGAAATATCCTATTAGCCATTTCTCTCACGGGGCACCACAAAGAGCCTGGCCGGTATTATACACAGGAGTAGGATCCCCCTCTTCGATAGGAAACTCCTCTTCTCCAAGTGGAGCAGTCACAGCTCTCTCAGCCTCTCCTCATACAACAGATGCTCCAATCCCTTCATCATCTTTGTGACATGTTGTTGTATTTGCTGCAGTGTGTCTGCGTCTCTCTCATACCAGGCAGCTTCAGCACTCCAGATGTGGTCTCACCAGTGCTGAGTAGAAGGGGAAGAAGTGCTGAGTGACCTCCTAAAACTGAAAATAAGCTGTTGAAGGAGGCAGAGGGGTCATGAAAAACTCCCTTTAATTAACTTTTTCTAGAGTTTTATTTTACACTCGAAGTAGATTTTAAAGTGTTACTCTCTAATCAATTTGTCAAGGCTCTTTACACATTTAGTTTATTTTTTAAATTACCTTTCAGTTAGAGGTGATAATTTTGTAAACAGTTGTGGGAAATTCTGGTACCTAAGACTGAGGCCAATAATCAGCTTCACATTCCTGTGGGATAAGATAGCCTGTTGGTAGTTTTTTTCACAAGTAAGATGAATAATCTGATAATAAAATTTGCTCTAGAAATATTTTGCATACTTTTTGTTATTTAGTAATTAATGAAGAGTAGTATCGTCCTTTCTGGTATCTCCAGAACTAAGTGTAGACCTTTCCCCCTTGTGACTCTAGGTTTTCCTTATGAGCAATTTTTGCTCGGTTTCCCTCTAAAATAAAAATGGTTGAAGGGGGCAGGGTAGGGAATGAGATTAGGGAAAAGGTTGCTGTAATAAATTTTAGCAGATTTGACCAAATTGCCTTGAGTTTCAAAATAATTCCCATTTCGTTTAACAATCTTCCTTGAAGGGATTAATGCAGGTGGAGAAACCACTGAGATGCACATACAGCTAGGGCAAATGAAATGTATCAGTAATGGTGCAAAGAAAGCATCTCCTCTGGGAGCCCACTTACATTTGAGACAGCTCAATTATCTGGGAATATCCATGGGATTTCTAGCAAGCTGTCTACTTGTGGAAGAAAATAAATTCTTCTCCTTACTTTACTGTGTTTGGGCATGTTCCAGTCCACATGGATTGAAGAACTTCGTAGCCAGCAGCGGTGAATGAGGAAAACCTGGAGCTACCACATCCAACTGATACTTTAGGAGCAGGAGAAACTTCTAGGGTAAGCCGGTTCCTTCTCTGGCTGCAGCTTGAGCCAGAGCACTTCATTTCTCCATGTCCCTGACCTCACTTGTCCTTAAAAATCAGTAGTTAAGTCGGTTGATTTGCTTATTTGTTTATTTTCTGTTTTACCTTGTGAAATTGGCATCGCATCTCCCATCGTGGGATTCACTGTAAGGCAAAGTGACAGGAACACCAGACGTCGTTTTCCTCTCTGTCCGATGGGATGTCCGTGTGCCTGTGGTGGGATGGCGGGTCATCTGCCTGCAGCTCAGCCCTGCGATGAAAGACTTCAGCAGAGGCTACTGGTCAACAATCTGATCGAATTTGTGGGAGGTGTTTGGGGTGCAGAGAAGAGGCATCTGTCACTTCAGTTTCTCCTGGGCTCTTCACCAGGTGTTGTCCCCTGCTCCCCTGGTGCCAGTGGTGGCTGGACAGGGACTGTGCTGATGAAGCCCTGTAATGTTCATATGTTCTTCCAGGGGGGATGAATAATCTCACAATATTTATGTGCTTCACAAAGATGGGGAAAGTGTAGGAGATGTGAACAACAGACACTGAAAGGAAGGACATGTTCACCTGTCACCAGTGCTGATACTGGTTCTCCTGAGCTGAGTGGTCAGGGTGCCTTGTGGGGGTCTTGTCACTTGTTTGCATCCGCGTTAGCAGAACTGGCCTGTCCGTCCTAGGTTATAGCTTTGTCACAAGACTTGAATTGATGGGAATGTTTATTCCAATGGTGCTGACTGTACTTGAATTTTCAGCTTAGTTTTCTGGTATCGTCCATCCACATTTAGCTTATTCAGTTGTAATGATGCTGGCTTTGTAGGTGCTCACACATTATTTTGCTTCCAGAAATTTCTCAATTACTGTGCTAATACTCTTACTTTACTCAAAGATGCTAAAAGAAATACATTTTTTCAGAGTGTGCATGATGATTTTTGTGATAGTGGCACTATTTGCATTAAGCAAGGGACCAAAATTTTTTTCATAGTATAAATTAATGAGAGAAGATGAGCAGTTGCCTACTGAAAGATGACAATCAGCCATTTTTGTTATTCCTATTCTAGGAAGAGTTTCTTAAACTGAGAGTTGATAAATATGGTAATGGTTCATATATGCTTCATTAGTACTGGTGTCACTTAGGAATAGTTTCCAACACTTGGAAAATTTTGGGTCTCCTTGGACATCATTGTAAGAATAGACTATATTTACAAATTATTAATGAATCTGAGCTGTATCCCTCTATGAGTTGAGAAGGGAATCATCTTTCTGAAGAGTCAGTTCTTGAAATATGAGCTGCCCCCATAAAAAACGCAAGGGCTAAACCAGCTAATAACTCAGTTTTCCTCAGCTGTCTCTGGGTGACAAAGCTGTGGTAACAGACCGTGCTGGCTAACTGGACAATGTTGTAAGATCTTCAGTAACCGATAAAGGAGAACAGCAACACTGCCTCATACACCCACTAAGAAACGGTTTGCTCTAAGACTGTGGGCTGTCCGCAATTTTCAGTAAATGCAGTTGTCGTAGATTATGCTTTACTGAAAACCTGTTGGAGGACTAGAAGAGAACGTGCATCAACCTGAGAAAGAGGCAGCTTGTCAAGCAGCCTGAGAGGGAGCAGTTACTGGTGGTGTTCAATACAGACTCCAGAAAAACAGCAGCCACTGGAGCCTCGGAGGGTTGATACGCAGCCTCGGGTTAACCGGCCTCCAAGAGTTATCAAAGGTTAGGCATCGGTTCCCTGCCAGAACTTCGGGCTTTGTAATATACAGCTTAATAAACTTTTTACATCTTTTCTAGAAAAAGAACCTGTCACTGGAAATTACCACAAGAAAAGAAGTAGTAAAACTTTTGAGGGAAAATGCTTTACATTTGCTACTGTCTTACCTGAACAGCTTCACCATTCAGCAGACAGGCATTCTGTTGGAAAGCTGCCTGCATTTTGTTTCCTTTTCTCTGGCCCTTGATTAGTTATTTATGACAGTAGGGGTTTATTCTGGAGCTGGGGGTTATCTTGTCACTCTCTGATACTTGCCAGAGACGTACTGAGTAATGCCCACAGAAAGCACTTCCCCATTTTATCTGGCATTTGGTAATACCAGCCCCTAAGCAGATGTGTGCACTGCTGGAGACCTGTGCCCTGTAGTGGATACCACAGCTCATAAAGGGTTCATTTCTACTTAGGAAATCACTATGGCTCTGGTAGGTGGGGTTTTTCTGTTCTGTTTGCAAAGATATTTCTCCTCCTCTGATACGTGATAAATCAATTCAGGATTCAGATGGGTTCTTGAGGAGATTGGTACAGTCCAGTCCCCATTTTCACAGGATTTCAGGACCTTTCTGAGAAATTCTGAGCAGATTACTTTCTCACTTTTTTCATCTTACAGCAGTCAGTGGTGGAGCTGAAATGTGAACTGTTTGTCAGGTCTCTGAAAGATAGGCGTGATTTTCTGCGGTGGGTATAGACCAGGCAACAGTGAGTTTTGCCGTTAGAGGACTGGGCCTCCTCCTGTTCTCCAACCCAAAGGCACCACTGGTACTTTTCCTTGCAAACTGTATTCCACCTCACAGCTGATTTCTTTCCTGTGAACTGTGTGTATATATCAGGATTGGGTTAAGGAACAGTAGACCTACAGTAGTACTTCTGAGCTGCTTACAACTTCTTCTCAACTCACCACCTTTGTATCCACTCCGGGTGGTTTCTGCAATCCCCAACTACTTCTCAAGGCCACAGAATGACAATACTGACTGGCTGCCATCCCTAGGGCCTCCATGAAGTTCTTCAAAGGCCTGAGCAGCAAATCCATGCCTGCAATTGTGAAAATGTTCACTTCAGTGAAGAGCTGCAATCTTGTGTCATGGGACCATAGTCTCACGTTTCAGCATCAGTCATCATTCTTAGTTTGGAGTTCTGCATTGTTGGTCATCAGTAACGCAAAAGTCAGCTATGACGTGCTTGGCCATTGCAGCTTCTGCCCTGGAAAGCACCCATTTTTTTTCTGTACTTAAACATTTTTTGTGTCAGTCAAGACAAGTGGAGAGTATCTAGAAGTACCATGCAACAGTTCTAGGCTTTGCCATAGACAGGAAGAAAACCCAATGACTTCAGTAACAGCTAGTTTCCACGCAGCAAGGAAAGATACTTCTGGAAAGGTATTTCTAGTACTTTTCAATAGTACTGGTTTAACTGGAGAAGGTTTTTACTGGGAACATGTCAAAAACAGTTCTTCCTGGTTTATATCTTGCTTCTGAAAAGCAAGTTATTTCTGGATGTCAGAAAAGAAAGTTTTTTCTTACGCTTTAATAGAGGTAACACCAGGTAACTATACGCAATCAGGAGTAGATTATTTTTCTCTTAACATAGCTTTCAGGCTTACATAAATAAGCATCTGAATTGTATAGGCTGTAAAGGCAAGGCAATTTAGAGAATGTATTTAGAAAATGTTTTCTCCAATACACATGAAGCTTCCATTTATACTGAATGTTGTGACCACATTGCGGGTAAATGTTTTTTTGTTGTTGTTCGTCCTCTGAAATAGTAGTTCACAATGTCAATTTTTGCACAAATAAAACATAAAAAGAGCTCAGTGCTGTGGAGGGTTGGTAGTTCCATGTGTTAAGTTGTATTCAGATATGTGTGCATTTTTATACACACTTGCAGGGTTAGGGCTATTTTTGTTGAATGCTTTGTGTAGTTTGCTGCTGAACAGCCAAAAGTGTGACTTAGAAATGTGGGTATCTTTTGTAGAAAATAGTTTTGTTTTATTTTAAACAAAGTAGAATGTTTCCTTATTCTGTGTTGCAAAGGAGTTTCTGAAGAGAAAGCAATAGGAATACCCTAGCCATTGTGCTGATCTACAGTTTTAATTAGATATTGTCAAATCAGAAGTGCACTGATTTATCTAGCATAGCTACTTAATTTATTCCTGATGTCCTCTGCAATGTTATTCAGAACTGAATTATACACAACCCATCCCTCCCTTCATCTTCAACCAGCGTCTCCTGAAAAGGCACTTGCAGTGGTTAGGGAAGCTTTCGTCTAATTGTGCAGGACTGTACACCCGCTGGTGAGGACTCAGGGGTTTCTCTACATCAGCCTCCACCACGAAAACTGTTGGAGAAGACCCTACTCTAGATGTGCTATTTCCTGGTTTAATGAAGAAGCATTGTCAGCGCAAAAGGTGCTAAAAGAAATGATTCCAGAGCAAACCAATTAGTTGTAACAAATTACTTTGATCAGAGAGTAAAATATAAGTGTCAAAAAAATATGTTTAGCTAAAAGCAGTAGCTATACTGGAGTGGTAGGAAAAATCACGTAATTTTAAAGACAATGGACTGATACTGATATTTCTGTACTTACGATCTTGATCAAACTCTACTTACAAATTCATAACTCAATAGTTGAAATACCAAATATAGTAGTTTTAAACTTATGTCTTCTACAAAGGAATTGCTCATCAATGGTGGATTAAAAAGCCTTGAATTAATCAAAGCAGTAGCAGACAAGGGGAAACAAAATGGTAAAATGTATTTGGACTTTCAAAAAAACTGTTACACAACCCGTTACAAAGAGGTTGGCACAATATACTTTTAAGGATGAAAAGAGGACTAGGTGTTGGAAAACGCAGCAAAGAATTATCTGCCCTTACTTATATATGAAGACAAAGGCTTCCTTCAGCCTTTGAAAAGCTTACAGTCTAAATCCCTGTGCTTACAATTGGTTGTATGTAGGTGAACTATTGTGTTTGTAAGAAACACTGTTAAACCCAGAAGGATTTGTCATGATTACAGCAGTTGCTTCTCACAGAAGAGAACAGACGAGAGCTTTTAATTTGTGATATAAGAAGGGAGGATAATAACATGGGGGGAGGGTGAGGAGGCCAGGATGGAGTGTAGCAAAACTGGGAAGGAAGCTGTAGTTGCTTTATTCAAGAATAAATTTATATTATAATCTTTGTGGAAAAGGGATTATTTCTTTTTATTTTCTTTTTGCTTTACTGTCTTAGTCTCTAAGGGGTGCTGCAGAAGTAAAATTTTATAGTAGATTTGAATGAATAAGTGGCAGCAAACTGAGTTTTTCATGCCCCAAACAGGGTATGGAGACAGATGGAAGGAGGAGCAACTTGGTGGAATCTCTTCTGATTGCTTTGTCAATACCAGTATTTGTTTGGTTTCCTTTGCTGCCAGGCAGGGCTAGTGCTTCAGCTGAAAAAAGTGATTTGAACTGTACTTCTGAATACCAAAACTTTCAAAATGTTAACATGCTTACATCTTTTATTACTATTTCTGCATCTATTCATTACATTTTCAGAAGAAAATGTAGCAAGTTGTTGGCAGTAATCAGTTTGATACTGAAAATGAGCATTTGCTTTTGGTTGCTTTCAAATGAAATCAGAGAGCAACAATTTGTACAGGCGTCACCAAAAATATTCCAATTATTCTGCAGTTGTAAATGGTCGGTATTGCTATTTGATTCTTAAAGGTTTTCTTTAATAAGCAGATTAAATAGCTCTTTCAGCCATAGCGAAAAAGCTCAGGAAGGAGGCTGAAATCTTTTATGCACTCGTGACTCTCATTTAGCCACAGTGTATTTCCTGACATTATAAACTAGATGGTCATATTCAGAGCATACCAACATATATAAAAACCTGTGTGTGTATGTATGTGATTAATGCTAACTTTAAAAATGTCTTTATTCTGCAGAAATAATGTTGAACTCATAGTTCTTCATAAATGAGACATTTCAGCCTAGCATGTATGCACTGTTCCCATTATGTGATAAAAAGCACATACACAAAATCTGACTTATACAGATCATCAGTACATTTTATCCTATTCAAAATCTTCACAACAATGGCTGAGGCTTTTCACATTCATTATAAATACTCAGATGTTGTCTATGGGAAGTATCTATTGTCTGACAAGCTTTAACAAAGTAGCCAGTCCCATCCAAAGCACATACGTGGTTAATCAGAAAGGACATTATTAGTGCATATAAAATGCTACTAACAATTCCTGCAAATTTCCAATAATATTTAGAATCCCAGAATGTTCTTTTACATTGCTATTGAAATGGATTCACATTATACATCTGCCTTTTTATTTAGGGAATAAGGAAAATTGAATGAATGAGATGAAGTGAGCTGTGTAACTGTTTTTACTCAGAAGTTCCTCAGTTCTTCCTGACTTACCATCAACCAGAACACTAGCATACAAAGTATTGTTTAGAACATGATCATCATAACCCTTAAGTTAGATAAGTAAATACTTTCAGTGAAATTAAAAATTGCTTGTCACTTGACTATACTGCTGTAACTTTGAAGCACAGTCTGTTCCAATTAGTTGCACCAACAAGGAGTTGACAGCCACTTGGATATTCAGAATTTCCAAGTTTCTTGCAAGCAGGTGTTTCCAAAGCATGAAGCTTTGACAAATGAAAATGATCTGAAGAAATCAGTTTGAGCCAGGCAGTTACTGGAGTGGAAAATTCAGCTTATGCACAAGACACAGTTACATTACTTCAAACTTTTTGGTATTTTTTTTCTGTTTGAAGGCTGGTAGTATTTCATGCCATGCTGTGAACCCTTGACTGTTGATGTTCTGCTGCTTCCTCCTTGCAGGACACTTTGATTTAATTTCATCTATTGTATGCAACCATGAAAAGAATGCTGGTTTATTTCACCGTCTCATTTCCTGACAATGACTCCAGCATGTGGACAGTCTGTGCAGCCAGATCTCCAGCTTCCCTTGTCACTTCTTTTATACAACTCTTGTTACATTTCACTTTTCCTTATCTGCCGAAGGAAGTGTTGATGCTGATGCCTTTGTGTTATGCTGGAAAAAGTAAATGCTTTTTGCTTACCTTATCAGTGTGTTCTGGCAGAATATTAAAATGGAACAGCAAATCAACAGAGCTGTAACCTGTTGCTGAAATGACTCAGATAAGAGTATTACTTCAATCTAGTTCATATGCATTTCCAAAATATACTTTTAAGCATAGGAAAATGTTAGGGGGTTTATTTTTTAGCTGTATTGCTAAAGATTTTTTTTTTTTCCTTTTTGGAAGGGGGAGTGTGTTACAGATATAGATTACTTTTCTTAAACTGCTGAATATTTTCAGTTTTGGCATTGAACAGACTTTATCAAATTTTTTGATCTGTCCCTCCGAAGTGGTAATTGTTTTCTGCATCAGAGAGTTTCTTAAATCTCTTATATCCACTGAATTGCTGGCACAAAATCATGCTAGTGTATGGTATATAAATTGCAGGAGAGCAGCAAAGCCATAGATTTCTTGGGTTGGTTTAGCTGGTTAATTGTTAGAAATTTTAAGAGCTTTGAATGAGAATGTCAGTATTCATGGTGATATAAAAGGGTGATGGATAGTTTTCAGTGGCAAAAATGGTAGTAATCTTCAGGGTCTCAGTCTGGGAGAAGTTAATGAGTTAACCTAAAACTTTGTGATGTGGTTTTTAAGAAGGTAGCACAAATGATGTTACTGATTCTCATCTTTCAGCCATAAATTGCTAGTCTGACTTCAACAGATTTACCCCTGACTGCAGTAATGCCTAGTGACCAGAATCAGATTCACTATCTTTATGTTTTATAGTACGTTTTTAACAAGCTGTGAAAAATGATATGATGTGGGAATGGTGGTGATTTTAGCCATCCTGTCATTTTCAAAGTGGTGTCATTTTTCTTGCATGCTGAAGTGGAACTGGGTTCTGACCAGTGAACACTTCATATGGTGGAAGCATTGGATGTACAAAAACTGGGATAGCTTTTTCCCTTATTACGGGTGTGCAGCTACTCACATGTATCTACCCATCAGCTAGCTTACAGTCCTTTTACATGCCCAACATTTGTTCAGCTGTAAAAAATAGTTTGTTCATCTAGTCATTAAGCTGCTAAATCTGGAAAACACAGCCGTGTCTTTCATGGTGTGAACAACAGAGGTGGAAGTACTTGCCTAACTTTTCACATCAGTGAATCGCAAAGGGTTTAGCAGTGAACCGTTTCATGACATAGCTGCAGCCAGAGATTCCAGCTGCTCTAGAAATTTTTCTGAGAAAACTAAATTTTTTTCTGTATATGCCACAGAAATAGGAGTTTTAAGAAAAATCAAAACCTTTAATTACCATCTTGATAATAGGTTGGACTTTGTGTCACCTTGGGTAGCAGAAACTCCTCATGGATACTAGTCACAGGCACCAGAAAACTCTTCTTTTTTTTTTTGGTGCTAAGATGCACAGACTCTTTGCATTGGTTTTTGTGTGGCCCATAAAGTGACAGTGGCACAAGGCCTGGGCAAGGGCATGTTCCTTCTCAGCTCCCCTTGGTCTTGTATGTCTCCAGAATGGCAGTATGTCTCCGGTATGTCTCAGTGAATGTCTGAACCCCCAGAGCTTCTGTAAAAGTGAGCAAACATATTATTTCACATTGTTAGGCTAACAGCTTAGCTCCATAAGTGTGCTTAATACACACTCATGTAGTAATGCTGTCTTTGATTTTTGGTCTTAAAATACAGTACTGAGTGTTTTCCAGTTAGAATTTATCCATTCTGCTGTTTGTTGGTAGTTGTTCTAATAGAGCATCCCGTGTCCATCATGGGCTTGCCTTGTATACCCCTCTAATGTAAAAAGGTTCAGCTGACTTACAGCTAATAAATCACCCAGCTGAATAAACGGTGTTGGGCTAAATTGGAACCAAACTGAAAAATGATTTTATTTCTGCTTCCTAGCTTTGTTGGAAATAGTTTCCTTTCAGATTTCAGATGAATTTGTATAATATAGAGGTAGTTCTTGGAAAAACAGATGCTTAAAGGAGGAGTGCCACTCGTAGAGGCTGTCAAAAGCGTGGCCAGCATGAACTCTGTGTTCAGTTCAGCTTGACAAAACAATGCATTTTCTGGGCATGTTTGAGCATCACTTGACATGACATGAGTCAGAAGTGAGTTGCAGCTGCAGATTTACTTAAGTGTAGGCTGTTGAAGAACTTCTCCCGGATGTCTTACTGAAAGTGAAAGCAGCTCCTGTTGTTGCTCTCACTGTTTGGTAAGAGAACAGCCCATGAGGGTTTGGTATCTATTAAAACAACAAAGTGCAACTGAGGATGGGTACGATCATCAAGACCTCTGTCCTGACCTTTACACATGGCCTGTTTGCAAGATGATCAGCGTTCTTTAAACTCTCTGTCGAAATTCACTGTATACAAGGCTTTGGTGTTAGTGCCAAATAATAAATTTCCCTTAAAACAGATTAATTTCAATTTTATGGGAAATCGTAGAGTTCAAGAATTTAGTCATAGTTTAGCTAAATAGAATATTGTAAAGTAAAATGATGACAGACCACTATTAAAAATAAATTCAAAGTAATTAATTCAGGCATCGCCTTCCCACAGGCAATTTTGTATATGTGAAAATATGGTTAATTGCCTTTCTGGTCTTTGTCTGGAATCTCAACATTTTTGTTAATGATTTAATAAAAGTAATTTTGAGACCTTCTGTACATTTTAGACACTAAAAGTGAAGGCACACCCTTGCTTTGTCTAGCTTGGTGTCATCATCCTGCAGCAGTCAGGAAGGAACAGCCTTGTGGCTCACAACAACTTCTAGTTGTGATGTTTTGGGTTTTTTTCTAACTACAGAGGACTTGTTTTCTTGATGTTATTAGTTGGAATCTAGAAGTTCAGAAAATTTGGTTTTGAAACTATTTCATGGTTAGGGCAATTGTAAGCTTTCATGAATGCTCTCAAGTTTCTTGTTTAGACATTTCTAACTTTAGTTTATTACTACAGACCGCACAAAAGTGGTTCTTTCTTTTTACTAGTTGCCATTTTAACTTTTGAAGTTGGTTATTAAAAAAGGTGATTGAAAAATGATTTATTGATAGTTGCATTTATTAAGGCAACTTCCAGTTTTAATCACATACTTCAAATGCTGCTGTTCTGATGCAGAAATAACAGTTTGATTTTCTAATACTTAGGGATAGTTAATGTCTATTTGCTTTTTATTTCATTTGTGTAATTGTTTATGTCCTGTAGGTTTGTTAAATTGCTCACCTACTTGTTACTAGCCTCCTTGAACAGCTCTCTGAAAAACTAATTAATGTAAATGTTAAAAAGAAAGCGAAGTTCCATTGCAAGAAAAAAGGAAGAAAAAGCATTGAAAAGGAGGTGAGAAAGGGAAAAGAAGGGAGCAATACGGCACCGTTTAAACCAAGGAATTTTAATGTAGAGCTTGTGTTGTACCTGGGAAGGGAAGGGAGACAGGGATGCCATGAGGAAGAATTGGGGAGAAGGTTATAAATGTTGGGAGACATCAAGTTTCTTTTGGGTCTGCAAGCTGCTGTAGAACAGCAAGAAAGAGGAAGGGAAGTTTTGGTGTTTATTATTTACTTCAGAACACAAGTTTCTTCTTTTGCAATACCCTGATGAATGCTGGGGACTGGGATGAGGCTGAGGATCAGGCTGGTATGCAATTGTTTCCTTATGCCTAGCTGGACTAGATACTAAACATTGCAGGGGTGGGGTGGAAATTCACTATTGTCAATCTTGTATCCTTCTGCAGTCAGTGCATTAAATAAGATTTAAAAAAGAGATGGTGAGTGAGGCATTAGTCATTTAAAAGAAGGAGGTGGGTGCCTTCTGCAAGAGTCTTGCAAGGTCTTTTGGTAGTTTCAGGCATGCCTCAACAGTTACTTTAAAAGGACAAAATTAGAAGATAAATGTTAGAGAGATTTCAAGAAAAAACACTCCCCTGCAAACCAAGGCTCATCTAACCATTTTCTCTTGAAGTGCACTAGTTTTGAACGATTTCATTGCTGTGGAAGTGATGAGCATGTCAGTATGCAGTTTGGCCAGCATTGTACATGTTGCAGCAAAGGTTAATATGCTGCGGCTCAGAGTTGTCATTCTGGAATAACGAGAATAAACCGTATGTTAAAATGCCCTTATTTTGTGGTTTTCTTCGTGATTTAGACTTATTACTACCTTAAGAAGAAAAGGCGGGTAGTAGGAAGAGAAACAACAGAAGTTTCTTGTTGAAGTGGTGTAGCACTTAGTACACCTGTGGCCTCTGAGAGGTTTCTATCATGCTGCTTTTTTTTTTCCTTGCAGAAGACCCATAATCGCATAATAAAATATTAATAGCACTGGTCTTAAAAGATTTAGCTCCTAGCATGAGAATATGTAACCATGGTGCTCAGTGTGTATGATATATGAAGCTCCTGTATGTACTGTGACTGTATAATAGATACAGTTGTTCTAGTCTTAAAATTAAATGTGGTGTTCCAATCATGCACTGTAATTAGATGCTACTTGCAGAGAGATGTGTTAAAAACTATTTTGCAAAAGCTTATACATACTAAAAAATATAATTTCTCTCCTTTGTCATTTGGGACAGAAATGTGGTTACTATTCATGCAGTCCAAAGACTGCATTCTGTTTTGGTTTGGTTTGGTTTTTTAAATTTTTTATGATACAGTTTATACAAATAACTGCTCTAAGAATCTTACCTTTGCCCCGGCATACAGGCAAACTAAGGCGGCCTCTACTACAAATGAAGAGCTATAGCTGTGCTTAATATCTTTATGATCCCCGGCCCCCACCCCCCCGCCGTTTCCTCCATAACTCTGTGGAAAAAAACACATATCTTGCAAAGTACTGCAGTAGCTGACAAAATCCTAACTCATGTAGGTCTGTTCGATGCCTAGATTATCACTGTTGAATAAATACAGGGTTTGAGGGTACTGGTAATGACTAGTCCAAATACTACTGTAAGGTCCAGCTCTGTTTTTTCTTACTTATTCTGCTCTAGTGGGCCAGGAGTGTATGTGAATGTAATTAAAAATGGAGGTTGCCATAATAAATACAGGTATCAAAGAATTATTTTTCAACCACCTTTTTTAAATAATAAATTTAACCATTGAGATGTCAACCAGTTTTTTGGTTTTTGTTCTTTTTTTTTTAAATTAAAAAAAGGATGCTCAGGAATTGTCATACTGATGAGAGGAGCAGGTTCCTTGGTGTTTGGGTATTAGCGCTGAGGTGGGGGAATGGGATACAGCCTTGTCTTAGTTCAACAGGATGGTGATACAGAAGAAAAATACACCTTACATGAAAGTTTTAGTAACATTAGCTATTGCATTTTTATTTTTTTCTTCTCCAGAGAACAAATTTGGTTGGAACAAGTAATGCAGATTTTCCCTCTGGGGATCCCGGAATGTACCAGTTGGACGTTACTCTAAGGAGGGGACAGAATCTAGCAGCACGGGACCGTGGAGGTAAGCGTGCTGCTAAACACTGCCTTAATGTTTGGGAAGTTACATGTCCATTGGGTAAATTTCTATGAGGGTATTAAAGTTACAATTAAGGTTTGAATTCTAAGTGTGTTAGTTAAACTCTGCTTAAAACTATGTAGAGGTTCTTTGACTTAAAAGCACAGAGTAAAAGGAGCTAAGGCTAGCTAAATCCACAGAGGAGGAGAAATAAAATTTAGCTAATACTGGTTTAATTCTTCTGCTAGCTAATTTTCCTCCCTTTTTTGAATGTTTCAAACTAAGAAAGGTGTGATCGATTTAATTTAACCATGCAAATTTGTGCTGTCTTGCTCGCACAAGTGCTGTTTTGTAACAGCACAAGTGCTGTAATGGTACTTATTTTGTTCCTTGATTGCTTAACTGATAAATACTGGAGCTGTGTTTAAAGACAAAAACAGTAAAACCCCTCCATTAGATGTGTCCAGGCTTTACCTGTTGGCCAATCTGCTGATCACATACTGGTATTTTATGGTCTGCTCTGAGACATGTTCTGCACATGTAGTTCAGACATAAAAAGGATTCCTAAAAGGTATTTTGACCCACAGGACCACAGCAGGCTGACTCAGTGATTCTGTAGATGCAACTGCAGCTCATATTTAAAATTAGATTAAGTCAGTAATCCACTTCCTGAACAGCAATGTGAGCATGATAAATCTGACTAACAGCCTATTTTGGATTTGCTGTAATAGATCCCTTTTGAGAGAGAAAAAGCCATAGTAAAAAATTAACTGCAAAAATAGTATTGCACAGGATCTTTCCATGCTTACCTGATGAAATTACTGACTGATGTCAGATCTCAAATATGGTACCAGAAACCTAGAAGGCTGTTTACATTAGTAGGAAATTACTCCACTGATATTTATGTCCCTGAAACTGAAATTTTAGTATAGTCACTGCTGCAAGAATAAACTTTTATGTATATTCTTCCTCTAGGTATATTGATATTCTATCAAGCTTTGCCTGACAGTCATTAAAAATAGATACTCAAATGTTTTTGTTCCATGAGCTAGAGAGACTCGCCCAGTTTCTGAATGTGTTATCATTCAGTCATATCCATCATTCATATTATTTATAAATGAACAGAAATGTGAATGTAAATGTGATTATTTGTATGCAAGGAAAACATCTGTAATTATTTTTCCCATAATACAGGATTCTAGGTCTAGAGTAAACAAAGGGGTAGGAGATCCATCTCCTGAGGTGGAGTCCCAGGGTCTGAAATGAATACTAGGTGCTGTATAAAATGTCAACTGCTTTAAAAGGTCAGTTCGGAAAGCTGCTGCTTGAACAGCAATGAATTCTCCTCAAGCTACCTGGGAGGCAACACGACAAGAGTGGTGTTTCCTCAGTACTGCTTAGTCCTAGAGCCCAGACCCTAGGGTTGCAGTGCACGGTCATCGCCCACCATGTTTTGGAGCCTGTAATTCACTTTGGATGGTATTGCCTCTCAAAAGGCTGAGCAAGTACTGGTCTTTCTTTTGAAAAGATACTGGGAAGGAGGTAGTTGTTGGGCTCTAGTTTCACAGAGTAGCCTTGTAGCTAGAAATCTTACCAGAAAAGCAGAATGCCTGGGTTACTTTCTGCTCCCTTTCTGAATTTCTTCCTGTCCCTCAAAAATCTCAGCCCTCCTGTCTTGAGCAACCAAGGGAATGTTTTACCAAGCCACTGCAGCCTGTCAGGAGGGAGAATGTGCATTGCATTTTAGTGAAGTGTAGAGGATCCTTCAGACCAGGTGGGGAGCCTCAGACGTACTCCCTCCCGCATTGGCCAGGTTTCAGATCTCAACAGGGTTTGCGCTTCCAGGACGGAGCCTCAGTTTCTTAAGGGGAAAATACAGAAACAGCACCTTGTACTGGGGCCCCAAGCTAGGACCCATCCACTCATGAGTGCCTGTCCTCTGTGTTTCTGCTTGTTTTCCCTTTCTCTTGGAGCTACTCAGAGTGAGATTTTAGGAGCACCTGCAGAATTTGAATTGAGGGGACTCTACAGGCATTAGGCAGGCGCTTAGTGGAGTTAGATGGCTGCTGAATGGGAAGTGCACAGAAAGGGGCTTGATTTGGGAATTCAATTTTGTCTAAATCCTTTCTTGAGTGTAATACTTGGGTATTTTTTTATTGTTTAAAGTATCCCTGTGGTAGTCCCAGTTGTGTTTCACTAGGAAACTGGGCATGTAAAACTGAATTTTTACTAGAGTTTTATGTGGGTGCAGAAGGAGATTCAGTGAGTTCATTGAAGAAAAATCCACAAAGGGCATTGAAATGCACAGAAAACAGATCTAACTCTGAAGGCCTTTGCTCCAAATTCTTCATGCCTAGGAGGACATTGGAGGGAAATAATTCTTTGTTAGCATCTGCTTATAGCCCTGAGGGAGACAGAGCACTGAGTTCACAGCACCTTTGGTCTGAGCCAGTACTGGTGTTTCTGTTGCATTGCCTGCATGCTGCAGCAGTGCTTGTATCACAGGTTATGAGTCAGCAAGGGACTACAGGACAGTCCATGGGAGACACTGTGTAAGAATATATATCCAAATGCTAAATGGAGCTACTGAGACAGATGTGTTAGATATTAAAACCAGAGCTTGGAAGATTTATCCCAGAACTGTCTCAGAGGAGTCTTACATTGTAAGTCTTTAACAGCGCATAACCCCCATTCCTCCAAAACTTTTCCAGATCCTCTGCTTAAAGCCTGACAATTGAATTTTCTGCAAGTACTGTGAATTTCACTCTGAAAGAATACTTGAACTACATGGTAGAAAAGAATTTCATTTTAGTTTTAGCTTTTTGTTCTTTAATTTTTGAACTGCAGTTTCACATATCTTTTCAGAAACCTGCTGCTGAACATATTGTAGTCTTGGAATTCAAAGTTGAATTCTCATGTTGTGAATGTTCTGCACACTTTGTCTTCCCCAAATTTATAAAAAGAGACACCACAACATTCCCAGAAGAAAAGGGGAAAGATTGAAGTTATGTTTATGTGGCTAGCAATGCCAGCATTAATCACAGCTATTAGTTGATAAATAGCTCCATTGATAGTCACAACAAAAGGGAAACAGAACATTCTTCATGAGAGGACCAACATCTTGCTGTTGTCTTCTCAAATGATTGAAAATAATCCTTTATTACAACAGGCAATATTTATGCTCTGGTGTGTGCAATATGACAGAAAGCAATGTAACTATTCATTTTAACTCCTCATCATCACAAGAAATTCTGTCTTCAGTCTGATCTAGCTTTCCTTCCAAGTACGCGGAGCTATGGTACCATAAGTTCATCTAAGCTAGTGACAAGACAGTTTGTGTTATTGCTTCTGGCAAAATCCTATAGTGACCACAAATGTGACTTATAACATATGTTTTATTTAAGCCCATCCTAAAGTAAACCATATACTTAGTTAAATTTAAAAATTTGTTTTCTGAGAATTTTTCCCGTAAGATTGGAAAAAAATGTGTAGTGTTAGACCTGGTAAGTTGGTAGTATTAACAAGTTAACCTTATTACCTACATCTTTATGGTTTCCTTTTCACTTCTGATTTCGCATTTGCTTTTTGTCTTATGTAGTGTTTGTGTAATATCATGTATATTTTTAAGAGTTTTTTCTGGAGTTAAAATGTTTAGGTTAAAAAGACCCCTTTGATTTGCTGCTGGTCTCTGACTTCTTGCATGTGGAGTTTATGGGGCTACTTCATATTGGTAACGTGCCTTTATAGATGTTTTGCAATATCTTAAATATTGTTTTTAAACAAACAAACAAACAAAAACCCCTTGTGGTTGATACATCTTTTATTTAAAAGAGACTCATTTTGAGATGTAAACTGAAATATTATAGCACAATTGGTGTAAAGGGGAATTATATTTTAGTCATTGGTGTTCTACAATTCTCTTCAGTCAAAAGAAAGATATCAAAATATTCTTTTAAGTTATTTTAAATATGTTTTCCTCACAGTGTTTTCTTACTTCACTGGAGGTTGGAATCCACTCCCTTTTGTGCTTTTTGAGAAAAGTACAATGCTGGTTTGCTGCTCCACTTTAGGCAAAATTGGGAAATAAGTAGCACAGGTTAATCCCAAGGACTTTGTGTCATGTCAAAAAACAGGCTAGATACATGATGAATTTGATCCCTTCTGGATTTAAAATTTATAATTTGTTTTTTTTTTACAAAATGCGTGAAGATTGACCCGATCTTGTAAAACAGCACAAGGAAAATACTTTTTTGAGCAGAAGTGAAACATTAATTGACTTTTTCATGGTGATCAGAAGTAGTGTATTTTCTGTGTGAAATCTTACAGAAAGAGTTCCTGAAAACAGATGTTTATCGTCGTCTAAGGCCTTGACCTTGAAATGGATAGTATCACCAGATGTCTGTGTCTCTCTCTGCAGGAGACAGTTCAGTAATGCTTCCTAAAACTAGAGAATCTGTCGTTGTAGAAATAGCTGAGGGCTTGATCCTTAAGTGTCTGACTCTGGTACTGAAACCTGCACCCAAAGATACCAAGAATTAAGGCAGAAACAGCATGCAATTAGTGCCCTCATGCAGTGCAAAGACTACATTTCAATTTGATAAATTTCCTATTTCCGATATGAAATATTTATATCAGTGAGAAACTAGCTGCTTAAACTGAGAATAATTGGGAGAGATGACTGTCAAAACCAGGAGAGTCTGAAGAACTGTAATAGTGCTAGAACATACACATAGACTTTGCATTTTGTCTGGTGAGTAACTATACATCTACATTTTCAGGATCTAGAAGAAAATTAAGTGCCAATGGGATAACAAGTAAAGTGAGATGATAAAGTAACCCTTTAAGATAGTCCTAATTTTGTGCAACAACACAATATTGAAAGCAAACCTATGTATAAGGCAATACATTTAAAATTATTGAAAATTTTATTTAAGCCTAACTACAGAGCAGGTTGTTCATGTTTGAACTGTGGGTTTCACTGATGTAGGATGCTGAAATTCAGTCCTTAACTTGATTAAAATACAGTGTATACAGTGTAGCTTTGGAGACTGGGAAACTCTTCATCCTTACAATTCAGGTAGACCAGGATTATGGAATAAATTTTGCTTACTGTGAAATATTGCTTAGTCTGTGACACAGTTGGAAGCGATAGGAACATATCCCTGTTCTGTTTCCTGGAAAGGTTTGATGAGAGGATTATTGGCATAAATCAATAGTGTAGTGCTCGCACCATCTTCTGAATGTGGCAAATAGTCACAAGGCAATAACCAAAGAGAAATGCTATTCATGCTATAACAGGTAGCCAGATGCCAAATTATTTTTAAAAGGCCTTTTGGATCAGTATTAATTATTAATTAATTGATTAATTATTATTAATCATCATCATTATTATTATTATTACTATTAATGCCATTAATTATGAACATTCCTCAAAGTAGCTCTTTAATTATATTTTTATTTTAACTTATTAATTAAGTATGGAATTTGAATGCTCTTTAATACAGAGGAAATCAGATATCATTAGTTTGGGGATGCAAATCAAAGGGTTTGTATTTAGTTTAAATCAGAATGGGCAAGAATGTTAGCTTATATGAAGGTGTTTCGGAAGGGTTATATTAAGTTTTATCTGAGTCAAAAATACACTTAATAATTTTTAAGAACTCCTGGGGATGTGACTGTCTGGAAGAACTAATTTTTAAATGCCCAGTTTCCTTATTACAGATACAGTGAGGATAAGATGCTGAAACAAGAAATGGCAGCTTGGTGTGCTTATTACTCTGGAATTCATGTAAATATATGTAGATAAGTGTGCCAGCATTCATAGTGTGTAAGAACGTTTACAGGATGTTTTATTTAAAGGTACACGCTCATTAGGTAGGCAGTGCTTTTTGTCTGTATTTGAGTAATGATACCTAAGATTCGGGAATAGGCTGCTGGAGTTTTGTCTCTTTTTTTCTACAGAGAGAGGTTAGCTTTGGCTGAAGAGAACTGTGACTCATTCTAATTGTCAACAGGTACAGATCAGCGCTGCCCAGTCTAAAATGTGGGCTGGGAAAATACTTTTCAGTTTCCTTTCTGCTCTGCCTGAGCCTTGCTGCCACTGTGTTGTTCTCTGCAGCAGTGTGGTGGTTTCTCTTCCCCTTGCAGCCTGCCCTTCTGCAGCTTGGCAGCTCCGGAGGTCACCGCTGATATTTTCTCCTCGCTGAAACATTGCCAGATCTCACGCAGGGTCCTGGTAGCAGTGACTCATACCTGACGGTGATGGGGAGCAGTGTCCTGCAATGTAGAAAAGTGAGGAAGGAGCAGAGAGGAATAGTGAGAAACAGGGCTGTGCACTCTGACAACGGGCTACCAGCAGCTTTGTCCATCTGAGCCTTTGCAGAAGGTGCCAAAGTCCACTGGAGGACAAGGCTTTGGTTCCTTCTGCTCTCAGCTTGACACGGTGCCTGCCCTCGCTGCGCCTGCACCTCTCCATCCAGCAAACAGCTCACGTTAGGTCTACATGCAGCATTTTTCTTCTCCTGTGGCTTTCTGTTTCTGTCGTAGCCAGCAATTCTTACACACTCTGGGAAGTCCTCACCGGTTGGTGGTACCCTACCGTCCCCTTGAAAACTTCAGAGGGAACAGCTTCTCCCCTTTGCATGGGAAGCTGAAAAAAACGCAGTCCATCATTTGCACCCTGCCAATCTCTTGTTCTCCCTTGTATTTTGGTAAGCGTCTGACCTGTCATGTTTGTCTTAACACACCGTGGCCCTTGGTTTTTCTCCTCATTTGTCCATCCTAAGAGGAAGAAAGTACCTAAGGAAACTGAATGGCAGCCTTCTAAGAGGGTGGCTAAATGCCCTTTCCTAAGCCTCTAAGGGGGAGTCTATTCCTATATGAAGATAGACTGTTTCAAGTAAATTGCGGGATTATTAAACAATTTGAGAACACGGCTTAGCAGCCGTTCCTTGTCATTTTACAACGAAAATTTCTACAAGGATTCCAAAATAAACTCAGTCCTGATACCTCTGGAGACAGCAACAGTTGCTGTGAATTTCCCCATGGCAAGGTCTGGCAGAAGCTGCCTGTGAGTGCTGGCTCTGTGCCACACTCAGCAGATATTGGCAAGTACAGGCATTTTTTGAACACTGCTGTCAGTTGGCTGATACACTTTATCAACTTCCTCACAACCCTACTATTTAGGCATCAAAATAAAATATAGTTTTTTTAGAGCTGCAGAGTACTTTCAGCCAGAATCTACATCTGTGGGTAGCAGCCTATTTAATTTAGTGAAAAACTTAATAAACCCCCCCAACAAAAATAATTCCCTAAACGGAGATTTATTTATGAGAATTATGGAGCATATGCAGAAATGTTTATTGATATGACTGAGTGGATATCGAAAAATATAATTATGAAATGCAAAAATACCTTTCTAGTTTTTTCAAACATTTTTTGATTAGTTGCTTTTAGGCACTCAAAATTGAAACTGTCAGTTTGCAGTACACTGGGAAAATGCATATGCAGCAAAGACGTCAAATGTATTGAGGTGGACTGTGGGCTAAATAGGTTTATTGCAGGTTCAGAAATCACAAGCTATATTAAACAGCAGACTTCCTAAGCATTTTATGTACACTCTAGATTTTATGATTGCTTGATTTATTTCTGATCCGTTGAAGTTGATAGTAGAATCTCCATCAGTTTGGGTGGACCAGAATTTCCTCTCCTGTAACAGCCGTGTCTGTAAAATAGTATGTACAATATATTCAAATCCTATAAAAATGCAGCAGAGAGAAAACAATAAAATAATCCTTACCTTCTTGGGAGAAATGCTGTCAATAGGTTTCTCACGTTTTCTAGAAAAAGCCATTTGAGGGGTTGGGTTTTACAATTAAATATAAACTAGAGAAACTCTCCAGTAAGCACTCATAAATAGCTGTTAGGAGGTGATCTTTAGGGCATTTTTTGTATTTTGTTACAGGTCAATTTAGAAGAATAGGAGAAAATTCTAATGAAACTTGAAGTACTCATACAAAGCGTAACATAAACTGTCAATAAGAAATGATGCACCTAGGTACAGTGGTACACCTTTAGGTGGTGAAACACTGATGAGACACTGGCACAGGTTGCCTAGAGAGGTGGTCGATGCCCCATTCCTGGAAACATTCAAGGTCAGGCTGGACAGGGCTCTGAGCAACCTGATGGAGTTGAAGATGTCCCTGCTCATTGCAGGGAGGTTGGACTAGATGACCTTTAAAGGTCCCTTCCAACCCAAACCATTCTATGATTCTATGATACAACTTCAAGTATAATATAATTTGAAATTTAGAGGAGTCCAGCTGTCCAAATTTGTTTTCTCCAGGGTATGAAGTCAGGGATTTTTCTTCCGCTGTTTTAAGGTGTCATTGTTCTTGTGTGCCCATTCAGCCAACTGCATGATGCAGTATGAGAAAGAGTAAAATTGATGTTCAAATTTGTAAAACTTTTCTGACAGTGTACCATTAGATGACGCTGCTGTGATCACATTGTTGCCACTCTTGTTAATTACAGGTAGAGAATGCTTTTAGATTAGCACATCAATACAGAGAAATTATTAAGAGCAGTTTTCAGAGCAGAGTCATTCTGGTCTTGGCAGATTACTTAGCAAATACTGTCGTAATTAAAGGCAAAAATGGGAATTTTCAGAATTATGTACTGCAGAAGCATGAATGAGACAAAAATCTCTCTCCTGTAACCTAACTGTATTTTCCTTCTGTACCTTCTCCTATCTATGCTCCTGTTTTAATGTTTTAATACTATCTAAAGCAGTATTTTGAACTATAGTATGTGTGATTTCACTGGAGATCCAGTGAGCCATACAAAGTAAAGATCTTGTATTATCTCAGTCTGTCACCTAGTTACACTTTTTATTACCTATACTTTTATGAATAGCATTTCTAATTGCAAAATGTTCCTTCCCTTTTCTTTATGTTCAGGAATTAATTTTTAAAATAAAAGAATGCCGCTCATTAATCCCAGCTTCTGCAGTCTTTTTGGACTGATTTCTCCATTGATATCTTTGCAAAATTTTTAGGAAATAAGGCAAAGTGATAAGCAGGGTAGTTATTTTTCATTGTTATGAAAATCAGTTTGACTGGGAGTATTAACTCATCTTCATATCAGGAGTAAGAAATTAGCTGATTTTCAATTAGAATACCATCTTGACTTCATATGATATTTGTCTTCTATACTGATTTCTAGCTGACTTGCTACAATCATATTTTTGGTGGCTCTCACTGTAATAAGAAATGAGAGTTTTGTCAATAGGAGAGGTTAATGGTTCTACTGTAAATATTACTTTTCTGATTGCTGTCTGTCATTGAAACTGTTACTTTCTTATCATACAGAGTTTGGTGAACAAATGTTGCCATTTGGGTTAAGCTATAACGCAAAAGGCAGCGATCATGGGAAATGAACCTTCTGGCTAAGAGCAGTAAAAGTCTGTCCTTAAGACTGCTGTGTCATCTTCTGTGAGGCCTTGTGACTGTAAAAATTCAGAGCCGGTTATTCTCTGTCTAAAAATGATTCAGCATTGACTGTGCTCAGAATTTGACTTCAACCCAGGAAACCCAAACTGCTGTGTTTCTCTATAATACGGCCCTAACTGGACTGCACAGAAGCTCAGATTTATGAAATGGACTTGCTGTATATTTTTCTGAAATTATAGAAAGCTCCTGGTAGGCTTATATTTTTATTTATTTGTTGCAGTGTCCCAAACAGGAAAGTGAATCATAGGCACAATCCATCCCCTAGTGATCTTGATGTAAACATGTATACATGCACAAAAGGCTGATACAGAAAGATGAGGAAGCCTAAGGAACTTCATTTCAGCTGCAGAAGAGTCCCACTTTTCATAGCAGTAGCACGACATGGAGGCTTTAGTGTGAGCTACGTGGCATGAGATTGAGAAGGAAGGAACAGCAGGGTTTAAGTGAGGGCAATCTGTTATAGACGAGCACGAATTCCTGTTGGAGGCCAAAAAGTTTCCTACTAGTGCAGTAAGAGCAGCAGGAGATACTTACAGGGTGCAGGGTGGGGGTTCCTATTGTGTTACCATTATTCCAGTCCCTTAGGGCTTAATGAAGTGGGAGTCCCACTGATTGCCTGTTGATTCACCAATACTCTCCGACCGAAGCACGCATGACATGGCTTTGTACTTGTTCAAGTTCTTAATTGTAAATTGTCATGGTCTAGAGGCATAATTTGGAACTTTTTTCTCCCAAACTATAAAACTGTAGTTGTGATTCCATTTTTATTAGTTCTGAAAAGGATAAAAATAATCAAAACTTGTTTGAAGGTTCTGGAACAACACTAGGGATTGGGATTTGGGGCTATAACTTTTTTAGTCTTTAGGGTTTTTTACTATCACTTAGAAATGGCTATTGCTGGTTTAAGATCAGTACTGAGAATAAAGCATGTTTCTTCTCTTTCTCTTCCATGATAAATGCACCAGGGAATTGCTTATTCAGCAAATACATTTATTTGATAACAAATCTCATAAGATTTCCCTTTCTTTCAGTTTCATTGCCGTGATTCTTATTCTCTAAGTCTTGTAGGAACATGTTTATCATTCCCACATTCCGGGACCCAAAGGGGGCCTACAAGAAAGCTGGAGAGAGACGTTTTGCAATGGCATGTAGCGACAGGACAAGGGGTAATGGCTTTAAACTGAAAGAGGGTAGATTTAGATTAATCTAAGGAAGAAGTTCTTCACTATAAGGGTGGTGAGGCACTGGAACAGGTTGCCCAGAGAGGTTATGGATGCCCCATCCCTGGCAGTGTTCAAGGCCAGGTTGGATGGGGCTTTGAGCAACCTGGTCTAGTGGAAGGTGTCCCTGCCCATGGCAGGGGGGTTGGAACTAGATGATCTTTAAGGTCCCTTCCAACCCAAACCATTATGTGATTTGCTTTTATGTCACATGACATTGTATTGTGTAGTTAAATGGATTTTTCCTTTGCTAGACATGTGGACCATAGTGCTAACATTGCAGATGACAAAACGTGATTGTTTACTGCTGGTATTTGTAGAGGCTAAGCTTTCATTCCTTTTTAATAGCTTGTGTTCTCACAGAAGATATGAATATTCATAAGAGAGGAAAAAGCATGTATGTTTGTGGATACATCTCTGGATCGTTGTATTAATGTAGGTGATCACTGACTAAGTCTTCCCAAGTTGTAAACATCTCACTGAAGTTTTGAATCATCTTATTCCTCTAGTGTAAAGTAATGGAGGTAAAGTAAGAGGACTTTGACAGTGATAAAATAAGGTAGAAAAGGAAAGTTTAGTAGGGTGCCAACTCACCTATAGTGCCCCTGCTCTGCTATGGCAAGTGCAGATACCTGTGCCTAAAGTTGGGTGATGTTCCTGAGTAGACTATTGGAGTGGAAATTTATGCCAAGACTAAAAAAAGAGATTCCTCCACTCAGGTGATTGGTCAGGGACGATGACATAGCACTTTAGTGGTCTCCGCTACTCCAGTAGCCCAAATCCCTGTGAAGCCTTTTGTTGGTAATGCAGGTGAATTGACAGAGCATCAGTAGCAGCAGCTTGGCTTGGGACTTCCAGACCATCGTCCTCTGATGAGTCAGGTGGAGGAACCTGGCCTGTTAATTCAAACTCATTAGAAGGCATCAAACACCTCTGTGTCTGACTGTTAGAATAGAAAGTCCTGCTTTGTTAGCATAATTCTACTATGTCCGTTTTTTTCAGATGCTTATATGCAAATAAGGAAATACCAACATTAAGATTTTCTAGCTAGTAAACTAAAATATTATTTTAAAGGCAAGATTCACATAGTTTGTTTCTGTGAATGTTTCTTTGTAGCGTAGGTTTTGCTTCATGTCATTTTAACTTGGATTGCATATGCAATGAGTATGAGCTTCAACCAAGGTATTAAATATACATTGTACCTTTTTTTTGTTGTGCCAGACATATGCGGGCTGCATGCTGCTAAGGCTTCTATTTCTGCTTTACCTAGCATTTTTATTTAACATTTTAAGATTCAGCTTTTATTTCAGTGTGCATCTAACGTGTAGTAAATCATTATCCCTGGGGAATGGAGAAAAACTTGCACATTTTATTGGAGAGAAAGATCGTTGACTGCATTGTTACATTGATGAGGGCAACTCATGTGTTTGTCAGTTGCAAGTATATATCAAAAAGATTATTTCTGTAAAACTGGGAGTTATAATTTATAAGACCAACAGTGAGCTGTGCTTTTTAGACAAAGCAAATCAGAGCCCTCAGTCCCAGAAGACGTGAAACCTCTGATTGCTTTTGCAAAAACTGACTGTCTTGAAAAACAAATGGTCATGCTTTAAACAATTTCAGAAAGATTATCATTTCAGTTCTGAGGTTTTAGGGGCAGAGCAAACAGTGTTTCCTTTGATTAAGGGATGTAATTGTGTTGATAATAAAGTATATTAACTAGAATAATAATTTGAGCTGCCAGGAAAACATTTCTGTATTTTGCGTAAATCCTGTTTAAATGAATCTGACTTCAGCCATGTCTATAATGAAATATAAATGTTTTCTTGAAATTACGCTGACCGTTGCACATTTGCTTATTCTGTCATCTCCCAGTGTTTTTTTCATTCTTTCTATTTCACAAGCATAATTAGTATTTGCTTAAATGAGTATTTACTAAACTAAGTAAAGATACTTGCTACATTGAAATACAGTACTAAAATTGCCTTTTTTGTGGCAGGAATGAGTCTTTGACGGAAGAGGGATAAAAAACTGTGATTGTTATAACCAATATTTTTTTAATGGGCACTGAATAATTAAAATTTTGTATTCCCTGTTCACTTTTGAGTAGAACTCTGCATCCTGTAGCATCTGTGTGCTCACTGTGAATTTGTAATTGGCATCTTCATTCTTAGGATGTTAGTTTTCCAGAAGTGCTTTGTATTATTTAAACTAATTAGTGTCCTTTTTAAGTGAACTGAGTGCGTAATCCTTTGCTAGGTGGGTAGAAGGACAGAAAGTAGGATTATTTATGGAAAAGCTGTAGTTTTTAGCATGGCAGAGTTTAGTTGTGGTGTTCAGGGGGTTGCTGAAGACCAAGAATAAGATAGGCTTGGCAGCTCTTGTACAAGACAAATAATAACAATTACTATTTCTATTTGTTAAATTAACATAAAATAATCTGTGGTAAGTAGTTTCCCTACTTTTCAAAATAAAAGATTGGACAGAGCAGCCATACTCTTCTATGTTTCTTTTTATGAGTTTGGAAATACAAAATATGTGAAATGCTGTGAACTGATATGTGTTTTGCTTGACATACTCAGCTGACACATGCTTGAGAACCCTCCCCCCACTTCTTCTTCTACCTTGGCTGTAACGAAGAAAATAACTGGAGACTGAGAAACTTTATTAAGAGGGGAATGAGTGTGGATGAAGTCAGAGAGAAGGGGAAAGAGCTGAATGTCAGTGAAAAGAGCTCTTCATGCAACAAATCTGGAACAAGTGTTTGTATTAATAATTAAGCTTCTCAGGAATTATGATATCAAAGTTGTTGTGTATCTCTGCACATCTCTAGTGGCTTGCTTTCTTTTCAAGTAAATGTAGGTCAAATGAAGCAATTCCAAGATTGAAAGTAAAATGGAAGAATAATAGGAAGCCTTGACAGAGCTTTAGTTATAGTTCTAAGTGTAAAAGAATTAAGAACATGCTTTTACCTTATTTTTGCTTTTAAAAATGTGTACATTTCATCATTACTTGCAGTGATGAAAAATTCTGTTCCCCCATATTTATTGGGTGTTTACTGCTTTATAAACTGTGCTTATTCCTGCAGTATTCCTCCTATGTCCTGTACAGCAGGAAATCCTATTTAATGACTGTGATTTCCAGTTAATAGTATTTGAAGCTTCTATTTTTTCAAACCACTAGGCTGAAATTGGTTTAAGTGTGTTATTTATTGTATATGTGTGGTGGATCCGAAGGAGACTTGTGATTTACATCAGGAACTGGGCAGGCTGCAACCTTTGTAATGTTGTGGCTTAGCCTTAGGACCTCTGTAGGTAAAAAAACCCCAAAGATCTCGTGTCCGAGTGGTCCAGTTTGCAGCAGTGATAACTACCTACAGGGAAGACCTTAATGAATTGGTTGGTTTGCTTTTTTTCCCTATGACTAAAGCCATAGGGAGAAGAGAAGAAGTTAGTTTCCCTGATTTGCTGTGTTTTCCTTTCTGAAATCTTTTTCTCAACAGGCTGAAAACCAGGTGTTCCCCAGGGGAAAGTTAGTTTTTTAACTTTTTAAAAAAATTGAAACTAGAATTTGAATTGCACAGTGATGAGCATCCAAACTGTGCAAAAGCTTTTATGGCACAGTTACTCTTCTTTTTCAGAATGGGCTTGCATATGGCTTTCTGTTCTGTTTCAAAAGTTAAATTGTGAGTGAACAGCAGTGGTGGAAAAATTAATGCACTTAACCATGTGATAGTTAAACAGTTTTAATTAAATCAGGTAATTAGCTTGTGTAATAAATGTACTTGCTAATTCACCATTTTTCTAAAATGTAATTTCTTTCTTCTTATTATATGAAGTACAAAACCATCTCTACCGGAAGCGACAGCTGAAAAGTGCTGGTTTTCAGTATCATTCATCTCTATTATATTGGGTTTTTTATAGCCTGTGTTCTCTCTTTTTAGTGTAAGGTTTTAAAATTTGCCTTAAGGATTTCAGTGTCTGATTATGGTATGCTATAGGTAGATCTTCAGCTGAGGTTTTTTAGGCATGCTAGTAGTTTGACTTTGTTCACAGTGAGTGAAGTACAAAAATACTATAGAGTAATATGGAGAGTTTTGCCTCATCCTGTCTGTCTCATTAGCACCAGTTATGGGGGAGCAGTCTCAAGCTCATTACTTGGTCTCATGGTTACGTTCACCCCTGTGTTCACTGTTGAATTTTGTTCGGTTAGCGGTTTATCGTATTATGTTAAATGGGATTTCACTGAGGAAAAAAGTCTGTTCAACAAGTGGCCTAATAATCTTGAAAAGCCTGTTGTGAAGCCTTGGGAACCAATTAGGTAAATGTATACAATTTATTGGGAATGCATGTTCTTTCTATCCAATACAAGTTTGATTATTATTCTGTCCAAATTTGCCTTTGCTGTACTTGCACTCCATCACACAGCTGTTGTTCCTTCCAAAAAGCAGTTTAGTATTCCTATGAACAAACATCTTGAACATTTCTCCAGCAAAATGTTTTTTAATCTTCTTTTATGTCTGCTTACGAGACCTAATCTCTGTCCTAAACTTGCAAAGCAAAATCTGTTTTAGGAGGTGTCTGCACAGAGAGGGAGAAGTGTCGGACCCTGGCGATAGACCTGCAGGACCAGAGGGGTGCTTGCTTCACAGGGTCAGGTCGCAGCGGCTGGGATGGATGATGGATGGTTTCTCTCCCGGACTTTGGCAGCATCTTTAGGTGTCTGTTGGGCCAATGTTTCCTAGGAAAAGAGAGGCTGCCACCCTGTGCCAAGAGACCTTACTGCCTTTACGCAGGCAATAGTGGTGCTTCAGCAAGAGAGCAGTGTCTCACGAATGAGTTTTTTTGAGAGAAGGTTTTAAGCTCGTGAGTGAAGGCTCATGATGACATTCTTAACTGCTACGGGTAAAACAAATGTTTGTGCAGTTAGGCCTTAGTGTGTCAGGTTCCTTTGAATGGTTTGGTAAGCAGGAAACTGATGAAAAGTCAGAGACTTGAGTAACAAGAATCCGTGACAGATATCAGGTTCTTGCAACCTCAGAGTGGTCTTTGATTCTTTCTGGTTTTAATGTACTTGTAATCACAGTTAACAATAAGGTCCCAAGTAAACTGAATTTATTTTTCTCTTTAAAAGAGCAGTAATACGTGAATTAGATTGTCGATTGTTGATTAAAATTACATAGTAGTATATTACTACATATTTAAATAATATATTAAAATATACTCGATGTGTTATTAGTAGTGTAATATTAACATGAATGCACAGTTACTATATTAAAATTATATAATATATGTGAAAACTGTTGTTATTATAATATGTATTAAAATTGGGACCCTGTGCCATAGAGCAGTACTGGAGGTTACTTGGTGCGGTTCGGCAGAACTGAGAAAGGACCAAGTTTTGGTCTCTGTTCTGCTCCTCCTTTTGCCCTCCCATTAGGTGAAAATATTACTGAATGATTGCATGGCTGATTAGATTTTTTTTTTTTTTAATCTTGCCTTTCTTTATACATATACTTTTAAAAATTTGATGTTCTCTCTTCAAGGAATGGAAAAGGTCTGTGAAGGGCATGGAGCTTTTAACTAAGTGGAGCTAATGAGTTCTCAGCTTTAAAGTAGAGATGTGTCGAAGCAAGCTCCTTAGTGGTTCTCAGCGTTCATAGCACAGAGGTACACCCCCTGAGGTTTTGCAATGTATTGTAAGTGGAAGTAACATTTGACCCACCCTACTAGTACATCTACACATAAAAATCAGTTAATATTGAATTCGTTGAGATCTGGATCCTAAACAATTCATTGGATATGTATCTCACAACAGTATTTTACATCGATTTCAAATTTCAAAAGAGTTTTTGAGATTTTTGGAGTCTGCACAGTAAAAGATAGTGCTTAAAGGCCAGCTATCTGCACTTCAAGGCAACCGTGAGGAAAACCACTGGGAGAATTACAGCTTGCGGGGGAGTAGTGGCTTGTATTACTGTTGTTGATTTGTTGGTGTCTGTGTTCAAAGTATTCTTCAATTTCACAGAATTAATTCAAATGTCTGATCTTTGCCTTAAAAAGCATCACCACTGGTTGAATAACCAAGTAACAAGTTAATTGTGCTAGACTAAACATTTTGACGCCACTGAAATTCTGCCCCAATAATTATAGAAGGGAGTGACTGTAACCCTGTCACACGTGAGATCAGAAGTTTTCCACGGCTCTAGTTTTTTGAAAGGAATATATAATTTAGGTAAAGACTACTGACATCTTGTGGCTGCATGAAATAATGCAAAGAGCTCTTATTTCGAAGACCATGTTGCGATTTTAATAAAAGCTAATGACTGCATTTCTCAGTGGATGTAAACACAAACCTCTAGAATGTGCCAGTCTCATGAAGAGTGTTAAAAGTAAAAAAAAAACCCTCTGTCTTACATTTTTGATGTTGCTCATGAAGAAGCAATTATTATTTGTGCTAGAATTATTGTTTATTTTAAGATAGTCTTGGATCAGTTAGACTCAAATATTATTAAGGTTCAGAAATAGCTGAGAGAGAAATAGAAATATGAATCCCATCCAATATTTTTCATTTAAATGAATTTCATTTACATAACAACACAATCTTACCAACTGGCATTTTAGGGATGGTATTTGAATGTTGATCTAGCTTTTTTCTTTTGTTTAAAGACTTAACTGTATTTTTTGTAATCAAAATGTGCAGGAAAGATGAGTAATCTTTCTTCAGTTCACCATGGAGGCAGTGGTTTCATGAGGACCATCGCAGGCACAACTTCAGTGTTTGTCAAGGGGCAGTGTCATGCTGCTCGACCACTGGTCTCCATGGTGGGACTGCTGGACACAAGTGGAAGAGGCATTTGGCCCCTTCTGCCCCTGTCCTTCCCCCAGGTTCACTCTCTTTCCCACACATCAGCTCTAGTCAATGCACCGGGAGTTGAGGTCAGATTGGGTGAAATAGCATCGCAGTGTGGTGACGGCAATGTAGCAAATCTCAGTGTGAAACCTTGTGGCAGGGGAAAGTGATTTTATGTTAAATCAAACCCAGTTTTGGTCATTTGCTTTCACACTCTGACACCCGCACGCTCATTCACAAGCGCAGATGTGTTGTCTGGGTTATGCATGACGGGGAGGGGAAGGATGTCAGCCGACAGGTCCTCCTCATGCCTCTGGGGCTCCTGCTATTTGCGTGACCGTGTATGTGCTGGTTTTGGATGTGCCCTTTAGTACCGTCTGGTAGCTGGCAATGATTTATCTCTCAGTCTTGTAACGCCTCTGTGTGCGCCATCAGGTTTTTGCTTGCTGTCCTTTGTCCCTCCACATGGGTGTCTTGAGAAGAAGACACAGATGTGCTCCTGGATGCCTGCTGATCTCTCTGCCGCCAGTACGTGCCACCCCAAGAGTCCTCCTTCCACCAGTTGTTCCTTCTGACACTTCCACACCCACGTTCCATCCATTCTCCGTTCTTGCAATATTTAACATTTCTCTTTCAATTCCCTTCAGGGTTGTCTTTCTGGTCATAGTTAATTGTTATTCAGTTGTATTGGGGGCTTAGACCTGTGCTGTCCTGAAGGTAGGTGATTGCTGCAGGAAGCATGTGAACTTTGTGGACTGACTTAAGAGTTGATTTGCTCATCATGAGTGTTGTAGGAAGTGTGTCTTCATGGAAGAGGGAAGCCTGGACACAATAAAGTCAATGGAGAGTTACACTAGTGGTGTCAGTGGAGCCTGTGCCTTTTCAAAGGCATAAGATAATTAAATTAATATTTTAAAGAAACAATTTTCACTTGTAATCTAATTTTTGTGATTGCATTAAGATAAAATCCTACTCCTAATAAGGACATAATTCTGTTAACTAAAGACTACACTGCAATAGCCAGTATTTCATGTATGACCGAGTATGGATTGCAAACAACAAGAAGTGATGCAAGCACCCATTTGATGTTAACACAGTGAATTAACTGAGTAGTGACACTGTGGAAAATAACAAAATTGTGACAATAAGAAATTCTTTCCTCAGCTGCTGTTTTTAATTTGACTATCAATCAGTAGAAATTACATTTAGTTATGTTGAAGGTAATTTAGTCTCCATTCCCTTATTGTATTAAAAGGACATAATTAAAAGTATATATGTGTCTTTAACAGGAACTAGTGATCCATACGTCAAGTTCAAACTTGAAGGAAAAGAAGTATTTAGAAGTAAAACAATACACAAGAACCTCAATCCTGTGTGGGAGGAAAAAGCTTGCATTCTTATAGATAACCCGAGAGAACCATTGTACCTAAAGGTGAGACACTATCTTACTTATGTCTGTTAAATTACAACAGAGGAGTTATTGAAAGAATTTAGATTTTGTAATTTTTGTATACTGAAAAATTTATTGTGCAATAGTGCATTACTAAAGACTATTTAGAGATGAAAATTATTTAAATTATATCTGTAGAATGATGATGTCAAAATTTCAAAAAAAAAAGGTAGATACAGGCATTTTTGTTTATTTCAGGCCATAACTGTTTTATACTTCTTTAGCATGATTTTAGGAGGATAGAGAAAGTAAACTGTGTTTCATGATAATGGTATCCCTTTTAATTATGGAAATATCACTGCATAATTCTGATATGAAGCATAATCTATCCCATTAAAAGCAATTCTTTGCTGAGGTTAATTTGAGAATTTATCAAGATGTGTGCCCATTTCTCCTAGGGTTTGGGTTTTTTTTCCTATTTGTACCTGAACACAGTGGGTTTGCTTATATGTTTTGTAATGCTTTATGCTTTTTTTTTTTTACATTGTAACTCTCTTCAGTATGTCACCGGTGAGGATGATTTTGTCATAATAGAGGCTTCACTTATTCCGAAATAACAGCCTGTGTTTAAATCCAAGACAGGCCAGCAGTGCCATGAGTACTTCTTAGCTGTCCATATTGGAATGGAAACTAGAAAAGCTGTGATCATTGTTTTATAGGCACAGAACAGGAAGGTGCTTTTCTGGCCCCAATAGTTTATGGTGATCTATATCCAAAAGTGAACCTTAATTGTGTAAAAAAAACTAGATAAAAATTAAGTTCTAAAATTATATAAAAAAAATGTAGACTTAGGGTTCTAATTAGAACATATTTGGGTCAAAAATACTTTGAGAAAGTATGGAAACTTAAGTCTTACCTATGTAATCCTTTTAATTGGTCTGAAATGATATAATGCTTCAGATCAGTATCGAGTCTTAATGTCAAATACATAACAAAAATTTTAACTGAAATATCAAATTGTAGATTTTTTTAGTAGATGAATGCCACTTAAAGTGCTTCGGGTATCAATCTGTACAATGTTTCATTATTCTACTCAGATAAAGTACATAGTTATTAGAAAAGTGTAAAGTTAATTATAATTCTCAATTGGCATTTTCCTGCCCTTCTTAAGCTTAGTGACTCATACGGAACAAACATGTGCCCAGCACTATGAAAGAGAGAAGCAGATTTAAAGAAGGACATTTACAACATAGCTACCTGTTTTGGTTTATTTATGCCAAATACCAACCCTGCAGTAGGGTCACAAGGGAATAGGTGTGTGTATTTTTTATTTTTTTTTTCTGGGAGGAGTGTGTCAGGTGGTACAATATCCATCCATGTTTGTACTCTGAACAGATTGTGTGAAATATTTCAGTTTTCATGGCTTGTTCAGATATTCTAAGACATGATTAAATTGTACCAAGTCAGCTGAAAATATTTATGTTTTCATCTTCATAATTTGTAGGGGGAGAAAACAATTCTACTTTGCAACATGAACTGAAATTTCATCATTTGTTTTCTTTCCCTGTTAGAATGAATATTAGAGAAAACATGAGGGTACACACTCGGGTAGATCAATGCATATGAGAAACTTGTGCTCAAATACTCTCATTCAACCTTTGGAGTCCTGCAGCAGTGCTGTAGACTTTGGGTCACGGGATTTCTGTTACTACTGCCTTAACCCAGTCCATATTAAAGTATTTGTAGAAGATGAACAGCTTTAACTGCCTCCTGGAAAAGAGTTTCTGTAACACAGTAGTTGAAGTATTTACATCAAAGTTGAATACCTTGGACCTAGGCCTGTCACAACTGAGTTACATGTTCTCATTACTAGCTGTTCACAAGTCTCACTCTTACTTGGAGCTGAAGGTATATTCTGATCCTCAGAAATTCTCGTGACTATATTTGCCAGGAAAATTTAACTTACTTAGAAAGCTGATTTTGATAATTGGCATTTTCCCATTTTCTTTGTAATTTCGTGTCACAACTTTTCTTTGTTGCTATCCACCATTTTTTGTTTATTTCCCTCCAAAGCTGTGCCCAGTTTATTTGTTATTCTTTCTTCTGACTTGGCAATGCATAATCCATCTCAAATCATTGATACCATTCCACATACTGGCCACAGATTCCTGTCTGGATGTCAGTAAAGTTGTCCAGATGCTTTCTTTTTTAGGTAGCAATTTAGTAGGCAGGGTCCTCATAGTAGAATAATAAGTATCACTATTTTCTTACACATATCCATTAAGTTTTGATCTTATATTATAATATTTCTAAACCCTAGAAACTTACACAACCTTCAAAATGTATATTTTATTGTTCCTGATACTGATGCAAGTGCTGTAATAACCCACTTTTCACAACCACATCCCACCCTCCTACCTGTATCTTGCAAAATTGATAAAGGCGTCAATGTATAGCAAACCAATGATTCTGTTTAACTTTAGTTATTCTTTTGGTCTTCCTTCTTTTAGTGCCTATGTTTATAAAAACGCTTCTTTTGTTTTCATAAAATTGATGTTGTTCACATATGCAGTCTAGTAGTAGTATACCCCCATGTCTATACATGATGCATTCTGACTTTCACATAAGCAGTTTCAAACTTGATTTTGTTGCCAGAAAGTTTTCAGGTTACTTTCAGATTGTCCTGGTTTAGCATGTAAGAAACATGAAGCTATAACTCTGGAAAAGGAGTTTAAAGAACCATTCATAAAGCTAGAAAATACCAAAAAAAAGATTTCTAATACTGGAAAATGCTTTTATCTCCTGTGCATCTTAGGTCTTTGACTATGACTTTGGACTTCAGGATGACTTTATTGGTTCGGCATTTTTGGATCTCACTTCATTGGAATTAAACAAGTATGGCACAAACAAGCCCATGGAGTAATTCTTTATGGTTATCTGCTAATACCATGTTTCTGGAATTGCAAATAGAACATTATGCTGGAAAATAATTATATAAGCTTACACCATATAAAAATAGCCAAGGAAAAACACTTATGTTTAGGGAATTACTGTAATATGCATGTTAATAATATATTAACTGATTAACAACATTTTTTGCAGTGTCTATGGAGAGGTTAGTTTTATAACCACTTTAATCTTGGTTTTATATTGTCTTCATTCACAGCATTACCACCTACTGTTTAAGAGTTTTCTTTCTGTTTTTTATCCACTAATGGTACAGTACAGATTTAATTACTCTAGTAATTATGTATGTATAAGTACTTAACATGGAGTAACAGTATTTAGTATTTATTTATGAGTGTTTAGACTGCAATACTTAAAAGTAAAAAACAGGGTATATTTGCGACACCATTTTCAAGTAGTTTCATATAAATGCAGATGCGTTTAATTCTCATTATTCAGAAATTTCATTATCTGAGAGCCTGAAATCAAAATAAGCACTTATATTTTTATCTCCTAGGCAAACAGATGTTACATTGAGTCTGAAGGATCCTCGTTACCCTGACCATGATCTGGGAAGTATATTGTTATCAGTTCTGTTGGCTCCTAGAGAAGAACAGCGAGAAGTGGTAATTTTAAATATTTTGATATGCGTCATCACTCTTGCAATTGTTCTATGGCTGGATAACTTAAAGCACAAGACTAAACCACATATTCTGAGATTAATTTGATTTTTCCAATTCTTAAAATAATGCTGAACAGTGTTTCTGGTATAGTACAGCGTACTTCATCTGAATTGGATCCTCCCTCAGATAGTACTGAGGGATCCAAATGGAACATAAATGTTCAGCAATTTCAGATAAAGTCAGTTGCAGGTGAATGGTGCTGATTAATATGGAAAAATATCAGTAAACTGCTGGTGAAGAATTTTGGACCTAGTGCTGCCATCTCTAGATAAGAACATGTGAATCCTATTCCACACTGAAAATAAAGAAACTTGAAGAAAGGTAGTATTTCTGCTTTTTAGCATCTAATGATGAAGTATTATTTGATGTTTTTCAATTTCATGACTAGATTTCAATTACAAAATTGTGTGGTTTCCTAGGTTTATTGTAATTCCTTCATCAATCTTAGTTTTCTGAGCTGCTTAATTGTAAGTGAAAATAGTTTCCAGTTTTATAGATCCTGTTAGTTGTGACAAATTCTGCTTCTAGTTGGATGTATTTTACTAGCTTTTTGTCAGTTGACGTTTGACTTGAGCAGTAGTAGGACAACTGTGGCAGAAATACAAGAGATGACATCTCACTCAGAGGTTGTAAAAAAATGTGGATTCCTTTGGCTTCAGAGGGGTCAAGGAAAAAGTATTTATCTGATGAAATTTTCCATGGATGTGGTCAACTATATGGTTTTTGAAAGAGCATACAGGTTTCTGTGTGCTGCAGTGTGACACATCATCCTGTTGCATACCTGAGGACTACTGGCAGGTTGTAATATTGTTCATTTTCCACTTTTATCCTAGCTATTATTAAATAGGCTAGTAAGTCAGTTATTGGAACTAAGTGGTTGGTATTTGGTATGAGAGAGATGTAGATTTTTGAAAACAGGTTTCTCATCTGTTAATTTTCTTCATGACGTTCTCTTAGAACTTTAACAAAAATAATGGGATATGGTAGTAATGTGCAGAAATTTTATTTAAACAGTGTATTTTTCTTTCTTATAGCAATACATTTGTCCAGACAACTCAGAATACTATCTTGCAAATTTGCACCACAAGTGTTTATCACTTAAATTTAAAAATGTATTTCATTCAGGATTTTTTTTGTGTGTGTATTTGGGTAAGACCAGCATTTCTGAGTTAGCTGGTAATAGCCCTGTTTTTCCAAGTGGCTTTGGCATTATCCTGACATAATCCTAAATCATGCAGCACAGAAATACTATATTTTTATGTGGGAAACCATTACGTGGACAGCATGTTAGTTTCCTTTTTTCATCATACAGATAGGATAGCTACTGTGCCACTCAGTGTTTTTCAGCTATTACACAAGAGCGCTCAAGAAAATCACAGGTGAGAAAGTGAAATTAAGACACTACAGTGTAACATGTCTTTTATATCAGTATTTACTTGGTGAATTCACAACTGAACGTCAAAAGTAATGGGAGCGGCATAGACTTGCTGGATAGCAACTTTTGTCATACCCAACTGACTGGTTGTAACAGGAGGAAGAATTGGTTTTGTGCTATTATGAATTTCATTATTAGCTTTCTGTTTAGTAAGCTAATCCTTTTAGTTTAGTTCAAGTGACCAATAAGTCACTTAATAAGTGATAGATAAACTAAATAAGTTTAGTTTTAACTCTAGTGACCAGTTTTTCTTTCCATTCAAACTGTTATATGCAACTTCATTCTGAAAATGCCCAAGATTCAGATTAACATTCTGATTCCTAATATGAAGCTTTGTATTTTTTATTAAAAACCAGTCTTGCCAAGATATGGATCTTAGACCGGTTCTGGCAAAGGTGCAGTAAAATCAGAGAATTTGTGTCACAATGCAGGGAAGATGGCCTACAAAATTAATATTGAATTGCTGTATATGAATGTGTTAGGGGTTTAATAATTCAAGCCACAATTATCTTTTATTCAGTTACCACATGTACTTATTTATTTATTAGTTTTTATTTACTCTCTAAGGAGTAGATATATTACCAAATGTATCACTCCAATTAAACTGTCATCCTTGGTTATTTTTAAAAGGTCTTGTAATAATGAGGATAATTTTTATTGAATTTAATAGTGTTGAGATCAATAAATTTTTGAATGTTATGTTAGAGGATCAAGGCTAATTCTTGTCTACTCTGGAAATGTGCCCTGTATAAAGTAGTAATTAAAGCAACTCATACATTCCCAATCTGTGTAGCGTGCTGTTTGAATGATTACTGCTTCCCTTCTACTTGGATATCTCTATATAGGTAATAATTCAAATAGCATAGTTGAATTATATAGATAAAAACCTGTGAGCACCTTTAAATATGCTTTAATGACTGCTGCATAGAAGACACAGAAACACTGGCTCTTCACATCACGTGCATTTTTCTCCTAAGTCATTCCAAATTTATTTAAATACTGTTGGTTTGATATCTCTATGTAGCCTACATTTCAAAAATATACTCTCTTCCAAATAAGTTTTAATTTGTTCAGGTGATAACTCTAAATTGCTTGCACATGTTGTCACATGTAAATGGTGTAAAATGGTTAAATCATCAGGCTGAAGAATTCAGAAATTAACTACTAGTACTTAAATTTCAGGTGCTTTAATTCCATGTATTTAAAATTAGAGTATTTATTAAGATCATTGGGGAAATAAAAAAAGGAATAGCTTCAACAAAAGAAACAGTAGCTTTCCCATGTAGCCATAAAAGCAGCATGTGTCTTTTCCTGTATTTTGGGCAGCTCTCTAGCCATAATCCAAACCCAGCCCCGTTGAACAAGACTTGCTGTTTGTCGTGTGTCGTTTGGTAACTTTCTGATGCAGATTAGACTTTCCAAGGAGATCCCTTCACTGCCTGAACGAGAGCAACTGAGAGTGTTTTGGAAGTCATGCATTGGTGTGCAGATAAAGGCTTTTGACAATGCATTTGTGTAGCTAGAGGACAGGTCTTGGAGCAGAGCGTATTATTTGCATATCAAAATAATGTGGCTGTGTATTACATGAAGATGGATTCTGTCACACTGCATAAGAAATATTGAATATAAGAATATGCTGGAGGATAAGATACTCCAGCTGGAAGTTTCAAGTTAAGTGGTACAAAACCGGGGGCCTTGTTGTACATTGCCACCTGTCTGTGAGAGAGGTATTATTACAAGTGATTTAAAAAATAAGCAGTCAGTTTGACAGAGAAATAGTTTATTTTATTTTGGGTGGAACTATCTTTTGTGAAGCCTTGAGGTGTGCAAAGAGATGAGGGAGAGATTTGGTACACACAGGAGCATTCTCTTCTTTATCTTTCTGAAAGAAATTCTGATGAAATGCAGATTTTCTGTGTGCTGACTGATGAGATGTTCTTTAGAATTTATAGCTGGAAGGTCCTGTTTCCTGAGATCGAAACAGATTACATCTTTGGATTCAGATATCAATTAAGAATATTCATTTATGCATATGTTCATACAACTGTATGTTAAATTATATTACACTGTATGTTAAATTATATTACAGACTAGGAGAGGGGAGTATTTATCTTTGAGTCCTGGTGGATTGTGAAAACCAGTGCTTAAGTAGTTTACAATTTGTGTTTTTCCAGTAGAAGAATACTGGACATGGTTTCAATTGAAGGAGATTCAGTATACCAGTTTCATAAATAAGAACACACTATCTGATTTTTGTTTTACTGGAAGAAAATGCAGAAGTAGCCTGCAGTTATCGTTGAATATTAATGTAAGACTATAGGCAGGTGAACAAATTAATTTTTCTAGCAAATCTTATATGTAAGTATCTTTGCCTTTTGCAACCTAGTGCTTGTTCTAAAGGCATGAAAATGTGAAATTTTAAAGTAATAATCTTGTAATATCTCATTCAAACTATGTATAGAAGTCCTATTTTTTTGACTTCTGACAAATGAAAGCAATCTGATTTATTCTGATTTTTGAACAATCATAAATTGTGAATCAAAATTGATGAATGAATTATTCTTATACAACTGTAAACATAAGAATGTCTTTAGTATTCCTGAAAAGTATAATCTATTTCCAGCCTAACACAATTAAGTTGCAGTAGCACTAGTTCCAATAATTCGTTTGCATTTGCTCTGTGCTGTTAATAATACTTGTCCTTTACATTAATGCAGCATTAATTATTTTTCTTTGAGAGGACCGATAGCTTATATAACTAGTGTTAACTAAGAAGACATGAAATAAATAAGTTTGAGCAAAGTATGTATATATAAAAATGTTAAAACCTGTGAGCTCTAAAAAATTTTTATTATTTTTAACTCTCCTTTTAAAAATAATGTGTGTATGATGTACTTTCTGTATTTTTCATTAATATCTCCTTTTGATGACCAGTTTAAAGGAAGTCAGAACTGGCAACGACTTGATTTTTTCTTAGACCTGCTCCAATGAAGTTGTTTTGTTTCTTTAATTCTGACAGTATTCTATTAATATTTCTATTAATCTTTGGATACACGTAGTGCTGTGCATGCCTGTGTGCCATTTGTAGTTGCATGCGTGCCAAGTAAAAATGTGTACGTGGTGTCTGCAGATTCTGTGTTTGGTGTTGTAATTGTGGGTGCCACAGCGCATGTGAGTTTTTCTGGCTCTCTCTCCCGCAGAGTTCAGCGCGCAGATTTTGTCAGTGGAGAACTTGCAGAGTGACTCTGAGTTCATCACAACTGCTTGTCTCCCATGTCTTCTCTGCAACAGTTGTTTCCTGCCTTGCTCTTAAAGGCAACTCTCAGCTACAGGAAATGAAAAAGTTGGTAGCTTGATGAGAATTTTTGGTTTGGGGCCAGCAGAGATTGGGGACTACAGTTCCACTGCTGCCAATGGCCTGAGTAGCATAGAGAGTGGAAAAAAGGAAACATACGAGTGCTACTAGGATGTTGTTATTTAATGAGAATAAAATTCACAGCATTGTTTTTTTCTTAAATAATTTATCCCAAATGATGCCTAGTGGTTTTTTTGCTTCATATGAAAATATTAACAACATTAATATGCTGTCAGTTTGCTTGCTGTCTTAAATCTTATAATGCAATATTACGTTTTATTTATTTGCCAGAGGGATAATACCATCATAGAAAAAAGGAATGACAGAGATGGGCTCAGGGCATGAAATATTTTCAGATGAAAAAGTTCCATGTAGATCATCCATCCTAATCTGCCCAATGCTATGCATTTGTTTTTATTGGCTTCTAAGGATGTTTATGATGGCTTCAGCTTATCCTGCTGCAGCTGGTCATGATGCTGATCCGCTCAACAAATTTGGTCTTACCTTTCTGTAGCTACTACTCAAAGTGAACTCCTCAGAGTTGAAATAAAATTTAATCTGTAGTTAATTCATCTGTCAGGCTGTATTCTCCTCCTTGCTCACAGCCTGGTCCGAACAAAGCCCAGCGAAGCTGAGCTTGTGCTCTGACTTGTAGCTGTGCAGGATTTGGCAACGATGGGGAAGGGAGGAGCTGTGCTATTCTGGCCAGGACCCAGGAACTCGGAGGTTTTCTCCAGGGCCTGCTGTGGGCCTCAAGCTGCTTAATTCTTATGTGCTTCTCCTGTAAAGATGAGTTAAATGGCTTTCTCCAGCTTTATAAAACATTTAGTGTCTATGTGTATTTTCCAGAGCCACAGTGCTACGGTTATCATTAACTTATAGCAGAGCGTTTAGGCTTTCACTGTCCATAGCAACTTAAAAATTTGCCTCAGCAGCTAGTCGTTTTTCTTCTCCCCCCAAATAGTGTCTATTTGAAGAATTTCTGGATCTTTCAAAAATACAAACCCCACATATTTCCTCCCATTTTCATTTTTTCCCCATGTAATACTTCTATTTCTTAGCACGGAAAATGTTTGCATTTCAAAATTTGTTTCCATTATCTGAAAAAGATAGTGTTTTTGCAAGAGTTCATAAAAAATAAAAATTATGTTTGTTTTTCATGACAAAGTTTCAATAGAAATTAATGGCCTTTGATTTATTCTTGCTTGTGTCAACGACAGGCTGCTAAATGTTATTAACTTGTACAAATTCATTTCTTTGTGTTTCCACAGAACTGCTTTAAGCAACAGTTGTGTTCACAGATAAATTGTCCACATCTGTCTTGACCAGTATGTCTCTTTTATTTAATGATTTAGAACCTGTGTCTGTGGACACTTTGCTGCCCGGCATGTCAGAGCATTGTCTCTAGCAGTGCCAAGGTTTTACAGATTATTTAAGTAATGGGACAGGGCTACTACGTTTTGGATTTTTGAGAGTCAAGGTATGAATTTTTTTTCCACCCCATGTGCATAATGATCAAACCAAACAGCTATTTTTACTGCTGTGAAACTAATTAGCAGTGGTAACCCTAAGGATTTTGTAAGAGATGCATGTTGTCCAAGGACCCTTACGCAGGATTTCTCTTACACGGCTACACCTGTGAGCTAAACAGTAGTGTTCCAAAAAATTGGAGTACATTAATATTAAAAAAACTGTAATTCAAGTATCAGTCAAAATCGAAGTCACTATCAGTAATGGCACATGCATTTTTTCATTTGCTTATCTAATTCTTTTTCTTTCTTTTTCTTTCCTTCTTTCCTTTTTCTTTCATTTTTTCTTTCTTTCTTCCTTCCTTTCTTTCTTTCTTTCTTTCTTTCTTTCTTTCTTTCTTTCTTTCTTTCTTTCTTTCTTTCTTTCTTTCAAATGATTTCACATAATGCATTGTCTCTGGAAATGAGACATTCATACCACCCAGAAAAGTATGCCTAGGTGTGAACAGGGCTGCTAGTTGTCTGGAATTAATTCAGCCTTGTGTAGTTGTAGCTGGAGTGTACGTGTTGCTGCTTTAGTTGTAGTGGTGGTTAAATGTGGATTGTCCCGTTGGAGACAGTTGGCCTCCTTTTCTGTATTGCAGAGAAAAGGTAATTAAAATGCTCTATTTTATTTTCAGACAATGCTAATGAGGAAGAGTTGGAAAAGATCAAGTAAGGTAACTTTTAGCATGTGGTCTTCTGGCTTTTTTTTTTTGGAAGGGCTGTGATGTTTTACCAAACGTGCCATCTAGGACCGGAAACTTGTGCCACAGGATTTATTCTCCTTCTAATTGTGTTTTAATGACATTGTTTTGTGTTTCATCAAATCAAAATCATGAAAGAGTTGAGCTTTTAATGTAATCATTAAACCTCTCAACTTTGTTACAGCATTTTAGGCTATCTTGAAGTCATCTAGTAACTTCATGTAAGTGGCAAACATGTCCTGATTCTTTTCCTAAAACCTTTAATTTCTCAGGTGTAAACAATTTCTTTAAAACTTACTTGTTAATGTTAACAAAGAATTCATGCCAAAGGGTAACTTTCATTTTCCTATTACTAACTCCTCTTACTGATTAGAGTGTTTGTGGGTGGAAGTTTTCACAGTGATGCTTCTCAAAGACAAATTTCCCTGATTGCTGGACAGGCACTGATGGCAACGGTAGCCAGGCTTTCCAAGAGCAGAGTGCTTAAGGAATCATTCTCGGTCTCTACACAGCTATTCAGATGCCTCTTCAGGCAAATTTGGTATCTGGCTTTTCTCCTCTTAGGAGTCATGTGAGTAATAAAAAAAGCGCAGTATATACTCTTTTCCACAAGGAAAAGACTGGGAGTTTGACTGTAGTGGAATACAGTCCATTTTTACCTTTTTCCTGTATGTGTTTCCAAAAAGATAAAGAAAATGTATGTAGTTTCTCAGCAGTTTCTGGCCACTCTTAGCTAATGCTGCCATGCTGCTTTCAAGTTTTAAGCCTTATTATTATTTGCATAATTCAAAATAAAATTAAAATCTCTCAAAGTCTTGAGCTGGTGTGGTAGATCTGGGTTTTTTTGAGATATTATCATGTAAAGGTGTTAAAATGAGAAAAATAAAATGGCTATGTGGGGTGATTTCACTTATTTTGTAAAGTGATTTATTTTTCCAGCATATTGATACGCAAATTTAAATAGAAAGTTATTAATAAACAGTGTTGTATTTAGTGCTCAATGACAAATATTTGCAGAGTATTTTTAACCTTTAATAAAAAGAGAGCAGGGTTCATAATTCTTGGGTTACAGATGGGGTTTTCACACAGTCTGCTTCTGTGATGCAGGACAGTACTTAGTCTCTGTTTCCTTTTTGAAATCTGTGAAGCAAAGATACTTGTTGAAGTGATGTAGTATTTTTATTCTCATATGGTTCGCATAACTTTTCCTGAAATATCCAAGATGCTTAAACTTCTGAAGAGTTAATGAGAAGAGTTAATGAAGAGCTGTGAGGATGGTAGAAGGCGGAGCTGTTTTGCATCATAAAAGCGATGCATTAACTCCTGATGTGCTGTATGTCTTGGATGACAGTTTGTAAAACTAGTTTATTAAGAACTTTCTCATACTTCAGATTTCAAACTGATAGAACTGTGAGCTTCAATAAGCCTGAATGAATGGCACACCATGATAGTTGGGAATTCTTCAGAGCTGTTCAAGTGAATTATTTATCCGTGTTCTCCTTTGGTACATTCATTTGATAACATTTCATTCAGTAGTTGCCACTTTTGCAAAGGAGCGTATCAAAAGATTTGGCAAATAGTGAATGTATGAATTTAAATATTGCATTTTTCTACATTTATCTCAGCTGAAGTACTAATTTTACCTAGAGATGTAATGCATGTACAACATCTTACACACACTGTTGTGTGTGTGATTTATATACAGAAGTATCTCAGTTAAACCACAGGGGCTCCTTTGCCTTGTTGGGGCTATTCCAGAGTTCCAAATCTTTGGTCTGCTGGTCTTTGTCAGGAAAACAAATTAAAAAATCTTTTATTTACAAAGAATTCCTTAAAAAAAATTGCCGTTCTCTGAGGTGCAGGATGATCAATATTAAATAAGATGTCATCTGCAGATTTAAAAAATGTCTAGAAATAGGTGCTTAATGCTATTACATAATAAAGTGCCCTATTTCAGATCCTTCTTCTTCAGGGTTTGTCTTACACTCCTGAGAGCTGAGAAAAAGCAGAATATTAAAATTTTTTAAGAGATATCATTATAAGATTTCCTAAACCTACTTTTTTAGCTCTCTAGAGTCTTTACAATGGCACTTCTAGTACATGAATTTGATTTTACAGATTTTGACAGTATATTTTACTTTTAAAAATTTATGTGCTTGAAGCCTACCTTTTCTGTAGCATGTGTAGCTTGAAGTTAAGATGTAGCAGTGCAGACCACTATGGCATTGTTTGTGTTCATGAACTGCATTGCTTGCACATAGTTCCTTGGACACGTGTAGTAGCTGTGAAAAGAGCGGTAACTGATCTTCTCTGTTACAGTATTGTGGTATTCATGTACTTGCAAACAATTACTTTGGCCAAATTCAGAGTCTCTACTTCAAATACTTCTCCCCCTATACACCCTAAAGACGAAGTTAAGATCTCATGAAATACCTGGGTCAATGCAGCTGCATGTTTTATCTATTTTGTGTGTAAACCAGTGTTTTCAAACACACTGGTGTTGTAAACATTTGTTACTGGTGTTGCAAAAATGCAAGACCACTTTTGGTTTTGTTGTTAGTTTTTTTCTTCTGTTGCTCAGTTGTTGTTCAGTTGTTTTGGGGGGTTTTGGTTTTTTTTTTCTTAGTTTTCCCAGTTGTGTTTGCTTTATACCAGACATACTCTTCACCAAAATTCGTGGGAGCTAGATCACTGCCCACGCTGTCTAGGTCAGAGGGAATACTCATCTTTCACTGAATCTAGCAAAAATTAAATTCAAACAATTTTGAAGTCAGAGCATTTATGTCCTTGTTCTGTGAAAAGGAAACTCAAACGTCCCGTCTTCAGCGACAGGAGACTCCCAGTGGGCTATTTAAAAAACCACAAAGCTGCTTATTGAAAAAAACCCCTTCTGCTGGGAAGTTACTATTTGCATTAGGTTTCAAACTGATTGTTTTATTTCATCTACCACAAGCTGGGTGTTGCATTAAAGCAAGCTGGTGGCCAGTGATTATGACTTTGCCGGTGAGCTGTTTGCCACATGGTCTGGGGGAGGAAGCAGCACTATTCTACCACTATGTCTGTACTAAGATCCATTACACCTCAAGTAAAAGTTGAAATGGATTATTCAATGATTCGTTCACTTTTTTACGACCCAGGTGTTTGCTCAATAACCTCAATGTGCCCGTGCCTCAGTTCCTGTGGTTTGGAGTTCAGTTTGTTAGATATTCTGTGGGTTAGCAGACCAGTGCTACAGCACAAAGATGGTGCTTGTAGGATCCGAATAGTCAGTCATTTGTTTAAACCAAATAGAGGATTTTTTAGCTTAATTTTTCTTTTTAAAAAGGTATTGGAATAACTTTGACCTGTGCAAAATGGCTTTCCTTTCTGTGTGTGGACCTGACCTGTTCTGATTCCGTGGTTCCCCACGTCCACCGCAGTTTTCCCTTAGGGTGGATTTTCCTTTTTGCATTAATTGCTCTGCTGAAGATGCAGACTTTCCTGATGGCTCTCATTCTTTAGGTTGAGGGAAACAAACATCCTGCTTCTTTCTTGCTTTCTAAACTGTCTGGATACCAGATCTAATTTGGTAAAAGTTGTTGCACACTAGGTTTAAAGGGAGCACATAAAAGCCCAAGCTTGCAAGAGACGTAATTTATTACTAATAGTCAACACCACCTCTGACAGTGAGATGAATAGTGCTAATTGCTGAAGTGATTTCCATTACAGAATCCTTGAGGTGCAAGCTCTCCGTGTGATGAGAAATAAAACATTGCTATTTCCAGCACGAGCCAGTGCAGACTAATTGGGAAGAGTTGTTTTCTCCTTTTTCCTCTGGTTATGAAAACAGGAAAAAATCAGTTCTGACTTCTTATTTACTAATTCTCCGCAGCACAGAGGCTTAATCAATAGCTGAGGAAAGGCTATGGGAAGAGAGCCTATTAAAATGCTGGCAGCATAAAATTGAGTTAGAAATGCACATATTGCTCTCTTTCTTCTCATTTTTGTAGCGTTCAGTGTAATGCTGTCAAAAATAATAGTAAAAAAAAAGCTAAAAATTTTCTTTACAATTATTACGTCTAAAGCTGATAACAGAGGAAAGAAGAGACTGTCTAAATGCACTGTTTTTTCTCACGTAAAAATTATGTTCTCTTTAATTAAGTACTAAAATTCATTACTTTTGCTGTGCCTTTACTACCAACATTTTTAAAAGATAAAATCTTACTGCTTCTAGCACTTTTTAATGTGAAGTCATGTTTAACTTTAAAATCAAAAGCATAAATACTAAGCTTGTAGTCAATGAAGCTGCAATTATAATTCAGCACTGACAAATGTATTTTCCAGCCAAAATCAAAACTTTCCCTTGATTATAGCTAGAAATGGGGAAGGGAAAGAGCCTACATGCTTTTTGTTAAAAAACCCCACAGTTTGTATTTTTTTTAGTGTTGTCAAGTAATTCTACCTGCATTTGACAATTAATTGTTTGCATTAACTTAAGCAGAAGCCTTTCTTTGGATACTCTCTCTCAAAGAGTGTTTAATTTTATATAGAGCAGGCAGACTTTTCTGAGAAGAATCTGAAGATACGAGTAAATATTTTATGAAAAATCACCTGTTACCACTGTAGCTGTACAATTTGCTGTATGATTACAGGAGGTTAATTCAGAAAAGGGTAAAGGATAGTGGCTTCAGCTGGTGGTATTTACTTACAGGGTAATACACACAGAGCTTGTTTTGAAAGTTTCATCCTTGCTGTGCTGAGTGGGAGAAATGGCAGCAAAAAGTGTGAGACAAGGAACTTCAGAAGTTAACAGGAATGTCTCTAGAAGGCAAGACTGATGGCAAGGCAGGTAGTGTTGGTAGACAGACCAAACCTCACTTGCCAGAATTTCAAGTGTCTGGGATATTTAAAAACCTACCTGTGTGCAGGGTAGCTGTGAAAAAGACAGAAAATAGGATTAACAGCCTGAAAAGTTGTCTTCCTACCCTAAAGTGGGAACAATGACAGCTAAACTGTGTTTGACAGGGGTTTGTTTAATTTGTCCTTAAACATCTGCAGTGATGGATATTCTACAACCTCCCCAGAGAGCGAGTTCCAGTGCTTAACTATAGTTTCCATTAAAGGCTGGTTTTTTTTCCCTAGTGTCTAACAGTATCTCCCATGGTGCAAATTAAGCTCATCTCTTCCCACAACATAGATGGATAGCTTTTATCACAGTGATTTGGGCACAATTTATATACACATTTTAGAGTGAGTCTGAAAAAAATGATCCTTCGAAATATATATATATATGTATATATATACTTAATTCAGAGGAAGAGTTTTGGCTGCTCAAATATTAACGATTAGGAGCATGTAAGAGGAAAGAAAACAGTAGAATTTGGAATGAAGTTTTACTGTGAGCAGAAAATAGGTCAGAATGAATAGCAAGAAGATGGCAGAAATTTACAAATCTGGTGGGTTGAGCCCAGCCGGCACGAAGCCTTGATGCTGTGCGAGCACCCACCAGTAGCAGCCATAACATCACCATGTTACCAACACTGGTTTAGCTACAAATGCAAAGCACAGCGCTGTATGGAGTGCTGTGAGGAAAGTGACTTCCATCCCAGCCAGACCCAGTACAAGGTCATGTGAAGCTATGTGGTCAGACTGGTTTGCTAACAGACATTGCTGGATGCCCACTTACTAATAGTTGTAGACCATGGAGGAAGCCTCTTCGTAAGGACAGGGGCTGCACTAGCAATTACAGATACTTCGTATATCTCCCCACTTCTGCTGTAATGTAGAGGGCCTTGACAGTGTGGATTTACTGGCCATTCCTAGAGAAAGGAAATGTGACAGATAAATGTATTTTGCTTTAATCTGAGAACCTTCATAAGCTTCATTGTGTTCGTAGTCCTGTAGGACACCAAAGTACACCATCTAAGATGAGAGCACCAAGGTCTGATGCCTGCTGAAATGTTCTGGTAGTTTATATAGGGCACATACAGTGTGCTACTCAAGTAAGCAAAATACCAGTTCTTAACACCATAATTGAGAGGAAGGTACAGCACCTGAGTCTTCTTGTCCTAAGTTTTCGGGTGGAAAACATTTGGAAATTAATGTTGATCAGTTGTCAACATGTCTTCCCTTTCTGCTTATTTAATTACAAGACAGGAGTATGAGAGTGATCAAGCTCTGTCTCAATATTAATTAAGGTCTTCCAAACGGAAGATGAGAAGGTGTCAGTATAATTTTTGCCTCGTAGGCAACAGTTGTCCTCCCTGGTTGTGAATTTGGCTAGTAACTGTGGTGTAGCTCCTGTGTTCACTAGACAGTGTACTGACGAGCTAGTGATCCTATAGATAGATACTCGTAGGGAGGATGAGTAAGCAAAAGCCCTAGTACTGGCTGACCAAGCTGTTTATATTCCTTGGGGTTTTTTAAAGTTCTGATGAGATTGGCATATTCCCACATATAGAGGTTTGATTTTTCTCTGAACAGCATTTCCTCATGTTTGTCAGGAAAATTTTTGACCAGCTTAGCTAGAGGATGCATGAGGTTCTATCCCATATAAATAGTTTATTTCAACAAATCCCACGCCTCTGGAGAACTAATTAATATACTCACTGCCTCTATTCACAATTTGTACAAAAAAATAAGAATAGCTCATGTTTTCCCATGTAACTATAACTATTTAAGCAAAGGTATTTTCATGAAGACAGTACCTTTTAGCCAAAGCATACTGAGAGAGAGCTCTGCCAGAAACGTTCATTTCACTGAAAATTATTTTCATCTGAATAGGGGTCTACTCTTGCCCTTCGCACATCTGTGGGAGAATTGCCATTAAATTGAGTTCAAACATGATCAGACCCCACGTTAAACTAAATACATTAATGACACATTAAGAAAACACCAGAAAAACCTTTTGAGTGCTTTAATTTAAGGACAAACAGAGGAACAAGTGGTTTGACAACTTTAGCCAAACATAGTAGGGGAAAAGATATTTAATAATTATCTGCTATGCCCTATCAGGTCACAGTATTCCAGTAAAATCTGGAGGAAAAGATATCACCTTCTCTTCTCTTATACCTTCTCTTCTGTTTTGTATTATCAGTGATAAGTTTAGAACTGGGAATACTAGAATGCACTAAAATGTAATAATACTCTTAATTTCTACTATTAATATGTGATGAGCTGTTTCAGTGTGACTTTGATCAATTGGAACCAAAGGTTCATTATTCCCAGAAATGAAGATAAATTAGTCTGGGTTGCAACAGGTTATGCATAAACTAAGAGTAAAAATACGCTATCATCCCAAAGTCATAACTGAGAAGCTACTTCTGATTAATTACAATTGGTGATAAAAGAGTGTATTTACTGCCTAAAGCAAGAGAATTAAAGTGATTTTTAATTTGCATTTAGAGAAATACTTTTGCTTTAATTCAGCTTTAGAAATTTTTGCATATACTTTTAAAAAGAAAAATGCAATTTATGAACATTTTAAACAAAAATGAATTGCAAAATGTAGGGCTTTCAGCTCCTAACTGCTGACTGTTTTTTAAATTTATTTTAGAAGCTTTTCTGAGAATACTGGTTCCAGTTGCACAAACTACAGTGCCAAAAGCTGTGGCCTTAGTAACTGATGCTTTTACGCTCAACCCAAAATATTTAGTTTGCGTGACTCCTGATTTGACTTTTCCTAATATCAAAAACCTTATGAAGCATTTTTTTTTCTGTTTTAAATTTCAGCCAAATGCTTTTCCACTGGAAAAGCCTCTTGAGTAGGGAATAAAATTGGCAATAGCAAATCATGGTCTAAGGACTGCAAAGATGAGCAGAAGCATAGAGTTGTGTGATATTTCTTAATTGAAGGAATTTGCAACCAGTTCAATCTTTCAACCAGAATCTTTCAACCAAAACTCTGTGGAATTTTGTAATAGAAGGTAGATTTATTGGGCTAGGGTTTTGAAGAAGAATCTTTTAAGACTGAGAAAACACTTGCTTTTGAAAGCCATGAGGTTCTAGATGTCAGTTTATCAGCTGTAAATAGTGCTTGATGGAAAGCTACTAAATAATGGAATAGAAGTACAAAACGTCAGAATAGATACACCTGTCTCTTAGACATCTGGTTATAAAAATTATGCAAATATTTGGTGAGGCTTATATTTGCATTACTTGTATGTGAGTGATTATAGCTGGTACAGTTAACAACTGAAACGGCAGACTAGCATTTCAGTGTGGAGTTTTTTGGGTTCATGCCCACAGTTCCGAAAGCACAGGGAGTTTCCATCAAGTCTCAGTGGCCACTGTCCTTCTGTGTGTCACATTCACGTCAGTGTTAGGACCGTGGTGACACTGGTCATCCCGGGCAATAACAGGACCATCAGGAGACCCGCTGGCTTTCACATATTGCAACCACAGTTCCCAAGAGGAGCTGCTGGGAGGAAGACAAGGGAAAAGGGTAAGATTGTACTGACACAGCCTGTCTGACAACTCCTGCTGGCACACTGTTGTCTCATATAAATATTTCCACCCTTTTCCAGAAAATGCAAGTCATAGTGGGTGCTTGATAGAATCACAGCCTTTGTCATATTACGCCTGAGCTGGCTCCAGCAAGTGCACTGAAGTAGAATGCACAACTGTTGGATTTAGCAAACCACAAAAATGCACGAAATGCTGCAAAAGTATCAGCTCTTGCGACAATTGTTGTAGTGTCACCACAAGATTACTACTACAGTGGCAACATCGAATTGTCAGAGCAAACATGCTAAACCAGATTTAACATGGCAGCCATACTGAAAACATACAGGGTATAAGGCAGTGTAAATTTCTCAATTACAGGAATTTAGATTAGCTTCATCTAGAATTAAAATACCCTAAAATGTAAAATATAGTTGATAGAAAGTTAAGGTAAGAGTTCTTTCATATTGCCGTCATTATCAGTAGTAGTCCATTTACAAAACTTGCTTAGTCACAACGAGCAAACATTAAAAATCATGATCGCATTGAAGGCATTTTTCTCGCTCAGTGTCTACATGTTGATGACTTCTGCAAGGTGTTACATTTTGTATAGTTTCTAATAGGGGAAAGCATTGTGAATGCATACAACTGTCCCTTGATTTTTTCATTGTGTGGACAAGGTACGTAGAACTAGCAGCTCTATCAACTGACATTCTCAAACTTTATTTTAAATGTTTTATCCAAGTTGTGCAAGCATCCTAGAAACTGGGGGAGAAGAATTCTGTTTACTTGACTTTGCAGCAGTCAGTTACAACACTGGCTTTGATTCACTCTGCTGTATTTGTACATCTGTCCTCTGTTCAGCAATGGAGAGGAGTATCGTTCTTTCCTACATTCTTTCATTATTTTCTTGATTGGTATTTTATTTAAGCTTCCAAGCCAAAGTATTCTTTGGTTAGAGATGCCTCTGCAAGTCATATAGCTGCATTATTTATTTACTTTTTAAAACTTTATTTTTTTTTAAATAAATTTGTGGTAGGCACACTGTTCTATTTCTGTCTATTGTTCAATTGTTCTTGAACCATAGATTTTGTGTTCAAGGACACAGAGAAGGAGGAGCGTGTCCTAGTGGTATTTGTAACAAGGAGGAGATTTAGTAAAAGCAGAGTCTGTTCGCATGGGCACAAGCACATGCAAGTGAGAGAGGTGGTCTTCACAGGGCGTGAGGACTGATCAATGAAAAGGTAAGGTCAGGCTGGGAGAGGACAGATTGTGGGGTTTCTCCAACTCATTATGGGCTAGAGTTTCAAAGGTCACTTAGATACCCAAAGATAAACTGAAATACAGGATTTTCAAAAGAACTTACTAAAGGCATCCCTTCTTTTGAAGAAAGTAGCAACAAAATTGTGACAATTAATACACTCATCAAGAATGTGGTCTTGATGAACCTGGGAACAACACCCAGATTCTGGCTAAGCCTAGTTGATTTCCCACCCAGTAATATTACCCAGTAATACGTGACCGTATGCAGAATATTAAGCCATGTTGTAAGATCATCTTTCAGCTCTGATGTTGTATTTGGCTAACTATATTGATCACATCTAATAGATACAGTTCTGTGTCAGAAGATTTTCTGCTGCTGACATCCCTAGCCCTCCCACTACCCCACATTTAGACAGAACAGGTGGAACACAAAAAAAAGCTAATTTTATCGTATAAGAAAAGGTTGGGCTTTTGCATGCTGTTTATAGTAGAACCATTAATGCAGTGTATGATACGAAAACATGTTTTTCTTTCATGAGCAGCTTTGACATGAAAGACTCCTTTCCAGCAGTCTAATTTTAATTTCCTTTTGGGAAAAGAGAGAGAGAAAGCTTAACAGTATGCAGGCTGCAACTTACCTCCCTGCTCCCATCCCCCTACACCCTTTTTTTTTTGTTTAGAACATGTGAGGTGGGAGTCTTCATGCCTGCATATAAATGCACAAGAATGTGAATAATAATCCCGTATTAATGACAGCTGGTTGTGGCCTGAGATCTTGACCTTGCTTCTTTCCAAATTGTGGCATTATATAGACATTACAGCCAGTTTCAGATGGAAATATTATGAAATATATAACTTACTCCTATTCCCAGATAAATGAAAAGCTGTGCAGTTTCTTCGTGGTTTTTTTTCTGTTTGTGGCAGAAGAGTGAAGCCAGGGTGCAAATATGATTACCTGCTTTCTGAGGGAAATAAGTTATCTAAGATTAGTCGTGAGAAATATTCTTTCATAGGAGAAATTTGGAAAGCTCTGTGCTCATTTCTTCATTTTACTCTCATGGTTTCCCTTCTGACTGTGTAACTAACTCACTGTGGGCTGGATTATGTACCTGTCTCACATTGTGAAATTAAGTTCATGAGGGAAGAACTCTAAAATGTGAAATGAGTCTCATTTTCCCATTTTTCATCTCCTAGCTTTTTGTCAAATTTGACTTGAAATCTGAACATTTGTATTCATTTATTTTACTTCCTACAAGAAAAACTATATGAAATTAGAGATTATGTCAGTAGCTGTAATTTCTGAGGATAGAGATGACTTTGACTGGAAGGAAAGCATGTTTTAGATGTCTGTTCAGAAGCTGTTCAGTCTTGCCTGGAAACAAGAAAAATGCCAGCTGGTAGTTATTCTTGCTGGAGAAAGCCACATAGCCTGTGCCTTTCATGTCCAGGAAATCTCAATAGCTTTTGCTCCAGCTAGCTCTACCCTGACTCTTTCAGCATGTCTGCCTCTTGCCGTTCCATGGATCTGTGTGTTACCAATAAAGACAGGGGGAAAAGAGCACTGCTGTAGTCCAAATTCCCTACCTCGAGGAAGAAACAGCCACAGCCAGCCCACACCACTTCACTTTTAGCAGCCAGCTGCTTTTCCTCCAGCAGATTGAGATGTAAACTCTGCAGCTTCACTATCAGTCAACATGCCACTGGGCTCTGCAAGGCGGTTTGTGTGTCGTAGACTGAGAGATCTGGCTCTGACCCAAAAGGGCTTTCTCCAGCAACGTGAACGTTTGTTCTCGGGGTTTCTGCCTGACTCTTGTAAACTCCTGTCTGACCCATCTGTCATTTTACGCTCTGCGCCTGGTCCTTTAGATCTTGCCTTGCCACATCGTATGTAAATTACCTGCATTGATGAAACTCCCTACTGGTCATAAAAAATCAGCGTGTTTTATATGGTGGCAGCTGCTCTAATGCAACAAATTATTTTAAGAGCTGTTGAAAATACGGAATTTAGATCAAGTATACTCTCTAAATGATTCACTGTCTCATTTGTGATTAGTGAAGTAGACAGCTATGCAGTTGTGCTTAAGCTTTAAAGAGTTGTAAATGCAAACTCATGCTTATTTTCCATGATAGTATCCTGGAAATCATTTGGATTCCCACTCAACTCTTAAAAAACCCCCAACAACTGTGTATTCTTTGCCAAAATAAGTCTCAGCTAACCACTGCTTCAATCCCTGTATGAAATATCTTTCTAAACATGCCTTGTCTCTTCTTTCTGTATCTCTCATCACCTTATGTTCAGGGCAGAGTCAGTTTTGGTTATTTACCATTCAGTGTTTCTTTTGCTCTAAACCCTCTAAGAAACTGAAACAAGAAAAAAAAAAAATCTACCACTTCTTCACAAGACAAGTCTTTGGCAATGTTGACTGCATACCCCCAGTGAACGGGTATTTGTGCCGAGAAAAAAATTACGAAGTTTAATAATGTTCCCATGTTGTAAACGAGATCTCCTCTGGCAACTGAGTTTCCCACTTGTGCCCTAATTTTTGTAGAGTTTCTGCTTTCTGGTGTCCCACTGCTGCTTCATGTCACAGGTTAAGTTAACGGTTATTCCACAGTTCCTTGTTTGCCTTTGGAGAAACAGTAAGTTTGTGAGAAGTTTCTCGGCAGTTAAATCCTTCACTTCAGGAAGAGAGATCTTCAATAAATAGAGTGAAATATTTTGGGAGGAACCATACTGCTCGGAAGGAGTAGCCATTAGAAAACACAAATACATGCCAATATGATATCTGAAATACTGCTAAAAGCATGTTATTCAGATCTGCTCCTACCCCAGTGGCTCCAGTCCTCATGTATTACACTTCTCTCGGGAGTCTGGTGAGTGCAGATTATAATCCAGTGATTATACTTCAGTGTACTTTCTATAATCTTCTCTGGGTAATAAAATAAAATTCCTGCCTGGGGCACTTGCGTAGCTGTAACCATCCAGCTGTGTTTACCCTCTGAAAGACCCAAACCAAATTTGCACTGAAAACCTCTAACAGAGATACTGGTGGCACGCAAGTGATGAAGCCAACTGTGCAACCCTTCATGTATGGAGGATTGCTGAGCCCACAAAGCCTTTGTTGCGCAAACTACATTGCATAATAAAGAAAATGCATATATTTGATATGTTTAGAACTGAGTATACATGCAGACTTGCTTTTTTTGATTCCTAGAAAGAATAATTTGCGAGTTTAAATATTGTTTAGCTATTCGGTGCTCTGATTTTAAATAAGGTAACCTTAAATGAATAAAACTTCAGAATAAAAGGGAGAGCCTTGCTCCTGAGATGCACCCAAGATGCGTTTGCCCACCTCAGGAGCACAAAGGTGATTTCCTTGTTCTGGTACCTTCTACCCCTTGTAGCTCAGAGCAAGCTGGAGCTGATGTCAAGTTACTCAAGTTTATAACCCCTGGCTCTCCTGCCCCCAGTGAGGTTCACTGGTGAATGCTGTGACCATCTGGTTTGTGTGGGTGCATCTGAATTTTCTTTTAACCCCCAAAGTCAGCAGCTGAGGGTTCACAGTCCGCAAGTTTCTGCACAGTTCCAATCACAGGCTCTGCAACGTCTTGTTTTGAAACTCTTTGAACTGATGTGTTGGTGTTTAATTCAGTTTTCCTTGCTGTTTCTGAGAATACCACATCATTTCAGAGGCTGAGATAGTTGTCACGTGCACGGTAGTTTATTTTTCCTTGGTCCATGCTTCTCATGGTGGGTTTATATTATTTTAATGGAAGTTTCATTTTCTTGCTGTTTTTATGTTTATTTTAGTGTTTGTTCAAGTTCATTCCATCATATGTTACTAACAGAAGAGACTTCGTAACATTTATTTGTAATGTTGTTAGTTCTATCAGCTGAGAGAGAAGTGAAGCTGGAGAAAACACTTCTTTTTTTTCTGAACATTTCCTTAAGTAGCATTTGTTCTGCTTGCTTCTGCAAAAGCAGCATATGACATTACCTGCGTATTTGTCACTGTTTTGTTTCTCTCCAAGTAATTCTTTGTAATATAGCTTACATATGTACTGTCAAATAACTTCAAAATGGCTTAAGATGGTTGTTTTACATTCATAGCTACATGAAATTGAACATTAAAATGCAGGGGAAATTTCTGGAATTGTTTTAGCTAAATCTGTGTTTTTATTTCCCTAAAGTTTCAGAGCCAGAGCTTACGTCTCTCAGACCTGCACAGAAAATCTCAGCTATGGAGAGGAATAGTTAGCATTACCTTAATAGAAGGTCGTGAACTTAAGGCGATGGATGCAAATGGACTCAGTGATCCTTATGTGAAGTTCAGATTGGGGCATCAGAAGTACAAGAGCAAGGTAATTTTAGCTGTGACCTAAAATGAGCATTGGCTGCCTTTGAAATGTTTTGTCCCTCTTTGTGGTATTTTTTGGCTTGCATGACTGTTTAAATAGTGACAGAGATTTATTGTTGTATTAATTAGCCAGAGCACCTGGAGTTTTGTTTAGATGTTTTCTTATTTCATTATAAACAAAAATAATACTAGATGGGGAAAAATGTAGCACTGAAAAATGCGGGGTGGCAGGGAGGCACACCTGATTTTCCATACAGACTGTGTTGGCTTTTATTTACTGTTATGGGTCATTCGTGACAGGGGAGAGATGTGGAGTGATCCTGACAAGTAGATTCCACCTTTGTGCCTTTATGGCTTGACGCAGGTCACCTCTTTGATCCTTTGTATGGTCTTATCCTCAAACCATGTCATGCTTATATTCTCACTTTCCTCATTGTGTCCTTACAGCAAGTTTCATTGAAGTTTTGTATATGTATGAGCTTAACAGGTAGAGAAGATTGATCAGAGAGAAAATGGTTATGAAGACTTGCTTGGCTTTCTTGCTGTTATTTTTTATTTCATTGATCCCTGTTGTTTTGAAAATGGCTGTTTATGGAAGATGCTGGGACCACCCATGATGCACATGACCATTTTATCTCAATGGGCATGACAGCCCATGTGTTTTTCACAGCCAGGCAAAGGGCAAAGTGAGGGAGAGGCCAGGAGCATTTAGGTGCCACGTTTGCAGAACTCTGAGCCCACCTTAGGGCCACTTTATCTGAAATTAGAAGAAATCAAATTTCATGCTTTTGTGACTTAAAAATTTTCATGGCATTTCTGTGTTTTAATCGTCTCTGATTTTTCCATTTTTTCAAGCCACTTAGAACTGGTGGATGTAGAAACTAGTGATTGCTTCATAGGGAAGGTACGGGATAGTTTCCATTCTTGGTCAGGACACTTGTGACTACTGTGGCTACAGCTTTGGCATTATGGTAGAAAAACCTGCAAGCTTTCTGTTCTGCAGAGTGTGCTCAGAAGTACATGGGCTGAAATCCATTGAATTCTTTTGTCAGAAGTAACTGGACTGAAAATGACTGAGAAAGTTACTTTCATCTGAGTTGCAAAGGAAAGGAAGTAAAATACAGTTTTGAAGAAAAGACTATTATTCCATAAAAAGTAAACCGTAGCATCATCTTTCTCCCAGTATTACTGCATCTGGGGCAAGAGGACATGATAAAATTGTTTCTGTTTAAATACTTACAGTCACCATCTACCTGTCATTGCAGGTGCTTTGTTTTCCTTTAGGCTTAGACACATCATAACTTTGCAGCTAACTGTCACATAAGAGAGGGCATAATTATTCTACAGAAAAATGGATCCATTCCCAGGGTAAATCCTTTGTTCAGTAGGCTTTTGAAGGTGACAGGCTGCAGGGTTTTGGAGGTTGCTGTTATGTCAGAGAGACATGAGAGAACTGGCCAGTAGTCTTTTCTAATTACTATTTTTTAATTCTCACTGCTTAAGATACTGGTACTGCAAACAGAAGAAACTTCCTGAACAGACTCTAAAGATCAAATTAACAATTCAAGAAAGTGTATGCCTGCACAATGCAATATGACTTTCTTTTTGCTCTCCTTTCAGATTGTGCCAAAAACTTTGAATCCTCAGTGGAGGGAGCAGTTTGACTTTCATCTCTATGAAGAACGAGGTGGAATTATTGATATTACCGTGTGGGACAAAGATGCTGGCAAAAAGGATGATTTTATTGGCAGGTTTGTGCAATTACAGCCTTCTTGTTCCCTGGGGATGAGAGCAGATGATTAAAATGAGCCTTGCCGTTGAAACTATTTCTTATGACCATTTGTTCTTGCCTTTTTTTTTTTTTAAAGGTGGAGGAGGATTTTTTACAAAGTATCAGTACAGTTTGCTGCATTGATGTAATTCTTTACTTTGATGGTGTAAAATAAATTTTATTGACCAGTAGGTGGCAGCTTTTACCAATTGATAGACTTAGGTTTTCCAAAATGAAAATTCCATGTTTAGACCAATAATCAAGATGCAGGAGGTTCCATACGGCAACGTCCGGCTTGGAGGAGAAATAACTCTCATGACTTATAATAGGTGCATAAGACCAAAATTATGTACTTATTTTTTAACCTATTTGGTAAATGAAATGAGAGTCTTGAAGGACTACAAACAGCTTTTGGGGCAAAGAAATAAGATCATTCACCTAATTCATTTTCAGGAAAAGTGAATCTTTGGGATCTGTCTTAGAGTTCAAGAAATGGTATAAATTTGTGTGGTTGTGCTCCATTTTACTGTGTAGGAAGAAGAAAGATGCTCATGTTTTTTAACAGTGGCATTAGCTGTTAGCTAATATGGGAAAAAACTGTCTTGTGCTTACAGATACTACAAAGTAGGTGCTATTTGGAAAGCTCAGATATTTCTTTGCATCATAGTTTAATTGATAACCATACATTCATAATAATAGTAAGTATTATTAATCCTATGTAGTTTGGTTGCTTGTTAGAATATTGGTTGTACGTGCTTTCACTAGGACATTGATACTATTAACTAGTAGAATTACTTTTTTTGGTAGTTAAAATCAGTAATGGAAATCCCACAGGCCGAGCCATGTGCTTTTGTTGTCAATGTGGTTAATGTTTCTACTGACCTTTTCCTCCCTCTCGTTCTGTTTAGGGTAATGGCTTTCTTTATCAAATTAGATCAGTCGGGTAATATTCTGTGTTTATTTCCTACCATAAATTGTGGGAACTGAGAATACATACAGAGTCTGTAGCAAGCAAACAGCTTTAATATCGACAAAACCACCTTTCTGAAGTATACACAGTAGGATTTTATTTTATATGATGAAACCCTGTGGATGGGGTGAAATGTTTATATGTGAAGTTTACACTGTATTTTTTCCCTTGCTTCATTTCAGTCAGTGCATATGGTAACAATAACTATTCTTCTGAAGTAACATAATCATTTAGTCCTATGTCAACACATGATATACCATGGGAAATTATTCCTATTTTCTTCTTAACTTTAACCTTCCTATCCAAAAGGTGGTGAGATTCTGAGTTTTCACGTGTGGTTTTTCAGAACACTGTCATCAAAACAGCACTTACGTTGTTACTGTTACCAGTAATTATGAAGTCTTTTTAAGAGCATTGCATAAAATAAGACACCATTTTTCTCCAAGGGACTTGAAACCTAAATAAGAATGTGGTAGAGAAATCAGAGAAGGAAAATTTGTAACTCCAAACACATGAGCTGCTTAGTTAGCTTTTCAGAAACCTGAAGAAATTGCATATCTTAAGTATGTGTCTATTTCTTTTTAGTAATTGCATGCTATTATGCAAGTAACAAATGAATTCTACATTTTATTTAGGCCCAAAAAATTTGATAGCATGAGAAATCTTCGCTCTAAAAAGAATGCTTGAAGCTTTTAGCATTTTTCAGTGGGAGAACCTTGTTTTGTTTTGTTTTCTATCATTTTCCTAAATAGATGTAATTCTTGTATATACCAAAAAAGCTGCTCCTTGGACAAAGCTAATCTGTACTGCTTCTGCAGTACATAACTGATTTTAACAAAATCAGTGGTATTTTTCCTGAAATCTTGCTGCTCTTGATTTTTGTGACCTTTCTGCTGTTGGTGTATGTGTAATCCCTCTTCAGTTTGTCCTTTCAGACACACTCTCATTTCACCTTCTGTTGGTACCTTATCTCTGGATAATGCAACCTGCCAACAAATTCCTCTCCACGAAGATTTCCATGAAAAACTTTGTCATTTGTCAAGCTCAATCTGAATACAAAAATAGGTCTTAATATTCCTCCTCCCTGATACTCTTTTCCAGTCACTGTGGATAAAAATCACCGACATCTGACAGCTCCACTTTACATTGACCTCTCTTCCCCAGTTTCTCCTTTCGAGGCTGCCTCTAAAAGCTGGAAATAGTTTGGTACAGACACTACAGACTTGCTCTCTCTGTGTGTGTGTGTGTGTTATGCTAAATGTATATTAATTTTGAAAAGCACGACTGAGTTGTGCTTCATGACTAAGGCTCTGTGGCTCTCAAGGCACACGTAATAAATTGAATATTTTGATTCAGGTTCCAGGAAAAGTGATAATGAGGCTGTAGGAGGGAAACAAAAGACTTCCTGGTAGTATTCTAGCATTGGTCAGTGATGGAGAGTAATCCCTTTCATCTTACCATGATCTTCCTGCTTTCTTGAATAGCGTGCAAGAAGCAGCTGTTGTATTATATAGGAATATTTTTGTTAAATGCAAATGAAAACAATTATTTCTTGAAGACATCCTGCCTGGCCAAAGTTTGGTTTGGGGGAAGCCATGCATGACTGAAGAGATCCTACTAATTGGGGGGAATAGCAGACCAAATTGAGAAAGCAGAAGAAAAAGTTTGTTTAAGGAGCAGTTCTCACCTGTCATCCACAGCATTGGTTTTTTGTGTCCTCCATATTCATCTGCTTGCAGAGCGCTCATGAAGGTTAGCAGAATCTCCTGGGCAAAATAGGCGTTATCGAGCTGCTTTGCCAGGGGACCTCTTTGAAGAGTGCCATCCCTAAAACTGGTTCAGCAGTTCCAAACTGAGCTGGCTATGAGAGAACAGGGTGGCTGGGTGGAAGGTTCAAGGGACAAACTCCAGGTTCCTCCTGGAAAACAGCATGGGAAGCCCCCTTGAGTTGAAATGTTCTTACCATGCTAAGCTCTGTAACTTGCAAATTTTATTCCAAAGCAGAATGTTGTAACTGCTCCTGGAATGATACTCTGTCTCAGCTGCACTTCAGTGAAATAAAAGAAGTGGGAAATCAGGAACGTAGACCTCTGTGGGCCCTGCCTGTGTCATCATACTCATTAGGCTGGAGCATGGTAAGGGCCAGGGTGAAGCTGGGAACGTGACAAGGCATCGATGGCATGTGTGCTCAGACTGCGAGGGCTTGGGCTTGCAATCCTTTGTTGAGGGCAGGAAGATGAAGGAAAGATGTTCGAGAAGGCTGGAGACATGGAAGGTGAGATTCTGGCTTTGGGGTTGCGTGACAGGAGGAGGATGGAAGTGGAAGGGGTGGCTTGTTAGAGGGAGGAAGGTAACAAGACGGTGGTCTGTCTTAATGATAGTGACAGCATGGCATCCTAATTCAGAGAAGGAAGAGGAGAAGGATACGTTGTCACAGAACTAGCGTAAAGCTCCATCTTCATCTTGGTGCCCAGGCATGTTCAGCAGGGCGGTTCCTGAAATGAGATGCTGACTGATTGATTTCCATTCTTTGAGCATTATGTGTTTGTAAAATTCATTTGAGTTTCAGTTGTGTGCATTCTCCGTGAGAGTTTAAAGGATGTAGTACCTTGTGAACTTCCACCTTAAAATACCCTAAAAAACCCAAATCCTAGAACCATTTCAATGTTTATTTTGGGATTTCAAAAGCCTGTAAAAAGACCTCATCCAAAGCCTCGAGGAAAATATATTTCCAATCATATGCTGATTTGTATGAGGAAACATTGGGCTTGGCCAGAACTGAGTTTCATCATGCAAGGGATTAAATTCTGGCATTCTCTAGAATATCATTTTTTAAAAAAAACTTCCCAGGACCAAAGACATGAGGTCTAGAAGTTCTTTTTTTGGAAAGCACCAGCAGTTAAAGCCACAGGGGCAGCCTTCTTGCGTTCAAATAAGCATGTGGACTTGCATGAGCAGTATTAGTCATTACTTCATCTGATAAGTAGAAATACATATGTATGTGTGTATGTTGTTCAGTCTGAGTACATTTAATAGTCACATATTTTTGCTATGAGTAAATCATTTGTCTTCCATATTGAGTCAATATACTTCTGTGATTAAAAACATATATGGCAGTAAGTTTATGTAGGTAATACTAAGATCAAAATGAAGGTGAAATGATTTTAATCTTCATGTAATTATTTAACTTTCTTATCATCTGCGTTTTTGAAGGCGATCCTGACTGTCACCTTTACGATAATCAGCTAATAAATCCTCATGATTGTTACACCTTTATGCATAGCAGTAATCTGAACAAATTGGCTGCTGACAGCTGCAATAAATTGCCAAGAATGAGTGCTGTCAGAGAACAAGTTGTTTCTGTGAACATACAGGATAAGTAAATCCCATGTCATGCAGTTTTATTCAGCTGAAGTTATTTGCAATCCAGTACGGCAGGATTTATAGTATTATTTATTGGTATGAAAAATGCGTGTTTATCTTTAAAATGGCATTGACTTTTACTCATATTTTGTGCCAGGAAATTACTGTTGACTTCACCTGTATCTATTTTCAGCAGTGTTTATAGATGCTACTATCTTTTTTCCCATCTGATGCAAATTAAGAACAAAAGACCTTGTGTATAGTATATTCATTAAAGCTATGTATTCATTTTTATCTGTAGAAAACTGAAATGTCCCATAATCTCTCTGAATATTGTCATGAAAATTCAGATCAATTTTGTGTGTGCGTGTGTGTATGGGTACGCACCATATAATGGAATTTACGAAATACAAAAGTTAAAATACTGAAAATTATGTATTTAGGTTTTCAACACCTAATCTGCTATGTCTGCTCTGTTTAGTTTTTTCATAGTAATGAAGCCATAGAGGGTTTTTTGGGTGCACATAAATACAACTAATATGCGACCTATGCTGCTGCATTATTAATCTGAAAGCACAGGGATGCACTACTCAAAGTTCTAAACTGAAGTGGGATTTTTCTATAAAATATTTATGTCTTTTTCAGTTTCATTTTTTCCCGCTGAAATTTATGTAATTTCACTATGAGAGACTGAACATTGTCAGAGAGAACTGAGTGGTGCTGTAAAGCTGTGTATGGGTACTCCAACATGCATATAAAGTTGAGTGAAGGACACTAAATATGCTACTGCTAATCTTTCCTCCCAGACTTTTTCTAGAGATGTTGTGGACACTATGATTTATATTAAAAAACTGGCAATTTTCTTTTTTAAATATTGTTGCCCAAGAAAGAAGTTTTGAATAGTAGCTGTGAATGCCAGTGTTAATATTGAAATTGATGAGTCTTGAAGTTTTCTCAGTTGTCTATAGAGACAAAATGGGTTCCTCTGGAATTGTAAGTAGTACTTTATTATGCTGGACTTTCAAGTATTTTTTTCACATGGTGGTTTGAAAATTTCTGTGTGTTGTAGTAACGTTGGAAGGATATATTATTTTCAAAGTTCAAACATAATGGTCAATATGCTATTGTAATTTGAGTTTTGAACTGTGTGCGCATGTGAATTAGAGAGCAATTCTGTGCAAACACAGACAAGCACACAACCAACAGCCTGTGTGTATAATAGTTTGTTGATTATACGTGATGACTAAAGTTAAATTATTGCAGATGCATTTCTCTATGTAAAATGAAGGTTTTGCCCAAAGCATTAAAGTCTAAACCTGCCCTTGACAAACCCTGAGATGTGCTGAGCCGTCTCCATTTCTGATTGTTGTCAAAGGGAGATAGATGTAAGTACTGCATCTCGAAATTTGGCCTTCAGGTATTCCACACCTTATTTATCACTATCTCTGCACATTGTAGCCTCTTATGTTAATGCAGAGGCACTACTGTTCTGCTAGAAAGCCCGAAAAGGTTCCATTTTGGCTCATAAATCTTCAGTAACTTTCTTTTACTAAATATTTCATTATTTACAACTCTTACTGACAGTTATTGTCACGTAATATTGCAAAATTGATAGTATTCCCCAATGTATTCTGAAAAACAGAATGCTGCACACAAGCTGGATGATGTTTATGGATCCTTCTTCTGACCCTCTGTCTCCCACGTATGGAAATGTACTCCACTACATTAAGTAAGAGTGGCAAAGTAAGAGGAAGGGAGAAGGAAAAGAGGAATGTCTGCCTAGCTATGAGGAGCATGACAGTAATTGTAAAAAGTGGTTAGGGGTGTAGATAAAGGTTTGTGGGGGTTTCTGGAATGCGCAGGTTGGAGCTGTGTGAAAGCACTTGCTAAGTTGCTTGGACCAACTAATGAGGGGAGAACCATGCAAGAAGACATGATGTTCATCAAAGCAATAGACTGGTTTAGGAGAGGAAAGCGTTAATTTTGCTGCAAAGAAATTGCACTGGTGACAGCACTAACAGTGCATGTCTGTAGTGTATGGCTGTGCCACAGGGACAACATAGGAAATATCACGTCATAAAACATCTGCGAGTACTTTTTCCTGTATACACAATTTCAAAAGTGAATCTGTGGTTTTATTGTGAAGAGCTATGCTTAGGAAAATGTTAATCGGTCATTTCAAAAGCCATCAACAGGATTTTGTGGCATGGACCATATTTCTTTTAGCAAGCAATAAACACTTGTCTGTATTCAGGTGTTGCTCTGTGACCGGTGAGATTGTCCTGTATTTCATGCAGCTCTCGTATTTCCGTTACCGAGACTGACTTAACCCAAACTGCGGGGCTCTTTCCTGCTTTCCGCGTCTTGCTGCATGGCACCTGGCAGCACCATTTCCCAGGTCCTGCTTGAGCTCTGCGGCGAGGCAGTGCTCTCCCAGCTTGCCGGGGATCCTCTCCAGCTTCCTGAGCTCGCCACTGCACTCCCCCTCAGTCTGTGTCCTACTTAGCTGAGTTACAGCCTCCAGCTCCTTCGGGAGCTTTCCTGGTTTTCAGTCTATCACCCCTATCCACCACCTATCACAAGCGTCGTGTGGGGTCTGTCATTTTACCTCTTTCTCGTTATCTTTACACTTAAAAATGCCATGCTCTGGTTCTTCCAAGAACTTCACGTTACTGCAGTCCTGTCTTTCTGAGCCGTGTCATTTTCTGTCGGTGCTTTGCAGAATTTCCCCTCTCCGTTTGTTTCTTGATTTTACTGGAACATTGTACTCTGCTCATAAAGGATACGGAGTCTCACAAATTGTAGCAGTTCATGCCTCGCTACTTCTGATGTGTGTCCAGCTCAGTTCTAATTGCAGAATCTCACAGTTTCCTCTCCTTGGCATCCTTTGGAGCAGCATAGACCTGGATCACAACGGAGTTAAAAGGCTGTCTTCCTGAACAAGTCATGATGATAATTAAGTTGCCTGGGTTGTAGCCAAGTGGTGCTTTTCTGTCCCTATCACTTAGGATTGTGCCAATTCCTCTTTTATGCTTTATTTTGTCATGTGAGAAAATGATCTCGCTATCTGCTGTCTCTCCCTTGCCTGGCCACCTGGCTTTTAAGAGGCCTTCTATGTCATGTTGCTACCTTTGTAATTCATTCATTAGCAAGGATATTTCACCAGGGTGCCAACGTGGTCTTACATTCCAGGTTCTGTAAGAACTAGAGAGGGGAGGTGATTTTTACCTCTTAGACATGCTGATAATAAAACACTACATATAGTTCTGGCTTCCACGCTTTAAAAAGGATGCAGGAGAATTTCACTGGATCAGAAAAGTTACAAAAAGTCATTTGAGGGCTGTAGGAGATGTGTTCCAAGGAAATGTATAGGGAGCTGAAGGTGTTTAGCATATCAAAAGGAAGATCAAGAAGAGATATGATTATGGTGTGTGAGTACCTTCACTAGAAGAAAATAGAGAGTACTGAAGGCTTTTTCAACCGAGTAAAGAAAGGCATAAAAAGAACCAAAGGCCAGATATATTCAAATTAAAAATAAATCAGAAATGTATTTCTAACAGTTTGGGCGATTAGCACACTGAACACAGTTTCAGAGAAGTGGTGGATTCCCCTTGAATCTTCAAATCTTCCTCCATGGGAGCTGTACCGTGTTTCTGCAGCAACTTATCCGTGATGCTTTGGCACATGAGCTTGAGGCACTTGCATGGTTTTTTTCCCTTCTTATCTCTCGAGGCCTGAAAATCCAGATCCACCCAGTGCCTGATAATGTTCATATGCAGAGGTGGTCCAGGGGGACATGCCTCCGTGCCTCTTCCCGAGGGGTCAGCCAGCCGGGGGGATCGTTCCAGTGCCCCTGCCCACCGCTCCTGATGCTGACAGAGGTGTGCGCTGAAGGCACCATTCAGTGTGGAGCAGCGGAGCAATGCAAAATACTCAAACTGCACTAAACACTGAAATTCCCTGATATGTGATTTATAGCCATGTCTGAAAATCTGTCTACGGATTAATGGCTATTTTTGCCATAATTCTTCAGGCTGACCTCTTCACAGGGGGAGAACTTTTTCTTCCAGCAGCTGCATGTAAATTGTCATTCCATAAGAAACTCGTCCAAAATTACTCTTCCCTCCTGCTTTCAGTATGACAGCCGCTGGTCATACGCAACTTACAGCCTTCTCAAAATGACTGTAATTTTTCATGGTCCTCAATTTGAGAATGCAAGACAAAATTTCTACCACCACAGTGCTCATTCTGCACCTCTTTCTGGTTAACATTCAAGTTCACCTTCATCCTCAAAGCATCTTTGTTCTCCATGGAAACAGTTGTAGGTGACAAATGTCTTTTAAGGGAACATCTTAACTGATGTAAAAGTCAGCATTGCTAAAGCTTTAAAGCTTGGAATACTTGTATATACTGTCAGTAAAATGTAGAGGGGCATTGTCAACTTGAACTTTCCAAAGCTATTTATCTTTACAAGTATTTTGTTAACTTCAGTGCTTGTAAGGAAATCTAATCCAAAAAGGAGTTTTGTGGGTTTCCTACTGATGTCTGTAAAGGTTATTCTAGGGTAAGGTTAGTGCTTAGGTAATGCCTTAATAAAACCAGGCTTCCTTCACCATTTTGGTCCCGTACAAAGATCTGGTGAGGGCAAAGTAGATGTAACAAAAAATGGTTTAATTTTTTTTGCTGGAAAATTTGGTGTGAGAGCAAACAAAGTTGATTTTTTTTTTTCATGAAAAACTCAACTATTAATGGAAAAAAATAGCAATTTTTCTTACAGTGTCTGTAAATTGCAAAGTTATCTTTTGACTGAAGTGCATGTGCTGCCGATGTGCTCATCTCGTGCTGAATGCTCCTTGAGCCTCAGCACCTTTGAGTTAGACACATGCGAGCTGCATCTCCTGCGAGGCCAGAGGAGGGGACCTGGTGCAGAATGAGAAATGTGCTTTCATCTCACCGTGGATGCACAGAGACACTCTTAACCTAGATTTTCATAAAGCGCAATGGTGACACTCCTTAATGGAATAACCGTAGTTTTTTATCAAATTATCTGAAGGCCCTTCGGAGGATATTTTTCCTGTAAAATGGTTAAGGCTTTCACTGGAAAAAGCTTTGAGATCACCCCCTACCCTTTGTATGATTTTAGGAAATAACAAGCTGGTGATAGGCTGTTCATGGAGATCCATCAAGCAGACAATAGAGACATATTTCTCAGGTAATCTATTCTAGATGTGGTGCTATTAGGAATATTTTATAGCTGTAGGAAAGGTGCATGGGTAAAATCAAATTGTCAGTTGCTTCTTTTAGCCTAAATAAAAAATAGCATGGATGCCTAATGTTGCAAAAGTGCTGTAACTTCAAGAATTGGAGAACTTGGAGCTTGTAGCTCTGATGTAAATCATGTAATTTTACAGTCCTTGCAGTTTTCTGATGCATGGAGGGTTTTTTTGTTCCAGTGGCGGTAGCTTTTGTTGCCTGTTTTTGAGTGAGGGGTGGATTACTTCTGCATTACTTGTATCATAATGACTTTCTGATTCTTTTACTGGCTTTAAGAGAGTTTGGACTGGAGCTTTCAATGATTATTCGTTAAAGTTGCAATATTGTTGCAGAGACGTATTTTTGAGGGGTATCTGTTTTGAAATAAATTATCAAAGAATATTTAACACCAGGGGCATCTTAACTTACCCTAGCTTTGAATGCTTGATTACATTATTTGTTATCTCAAGGAGGGCTTTATACTTCTCACTGCAGCCTAAATAAAAATCAGACAGCCTATGTACATGTACAAACACTTGCATTGACCATCAGCCTGCACTGAGAGCAACAGCTTTAGTCTTTCCTTACTGTTGTTAATTTCTCACTCGTTATCATCCGAAGAGTTCAAAATAAAAGGTAAACATTAAGCTCAGAATGTTATGTCAGTTAGAAATTTTTTTCATTGTAAAATAATTGAACATTGTTACTGTATGAGCTTTGCGGTAGTTTAATTTTGACAGCTGTACAACAGACAGTAAATGTTTAAAAAAAAAATTAAAAAGAAATTTTCCTGCAGCAAATCTAATCTGCCTGTGATAGCACAGTGCCCATTTTAAGAGGCCGCATTTATTCTCATAATTGGCTATTTCCTGTCCTTAAATGCCTATTTATTCATGTCTGCCACCTTTTTCTCAGTTTATTGGCCCTGCGGTCACCACATTATCTTTCTCTTCAAAATCAATTGACATTTTATGAAAAGAGTTTGCTAGATGTTTAGTTTAGTGAGAGTGGCATATAGAACACGTGCTTGTCACATTAAATAATCGCTGTTAAAAGTAGAGTATTCAGTGGCTTAACTATATGTACAATATATTCATTTACTTTATTTCAATATTGTTATTGTTTTTATTTAGAGTAATGAATTGGCAGAACATTATTGGAGGATGCTCTAAGTAGAAGTATTCCAAATAGTGCTTTTTCACAGAAATTCCTGTGCAGTGCAAGCTGGCATTGCATTTGACACAGGTGTTGAATTTCTAGACATGCTTGGAGTTGCAGTCTAGGGAAGCTGAAACTTATGAATTATACAAATTAAAATATTAAAACTTGTAAGCTGCGCACAGACTAATTACTAACCCTAAGGTATTCTTGCTTTAATTATGGTCAGCTCTTTGTTAGCAGTGGTACTGTTTTTCCTTCCATGCTCTACCTTTTATTTTTTAAGGTGTTGCAAAGCTATTTCTGCTCCCTGGCACATATGAAGCCATTCTTCATTAGTTCAGTGTATGGTACAGCCAGGGTTATTCAGAAAGGGATCAAGCAAGGTAGATTGGCTTCAGCCACTCTGCGCACTTATAAGCAGTCTCTGCTCATTACAACGTCAGACATCTTATTATGTAGGAGGTTGTGGCATCAAATTTTATCCTGGATGCCTGCATGAAGCTTTGACCCTGAGCCACGCACAGCTTACTGCAAGAGAGTTGAGCCTTTTGGGTGGTGCTCAAGTTGTGTTTTTCTATGCTCAGTCATGTTAACTCCATCACAATTAAGTCCACACAGATTTTTTCTTTTTAAGAGAGGATTTTTACCGTTGTTAGATGAATGGTATCAAAAACATTCACATCAAAACTTATGTTTTGTGTTTATACAAGAGGTGTAATTAAAAACTACAATTTGCATTTGAAGCTGGATTTTTAAAATTCTCTTTGACTGCGTTCAAGTAAGGCATATTAGCTAACCTTGTTTCTAGTGTATGTTCTTTTTAATATTTATTGTTCACACGCATAACAGGTTGTAGCTTTTAAAAAAAAAAAAAAAAAGTCAAGCAAGAGCCATGGGTTGAAGCTGAAGAGAAATCCTTCCAGAAGCTGGGAAGGAATTTCTACTGATTTGTTTTTTTGTCCAGCTGAATGCAAGTAAGCCAATGTGTTCTTATTTGATGTGACGAAAACCACATGCTGATGGAGAATGTTTGTTTCTAGGTGCCAGGTTGACCTGTCGACCCTGAGTAAAGAACAAACCCACAAGTTGGAGATGCCACTGGAGGAGGGAGAGGGCTGCCTGGTGTTGCTGGTCACTCTCACAGCCTCAGCTGCAGTCACTATCTCTGACCTCTCCGTCAACTCCCTGGAGGACCAGAAGGAGCGAGAGGAGATACTGAAGAGATATGTATGGGGTTCTTCTCTTTTGCCCTTTGTTTGCAAAATGTTTGCTTGTATAAATAATAAGTATAGGGTGGGGGGAAAATCTAAATATATCCATTATATCCTTATCATGCTCAGACAATGATAATCATTTAAACGTGTTAGTAATACTATTACGGCTGGTACAGGTAACATCAAGAAGGCTACAAATCCTCCTTATTTTTTAGGTCGTAATTCAGCTATTTGATATGATCATGTGATATAAAGAAGTTAATTTTACTGCCTTGCAGATAGTTTTTACCCAGCACAAAATAACTAAGGGGTCAGTCAGTGACTGTACAGGTTCTGGTGAGTTTTTATGCCAAAGGGTTTGAGGTGCCAATAGTTTTCGGCTTTTTGTTGATCATCTACTAAGGGCCAAGAAAACTTATTTTTTGTCTGCACATTAGAGGCCGGAGCAGTATTTTGTATCATCAAAATAATTGTTTTAAACAATATTTCCATTTCAAAATATTCTTTAGCAAATTATTTTCATTTCCCAGCATCCTCACATTACACAGAATCTGTGTAGTTTTATCAAAGCAACAGAGAGGGGAGCTCTTACTCCAGCATTTGCTAATACCTAAATCACTAAAAGTAACTGTCTCACTACACAGGGAGAAAGAAAAAAAAAAAAAAAAAAGCTATTTCCACTTAAAATTACAAAGCTTTTATTGTACAATGCTGCCAGGTGTTTAGAAAGGCTTCTCTAGACACTCAGCCGTTAAACCAAGCTCTGACTAACAAAGAGCCGCTTAATTTTTTTTAGATTTTAAAATATTCCTATTCCATGACTGACATCCTTTCAATAACTGAATTTAATAAAGATGTACCTTATCAGGCTGTGCAGATAACATGAAGTGCTAGTACTAATGCTGTACAATATTCTTCAAACAGATTAGCAGGATGTGCGCTTCAGCAAATTTATTCTGGCTATCTCCACTGAATCAGCTGTCTGCTAATGCTTGTACAACTCATACACCAATAGTGTTATCATAAACACAGTTTAATAGAGGTGACTTAGTGAGGCTAAACATAATATTCCTAAACCAACTGAGAGCTAAGGTATTGTGCACCATCTTTGAAAAATAATTACAATTAAGAGAGTTATTGCACATTTTGGAATCCACCAAGACAGTCTGTGGTTGTCAGAATAGATCTTTATAAATATAATAAATTTCTGATGGATACGTTTTTGAGGTGACACACTTCTTGCTAGCAAGTGCAACAATACCCTATTTCTGTGGATTATTGCGTGTGATGATATGGCAGTCAAGTGATACGGATGGTTTTGATAATTTAGTCGCAGTATAGAAACATGTTGCTACTGTGTATTATTAATTGGTTTTTCTAAATTCTCAATTTTTTGTCCCCAGTGTAAAGCATAATTATGTGGTGTAAGATTGATCTATTTATTTCCATTTCTTACATATTCATGGATATGTGTCTTTTCTTATATTTACATTACTGTATGCATTTGAAAACACTTATATTTTTGGAAGATGTTCATATTGCAGAGGCATGAATTTCTCATTATGTGTTTTTGAAAATTGTAGCATTGATATACCTTTTTGATAATTTTACTGTTTTTATTAAAATGACCGGTGGGCAGCAGAAGAAAGAAATGACAAGGATTAATGAAATTCAAATAGTTTATTTTCACTGATGTTTGGTTCGTCTTTGGTATTCATATCTCTACTTGAGAACCGATACAAAGAGTATGCAATTAGCAAGATGTGGCGTTACCCATTGAATGCCTGTATTTTGGGGTTTATTTTTTGTCCTCTTAAAAAATCCAGCTTCCATTTGAGAAATGTATTTTGCACCCTTTCTGCAGCCAAAAACAGTTAATGAGCTGACCTTGCCATCAGATCAAATAGCCTTGGAAAATGACTCTATTACTGTCATTTAACCATTTGTAGCTGAACATCAGAGCCTTACAAATTAAACAGGCATTACTGTTTGAACCATTATTTTACCACAATTGTCTGAAAAGATTAATTCCTTTTGGGGTGAGGAGGGGGGCGCATTAATGGGTACAGACCAAGAGAGATTGTATGACCTTTTCAGAACGGGTGTGCTGAACCCACGGTCCCCCTTGTCACAGTTTAAAAACCAGAGGAGCTAGTTTAGAGAAGAAGTTGTTAGCATTCCATTTTTATTATGACATTTCACAGTCATCCGATTTAATGTCCCTTGACCAGATTGTCCACCGTGAGACGATGGGCTTGAAATGTTATTTAGAGCATTGATAAAAGGTGAGCAGTTCTAAGATGACAGCGAGTCATAAGGCTGGTGGTGTGACATTAATTTTCTCCATAACAGAGATGGAATAAGACGTCATGGTGACAAGCTGTCAATCAGTACTGGCCCCTCAGTGTATCTCGATGCCATAGGATGGGGTATTGCTTCTCCCATAATAGAGCTGAACTGAGATGCTCTCCCTGACAGCTGCTGCAGCCATACAGAAAATATATTATACAGCCTTTCATTAAAAAAATAAAGAGGACTCATCTCCAGAGCATTTCAATCTTTTCCCATCTATTGAGGGCTGAAAAGATTCACAGCAAATCACGGATTCCTCTGCTATGGAAATTTCAGGCTTCAGAAACCATGCGGGTTTTGAGGCCTTCAACAATAATCACAAATAAGAAGACAGAATATCATCTGATAAATCATTACTTAAAGTTATGTATTTAAAGTAATGTATTAAAGTCATTTGCTTCTCCCAGAGTCTCTGCCGTGGCATTGTATACATTTTCAGCAGTCTCCACAGTCACGATGTGCAGTAAATGAATCTAAGCCAGCTGACTTGCTGGAACTAAAAGTTAAAAATAATTATTCTGCTGCATACTAACAAAGGTAGCAAAGTGAAATACAGCACTATTGCCTTTTTGCAGAATGAGCTTACCAGGATGAAAATTGGAAAAAAGGGGACTGTTCAGCATTGCAGGAGGGGGGGCAGTTGCTTGGCTTGCTCTGTGTTTGGTTTTTGCTTTGTTTTCTTTCTGCAGCTTGGTGTTTGTTTCGGTCATTGGGAAAGTTGGGTGTAATGTGGAAACATTTTTGTAAATCCTTTCACTTTCATCATGGTATTAAGGCAGAATTATCTCTGTTGTGGTACCAGTTCTGATAAGAAGCTTCCAAACCTTGATCATTATTGTAATAAATGAGGGGTGATGCCAACATGCTTTTGAATTATAACAGAGCTATCTGTAACACTGTCTCTGCCACCCTCAGCTTGTAAGCACATAAACAGGGGATTGAGCGTGCACTGATTAAAGTTGACCATCAGAATTTTTAAGCCATGTTTCTGATGATTAACATATTAAAAATGATAAAAATTTATTAACCATTATCCTGTGATAACATGCATGCATGTATTCGTATGTAGGTAGCATGTGGGGCACTGCACTTACCTGGATTCCACAGTTCAGTATACCAAGGTCAAACCTCCACTGTAAACAGTAAATGGTCAGTTGGGGCTTGTGAAATTAGTATCAGAGTGTGATTTAACTGTTAGAATTGTCTTATTAATAAAAAGACAGGGATGCATATTATATGTCTAACATTTTAATGGGTAGATTATCTATGCATAAACATGTTGTAGTTTTTGCAAGCTGACATTTAATATTTCATTTAAGCATCACCTCTGGTTTTCAGATCAGTGATGTTATTTATTCTGGTTTTCCATAACAGTCGATTTTGCCTTCATAAATTAAAGAATTGCTGGCTTCGTGTTTTACCTGATGTTTGCATTCTCTAGAAATCTGGACATTATCAAAAGCAGTGGAAAAGGTTTCACCTGCCCTGCATTAAAATTTTAGAAAAGGCCACAGGCATTAAATGCATTAGTCCAGATTTTAAAATACTTCGAAGTAAAGGTATGTGCTAGTATTTATGAAGAAGGTTTGCAAAGCCAACCGAAAATTAGGCCACATACATACATGATGTAAAATGGATTTGAAAGTATAATTTTAGTCTCCTCTTTTGGAGTTCCTCTTCTAGTTATCTGAAAACTGAATTATTATGCCAGGTTTGTTATTAATTGATTGCAGATTCAAAGTTGCATTCGATGTTCTATCATTTTAAATTCTGCAACTTTTAAATTATATTTGAAGTTAGAGCTTGAGAGTTTTAACATATAACACCTAACTGGTGCAATACTCCCACTTTGTTACTTCTAGTTATTTGAAAAAAGAGCAGCAAGAGAACACACTTTCCAAGCAGCTTTCTAAAACGATGTTGGATGAATAAATATGCAAGTGTTAGTCTACTCTTTAATTTTTTCTTCCTCTTTTTAATATATGTAGATATTGCAGAAATTTATGTTTAAAAAAATTAATGATTTATAGTAAGAGCTTTCTGCCATGGAATTGGAACCATCTTTTAATTCATGCTTTTGATCTTTTTTGCACGTGATTATTATGAAAATTAAGTTGTTACAATACTCTTTTGATTGTTTTTACTCATGTTATTTGCAAGCTATATGCAAGCTTATGTATACATGTATGCTATATGCAAGCTTGCATGTAATGGTCAACTATAACAAGAAAAATATTGGCCCTAAGTCACTGTTCAAAATATTATTGGAGTCATCAAAGGGAAAATGTGAACATAGATCTCACAAAAGTATTCAGGGAGAGGAAGTGTTTTATTGTTTGTATTAATTTTGTTAATACACTGCTATAATTTAAAATTTTGATGGGCAGTTGTTCATGTACTAATAGGGGATTAATTCAGTAGAATTAGTGTTATATAATCATTCATATTCTGATTTTTCCTTTGCATTTTTCATTGGTAAGTTGCAAAATACTGAAAGAAACACTGACAACTGTGCATTCTTCAGAAAATAATATTTAAAAGTATAAGTACATTAGCCAGAATTACACTAACTTGTATCTGGGCTAGGGAGGAGACTACTAATATTGCTTTTGATTTGTTGTTTTTGCTATCCAGAATTATTTTTCTTTTTTCTATTTTTTAGCGTCCAATGATGATGTTCCATAACCTGAAGGATGTGGGATTTCTTCAGGTGAAGGTCATCAGGGCAGAAGCATTGATGGCAGCTGATGTCACAGGCAAGGATTCATTTAGTTTCTGTGACAGTAAATATCATACTAAGACTGGGCCTTTTTAGAAGTGAAAAAAAATACGTTTAAAACGGAAGTTTATCTAAAGATTATTTTCTGTTTGCACAGTCTCACCTTCTGCTCATTAAGGAAGAAATCCGCACACAAACAAACAAAACTTTTGTAAGCAAGGCTGCAAGTCATTCTAATGCTAGCAGAGCCCTATGTAGGTTATTTCTCAGAAGGGTGAAATATATGTTTTTCTCCATCAGAGTTCCTGGAAAAAATACATAGAAAATACTTTTTTTTCTAGTAGATAAAAATATACAAAATTATCCAAATTAAAACTGAATTCCAGAGGACAAGGCGAATGAAAGGTGCTAGACTTAGAGACTACTTCAAAGTTGTTGCCAAAAGAACTGCTTGATATCTGCCAGATATTTAGCAAGACTGCTGTTGGTGTCAGATATTTCAAATAAATGCAGTTTCCCATAACTACTGCTTATCTGTTTAAGAAGGGAAATAAGAAGAATCTTTTTTTTATTTTCTATTTTATGTGAAATAAGCAGAATGGATAATTTAACCTTTTGCTTTTCAAAATAAAGAAAAAGTATTTCAGCCATACTGACCATATGTCTCCAGAAATGTCCAAGTTATCTCCTGTAAGTACAATCACCTTCACAGTGCACAAGTTGAATGGAGCAAAATGAGCTTCTGTGTCAGAAAATAGCCATCTCTGCTTTAAAAAAAAAAAAAGAGAAAAAAAAAAAGGGAAACTATACTAACCTAGCTGGTTTAACTGCAGTTTGGACATACATGTTCTGTTACAGGAGCAGATGTAGGTATATAGGAACATACGCACTTTTCAATAGTTCTTTGTAAATTAGCATGAGTACCAGTATTTATTTTTTTTCTCAGACAAGGTAACAGAGCAAACATTTTATTGCTGAAACTGATCATCCAGTTTGTGGCACGCAAAATAACAGATTCTATTTTCAGGGAGGTTGGAGAAATGCTTCTAAAGATTCCTCACTCTGCTTTGACCTTATAATCCAATGTGGTCTGAACAGAGAGAGAGATTAAGTTATTCAGGGGCAAATGGGATAATTCAGTCCCTGACCTCGTTCAGTCTTCGACTTTTCCAGATCAACATGTCATTTGTGCTGGTTGAACAAATTTTTTGGAAATACATTTGATTCAATTAAAGATGTACAGAGCTACCAAAAATTTTCAGACATTGCATTTAGAATGACGGTGAGGAATATGAGGAAGAAGACTCAATACCTTCCCATGTCCCACATCTTTTGTTCGTTAGCAAGAAAAAACATTTATACAGCAGATATGTTTTGTAAGATGGCTGTGCATTCCAGACATTAGAGAAATCACTGTATATTTTGGACGAAAATACCTGGTATTTTGAAAAGGGTTTTTTTTAACTACTGTAGTAATTTATAGCTATTTTTAGTAACTTGTGGGTATGTACAGATCATTCGTTTCGGATTAAACTTCAAATAGTAATATTTAGAAATAACTCAAAGTAGTTATTTGGTGATTGTCAATAAATCATGTTTGCAAAAGTTGTACAAAACTTGACCCTCCACCTTTATTCAACTGAGCAATACTTATTAGTCAGTGTGGAGAGTGCTGTCATCAGTGGTATAACTTACACGACTCAGGATTGCTTGTGTGAGTAAAAGCTAAGGACTAGTTTGCTCTTCTTACTATATTTTTTTTTCAGAGTTAATCTTTTGTCCTCCCCTGAGTCAGAAAAGTAGCTGAAACACCTGTATAGTACCTGTGTGGTTTGCTCTGTTTCCTGTCTGCTGAACATATCCCATTTCACTTTCAGGAATCTTTTGATGTGAAGTAATAAATCAAAATTTATTAGTTTGGACTGAGTGGATTTTAAAAATCCTTAATATTCCATCATTAAGCATAAGCATAGACGGAAAAAGATTCCTGTAATCTTTTAAGTAGTCATCAATCTTACTACAGTTGCAAGGATTTTTTTTTTCCTTTCAAAATGTGAAATTTTTCTTTTGTTACCATACATTCATTGAGCAGCATTGTAATACTGTATTAACTCTGTGTGAATAAAGAGCAATTGAGACTCCCATTGAATGAATGAGTAAAAAGCACAAATTACTTTTTAATGAAACCCTCAATTCTCCTCCTTTCCACAGAAAGCCCATAGCCTTGTTCAGCTGAATGCTACTACAGTAGGTCACTTCAGTTAAGCCCCTAATAAACTGTTGATAGTTGAGGGCAGTTTTTTCTCCAGTCTCAATAGCCCAGTGTTGGACAGTGCACTTCAAATCATTAACGTTAGTACAGATTTTTTTTAAAAAAGAGAAAGATTAAGGGTGGTGTTTCAGGCCTCAGTTTACAACCCCCCCACATACACATGCGTTGAACAAGGCGCCAGGGTGGGCTGAAATTTCGGTGAAGTTGTGCGCACGGGCAGCAAGTGGGCACTAGCGGTTTGAAAATGGGGCCCTGCTTGAACATGCCGTAACTGGGTTTTAAAAATACCCCAGAAAAGAACAAAGTGCTTGCAAGGAAGTCTAGGAAAGGGAGGACTACTGAGGGGTTGAGAGATTCCCCCCTGGTGCTTGAAAGCTAACCTTGATTTTGGGGAAAGCTGAAAAATAAGAGTGTCTTCCAGGACTGGAGCCTTTGAGAGAATTGCCAGGTCTATGAGGATGTTTCCCCCAACAAAACAGCATCTTTCCATGGTCAAAACACAATTTCATGCAAAGTCATGTTCTGTTAGAAATTGTGGTCACAGCAAATACCCCTTGCTGGAAAATACATATTTTTTAATATGTTTTTTTGAAGCTATAATCTAACAAATGGAAAGACACTGAGTGTGGCGTTTACTTTTTCCTTCTCCTCGTGAGAAGAAAGTGCCGTTTAAATCTTCCATTGCGTTTTAGCTATTCAGTGCAAGACTATTTTCTCCCTAAATCCTCAGCTAAAAGAAGTTACATTTTCCCCTTTGCCCGCATCTTTGCTTGCTTGTGGTTCCTCTGGAGGAGAGGCAGATCTTCTCAAGGGTTTGGCTGCCTGCGGAGCCCTGGCATAGCAGCCCATGTGCCTACAGTGACGTCCTTTTTCGTGAGGAAATATTCTGATGGTGCAGTAAAACGTACAGTGCAATGGACTCATCATGCCAGTTGGCCTCTGAAATTAATACATGTTCTGTTCACCTAACCCATACGAGTTTTGGAAAGCAACAGACCTTTCACCATGACCTAGTGCCTGTTTAGGCAATAGTCAGGTAAGCGTATTCCTTCTGCAGCAAAGTGAGGTATAGCTGGGTCATGGTGGAGGGCTGCTGCCTTTGCAGGCGGTGCTTGCCTCTCCTTTGCTGGGGCAGATGCGTTCCTCCTTTTCCTTGAACCACGAAACAAAATTCAAAACCTCTGCCTTATAATTGGCGAGAAGCAGGCAGGGTGGGAAAAGATGTGCCGCAGGTTTGATCAACTTCAGCAAAAGTCCCTTTATTTTAAGGAATAATGGTTAGCAACTCGGATTCATTAGCAGAGCAAAATCCAAGCTCCATGTGATGGCCTGCCTAGAAAACAGTTTGTTTTGCTGTCTTTGGGCTTTAATTAAGACGTGTTCAATTCTAGCCCCCTGGCTCCCCGCTCCCCCTGCCCCCACCCTGTGTGCTGTGTCACAGACCAGCGATCAGACGCTTTCAGATGGTCCAGCCCATGACTTTGACCTTCTGCGCGGTCCGGCGTTCCCTGGGGAACCGTTCAGCTCATGAGGTCTGATTTCACACTTCCAGGATGCCTCGGCTCTCTTAACAATGACAGGGAGACAAAGCCCTTTAGAGCGGGCCGCATGGGGACTTGTTTAAATTGGAAACTAGAGAGGAGTCAAGGAACAAGGTTACAGGCTACAGAATAGTGCTTTTAATAAAGAGCTCACAGCTCTGGTTCAGCTCAAAGAGGGCTACCTCTGTACAATTAATTGAGACATTTATCTGGAGCATCTTAGGCCTCTACTTTCTCACAGAATTATGTGATAAATATCAGCTAAGAGGCAAATGAGATGTGCATGAAATGAATTTTTAACACTTTGATTACTGTGTCTCCAGTCTTCATTAGAAGTAAATTTATTTGTATTTCTGACCTCATTATTAATCAATTGTCTGCGGGTTTTTTTGGGTACTGTGATTTCAGAACCTGGTGTATCAGACAGATTTTACTAAAGAGCTCGGTGATATTTAGTTTTACAGTCAAAAGCTTTTCAGGCTTCTCCTGCTCTGAAGAACAGAAACTAAGCATAGAAAGTGAGGCAGAAATTTTTTTTTTTCTTCTTTTCTAGTTTTATGTCTGGAATTCAGCCTCTCTTCTAAGAAAATTCCATGTTAAAATTTTGATTAAAGTACTTGAAAGTAGTATGAAGATACCAAGATGGCTAAATGTGCAGAATGTAAATGAGTTTGCTGAAATCTGTTCTACTAAAATGTCCTAATACCACATGTGCAAAAATAGTCTTTGAAATTGTTCTTCAAATGCTAGGAAATGTCAGAGTGATGTACACAAACGTTAAATTCACAAAGGTATGGAAGCCCATGCATGTAAAATTGAAGGAATAAATTCAGAGGCCCTTTGGAAATAGGGTTCCAAAAGTAATTTGCTCTATCAATTAGTGCAACCGGATTTCAATATACACTTGAATTATCTTCACAAAGTACGGAAATCTACTAGATGGGCAGTATTCTATGGTAGATAAAATCTCACCTGGTCCTATCATATAGGTTGCCTGAAGACATCGGTCCAATATCATGTACTGCAAAACTACTTTATTTTAAGAAAGTAGCAGTTTTAGGATACTAATGGCAAAATTAGGATTTGAAAGGCATTTTTGGTTAACCATCGCATTCAGAATTAAATATACAGCGAAGGGATGACTTGTGATTATTAACTTTTTTTTTTTTCTGTAAGTATTCTGTGGAAATGAATTTAACATGATTGTGGCACTACATTGAATTGCCTGGTAAGATATCTCACACATTCATGATACCAGTCCATTGCAACATGTTCGCAGCGCCACTGTTAAGGAGGAATTATCATTCTCATTTTAAAGATGGAAAACTAAGAAAGGTTAACTGACTCAGCTAAGGCTGACAGAGCAAGTCCTTGTCAAAGCTGGCATTTGGCTTGGGTCCTGTACTTAATCCATTAGATAAGGCAGCTTCTCATGCTATTGAGCCATTCCTTCTCCTGGCCAAAGGTCAGACTGACTGCTCTGTTGCAAGCAGCTGGCTGGCAGGGAGCTTGGAACAACATTAGTGACATTAGCGTCTGCATGAGTGGCACTGCCCCCCCAGAGTCATGAACTGGCTGTCTTGTCTTCCCCCAAAATAAAGGCCTTTTTTGGCTGTGGGGACTTAGATCCATAATGGACAGGCATGGCCAGCCGTAGGGGAGAACCATAATAGCCTATGAAATATTCAAACAATATTTCAGCTTTCATAACCACGTCAAACGTGGTTGAACTTTGTGAAGTTGTTTGTGAACTTGACTGTTAAAAGTAGAAATGGAATTGGAATCTCTTATTAAATTTTTAAACTCTCCAAAACATTTTTGGTAGTCTTTGTGATTCTAGTTCAGTTTTGATAATGTAATTTCAAGAATGCAAAAATTCATGTAATACTTAGTTCAGAATAAAGTCAGCGATTTGCATAAAATCAGTTCATGGTCTACCCAATGCTGGAGCTGACTTTCTGTCACTTCATATAACTTTATGGACTGATCAGTGGCAGGTAAATACTAAATGCCAATCTCTATTTAGCCTGCCACATGGGTCCTTTTGTTGAGAAAACTGTTGAAGAAACAAAACTAGGAAATTGTTTGTGTCTCTGGATGTATACTGAAGCAATGCATGCTTCCTGTAGCCATGGTAGAAGTATCTCTACAGGGCTCATGGGGAGCTCGCCCCATGCTATCTGCTGTCCCTTGGGAATTAATCCTTATGAAGTACAATAAATTTATCAGGGGACAGGTAGATCTGCCGTAAGCTTATTGGCTTGCATCTGCTCTGAAAAGCAATTGCATCCATGGTAGTTCCTTGTAAGAGTCCAGGGCAGCCCTGATTAGGAAAGAAAGAGTTGTTCTACAGTGACTGGTGGTCTTTCTGTTTTTTTATTTTCTTTCCTACAGGCTGGATTTTCAAAGATTGAAAACAGAAGAGCAAGATGTTTATGACTGTACACAGGTGGTTTTTGCCACTCTAAAAGAGGGAATCATCTTACTGCATAAAATATGGATGTGTCCATATGTTTGTTTACTAAAGTCTCCTTTTCTACAATATTAACCAAATAATATGCAGATGACATGCATTTTTCTGGAGACAAATGCATGTATTTACTAGACTTTTATAATAAAAGGACATCACAGTTTAACTTGTGCAAAACATGGCAAGCAAGAAATGTAAATTTAAGCTTTGATAGCTTTTCATCAAGGAGAACTCTGCTTTGTGTACAATTGGAGCTAGAAAGTGAGTGCAGAAGTGCAATTATGTTGAATTGAAGTCCCTATTTGGAAGAATTGCTGTGCCCCAAAATGAATTTTTGCTGGGAAAACAATCTACCAAGAATCAAAATTTTTATTGGACAACTTCCCCCTCAGGGACAGTTGAAGGCTGTATCTGTTTAACTTGCCCAGAAATATGAATTATATTGTATTGCAGTTTGACAGCTCTAATTTTCAGGTAAAGTTCATATTTATACAAGCAAAAGATACTTGCATCTGAATTGGTCACATGTCATTTGGCCACTTGTGAAAAAGCAGTACTTTTGGAGTTGGATTTGAGATGACGCCCAACGTTTTGTTGGGCAGAGTTGAGCTCACCTCCAGCCTGGAAGATGGGCTGCAGTGATACGTGTCTGAGACCAGTCCACCAGCCCTAGAACATCAGTTCACAAGGGTTCACAAGCCACCTAACATCTTTGGTGCTTGCTGATGAGTTCCAGCATAGCGAGCCGGCTAATCTACAAATGTGGAAGTCCTGTGGTCTTTGAACTGGTGGAAAGGGCCTTTCCCAAACTTTTACAAGTGAAAAACACAGCAAAACTGTTAGGTGATGTGGTGCTGTAGCTACTTGAGAAGAACATCCAGAAGCTAGAATTGTGTGGAGGTTGAGTTCTAAATATTTTGAGAAGCAGTTAAAATTTGTCACTATTTAGGTCTCTCTTCTGTGAGGAAAAAGTGTATTTTATATACTCGCTGGAGGAAAAAATGTTGTTCCAGCGGCCAGCCTTCTGAGATCCAGAGAATGAATCTGAGCTCTGAACCGACTATTTCTTTTGTGAAGGACTTCCTGGGCTGTGGGAGATTTTGAGTTTTGAAGCAAATAACAAATAAGAGCTCTCTAGTTCCTGGTTAGCCTCTCTTGCAGCTTAACCACTGTCGTAGAGTTGGGCAGGTTTCAGCTGATGGGTATACAGTTCATCCAGGGGGATGTGGTAGTTCTGAGAAGTAAGGTGACAAGTAAAAGACTAACATGTTAATTAACATGAAGGGCACAACGTGAAGGACACAGGGTTGACTGAAGTAAAATACTTTACTTAGATCTAAGTAAAGTAATCTCAGTTTGTGCTCCAGTCTTGCTGACTGTCTAAAGATTAAATGCAATATAGCATAGCAAAACAAGGATATCTGTCAAACTAGATGCAATGTGTGGCATGATGAGTAAAATGGGAAGCTTCAAAAGATAAGTAGTACTTTAATTTTTTTCAGTGGTAGCCTACATTACAAAGTAGAGTTCCTTCTAGGGGACATTCTCAGACAGTCCAGGTCTGTAATGGATAAAGGGCAAAAAGAGGTGAGGGAGATCCATCAAAAGAGACTCTGCTTTCCCTTGCAGATTATTATGCATATTATGTAACTTAGCACTTTATTTCTGTCATTTCAGGAGTCCTTAGGACTGTACAAGTAGAGTCCAAAAAGCATGAGATGTTACAGCAACAAAATGGATTAATGAGATCTGTTTTACTTCTTATTGAGGTTTACTGCAGGTCTGATTTCAGTAAATTGGAAGGTGTACTTCACTGGTTTTTCCTAACTACTTGTATCATGAATTCCTTCCAACAGTGCTAAGTGTAATAGTGATTAGTCCCACTAAGGTCATGGGATTGCTCAAAATCATAAGTGCTGGTTTCAGTGGTGCTGGGAGCATGTTTTTAATGTGTAAGTGCCTTAAGCAGGTGGTGGTCATCTTACCCTTGCACAGCACTGAGCACACATTTAGGGCTGTATTCAGAAGACCTTTGTGGATGTCCTCCTGATCAATAGAGTTAAGTACCTCTAAAGTCACTGGAACAGTAGCTGGAGGCCTACAAAAGGCATCAAGCAGGGAGCTAGTTGGAAGATCCTCAGTAGACACAGGGATTTGGGTAGAATTTCTTGACATATGACAGATGATATATGGTGATATATGACAGTCGTGATTTAGTCTATAGTGAAAGGCATACCTGTGACAACAACATAATTTCGAATGATTGTAATTGAGCTTAGGCAGCACAAGTCTAATCAAAGGTTTTTAAGTATACTTTTAGAACTGCTAGATGGACAACGCATACTGTTCTGAGCATGTGTGGTTCTTTTATATAAAATTGAGGAAAACCGCACTAGTTACATTAACTAGACAGAAGCTGTCTGAGGCTGCCTTGGTTAGAGTATGTGTTGTGCTTAAGATACTGGTTTTGAATAATATAATGATGAATATAAGTTGTAAGTTCCCGGTTTCCTTGGTCCTCCTAGAGACCAAGGAGACCCAAAGATGATGTCTTTAATATTTTAGTGCTCTCTTAAGGCTTTCATTGGGAATGATCCCACTATTTTGAACACTCTGGCAATGCAGCAGGTTGCCATGGCTTTCAGTGAGGGTTAAGATTGCAGTTATTCTTTCTAATAATGAGAACTTGAAAGATGACAGATGGATATGAGTTTCACCAAGTACTTGTACATTGCTCTGGCTTTGTCTTTCTGGATGCTGTTCACTTATTTGGGTTGGTATCCAAATAACGTTTGCACATACCATATGTTTAGCACGTCAGCAAAGAGTGTTGCGTTTAAGATACCCAGCTTGGTTATGAGTGTTTTAGCATATGGAAGAAGTGCCCATAGATGATGGTGAAGGGTTTTGCATATGGGAACTTCATAGCCTCCTCATATGGTAAAAACAGTATTCCTTAGTAGAGATATTCATAGCTGGGAAACTTCTACTTGTCAGCCATGATATTTGGGCCTTCCCTTGTACTATTTTACAATATTACCTTTTGTCAAATTTGGTCTCGAACTCTTTTCAAGTTATAGGGGGGAGGAGACATGAAATGTTGAGTGTGAAGGGGGATTTTTTTATTTCTGAAAACTGTTTGTCTTTGGTTTGATCGAGGACTTCTGTGATTGATGTTACATATTATTTAGCTTTCTTAAGTGGATTGACGTCCATATAAATCTATAAGGAGAGTCACTGAAAAAGTGGAGATGTGGAAAATAAATGAATGTAGTAAATACTTTCTCTTTGTTTACAGAAGGTGGCTTTTAGACACTGCAGTGCATTTTCCTATGTCTGTATACAATTACTAAGCACAAATCACATTGTACCATCATATGCAAATAAGATTGATGATACTTTAAAAAAGGAGATGAAGTAATATCATCTAGCTCACCTGCTATGTCAGTTCTGCCTTGTTGTTTTAACTATCTTTTGGGTGTTTCTTTTTCAAATACCGAAACCTAAACAACCTAAATAAATATGTTAACGTTTCCTACCACCTTTTAGGCTTGTGAAGTAGGAAAACGTTGAGATGTATGATATATCCATCTCTGCTGACTAATGAATTAATCATTTTTCAAGTTTAATGGGAAAGATTCAGCAATATATTATTTTCTAGAGAAGGTAAACATCAACTCTAACTTTAATTCACAATGTGTTTAAAACAATTATTCTTTATCATTAAAGTTAATAATATGCACATTAACCTCTGATGTAGTCTGAATCAATACTGCAGTTTGGGAGATGTGACCCCTGGACAGCTTTGTCTAAATATTGATTTCATTGTCATTTGTATAAGGTATGAAACAAATTACATGCCTCCCTAATATCATTAATGTAGCCCCATTGAGCTACTCAATTTATGGCTTCTTATAATGCACGACAAAGCAGTACGGAATTATTGAAGACATTGTGAAATACAATTGCTTAGTGTGCTAGATTTGATTGTGGAAGGCCAATGCCAACACTCAATAACTTTCAAACACTGTGCTGTCCAAAGAAAGTCCAGAGTCAAGAATGAGCCACTTCGTAGTATGCAACTCAGTTGTTAGCTTCCATCAGACAAAGTTCCCTTGGGTTCTGGGAGCAGTAATTTATTCTACAGCTTTCTGCTTACATATCTGTACCCTTACATGAAAATAATGCATACACTTGTATTCTGTGCCAAAGGCAAATGTTGTTCCCTCTGATTACTGGAGGAGATCAAAATAGGTAGGAGGGATAGCATCCCTCTGTCTTGGCCAGCATTTATAGTGGTTGTCATTACTGTCATAATTTGAAATACGAGTTAAATAATTTACTCCACACTGATTTCTTCCCTTTATTGCCTCTTTATTGCAACTGTCTTCTCACCATGCTCCTCATGTTTTCATTACTGCTCCTTCCATCATAGCTGTTCCTCAGATCTTCCTCACAACACCTTCTTACCCTTCCAGGAAATTTCAGGGTTGCCCCAAAACCCTGGAGATATCAATCTTCCCTACTTTTTCTTCCTCCCTCTTTGGAGAGCTCCTTTTTTACACAAGCAAACTGTTGTTAAGCATGAGATTCTGGTGTCTCCTTTCCTTCTTCTCCTTTCCAAATACAAACCTTGGCCTTGCGGATATCTAAGAAAAAGTTTAGTCTAAGTTTCATGTCATCCCCCTAAACTTTCAGTCTGCATGATTTTTCATGCTCTTTGCTTGGTATCTAAGCACTGCTCACCTGCAGTCATTGGCTGTAAACTGCTTATTTCACATTCAGGGGCGCCCACCCCCACACACTTCCTTTCCCCATTCTTTTTCTTTAGCTTAAAAAAACCCCAACTTCCATATCCAGTCCAGCATACCGCTTCCATTATCTACATATTACATTTTCAAAGCAGCATCTTCATACTTTCTCCTGTGGTGGCTTTCATGCTGAGGGACCTTCTTGTAAATATATGCAAAGCTACTTCATTGTGCTTTAATGTATACAAAAATCTCAACCACGCTTGAGCTTCTGCTGTGCTGAGACTACAGCCCATCATTCCAGCTGATATCGTCTCATTGTTTAATTGTACTTGCCCATTTTCTCTGGTATTAGGCTTTTATCTGAGACTGTCTTTAAGGCTTTTTTATTTTGGGGAGAGGATTTGTACAGCGTGAAACATGTAGGGCATAGTAATCTTTGGATAAGTATCATAGGTGCTATGTTATTACAAATAATATGGAATAATACATTTCCTACATATCAAAATGCTCTAATTATGTTATCATTACAGTCAATGTAGGATTGGCACCATTAAAGTAAAGTTCTCTCAGCTGTCTCAGAAGGGTGCTTGGCACCTTTTAGGAACATGCTGTTTTTTCATCAGAAAAGTCTGTATGGTGATTTTTTTTCTTTTCTTTTCTTTTTTTTTTAAAGACAAAAAAGATGTTCTTTTAGGATTACAGAGATGAACAGTCTGTTATGATCAACTTGAATATAATGCAGACCATAGGACTTCCCTGAATTAATTCCTGAGAGAATTACAATGCAGCTTAGGAAAAGAAAAAAAAAAAAACAAAACCCAAACTGATTTTTATATAAACCTTGCTCATGGTGGATTTTCTTAGTTCATAAATTTTGTTCCAAATTTTCTCTTATAGGTAAAAGTGACCCATTTTGTGTAGTTGAATTGAACAATGACAGACTGCTGACCCATACCGTTTACAAGAACCTCAATCCAGAATGGAACAAAATCTTCACATTGTAGGTGTTTGGATTTTGTGAGTGTTTTGGGGGGGGGGGGGTGCTGCGGGGGTAGGGTTTGAAGGGGATATGTGTGTGAATCAAAGATACCTGCTAATGATTCTGAAGAAGGATAGTGATGACATACTGATATTTCTAAACCAAACAGCTGAATACTTTTTTGAGGATTAAAAACATGAAAAAAAATATTAGAGAAGAGGTACCATTGTAAAGGTAAAAAAGCAAGGTCTGTTTCTTGGAGACTAGGTATGAGTAATGCTAAGCACTTCAGACTCCTGCCAGCTTCAGTGAGAGTTTCAAGGGCCAAATCCATCACACTGGATTTGGCCCTGAAGTTTGGGGTGGAAAAAAGGGTATTGTGATTATGACCTGCATTAAAATGTGTTTGTTAACTTTAATAAACATTAGATAACTATATAAAGGAAGGAATTTTAAATGCCTTCATACTCCTCTGAATTATGATCACATACTTTCTGCTTGTTCTTTCCATTTACCAACTGCACTTCTCACAATATGATCTAGTATCATACTAGCACAATGCTGCTATTGGATAAAACGCAGTCTTAAACATTTAGTTTAAGTGGAAGTGATGCGGTTGGGTTTTTTTATCCTTCTGTTATTTTGAAGACAGTAGAAGGCTCTGACAAAATAGAAAAAAAGTCTTCCACAAACAAAATGTTTCTGTTATTTGTCTTGCTCAGTTGCCGCCTTTTTCTCCCTGCTTCTCTCGATCTGACTGCAATGTGACACCAATGAGTAGAAAACTGATCAGTTGCAGGTTTCTCGGCTGCTGAAATCAGCTAACAATTCACTACAAAACCAGTAGAAGCTTTGTGTACACTTACTTCACTTTATCATAATGGAAAATACAATGTTTTACCCTTGATCTCAAAATATAGTCTGATCTTTATTTTCTTTTTTTTTTCTTCTAAATTTGTCATTCATATATTTGGCATCCGTAGCTTTTCTTGCCCTGCAGTGAGCTCTCAGGAATGAACTCGGAACAAAAGAAAAAATCTCACAACAGTTGTACTTCTCGGAAGCTTATTAACATAGTTCTCATTTAGGTATCTGCAAAACGATGCTAAATTCTTCATTAATTTATTTTTAATTGTCTACTAATAGAGCCAATAACTAATCAACCCCTACTGCTCGACAGTTTTCTCTGCATAAGAAATTGCCTGGTTTTGTAGAGGACAAAAGACTAATCAGGAATCAAATAGAAAAGCTCAAAAGGCCTTCAAGGAGAGTTTTCACCTCTCTTCTATGTATATTTGCATTGACTTATTTATCCTCAGATTTGTTAATTAATTTTGGGCCAGCAATCCATTTTCATCTAGAGGCATATATTTTACTGAAGTTAAATTGCTTTGCTTGAATTTATATTTCCTAGATCAGCCATTTGATCAAAGATGGGTTCTCTCAAACAATTCTATTTTTTTCTCTGAATAAGGCATGTGAATTTTTCACTTGAGAGTTTACAATGTACAGTGACATTTGTTGTGCATGGTGGTAGAGTGTTTAATAGCTCGCAGGCAAAAAACAGTAGTAGCTGAAAAATGCATCGTTTCATATTGCTTGTTCCTAATTTGTTGTAATGACTTGTATACTTGTAATTAAGCAAGGATTTCAGAATTAAAAAGCTTGTTCTCAGTGCAAGGAAGTGCCCATGTAGCTCGTAATTGTTTTCGTTTACAAACCTATGGATTTCATGGTATTTGCAGTAGGAATTGCTGCAAGGACAGCAGTGTTTAAGGGATAGTCTTTAAAGGCTCTCAGTCCTGCTGCTCGCCGCTGTAAATCCCCCAGTGCTGCTCTGCGCTGGCTCTCCTTGCAGCTCATGCGGCACAAACCCCAGGTAGGAGATTTAAAGCAACATCCTTCAGAAAACTTCTGCTGGGAAAGCCTCGCAGAGAGAGGGAGCGAGTGATTGCTGCAGCCCTTAGAAAGCATTTCGGTTATACGCAGGGATGCCTCGTTTACTTAAGTTCTGTTCTGTGCCACGGTTGGAGAATAGATGGGTATCTGTTTTTGCTAACCTTTCATGCTTTTGTCCTTGGTACCTGCTGGTGTAGGTGACTTCTCTCTTCTGTGTGTGCCTCTCCCTTTGTAGCAATATTAAAGACATCCACTCGGTGCTTGAAGTGACAGTTTATGACGAAGACCGCGATCGGAGTGCTGACTTTCTAGGCAAAGTTGCTATACCATTGCTGTCTGTAAGTCTCATTCACCTGACATGCTGCTCTGAATTTTTCCCGCTGGGGGGGGGGGGGGGGGGAAACAACCAGGAAAAAAAAAGATTTGCAGCTCTGTGTCTGTCATTTCTCAACCAAGGTCTGTAATAAGAACACTAAAATTTTAACATACTCAATTCACGGCCATGTTGAATCCCATGATAGTTAATTTTTCCTGACAGACTCGGTCCTGGTAATGAACAGGTACTTGTCAGACTTGCCACAGTTGTTTTGGGTTCTCTGTCAGTTTCAGCAGCTGGGGGTCAGGGGTCACCGGGGGGGTGTATTCAGCGGAGACCGCGAGACAGACGGCTGTCATGTCCTTTTCCTGCAGATTCAAAATGGTGAACAGAAAGCCTACGTCTTGAAAAACAAGGAGCTGACAGGGCCAACAAAGGGGGTCATCTATCTTGAAATAGATGTGATTTTTAATGCTGTAAGTCTTAACTTTGGCTTTTTTGTACTGCTAAAGAGTTCAGTTTCATGAAAGCTTTTGTTCCTGATTTGTAGAGAATTTCTGTCATTCCTCATTTTCTCTAAACCTTGATGTATACTACAGAATACTCTTCTGCCACTGCCTGGCACACCCACTCTTTTTGTTGCTGCTGCCACTGCTATTGCTGCTAATGTAAGGAGCAGCAACTCATGCCTCTGTGTACGTTTATGTGTTGCGGGCTTGGCAGCCATGACTTTGAAACTTCGTAATTTTTGCAAATTGAAGCATGTGTTATTAGTAAAGAGTGAGTAAGCTTGAGATATTGACACACATTTTAATGCATAGGTGAAAGCCAGCATACGAACCTTAATGCCCAAAGAACAGAAGTACATTGAAGAGGAAAACAGACTGTCTAAACAGGTAAAGAGTAAGGAAACACTAATCCTTTCCGAAAGCCTTAATATCAAGTGTGCACATCCAAATATCTGGTATCATACTGCTGAGGGTAAAGAATAACATTTTCATTACCTGTTTACAAAAGAATATGATAGGTTGGAAAAGGCAGAAACAAAATACATGGGTTTATTATATCCCCTCTATAAATTGCAGCTTAATTTCCATGAAATACGTGAATAAGAACACAGTTGAAACCATCAGGTTCCACACATATCAGATTATAGCACAGGTGCATGTAAACTAAGTCTTGCATAAATTTTTGCTGTTAACCTTGACCCAAAAGATCTCCATTTGTTGCAGGGTAGAGAGTCTTTTATCATTCTTTTAACCAAATTTTAAATAAGTTAGTTGAGTGAGGTTCGAATCAAAGGTGAAAGCAGACTAAAACTCTGTATTACTTTTGAGAGTCCTGTGGGTAGGAAATGTCTGGACCCTTTTTTTTTTCCTAGGTGTTTTTGCCATTCATAGTTTTAATGTTTTGATAAAAATATATTTAAACACAAAACTTTTTGTCCACTTGAACTACTTTGATTCAGTTTTTCATGTTCCACATATGATGTATTTTATATGGAGAGAACAGGGCTTTTGGTTAGACTGTGGGAACAAGGTATTTGTTGTTTGCAGTGAAAAGGCGAAGGTCTCAAAACTGTTTTTGATTTCGCTGAAAGCTTATAGACTTGAGTATAATTTAAATTGTATGCTAGGTGAATTTTACATCAGTTGAATGATGTATTTATTTAAAAAAGATTTCAAGAGGCAAAATATTTCTTTCTTTACTGTTGTGAGTAATGCAGTTACTAAAACTGCATTTTGCACTACTATTCCACCAAAGAAACAGCAAGGCCTTTTATTCAAGATTCATTCTTCTCCCCACTTTCATAACAGAAAATAGCATTGTGCTTTTTGCAGATGGCAGGAGGAGTAAACTTTAAATACCTGCTTTGGGTTGTGGGGGTTTTTTTAATTAGCTTGCATGGGATACCCCACTTAGGGCAGGAAAAAAAAGGAAACTTTATGTATGACTGATATGGTTGCATTTTAAAACATCCACATTTTCCAAGGGTGAATGTGTCTTACCTACCTAGCATTTTCTGTGCTACTCAACACACAAATTAAATCATTCACTTGTTTGTTCACTCTTTTTTTTGGTCAAGCGTATTGCCATTTTAGGGGATTTAAGGGTTGTCCTGAATCAAAACCCAGCGCTATTATGTCTCATTTCTATATAGATTGAATGTATGCAGTTAAAGTTACTGTTACAAATACTTAAAAACGGGTGGTTAAAATACATCACAGCAGACAAATTTGTTACAAATGAAGGAAAAATTGGATGTAAAGTGTGCAGGTGATCTTAAGTAGATTAGAGCAGAAATTTTGCATGTTTTCACACTAGTGTCCTGCAGCATCTCTTTATTAAGAAAGACCAAAATTTGCTAAGTACTTGAGAATGGGGAAAGTCTTACCTACTTGATAAAACTGCGAAATCTTACTAACAAAATAATTTGTGAAATTTTGCAAGTGGCTTTTTAAAATTGAACAACAATTTGTGTACCATTTAGAATTAAATTCAACAAGTATCAATTGGCACAACTAACATTCTGTCTCTTCCAAGTCTCTCAGATTTTAAACTCTCTCAATTTGTGAGCTAGAGAGCTTAACAGGTTATTTTCTCAGTATTCACTGAGGTTAAGAATGACAATATTGTAAGCATGAGCCTTTTCTGAAGCTTTTGGTGTTTTGAAACATTTTCATTCTTTCATCTTTTTAACAGCTACTCTTAAGAAACTTTATCCGGATGAAGCGTTGTATCATGGTGCTCATAAATGCCGCCTACTACATTAGCAGTTGCTTTGACTGGGATTCCCCCCCAAGAAGTCTCGCTGCTTTTTTGGTATGATCTTCCTTATATTATTGTTAATCACCCTGGTGTATTTGTGTTCTAGACCGAGAGAAAATACAGTGTTGATGGGGGGGGCCTGATTTTTTTTTATTTAAAACTTTGCATTATAAAGATACCATAAATAATGTTTATTCACTTTTTTTAAAAAAGGTAATTAAGTTTAAAATGTCACACAAACAAGATAGAAACAGTTGGGGTTTTTTAATTTATAATTGTATAAATAACATAAGCTAGCGATGCAACTCAAAATACAGTCAGTGAGTGAACTGTAGATCTATCTTGAGCTTCTCACACAGTATTTCTGTTAAATTTTGTTTGGCCCCCTTGTATATTGCATATTTACTCTAAAACTTGTTCTGAACATTTCATGAATGCTTTTCCATGTAATGAATATAAAATCAGTGTTATTTTGTCCTCCACATATCAACATATGTTATGCCTGTAACTTTTGTAGAACTACAAAGCTCTGGACCCAAAGAGTTGCTTCCTTACTAAGATTTACTGTTCTTGATTACAAAAAAACAAACCAAAACAAAATAAAACACAACCAACTTTAAAATCATCAATGCAAACAAACTAGTACCTTTTAGACATCAAGCTGTGGTCACAGTTGAGATTTTAGTGAATTCATTTTTAGTGATTTAAATTAAACTGCTATTTCTCCATAAACATTAGCTTCATTAATATTAACCTTTATTTTTCTGTGAAATTTTGAAAATTCCAAGCATAATTATAGATTACATTGTGTTTGCCAGATGGATATCTTTTTATTTTCAAAATCATGTGAACTACAAACACGACCAGAGTCCCTGTTTGTTTTTTGCCTGAGGGATTCCCACCAGGAGTAAAAATGTATGCATGGACACACTTTCTGGAACACCTAAATTTATTAAGTTGCCTGAAATACTGAAGTTATGAGCATCTCCACCATGAATAGGAACAGGGAATGTTTTCAGTCTTTCTTTGAATAATTATAGAGGGAGTCTGCTGACAGTACTCCGAGCTTGGGTGCCTAAAGTTCAGGTGCCTGAAATTTGGAGACATCAAACCAGGCATTGGAGCTGGCTGCACTGGAGCAGTAAAATGGGGTACTTCAGTGTGTCACTAAAATCATGCTGTTTTGCAGGGAATTTCTTCTAGCAGGACTCAATTTGTACTAAGTGACTTGTTAAACCCCCCCTGTAGCCTGTCAAATGATGGCAGCAAGCTGTCGGTCCTTGGTTGCAATGTTCATCAAGAGTACAGGAGATACATGTGTTGTTCAAACTCTCAGGGTTTTTATACTTTTACTGACGTCTGTAGTAACTACACTGTGTGCAAAAATCTAAATATACTTGCTGCTGTTTAATTTAGAAAGATGATCTATTATTATTTCAGTTTAAAACGATCAAAATTTCATAGGAAAATGCGTGTTTCTACGTAAAACTCAAAAGTTCATGTTGCTATTACTGTTCCAGTTAGTAAATACTCATCTGTCCAAGTCTGATTTTAATACGGGTGTGAAACACCCACCTGTCATCAGTGGAAGAAAGGAAATGGAAAGACATCCTATATTTTGGGGCAGAGGAAATTATTTCTTTCTCATGGTGTGCTGCAGTGGCCATGGAAGAAGTTGTGTTGCTGTGAAATTGTAATTGTTTCCAATCATAGAAGAAATTCAATGTCTTAATAAGTAGTTGAAAACACATAAAACAGAGAATTGAGGTCTGTAGTGCGTATACGTCATTACTGTAGTTATAGTGTATTGCAGTAGGAACATATTCCTGATTTTATTTATATATATTTATATCTCAAAAGCCTGCTTTGCTTAGTTTCGTCTTAGTATTTGTTTTGCTGTGTGGTGGTTGTGGTAGTTATGGACACATCACAACTGCATCAGTGCTGTGCCTTCACAGATGTGTTCCTGCTCTGCATCCAGAGTGCATCCTGTGCTTTTCAACCTGATGTTACTTTGTCCAAGGATCAAATCATCCCTCTGTTGGGCCAAACATTGATAAGTTTTTGTTAGCCAAGTCAAACCTACATGAACTTCTATCATGATCATAAGCTTTGGATTTAGATGGTTTCTGGAGTTTCATAGCCAGTATAGGCCCTTGAAAATCTTGAAAGTGATTCGCTTGCACATGTAATGCTGAATTATGCTTGCACTAAGGTTATGCTGGAATTTAATAGATTCTATAAAAAAGCTGTACTTATATGTCTCATTTTCATCTCCTCACTGTTACACAAATCGTATCTCCTCTTGAACTTGTCTCCCAGAGGTTGAGGAATGTCACAGTGAAATGTCAGTGCCAGAAAGGAGGTGAGAAGTAGGCTGTTCTGGAGGTTTCCAGCTCTGTAGACAGACTAATAAATAATGTACGAGATGTAAACGTTAAAACTAACCATTTCTCCATTTCTGTTGGATTTGAAGATGCACCTTGATGGATAACATCCCAATACAGATTTACAGCCATTTCATACAAGTTACGTATGTGAGGGTTGATTTTTCAGATTTCCCATTGTCCCACATTCTTGGTGTTACAATTACAGGTACCCTTTTCTTGTACCTCACCCCGTGTCTTTGCTTTCTGATGGGGCCACTGTTATGGAAGTGTTCAGAAATGTATTGAGTTAGTTGTAGTTAATGAGAGATCTGGAAAGGAGGACTACTCTTGGAAACCCACAGAAAGCCTTGATTAACATGGTGACTCTATAATAAGCTACAGTTACCTGCTTTATGCTCTTTGCACATTGAAGTGTTCGCTGCAGCTCTTTTTAAAGTCATTCTCCTCGGAGAGTCACAATGTTAGTTGTCAAGACTGAAAGTGTTCCTTGAAGGGGCTTGCTGATTATTTATACTCCAGAACTTACCTGTCTCAAACCTTTATATTATTTGGGACATTTTAGGAAAGGAAATGCTTTATTAAAGGTTTAGGATGGTTCTTTCTCAAATCTGTCCAAAGACACCAGCTCAATGACCGCCGTTACCCATGCTGTACCTAGAAATACAGAAACCTGGTGGTTAAGTTTTCAATGTTCTAGATTATGCATTTCCTCAACTAAACAGTATTTTACCTGTTTCCATTGAACTTCATAAGCTCATCGCCTTCACTGGGATTTTGTCTGAATGACTTAAGGTTTTGATTCCATTTTTTTTTTCTGTGCCTCAGTAATTCACAGCAGAAGAATAATTGCTACCCAGACATAATTTTTTATGTTTTCATGCTAATATAACTGTGACATGTTATTAGCTGTTATTTTTCAGATATTCAAAAGTATTTGTAAATAGCTCATGAAACATAGGTCGATCTGGCTCAAATATGACTTTGGATTTGAACTCTCAGAAGATTTGATATTCTTTCCTCCTTTTTCATATTTATTTCCTGTTAAATAAAGGAAATGTGTAGCAACAATGTTAAATTAATGTTTCAGTTCTAAAACAGCTTTATTATATCACGTATAGCCCTGTTATGTCTAGAAGCTGATCAAGAATGTGTTACGTGCTTGTGTTTATGTTTCTTAAGCTCCTAAATGCAATGGAAAAGGATAGAATACATAGAGAGAGCCTTTGCTGTAAATTCACATGATTTTCTCTATTTAAAACAGACCTTTGGATTATTTAGCAGTTAATTTTTATATTTTTTTTTATTCAGTAATTAATATGGTACGTTTCAGGCAGAAGAACTTTAATTATTAGAGTATGCAAAAGTGGATGGTTTTTCTTTAGATTAATCTACTGTGGCACTGAAGTGTCTACTAAATTGGGCCTAATTTCCATCAGCTTCTTGACCAGACATTTGTGTTCTTGCAGATGTCAGTGGGTGCAACGTAGGGGGAAAAAAGTGTGCACTCTTTTTTTCCAATACTGTCATTTCTCACTGTAATGAGCACAAAAATAATTGGACAACTGAGCTATCAGTAAAAGGACACACTTCAACGTGAGTCAATGAATTATTTTACGGGACAAACTTTAATCTTTAAATGTGATTGTAGATAATTTGTGCTACCATCTGTCCATTTGGAATTCTTTTAGCCTTTTCAGTCGTTATACAGTAAGTGCTGCTGTGTTTAACATTAACATTTGATATTTTACACATTTAATTTCTGTACTGCTGCGTGGTCCTTGGGGAGCTTCGCTCTAGTGCTACATGAGAGAGACAAAGTATTGATCAGTTAACATTTCAGCTACATTTATGTATGTCGCAAAATTAATGAAAATGCCAGACAAAAATGTCAGAGTGCACAAAAAGGTAGAATTCAAATTTGGTAGTTTAATGAAAAGTTTAAGATGTGCATTATCAAAAATGTCCCCTTGCCTTTAAAGTACAATTCATAACTGAGTAACTAAAGGGAACCACATATTTTACTTAGAGGAACATTGAACATGAAATATGAGGGAATATATAATCTTCAAAGTGTTTGGTATCCCAAAATGGCCTCGGTAAAGCACTTTAATTGCCTGCTTGAACATTTAACTGTTACTTATAAAATAAACTTGTTTCCTTTCTCATTTGGAAGCAGAGTACCCTCACCCGATCACACGCATACTTTTCAGTATGTCCTCAAATTAAAGCTTTCTATGATCATGTTTTCCTATTCCTCCTCTGAATCTTTCTATATGTGTGTATGCCCGCATGTAGAAAGTACTTTTCTTTCTTAGGCTTTGAAATATTGATAAAATGACTCACCCCACATCCAAGTCATTTGTCAGGTCTAACTCACCTTCACTTTGTCTTCTAACGTTACACAATTCATGTGTGAAAATGACATAATAGTGTCCCTAGCCTTTGATTAAGTGTTAGTTCTCTTGCACATACACCATTTAGTTGTGGTGGTGTCATGCTAATTAATTGAAACTGAGAAGGAAACAGGAGAAAAAAGAGCTGGTCCCTAGCAGGAAATGAGACACTAGAGTAATTTGCTCAACTTGCTTAGCTTTTCCCTATTAAAAAGGGAAATGATCACTACTGAGTATTTCAGAAGCAACTTTCACTTAAAGCTGAAGGACAGAGATTATGTTTTGGGAGAGACTTGATATGGTACCATCAGGAGTGGGAATGCACTTGTGTTAGTTATTAAATGTTTTCCTTTTTACCCCCACTGTAATTGTGGGAGAATCAGATTTTTGCAGATATATTTAAGAGCTCTTAGATTTTTCCATTGTTGATACTGTTACTGAGGATATAACGTATAAACACCTTCAAATTGCTTTTTACTAAACCTGGGTGAAGTGGGCCATCAGATTGTCTTTGCCACCTGTTGTCTGGAATTTGAAAATGGAAGAAGTGCTGGTAAGGTGGTCACAAAAACTTCTTACATCCTAAAAAAGCCTTTCCAAAAATTTCTGTTGCTGTCAAAACTGCCTGTTCTCAACAGAGAGATTTGCAGAGGTAAAGTGACATGGCAATGGCAAGGCCGGGGACAAGATTCATTTCTGATGCAGGTTGCACACATATGCAAGAGCCTTTCAGCTTTTTGTCAGCTGTATCTTCACCAGCAGGAAAGAGAATGAAGTAAACCAGACTGCTGTGCTTTTGGTTTTTTCAGAAGTAAAGCAGACGAAAAGTGATCTAAATCCTGTTTCCTCTTTCCTGATTTTCTATAGACCAGGAAAACTAATGTGAGACTGCTGCAAAAATACAGTGTGATTTGAGCTTTCTGCAATACTTAGCTCTACTGTGTGCCAGGTTTTAGAAAGTGGGATAGGAAAGAAAAAAAAATATAGTGGATCCTCGTATATATGACCATTGAGATCCATTAACCATTCATACCTAAAGAACATACCAGCACCAGCAGTATTTAAAAGAACCCCTCTGTACTTAACTATAGCAATTGAGGAACGATGCTAGTGTGGAAATACTTGGTGTCATCAATCCATGTCTTGTGTTTGACGCATTGTGTGTTTGCAAATCTGATACAAGGAGAGACTGGGCAATATTTGTATACTTAAAAATTTATTTTAGTATTTTATTTTGTTTTTCAAAAATCACTTTCATTTTACTTCCTTCACAAAGTGAATGCATAGTTGCTAAACCAGTTTAGCAGTATGATTTATTGCCAAAGTGTAGACTCAGTGCTGTTTTCAGTAACCTAGAGCATCCTGTGTGCTGTTCCAGGAGGGCATGTGTCTGTCTTAGGTTTTGTGTCACTTCTGCCATCACCATCCAGGTGAGTGGGGTGCCCACCCCAGGGTGTCTAAAATGGCACCAGCTCTACCTTTAGGCATTTTAATTGCTCCCTTAGGTGTTTATGTTGCCTGCATATCTATTTTAGGTACTTACCTAGATTCCATTCTGAGTTCTTCATAATCTTAAAGTGTTCAATCTCAAAAACACCTATGCAGTGTGGGGAAATATTTTCCTTATTTTATGATTTCTCAAACAGGAAATACACAGCAGAATAGACCATTGGTATCCCAAGTCTTGGACTTTTCCCTTCACTACCAGACCATTCTTCCCACCTGTTTTCCTCTTCTCCCTACTTAGAAAACTGACAACTTCGCATTGAAAGTATTTGATTATCAAAGCTTTTAGAATGCTATTATAGCCTGATACACCAAAAAGTCTGATGCATGAAAATGTGGTTGATTAAAAGTTACAGAAATTGACAAAAACTGTTAGTTACTGTCCGGCATTTACTGTTACCTAAAAAGTTCTAAAAATGAGCTTACATTTCCTCTTAAGACAGTGACGTGACTAGAAATCTCAGCAGCCAATTTGCATGAGTTGGCAATCTTGCTCTGGAGTACGTTTCCCATAACGCAAGTCACGTACAAGGCGATCCCCAGCTGCCTGGTGTGGCTGTGGCCCCACCTTCATTGTGTTACTGGAAGAGTTGCAGGGTGGTTGCACTGGACCCAGTGTGGCTATGTGTCCAGAGAGGGGTTGCATTGCATCATGTATTCTTACTTGCACATTCCTCTTGAGTGCACAAAACTCTCCTGAATAAAAAACTTTACACTTGGAAGACTTCGGATAACATTGATATTAAATTTGGATAATTATTTTGTAACTGTGTTCTGAGGAGAAAGTAGTTGTGTACCCTATCATCACTGGGTTCCCTGAGTTGCTATTTCACAGTCATTGCAGGAAATCTTGGCCATTTAAAATTTTCTTGCTTAAACAGTACACATGAATGGATTATAAAATATCTTACTTTTTCATCAACTTTTAGTTAATGAGTCATATAAGAACAAACACATTATAAGAGTGTTTTACATCCTTTTCATTTTAGAAGTGGTAGCTATTATAAATGTTTGCTTTAAAGTGGAAGGACTATGGGACATACTGATTTTACTGGGCCATTCAATAGTTAAAATAATATCATGTTTTGCAAAAAGTTTCACTATAGTAAAGAAAGAAGCAATAACCGGGTATGTTGCATGCTAGTGAGAAAAGCCCAAGTAAGGAAAATGAAGATAGCAGTTTTCTTCCTAATGCTCCTTAAGGAATCTTCAGTGTGCATATCCCTATTGAGTAGTCACTTGTTTAGTAGGTATGTAGCTGGTAGGTGGTACTATAAGCATCTGTGCCTGGGTGGAAGAGTTAAGCAAAACCAAGTAATTTTCAATATGCTGGATCTTACTGGAGTGAAAACACTTAGGGTAACTTTGTAATGTTTGAAACATGCATCATGAAAATATTTGTCCTGCTTATATTGTTTAGTATGCAATTTTATAATTTCAGTTTCAATTGCAGAATGTGAAATCCAAACCATTAATATAAAAAAGGCTTAGAACATACTTTGTTTCTACTAGTGCTGCACGTGCTATGTGACTAACAGTAATTGGTTTTATTGGTGTTGTAAGTAAAGCCTCAAAAGAAAAACACCCCTAAGTAACCATTGCGAAAGTTACACGGGAATTTTTGTCCCTTTTTCCTGCGTGTCTGCCACACACAGCTTTATCCTACATTTTTGGCAAAAGAGAGATGCCACATATTTCCCATTCCAAAAATGGCTGGTTTGGACCAGAGAGTGCTTGAAAGCTCACTTCCCACTTGGAAATAACTGGCGGAGGGTGATGCTGCTTCTGATGATGATACCCAAAACCAGCAGGACTGGCAGGGAAAATGAATAATTAGTCTGTTCCCCTCAGGACAGTAGGAAATAGAAGTGAGAAACGGCTGTGTCATTCTGCTGTCCCCTTTCTTGTGGCCCCTCTGCCTTTCCCCTCAGCGTGAGATGGACTTTCCATGCAAGCAGCTGTATTTTCACCTAAACTCACTGAAGATTTATGTCGGAAAGTCCTATGAAGGAACTGGGCATTTACAACTGAACTGAGAAAGCTGCTTATTTTTGCAGTTAGGGAAACTTCCTTGTGACAGGGTGTGAAAAAGCAGTAGCACTAGAAGTTGTCCTTTGCTTGGAATAACATGTCTCTCTGTGTACTGAGGAGACCGTCTTAATTTCAAGGGAACAAATGACTGAAGTATGATGTTACAGAAGAATACTTAAGTTTACAAGTGGTGGATTTTTTTGTTTTTCTTCTTAATTAGGCACAAGTTATACAGCACGTTATTAACATAGTCTTTATTGTATGGTTTAGTCAGGGTAAATATTGTTTCCACCCAGGGTGTTTTCCATACCTGAAGAGCTATGATTAAATTTGTTCTTTCAGAAAAATGATGCTTCCGGGAGCTACCTTTCCACGTGCTTTTCCCCTTTTCCCCTGGGTGTTGGCCCAAGGCAGTGGCTGCAGATCTCGGTGACAAGGCTGCATCAAGCAGGTTACTATCTAGGCAGAGTGTTTGCTTGAATTTCTTAATTAAAGGCCAAACTGATGGTTGCACAGTTGTGAAGAAGATCCCCATGTAGTCTTAGCCATGTTACTGGTAAAGGCTGGGTGTTTGCTATGGCCTGTCTTGCACAGTAACTTTTTGTATGGGTCCTGGCAATATAAAGAGGAGCAAAAACTGCCTTGAAGATCCTTTTAGTTAAGTATTAATGCAAGAAACAATGTTGTCTAGATAGTTTTTTAATACATGAAACACTCAGAGTGTGGGTGGAATGTTAAATTTTTACCAAGTGTCATGCTTAAGTGATTTAGCTTCTGCAGGAAAGGAGAATTTCAGCTGACCTTGAAATAAAAAGCCTGTAAACCTCATAGCCACTTGTTTGATAGAAACAGCATTTTGTTGTTGTTGTTGTTTATTTAATTTTCAAAAGAAAAATAATAGGTGTTTGTATCCCAAAATCTGTTTCTTACTTTGCAATAAACAAGGAGACAAAATTTAAAAGTATAATTTATTTTGCTTGCACTGGTAGATGTTATTTATTCCAGAATAAGTATTAACACTTATCCAGTAGCGATAACTAACATTGTGACCAGAATTGTTACTGAAGAGTAAAAAAAAAATTAATAACTGTAAGCCAAATGGCTGCAGCTGATACTGAATAGACTTGCAACTGCATGGCAGATGTTTGGAGTTCATACATTTCCATGAATAACATCCACCCAGTTACTGTAGCTCTGAAGTTACAAGATACCAACTGCTTTCCAGAGAAATAAGTACTCTAAGAAGAACCCAATGATTTGCAAAAGCAAAAAATTGGCATAATGTAGTCTTGTTTATTTGAAATTGACCACTGCTCTCAGAGCTATTGTTAGCACTGCAAAGTTATCTGTTAAAACTGGTATTATGCAATTGGAACTTCTTGGGCAATTAGCGTGCAGCACCGGCTGAATAGGAGACATGATTTTCTCTCCATAGTTGTATAGTAGCTGTGATTAGACGTGCCTGTATTCCAGTTCTAATTGACTGGCCTCCATAAGTAGACACTGCTCATTAATGAACAGAGACAGACACTTCCTAACCCCATTAAAAACATAAGAAGGTAGCAAAGAAATGTGCTCAAAAATGAATAAAATTAATTCTGTTTTGACATACTGAATACATATTTTGCATTTGTCGCTACAGGAAGTGGCACTGTATGCTTGGGAAAGCTATGATTAAAAAAAAAAAAATCAAGCCAGTATTAATGCATATCCGTGCTGTGATTCTCTGCACTCAGTATGTCTCCTCTAAATCATAACTTGAGGGGTAAACATGTTAAGTTGAAGGTAAATCTCTACTTTAATCGTAGCCCCGGCAGAACTAATGCATGAGGTTTTGCTATTTCCTTATATTTATCCTCAGTCTTTAAGTATATGAGTGTGTGATGTCTGTTTAGCTTGAGATGCTCCTTTCTGGACTATTCTCATCTTAATAAAGTCAGCTTGTATGATATTTCTGTTCTTGCTCTGTCTCTCCTGAGGTCTGTCTCTTTCTGGTGCTTATTTATAAGGGAGAGGAAAAATCTCTTCCTTATCTCAGACCAGAAGGCACAGGTGGACATATTTGAAACTATTTTTCCAGTGACAAATTCTTCAATTTGCAGGAAAAGTGTAGTTTTAATAATGAAAATCAGCTAATTCCTTTGAAGGTGAGTGATCAGTACAGTAAGGGATAGCGTTAATGAATATTTAAGCCTGTTTTCCTTAATAAAGAAAGAATGAGTATTTTTTGCTTGGTATACAGTATTCTTTTTGCTATTTTCCCTTGAAGAACCTCTAGTACCAGCAGATACTGTACCCCTTTACATGACTGAAAAATTTAAAAGTAGGTATTTTTAATATTTGCTGCCATCTTAATTATTACTTGCATAAAGCACCACTGTTAGCAGAGGGATTATGACTTAATAAAAATGTCATAGTATTAGTATATAAAACACAATATAATTTTCCCAAGATAATGATTAACAGTGTAAGGCCATATTAACAACACTTAATGCTTATTCCCTAAATGTGCTTGATTTTCATCTTTTAGGAATAGTATCACAATGTTGTAGCAAGTAAACATGGAAATGTTTTGGAGTTTTTTATTTTAAAGAAGAGATAACTAATGAAATCTCTTGTTTGAGCTTTGTTTCTGTATTATGTCACTGTCTTCATAGCATTACAGCTTCACATCAATCTGAATAGTGTTTTTAATACTGGATATTAATATTCCCTAGTGCAACTCCAGTGAAAGACATTAAAAAGTTATTTATTCATCACAGTCTATTAGCTAGAGCATTTGGAAAATATCTTCAGTGCGCTGGTAGGTCATTATGATGTCAGTATTCCTTTCACATACAAGAATCACTTTGGGTGTGGGCTGTGGATTTTTAACCTTTTAAGACATTTTTGCTTAGTTCCAAGGCTGCTTCGGGTTTTTATCAGCTACCTTGATTCCATCAGTATGAACAAGGTACATCTCTATAAATTATTGATTCGCTCAAGCATCCTTCTTCGCTTATTCGGAGCAGAGAACTCCGTCAGCCCATCCAACGGACGGAGGAGCCCGCAGGAGTTACCTACCACAGCACGGGTCGAACACCCTCCTGCCTCTCCACCTGAGCCCCTGCAAACTGAGCCGTGTCCCATTCAGCGCCGCAAGAACGGCCCTATTGTCGTGGGAAGAAACGTTTGTTTCTGAGGGAAAATTATTCCAGTTCCAGTTCTGAATGAAAGACAAGGCTGTTATTACTCAAGGGATATTAGGCCTCACTGCTTTTTTGAGAAAACAAATTTGCTGTAACTTTATCTGTAATTTAGTACTGCACGGGTGCAAATAGAGCCTACATTGTATGGAATGGGAGGCAGAAGTGAGGGTTTGTTAAAGCCATGAAAGGGTTGGGTAACCATTATATTTCCGAAGGCAGCCTTATCAGAGTCACAGGTTAAAAAAAAAAAAAAACTTCACTATGGCCTTACCATTAACAGTCTGTTTTGAGTTTGCTTGAAAGGTAGTATTGAAGAAGTAAGGTTTCTGTCTATATGGAGAATATGGCAAAATTACAAGTTTCCCAAAAGTGAATGTATGTATTTTGGCTTGACCAACAGCCTACCTGGTGAAGGGTTATGGTAATGTTCTCTTGCTGTTCTCAAGTTCCACTTTCTTGAAGAAAATGGTGTCAAAATGCTTAAATAAAATTTTCCTTTTGTTGCTTGATTCTTGATTGTCAGCATTTGATAGGAAGAAAGAATATTAATTGTTTAAAACCTTTGTCCTGTATGCATAGGAAAACCTAGCCCTTGCAAATGGTGCTGTTGAAGCTGGTCCAAATCAGTCAAGTATTTTATTCCATCAAAGTTCATTTTTACGACTGTGTGCTTGTTCACCACCTTGCATGCTGGGTAGGTAGTGAACGTGCAAACTACTTTCTTCATATTCTTTCTCTTTTTTATTTTCTTTTTTTTTTAATAGAAAAAATTCCAATCTGGTTGTAGGAGTTTGATCTTGCTGATTAGCAAAGTTAAAGTTAAGAACTTAATGTGGTTTCTAATCATCTGGCAGCTGTCATTAGTGAGTGACAATGTAGTTAATCCCCCCCGACACACCACCCTGCTCCTCCATTCTCCCAAAAGCAGAGGCAGCCACCTCCAGGCACACTCCCAGCTGAAGCAGGGAGCAGGGAGTGCATATCTGACCCCGGGATCTGAACCTGGGAATCTCTGGTTAGTATGCTTCATTGCCTCTGGATCACCGCGCTCACCCTTCTGCTCCTTTACTTACAATGTCTAATACACCTAATTTAAATTAAATTATTTTAATTAAATCATTCAACTGTTTCTCACAGCGCTAGACAGTAAAGAACTGTAGCTGGATGTGTTTTAAATCAGGTGCCTCCACTTGATCAGACCAAAGTTAGTGAGCCAAAGACGACTGTGGATTCTGGCGTAGGCAGAGCAAAAGGTGTATGTGAAAAGACAGTCACAAATTAAACTCGTACTGAGAGTCATAGCAGTTATTTTTATAAACATCGGTAGCATTCCTGCGGGTGTGTTTCTCTCAACGTTGTGCCACAAGCGCTGGGTTCACAATTTGCAGGGAAGGAAGGCAAAAGGCTGAGCAGGGAGTTTGTGATTTCTGGGTGGGAATAAAGCTCATCTCGGTTTATCTCCTGATTTGAGCAATCCTGTCATTTGCCAGTCAGTGAGTGTAATGAATTCTCTGCTGCATCACTGGCCAGGGTTTTTCGTAGGTAACCCCTCGACAGCTGATGACACTGCACCGTAGTGCTCCGAGGCTGGTATTTATTTTATTTTCTGCAGACATCCACTCTTCCTCACATTTTTTCTATTAAAAACCTGAAATATTCCCCTCCCCCAAGCCATAGACAGCAAGGTAAACCCAAAACCCTGAAGAATTCTAATGCATGAGGAGTGCTTTAAAACAGGCTGTCTGTGCTCTAAAATGTAGTTATAGACTAATTAAATTCTGTTGTTTGCCTGGCAATGACAAATATGGCACTTCTTTGAGACCACTTTAAGATCTGGATGGTAGAACCAACACCCCCACGTACCTCTGAAGTACAAGACTATCTATTTGCTGTGTAATGGATCTAGTCTCTGCTGACTTTTGATTTTTAGAACTGATAGTTGAATATAAAATATAAATTGGTTAAAAAATGACAGATTATTTCTGGGAGCGTTTTCAGTGTTCACCTTTATGATAGTTGCATTTTTTTAAGTTAATGCAGTTTAAAAATCATTTTAAGTTTCCCAACACAAAGGAAAGAAATGAGATATTGGATTCACAAACAAAAGCTTTATTGGTTTATGACAAGTAATCCATCTTTTTGCATTAGTGTAGCATTCTACCCCAGATTATTTTTCATAATTGATAATTTGTGAGTCATATATTTGTTATCTATTCTTTTATGGGTTTCTAAATAGTGAATGATGTCAGAGGTCATCGAGCTTTCATAAAGGAAATGTTTTTTATTTTATTTTTCAAGTTTTGATTGGTGTTCTGAAGAACTTTGTGAACATTTCAGGGAAAAGTACAAAGGAAAAAAGTGACAGCGGTTTTCCTGGTAGGAACTTCATGCAACATAATGTTACAGCAATTCAAAGAAGAAATGAATGTTAGGACACACATGAAGTACTAGAGCAGGGTAAAAATGTTTAACTAGAATTATTTTACATTAGGAGTCAGTTATGATTTATGTAATAGTGGTTAAGTTTTAAAAGTTGGAAATGCATGTATTGCATATGCATGCAGCAAAATTAAGAATGATATTTGCATGTGACTGATTCATTTTGATTTTTTTTCCTTAGCAGAAATATTTTTGCATTGATCAACAAGACATTGTTTTCCTTCTACCGTAAAACTAGGAGGGGTTGTAGACATATGCCATCCCTACTGTTTGGAAGAATTTAACATTGGTTGTGGATTAAGAAAATCTAATGGAGGGAAAAAAACACTATCTTTGCATCTAAAATATTAGAAGGTACCAAAATGAGGTGATGCGTTGATATATTAGTTTGTCATAGCAAATAATTAATAAAAAGATGTGGGCACGTGATTTAAAATTTAGTTAGCCTAATGAGAAAGCTAGTAGGAACTTTTCCCTTTACTAATGTTTCTCTAGCAACCCATGAACGTTACCACTAACTGTGCTCACAGAGCTTTCTGATGCAATTAAAAATTGGGAGAACTGAATAAAATATGAATAAGTTCAATCAGTGGGAAAGGCAACTTAAAATAATTTACAGATAACTATATAGGAGGCATAAAGTATTTTAAAATTAATTAAATATTAATTTCAGAGCAAAGTTGTTATAAATATACTGTTACAGCTTGTGTGGTTCTCTCTTCAACATTCATTTAAATGTCCTCTGAACAGTTTAATTATAGTGAGACATTTCTATTAAAAAAAGATGATTCAGGATTATCTTCTTAATTAAAATAGAATTGAGCTCATTTAATTGTCATGTAATTATATTATTATATGTAGAATATCATTAAAATAATGTAAACAATTTTTTTCCCAATTTCTAAAAATAAGAAAAAGTATAGCTGATAGATTTTGGTAAAACTAGTCTTGAATTTTCATCTGAAAATAATGAGTAATTGAATATTTTGCAAAATAATTTGAATCTCAAATCAGTAACAATATTAGTAAGATCAACATATTTTGTCCTTAAGAGATATTTTAGTTGCCTAAGAATAAAGCAGAAGTTATATATCATTGCTGAATACTTTTTATTTCATTCTGTAGCTATCTATCAATACTGTTGGTTCTTCTCTGAGATTTTTTTTTTTAACCAAAGCTTATGTTGGGCTTTTTTTTCTTTCTAATAATGTTTCTAGCAAACGTGGAATTAGTTAGTAATGTATCCTAACTATTTCAGAAAAGTGCTTTAATCTAGATGCTCTGTTTAACCGAGGCTGTAAAATAAAGCATTTTTTCAGTTCATCAGATTATTAATTTTGAATGTCATGGTTATTTAATACAAATAAAAATATATCTTGACATTTCCTCCCTAAAAGGTATTCAGTATTCAAACAAATGGACACAAAAAGACCCATTTTAAAATTCCCTCTTTCATAGCATTGCAGTGATTTTAAAATGTATCTAATTGTAACAGGGTGATGTCCTTTCATCACTATGGATATAAAACACAGCCTTTAAATACAGAAGTGCTGAATTCTATATCTGGAGGGAAAAATATTCTGTTACTACTCTGTTATGTAATACAAAATGCATTTAATAATCTTTATCTTTTTTTTTTCTGTTTTTATACAACTTGTGAAACTGTTCCCCCCTCCAAAAAAAAAAAAAAAAGAAAGTAAGGATGTCAGAATTTTTTTGAAAGCCAGAAGGTACTACTTCTGAATTGCATGGCTTGCCTGAATGTTAGTCGATCATAAATGCAAGAGGACTGTGCTGCTACTGCTGCTACTACTGTTATCATTATCTGCTGGTTGTATACTGCAGTGGTGTCTGCAGGGCAGTGGGCACACCGTAGGGACCCTTGTTCTGAAAAGTTAACAAACTGAGCCCATGCTGTTAAATTCATATAATTAAGTTCAATTCAAATCAGTAGGGCTGTCTCCAGGAGTAAATTTACACTTATGCATAAGTATTTGCCATATCTGACCTGCTTGGGGAAGAGACAAAAGTGTAAAAGATGCAGGGAAGAAAAAACATGCACTTAAATTAATGGAGCTTCCCAAGCATCTCTTCATTCCCTCAAAAATACTGGAAATACTGTTTTATTTAGACTATTTTAAGTAATTCTCAATACAGTTGCATTGTATTGAATGAAGCATTGGTTATACAAGAAGTAGAGGATAGAAATATATTTAATATGGTAACAAATAATTTCTGTCTAGCAACTTAGTGTATTTACAAGACCAAGCACTAATTGTGATCTTTGAATGTGCTCTTTCAATAGTTATAGCCAAAATTACTCGTCAACAAAAATATGTCTGAAATATGTGTCTCAGAGGAGTGTAGAGGTTATTTAAAGTTTCTTGACTGAAAAAGAAAGTTAGCCTATTTTTAATGATATTGGAAATGATTTAAATAAAGAAAAATAGAAAAATAGAAGCGCCATTGTAAGATTTAGGATTAAATTGGGTTAACTGAAAATCTTTGGGATTATGGATTTTTAAAAATTTCAGTAAAACATATGTTCTGTAGCCTGAAATTAAGAAGGATTTAGTTTAGTGATAATGCTAGTTCTGTCCTATTTCCTCCTAAAAATAGGATCTTTTTTTCCCTAATCTTCCCTGGATGTCATTCTCCACTCAAGCCTGTAGGTAGCACCCTTGCATCACACAAAAAAATCACTGCCTTTTCTGAGGTACAATTACTATTTAGGTCGGGAAGTCTTTACTTGTGCAGACCTCTAAATGTAGCTAGTACTATTTGCATAATTTCCAGACTTTGATGACAATCTGTGATCTTAAAACAGTAGCCTAAAGATTACGCATTAAGTTGTTTGGCCTTGTGACTCACTTCTCTCTTAAGACCTATCCTTTTTTTCTGTGGGACGGGTGGAGGAAGGCACAACAGATCACTCTCACGAGGAACCTGGGAGGTACAATGTTCTCTCGTAATTATTTGTTTTAACATACTGTCTGTCAGGTATTAACACATGAGCATAATTCTACATTTCTGTCTCACATTTTCTTCTCTGTTCTGCAAAATACATGACACGGTCTCTTTTAGCTCCTAGGTAAGGTATACTCTAGGACTATAAGCAAATTCTCTTTATCCTCCTCACTGTGGGCTTGATCCAACACTTACTCAAGTCAGCGACTGTCCCTGGAGTAGCTGGCTACTCACTTGGTGGTGACTGAGTTTCACCAAAACCACTGCACTGCAGGATCAGGCCATCCCAGGAGGGTACCAACCCCGCAGTCGGTACTGGGCAGGTGACCTGTTACCGACACTGCTGTTACTTGCTTTTTCAACTTGTAAAATACGCAGTAGCAAGAAATGTAATATAGGCATTATTTTTAAGTCTAGGGCTGTTCAGATAGAAAATTGTTCTGCAAATTATCTTTAGAGTTTAACTTTTTTTCCCCCCTCAGTATATGCTTCATAATATCACTGCTTCCATTTCCAGAACTCAGCGATAGCATACCATCTCTTAAAATGACAGTTTATTTTCCTTCAGAGTTGCTCTTCTGTCGCTTAATGCAGAATGTCTCTGGGTTTATTATTTTTTTCCTGTGAGGTCATGCCAAAGAAGATCTGGTTGTCAGCCTTAACCATGATCACGGTATGTCAAATAAAACTGTTGGTATTTACTGTATTTTACTAAGATTGGATTTAATTTTACCGAGAGTCAGTAAGCAGGGTTTAAGAAAAAAAATCATACAAACCTCTTGTTAATGTACAGGTTAATGATTTTGTCAGTACGCTGGACTGGGATATTTGAGAAGGGAACACTGAGAGAGCCTCCCGTGAACAAACTGGTTTTTAATCGTATTGTCTGAATGCTTAGTTGTGTATTAGAAGCAGCAAAGTGCGATGCAGGTGGGAGGGAACTAACCTTTGACTCACTGTAGCAGCAGAAAAAGATCAGGACTATCAGCATGGGAGTTTCCAGCCTTTCCCTTTCTTGCTAGAATAGAAGGCATTTTTGTCGTGGAGGAGAGAGGCACAGATTGAGTTCCCACACACACCGAGCCACTCTTTGTCTGGGGTTTGTTGGGGGTTTTTTTTGTAAAATGCAAACCTCCTCATCTTTCAAATTGTTACAGGAACCCATGCATTAAAAAAACTAAGAAGAGAGTATTTTTTATAGGTTGTTTTGCCTGGGCAAGTGCCGCATGGTTAGCAAGAAAAGCTGACTTGTTTTTGAAGACCCTGCTTCCATTTGTCGTGTCGGTGGCCAAAAGTTAGAAAGGCATCTGCTGTTCCTAGCAAATGCTCGTATCGTAATGCGTTAGACAAGGGACTCATTTTCCAGTGGGGGGGTACCTGAGCAAAGCAGGACACCCAGGAGGAGGGCCCCATCGTGACTGACTTCTGTCAAACCAAAGCATACACTAGTATAGATGGGAGAAAGGAAAAAAAATAGTGTGAGGGAAGAAGGATTTTCCATCTATACATTAAAAAAAACCCCTTGTTTTAATAACTTTATTTTTTAATCTTTATTTTTTACATCCTCACAGCAATGCACAACTTCATGTCAGTTATTTTATATGCAGGTCATATGCAGCTATCAATTTGTGTAGCAAGGAAAAGCTAACCGTGTACAGGCAGGGCTGGTAGGTTTTTTTCTGTATATTGCATTCTCTATATTTCTGTTCTCAGTGTGTGTAAAAAATAAGGCTACACAAAACATGACAGGAAACCATTTAACTGCTTGTCTGGAGGATATGCTATAAGTTATCTTTTTAAACTTTTCATAGTTAGATAGCAGTCGGTAGAAATCTGTTGGGGTCTGTGGCAGAAAGATTACAGAGAAATACACTTACATGCCTCTACAGTAGATTCCTCTAAACTTAAAAGAAAATCTCAAGTGAAGGTATAAAACCATACCTCATGATAAACTTATGCTAAAACTGCTATAATGCAATTTTGGTTTTTTCTACCCTGTTTTCTCTTTCTGCTTTTTTAAAGTGAACTACTTATTTTTTAAGAATTATTCAGAATATAAATACTACATAGCTCTCATTGTGCATGGGGTATTACAGTGGTGTAAAACTTGCATTTCACAGATAATTATAAACAATATCCTAATAAAAATAGGCATTTTTAATGTTTGAAGTAATTTAAAATTTACCTGCTAATCTATTTTAAGATGTTTTGTCCTATGATGACATTCAAGCAATTAGATCAAACTCCTTTTCAGTAAAGGGCAGGCTCAGTCCATGTGAATGTGTTTACCTGAAATATTCCTTCTCTTGGGGAAGAATATCTTCTATTATCAGGAAGGTCCACTGAGCAAAGAACCAGCGATTTGTCACTGTCAAGACACAAGATCAAATTTTCAAAGGAAAAAACTGGAATGCAATCACAAGCTTTCACGAAGCAGACACTGAGTATTGTGGTCCTGCTTTTAATGTATTTTTCTTTTTGAAATCTGACACGGATAAACATTATTGAAGTACTGTTTTAGGGGATTACTGGCATTACTTTGTTGTATGATGTGAAAAACCCACAGCCAGATTCTGTTCTCATTAGGCTACTTTTACATCAGGATTTTAACTGTATTGGGTTCTCCACTTGCTTGCACCCTTTTTAAATCAAGTTTCAGGTATTTTGTTGCTGAGACCGGTTTGCTGGGGCAGACTGCCGGTGATGTCATTCTTTTAGTGGAGAAGGGATGACATGTTTTAGCAATGGTGCTTTCATTCGGTTCAGGTCAGTGCTGAGGGGATCCAGGTTGACTGCTTTCTGGATTTCTGAGGTTGGGAGGGCTGTGGCTGGGTCTCCACCGCCATGTGCATTTCTGCCATTTGTGTGTTATTGTCCTGGCTGTTGCTAGTGTTGCGATGCTGTTGCCTGAAGTCATAGTGTAGTGGAATAAAGATCCAAGAGAAGAGAACTGAAGAGGCTTACAGACAGTTCTTTGTGATCTGAAATCTTTGATCTTAGTGTGGTGGTGTTTTAGAGTGGGATGTAAACGCTGCTCTGTTTTTGGCGTTCTGCTCTCTGAAATAGAGGTTATTCGTGCCTTCACAAAAGGAAGGTGACCAGATTTTTTTTCACCCATCTGTATCAAGAAATCTATTAACTAGGAGCCCCTACTGTAAAATATTCAGCTGTTTGAAAAACAGCAAAAAAAGTTGTTCGGAAACCTCACAGTTCTTAAAAGTTACTACAAGTTGATCCATGAAAGACCTTTCTTACACCACTGTTATCCAGTTTCTCCTTGATCCATGGTGTTTGTGCAGAAGTTACCATCCATCTTGGGGGTGCCAAGATGCAATCCCATCAAAGAAATCTTAAAATTATTCTCTTTTTTTTGTTGAGTGAATTCTTCATGATAGAATCAATAAACCTTGTGTTCCTGTTTTTAAAATCTTTTGCCAGTTACTTAATGAACTTTTTACTAACCTGAAGTATTCAGAAGAAAACCAATCAACAGTATTGCTATGTTATAACTTGTCCTTCTGCTCACAGACTAGTGCAATCATTTACTCTGAAGTGAAATGTATTAATTTCTACCATCAGTCAATGAGTTTGCTACCCAACTTTTCCATTTGTACCAGTAAAACATCTACCTGCAGACACAGAAATAAGCCCACCCTTGAGGTAACTTAAGGATAATCATGGTTAATGATACTGTACTTAGTGAAACAGCCTTTCCAAAATTGCTTTTTATAGTTCTAAAGCTTGCTTCCCTTTATATACATTATGTGAAACATTCTCCCATTACTTCTCTTTTACTGGGAAGATCAAATGGTCCTTCCAGTGAAAAGTTTAGCTTAGTTTTTCCTCCTACTGGGATGAAAACTAACAGTTCCCCTTCATCCTGGTTACCCGTAACAGACTTTCCTTTTCTCCCTACATCGTTACCTGTAACTGACCAAATGGCATTCTGTTGCCCATATTCTTTTCTCAGACTGTTATGATGAAGGAACAGCTTTTCTGACAAAAGAAAATGTCAACAGTTGTTAGGAACTACATAAAGAAGGAGATGAAGTGAAAGACAGCTGGCGGTGAAACCGAGTGGCTGTCTAGTGATGGTCCCAAATACGAGAACAGAAGATCAAAGTGTGGTCCCTGCCTGGCCTTGGACAATCAACTCCGGCTCAAATCCTGACGGACTAAATTTGCTGGACTAAGGCATAATGGCTTGGGTTTCCCACTGGTTGCTGTTAGACCTTCAGAGACACTTGGCAAATAGAAAACAGCAGTCACCTCACTGTCATAAAAGACGCCTGCTTGCTGCAGTAACGGTTTTGGAAAAGAGGGCCGATGCAGTAGGGAGTACACATTGCTCAGGCATTACCCAAACATGAACTCCCTTACCTCAGTCAGGTTTTGGCTGGGTGCTGGTTGTTCACGACCGTCTGGAAACGATCACTGTTCCAAAGCACAAGTTGCATACATAGCTGAGGGCCTGCAACCTGGGTGGTGTCCGGTACGTGGGGACAGAGCTTCACAGCTTTTGCTGATTAATTATGATAGAGGTCTTACAATTTATCCAAAATAAGGCTTTCCAAAAGTTACAGCTCTGGTTGTGTATTTTGATGCTTCATCTTACTGAACTCTGAAATTTGACATTTTGGATGTAGGGAATTAATTTTCCATTTTAGAGTTGCATATCAACATTGGAAGACGGGCAGTATATAGATTTGTTTCACATTCTCATATGGTAGGTAGTCTTGTTCCCCTCTATCGTTACCACAAATGCACATGGTACTCTTACATTTGCTGGGGTCTGCAGCCTGAGGTCAAGCCCCAATGCGACGTGCAGAAGTCAAGCCCAGCTGAGCACACCCCTAATAATGCTACAGATACCACCTCAGTTTTTCCTCTGTGACCCCTCCTTATTTCCCTGGTTTACATTCTTGCTTCAAACCTTTTGTGGGTGGATGAGCAATCTTTAGCTGGGGTCTTTTTTTTTGGTCATATCTGTTTTATTACTCTTCTGTAGTATCTGTGAAGTGTCCATGAAATAACTAGAGTTAAGTTAGCAGGCCAGTGCAGGGGTGCTTGAGGTCTTTGGAATAATTTCAATTACTATTTAAGAGTAGTAAAGATGCTTAATAAGGTTTGTAGCTGTGAACATTTGGAGATGTGCTTTCACATCCTACTTTTGACATGACATGTTACTTTCTTTGCACATGTGTGTGTGTGTGTGTTAAGAAAGTAGAAGTTATGAAATGGCATCATGCTTTCTGTTGCAACAAGAAAAATTGAAAAGAAAAGAGGATTGGGTTGGGGAAAAAGAGGAGGAGAGGAAAGAGAACTACTTCACTTTGTTATGCTAGGTGGTTTCAGGCCAAATTGTTTTCACATATTGATTATATGATTTTTTAAAATAAAATCAGATGCAGTGTAATACCTATTGGTTTCTACCTGAATTGTAAGTCACAATAATTTCTATCTCAGCAGCCAGTATTGTTGTTAAAAGATAAGCTCTATTAACACACATTTACCTATAAAGGAAAAAAATAATCTTGATTGTAACTTGGAGCAGAGGGTGTTAGTATGGGCTTTGTCAAAAGCAGCACTAAAATCAAGAAGGGGATACCCTTTGGATATTTATTATGAAAGAAGTAGTAACGTCTTTATGTTGTCTTGCTATTCCCTAGAAAGCTAAGCCATCAAGTGAATCTGAGCCTGTTTATTTCACAGCTACTTTAATTTTACCTTTTTTTTCCTCTCTGTCTGAACGTTTAAAAAGACCTTTTCTTTCCAAGTCTATTTAAGCAATGCAAGACCTAAATCAATCCTAAGTGGCAACCACTTCTCACAGTGTTGTGTATGGCTGTGTGTTAATTAGCTGAAATAGATTATCCCCTGGTGTGTTGCATAGTGTTTGTGGTAACTTTTACTGTGCATAGTTTGCAGTGGATTTCATGTTTATTTTCATGTACTGAGGCAAATTCTCAGTATGTCTTCAAATTATCTCCTTGGGGGTGTTTTTTCCTGAGCTAATCCTGACAGACTCTCCCTGCCAGATATGCCCATCATCAAGAACAGGAGAACACTACACATGCAGGAACCTCTGTGCTTGGGGCTGTATGCAAATTTAATGCCCAGCTCATTTCTGTTTCTCTTACATGGATGACAGACATTTTAACAATAACTTTCACATTTCCCCATGGAAATCCCATTGTATTAGTGTATGTATATGAGCGCATACATGCATTTACTTTGTGTACGTGTTTGGATATAATACTGGGAACACCTATACTTGTAAATATGTTTTATGCCCTTTTTGTGTATTTACATATAGATAAAATGTATGTGAGAAAGCTTGTGTCAAGAATGCAGTCATCAAACAGCTCTTTATCAGAGATGTAGCTAGATCCCGGGGAGACTTATCAGATACTAAAAAATAGATAGGGTGGAAAATGTGATAAACAAGAAATTGACACTGAAAATAATTCTACAGCATTTGGGGGTTTCATGCCTTCATATGGTATCGAGAAGCAAGAGCATAGGAAATAAGCTTTTGTTTTCTGATGTTTGAAGCGGGCACAGTCAGAGCAAATGATATTCCAGCAATTGCAAATAGAGCTTTCTCCAGATATGTCACAATCTTTGTGACTGAAATGAATTCTCCCTGGTGCTACAGGTTTTGGAAGAGCTGGGAGTAGCTGAAGAGCTACTAACTTATTTTTTCTGCTTTTTAAAGGCAGTAACTGCAATGTGGGCACTTGGACATCAACATTTGTATACAGGTGCTGCAATAAAAAGTGACGTGACTGGCAGGGGTGCAGCACAGCATACCCGTGGTCCCTTTCTTCCTCTGTGTGTGCTTTTGTGTGCACATGCATGCCTCTTTCTGAAAGGAATTACAAGAAGAAGGGATTACATCCTTGTCCCAAACTGGAGGTGGGACATGTACCTGTTCCTTGATCTCTGTGAAAAAAACACTCGGTTATGCTGGTTTATATGTTTAAATATAGGTAGCACAAAAGTCACGCTTCAGAAGAACTTTGAAACAGAGAAGTTCCAGAAGTATGGAGAGAGGTTTTAAAGAGATTTTAAGACAGAGAATTCATACAGATAGTAAATACTATTTTTCCTTTTGCTGAGAATTTTTTTCTCTGGAAGTCCTGGTCTGCCTGTATGCCAAAGTTGTGTTTCAGTAAATCTTTTCTTCTTCTCTATTAGTCATCATTCACATTGCATTTTGGGGCATAAAAAGCCATCATTATTGCCATATCATTTTTTCTTTAGTGTACTATTACAAAATTTGGTGTGCTTTTTCTTCTGCTTGAGGTGGGAATGACAATTTCATGGTGGTCGTGTGCAGAAGAAAAACAACAAAAAACACCCACCAGCTAAATTATTCAAAGATTGCCATCACAGCTCAAGAAGTTCTGTAAAACTAATAGTAATATATTCAAGTATAAAAATACACTGTAGAAGTAATTCAACCAAATGTCTTTCTTTTTATTCTTAGAAACAAAATTGTTATTCATATGGAGAGATATAGCTAAACCTATGTGTAGATGTAGTTGCAAAATATATATATATAAAAATATGGTTTTCTCTACCTTCTGACACTACCTGATCTGAAGTTATATTAAGGAAAATTAAAGAAAGTATCTCATAATTGAGGTTCTTTCAACATAAGGTGTTACACCTCATCAATTTTAATGTTATTTCACAAATAATGAATACTATGTAGTAGTACTGAATAGTATGTAATAAAGTGACAGAAATGAAAGAAGTGATATAATTATCTGGTGGGGTTTTGACACTGCCTTTTTTTTTTGTAACTGTGTGGGTTGATTTGTTTTAAAATGTAAGAAGGACATACAACTTTCCAAAACTTCTGTTGCTTTGGCATGCTTTTTTACTTATTGGTGTTACTTCTCCTTTTTTCTTCATTATTATGCCCTCCTTTGTTTCAGATTGTATTTCTTCTGTTGCTTTCTTTATCTTTTATTGTGCTATATAATAACTTGCTACACCACTAGTTCTCAGGCTGTGATTTGTAGTCGCCTTCCATAGCGACTGCTTCCCAGTTATAAATCCATATTAAACAGCATGTATTTAAAAGTTTGATGATAAGGATGTGTGGTAGTCTGGAAGAAAATGTGATAATTTAAAATGGCCTATCATTTCAAAAGCTTGAGAAGCAGTGCTCTAGGCAGTACGGATTCACGGAGGTATAGCCATGTCTTGAATGATTTGAAGGTAAGGTGAATAACTCACGGCATGCTGTCTCATCCTTATATAGCCTGTTTCACAGTCAGAACATGTCTTTGTCCCTCTAAAGCAGAAACAAAAGAAGTTATCCACATTTCGGTGGTGGGGAGGGCCTTGGAGAACATGGCAGTGACTCCTATGGTACATCTTGTGCAAACGCTTTCTTGCGGCTGCTGCAGGTTAAGGATTTCACACTCTGCTATTATAGGCCATAGTGGGATCGTGTCTTGGGACTTAGGCTACCACATTATTTAATTTTTTTTTCACCTGTGTAGTGGTCAGTACACATGGTGGTTTGTCTCCTGGAAGTTGTACTGCTCGTTAACACATGCGGAGAAGCACTGGTGGGATATTTCAGGTAGAAAAGCTGTATAAGCAAGCCTAGAAGGATATCAAAAATTCTGTGATGCTTTCACAAGATTTCTGTTTTATTCAAAAAAAAAAATGCTTTCTGCGTTGTTTCTATAGCTTACTGACAACTCTTTAGTGTTAAATTATTCACGTTGCCTCAATATAGAAAACTTCATTGCACTGGGCCTTGATATAACATACTGGATGATATATATAAATATTTAAACAATGATGTTAAAGTGTTCTGGACAGTAATAAAAGAGAGTTTTTAGAAACTCCGATAGTTTATAGATTATTTTACTTATGCACTGCAGGATGGAAGGGCATCCAGACAGATTTTCACTGAGGTTTGTTACCTGTAGCATGATAAAAAGCCTGTAATGTTCAGAGAAGATGGTAAAACACCAATTGTTTCTCACTAAATTTCAAATTTCATTTGTGTTTACCCATATCTGTAAAGTCTTTTTCTTTATGTTTTCATACAATGTTCCAAAATTAACTACTGACTAGTTAACTGTAGATGCAGTATCAAAACAAAAGCCTCATGACTTTTTAATACTGTCTTACGCACTCTGAAATCATGTAGGAAAAAAGGATACTCTAATAAAGCAAAAGGAATAAGACCAAAAGGAAATTTTCCAGCCCTGTCTGTAAAATTAGAATTGTTTTCCTTTCAGTGAATGTTATGTATCATTTTCACCTGGGCAGAACAAGTACAAAGTAGGAGACAGCTTTTCTACTTTGTCTCGTTTCTTAACTGTGCAAAGATGTAAATGATCAAATGAGGTACAGAGCAATGAAACTTCATCCCAACAATGATATTACTAAATGATGTATGTGGCCCAAAGGACCTATGTAAAAGGTGTAAAAACGGAATTAAAAAATGTGTGGAGGAAAGATTACTGTGCTATGTAAATATACAGTTGTATCTGCATATGCATACGTATAAAATTACGTATGCATGTAATGTATATTTATCTCTTTGTCTGGAGCTCATTAATTTCTGTTTCTAGTTGGTATGTGTTATTTTTGGTGCCGTGACAGGTATCTTTCAGCTATGGTGATTTCTACCTCACCAGTATTTCAAAAAAAGGAACTGTGGAATCAGACACAAATATGTCTTTACTAGTTAAATTCCACTAAGAGTTTTCAAAGACCCAAGAAGAAGTTTCATGCTTTTAAGATGTGAAGAGAGACTATGAGAAGGGACTCTTGATAGTTTGTTCTATTTTGGACGAACTGTGCAGCTGTGAAACCCTTAATGAGGAAGACAGCTTTTGTGATTATCTCAGATCTCCGTAGAGACTTTTTCCAATAACTCAGATCCTGTTCTGGTTATACACCCAAATTCCTTCTTTCTACCTGATATTTATTATAGGTTATTTCAGCAGTGCTGTCTGCAGTTAAGATCTGTCTGTAATCTCAGTTGCCTTTGACTTTGTCAGTCTTCGAATTCTGGGGTTGAAACTTTTCATTGAGCTACTGTAGTTTATTTGTTTCTGGTGTACAAAAGTTATGTGCTCACCTTAAAATATTTGCAACCATTTTGAGGATGTATTTATATTTTTAAACTTACCAGGACTTCCTAAAAAGGAGTCAATTTCTGATGTCGGTGTTTTGCCCATTGTTTTCTGCCTGCACACCGACACATGTTGGCCAGCTCTTGAAAGCTGCCCTGCCTGTGTGTTGTGAGAGACATGTTAAATGTGTCCTTCTGGCTACCATCTTCTTGTATACACTCCTTTCCCCTGCTAGCAGCCTTGGTGCTCCATCCTGAAGCACTGAGGGCTGCAAATGGTCCTCCAGAGCCAGTGCCATGTCCAGAGATCGAGAGCTAGAAAATCCCCTGTGTTTTCTTTCTCCTCACCAGGCAAGAGAAAGGAATAGGGATCTTGATTTGAAACTAGGGCTTTTTTGAGGAGGGAGGGAGGAAGGGAACAGAAAGGCATCCCATTATAGAAAGGATGGGAATGAGGACAAGGGAGGGTTCTGCTGAGGATCGTGACAATGTGGGAACAGAGGCGAGAACGGGAGAAAGAGAGGAGAGAGCAGTTAGTGAGGTGAGAGCCAGCAGCGGAGGGTGAGCCAGTTTCCTTCCCGCGGGAGTTAGATAAAGATGTAGGAAAAAAGGGAAAGATGTCAATCAGAGCTGGTCAGAGGTCTGGTGAGAGTGAGCATAGAAGGGTAGAGGGGTCTATAACCGCCGGAATACACTTTCCTAGAGAACAGGTAGCTGAATTCCTGAGTCTTGCAAATAGCCTTGATGAGCATCAGCAAAACATTTAGCCCACTTTCAGATGCTGTTGTGAAGACAGTGGCCAAGCATTGCCATTATGCAGAGCCTTATCTCAAGTGGTAAACACTGAGCTGCAGCTCTGAAGAGCCAGGCCTGCTCACAAACCATCAGTCTCAGTGTGACAGGTCAGTTCCACAGTACCTTACAGCATTTTTAAAATCCCAGCTGAAACGGCCCCTGCCCTCCTCTCCCTGATGTCACCAAAAGCTTAGGTGGAAGTCAGGTACCGGGGGCTTAGAGAAGGAAGAGTGACATCGGAAGGAAGGTCTGCTCAAACCTCAAGTCTCCTTTCCTGTATATAATAAAAAAATAAGGTCAGTAATTACACCATACATACTTCAGCTGCTTCAACTATGAGAATCACAAGGTCAAGTCTCCATCTCGGGTTTTCAGGGTCATTATTTTGGCTTGCTAGCAATGCAGAAGTGAGTAGGGAGGTAGTTTTTCACAAGGGTGTAAATCAACAAAACCTTAGTGATTTTTGTGTTTGGGTAAGAAAATAGACTCCTTTTGCCCTATGGACAAATTCTTGTTCTGTTTCAAAGACCCTTTACTACTATAACTATTGCATATAGTATAAGAACTACTATAAAATTGCAAAAAATCTTTTAGAATGGGAAGCGGTAGGCAACTTAATAATGAGAGCTTCTGTAATACCATATTCAGCTGGTTTGGTTTCACTGGAAGATTCTGAGACTTGAATAGGCTGTTAAGGTATAGAAACCACGTGTTTATAATTCCAAGTCTTAAGTTCTGCTCACTTAAATTTGTGAAATGTCTAATTCCAGAGTTTGGTCCTTTGAAGGATAATACTTCTCTCCCTGGTATGTGTAGCACATTTAAACACACACACAGAGGCACAAAATCTGTCCTTGCTTTGACACTGGTGCTCTCGTTGCTACATTGTTTTGCAAAAAAGTTGAGAATGTAGCAATGGCTATTAAGAATGATGATACACTGTTCTGTAGATAGCAATAAAATACTCTACATTCCCCCATTCACCTTTTAAGGATGTGCTTTGAAATGAGCATCTATAAAATGTACTGTTCTTCACTGGTTAGTAAACGTTATTAATGATGCTGCTGGCTCAATAAATGGTTTTTTAGAGCTGTGGAACATTTCTATGTTAAAGTGCGGCTAAACATGTTGGAGTGGCAGACGTCTAAATAAATGAAGTGTAATGTTGCTGAAACAATGAACTACTGAAAGGTGAGGTAGATTCTGTGAAACATCATATATTTGGAGTGCAAAACCGCACTTCCTACAAGCTACTACAGCATGGAGAGAGATGATTGTAAAAAGGGAGACAGCTTGGGTTGCTGCATTTGCTGGCTGGAAAAAGTAACTATAAAAACAATAGGAAAGTTGCCAGGGCACACCTCTCTGTGCTAAATATGATTTAATGTAGTTTGTGGAAGTACAAATATAATTAAAATTATTACAGAGAAACAATTGGAAGGGCATGTTTGGTTTTTAATAGCCTGAAAATATACTTTTCCCTGTGGAAGCATTACCTCAACAAAAGCAGCAGGAAACAGCTTTCCACTTAGTATCATAAGAAAGAAAATCTTGTTTTGTTGAATTTGTTTGTCTTGACAAATTACATTACAGATTATAGATTAAAAATTTTATCTCTCAATGTATCTGGCAACAGTGAAACTTAAAAATCAGATTAAAAAAACTCAAAAATTTTTGTAGGCTGTTTAATTACGTGGTATGCTTTTTCTTTGTTTTGGATGGGTAGTGCTGTATCTAGCTTACTGGTGTCCATAGAGCTTGCTGTTACTGCTGTGAATTTCTGAATGTTGTCCACCTTTACTTCTCTTTCAGCCTTCACCTCACTTCTGTTTTTTCCAGCACCTTATATGAATGGTTTCTTAACTCTAGCCAGAATGTACAAGTTTTTTCTGTACTTCCTTAACAAAAAGAAGTCACTTTTGTTTTGCAAGTGTACCTTTGACCTATTTTTTCTTCATAGAGCACCACTGGTTTCTCTGAGATGTCAGTTTTGTTCTTGCCCTTGTTAAGTAAGGCGGTTAAGTGGGTATTTACAGAAACTTTTCACAAGACTGAAAGTGCATCAGCCATCCTTAGGTGTGACTAGCATATTTCTTAACCAGGTATCTGACTCCATGTCTCGTACAACTCCCCACAGTTGAGGATGATGCTCTTGCAGGAGATGCTGTATGAATCTGGTGCCACTCCTCAAATGCACCTGAATGGAGCTTTGCAGACCAGAGAAGTTTAGCAAAGGCTTGAAGAAGTAAACTCAGCCAAAGACTGAGTGCTGATACAGTAGTAACTGTCTTAGTTTTGTTTTAAATTATTTTTATTTATTCATTCACAACTGATTCTACCAAATTGTAATGTGATTGTTAATAGCCATCCTTGCACACCTTTGTGCTGTGTTTTACAATAAAAAGAGTCAAACTGAAAATGTACAGGTTACCTTACGTTTCATGAACTGTATTCTAACTACTGTTGTATTTATCTCATTGAAATATTTTGAGTTTGTACTGTTTACGCTAAAAGAAGAAGTCACTGTTTTATTTATAGTGCCATTTTTTAACTTCTACGTAGAAGGATGTGAACACACTGTAGCTTTCTTGGGACCTACTGTAGTCTACTAGAGAAAACTGCCAGCTAGAAATGAACTTGGTGAGTTTTATTTTGCATTTTGTTTAAAGAAAGCATTGCAGAATATAATTACAGCTATCCTACCAGGGAACTAAAAATACTTGCTTGTCTCAGTGCCCTCAGCCCAGGGATGGTATTATGACTACAGAATTCAGGTTGTTCAAATACCTGGCACTGCCTTGCTTTCCTGTCTAAACTAGTATTCTCTGCTGACTTCTCATTTCTACAACCTACAATCTTCCCCTGCACAAGAAAGTTTAGAGGCTTGGTAAATACTGAAGAAAAATAGATACCTAGCATGCTAACATGTAGATATCTCTGGCATCTAAATAACTTTAAACAGATCACTCAGGGCAGAAGTGGGAAATACTACATGGTGCCCATAGGGAAAAAGTAAAACACTGTAAAGAAACAAGAAGTTGGTAATATCAGCCCTGGATTAATATTAGAGTTGCAAATAGAAACAGGCACACATTGCTAGAGATGCTACACATAACTCTGCAAGTTTTCAGAACTGAAGTTTGTGGGGAAAGTCTTGACATCAGTGTAGGAGAAAATTAGAAAATTACAAGACAGACTGGGATATGAAGTTACAAACAGTGGTAAGGTAGCTGAAATGTATTAATATTCATTAAAATTTATTTACAAAGAAGCACATTAAAAGGTAGAAAGACATTTTCTTACATTGTGTGAACAACTTGCAGGTTAGGCCACAGGTACTTAAGGAAAGCTGGTCAGTGAAAGACAAACAAATCCTAGGCTTCTATTTATTTATTGTTTTACAGTTGTACCCAACCAATACTCCAGATTTCATAGAACAACAAAATTAAGCAGGTCATCAATCACAGGTATGAAAATCAGTTTGGAGAGCTTGCTAAGGTTGACTGATGGTCTTGAAAAGTTAAAATAAGCCAACATTAGACCAAGTTAGTTGATATCAAGTGATAGCTGATGGCAAGTGGCACCTCCTAAAATTGCTCCTAATATGTGAAAAAGATTTTAAAGAAAACACTAGGGAAATTTGAATGTTTACATGTATTAGTGCTCTAATGAATGCATGTTCTCATCATTTTGAAAAGCAGTGGCTCTGCCTCTTGATGATTCTTCTGTCATCCTGTTCCTTGGTGCCTCTATGTCTTCTTCCCCCCCTCCCCCAAAAAACCCAAACCCCAAACCAAAACGTATCACAATATTTTTAAGAACAGAGAAAAAACCAGAAGAAGCTGAAAAGTTGCTTGATTCAACCTTAATTTCAGCTCTGAGTGAAGTGACAGACTCAGCAAGGGATTTCTATGTGTGAACAGTTGACATCTCCGGGACATCAGAAAAACCAGAGTGTTGATGCAGCTATCTCCAAGTAGTTGTGGAAACGAAATTATAGCATTTAGCCCTAAGTAGAAGTTTAAGCCAGAGTACCTTCAATATAATAAGGGCAGTACAGTTGCAGTCTGTGAAACGAGCCTTCAGAACAGCTTGTGGAAGTGTCTCTGCTCTTCTATGGAGGCCAATATTTCTGTTTGTTCCAGACATGTGGGTGGTTATCAAATCAAAAATCAGTATTTTTGCATTTTATCACTGGAAATCACAGTCTGCCCATATACCTTAAACCACATGATTTTAGTCTTCATTCATACAATTTAAGTTTTACTGCTCTCCCTTTCACTTCTGACAGACAGTTGGCAAAGTGTAGGTTTTCCTACAACCAAAGGACGGACTTACTTTTTCAATGGCTAGGCTTCCTAATATCCTAATGGTCCATTTACTCCGATGGTGGTTATATGAGAATGAATAGTAAGGAGGGGTTGTTTAGCTTTTCTGTAGTACCAATAAAGACAAGCACAGATTAAACATTTGTGAGGTTTAAGTAGTTCGCATTCAGCTTTTTAAAGTAAGTAAGTGACTTACTTTTGTTTGGAAGAAGTAAGTCTGCAAGTCTTTTATATTCCAGTATTTGGGTAATGGTGACTCTTTCTACCCTATTAAGCTTTTTGTAGTGTTTTCTTAAAATGCTGAATGATCTTCCTTCATCTGCAAAAATGGATGAAGGATGAGGGAGCAGATTAAGAAAAAGTTAATCTGATGCAGTATGGGATGTAAATGAAAACACAGCATTTGGAACAACTTCCATATGGATGTCTGGGGAGTATAGCTGTTGTTTGGACTACAGTGGATGTACGGTGAAGCCGTTCTCAGTAAGCTAAAGAAGATACCCCAAATTTTTTCCCTATACCCAGCTTAATAGCTTTTGATAGGCAATGTAATTTTACAATCTTCAGGAATTTGGGAGGAACAGGAGGCAGGTTCAAAGCCTGTGAGCCCCTGCTCAGTATCTCAAGCTGTAAGAAAGGAAGGGGGCAATCCATTACACATAAATAGCTGTAGCTATCTAGCATGATCCATGTTGTGATTTTACACTTCTCACAAAGTCAACACTTTAGATTTTTATTCTAAAGTGTCACATACATTTACACTTTCAACAGTCCCACCCTCACAGCAGTGCAATTGTAACAAAGGAGAAATCTGCCAGATTACAAATTTTTGTGTAGAAGGAACATAAACATAGATTTGTGACATAGATCTGTGTGTGCGCAAAAAAAAGTAAATAATTATGTGAAATGCACTTTTTAGAAATTTCTTTTGTAGTATGACACTTCCAACAGAAATGGCATGTGTGGTTCTGTAACTGTTAGCCAATTTTTAAGGAATTTTAAAATTGGGAAGGATGGGATTGATTTCCAGGACAGGAAGAGGTATGTGCGGGGGGGGGGGGGGGTGTCAGAGTATATCTATTTAAAAAACCCAGAGAAAGACTGGACACTTTGAATTACAAAATGGCTTGAATCTTACAGCTGGTGACTACTGCTCTCAGCAGAACTGTGCTAAAAAGAATAGGTCAAGCTAAGAGTTATATATTAAACCAAAGCAAAATCAATCTGGGGACAGGCATTAAAAGCACTTTTTTACTTGGAAAATAATTAATGTGTAGAACAGTCTTCTAGGTAATGTCACTGAAACAAAGACATGGGTCATTCAGTAAACAGTTGGGTATTGTTCAGAAAATGCAGTATTAAAATGGGGTAGAGGTTCAATGAACCTAATAGCCCCATTCTCAGACATGCCTTTGATCTAATGTATCCTAGTTGGGCATTTGTTACTCGATGCCAGTTGTTATTGCTCATAGGGCAAACACTATCAATTTCTCTTAGTTTGTCTCCATTTTAGCAGTCTGAGAGAACAAATCCATGTTGGAAGTGCCCTAAGAATGGCAAGAGGCTGCGTGTATGGGAACAGCTTCAATGAACCATATTATGCCCTTCTAATTTTAACCTGGATACTAACTATGCAGCTATAATAATGCAAATCAGCAACTCTTAAGGGAAAAAAAATGACCCAAGAGATTCCACATTTTGTAAATATTTACCAGGAGGAGGGTCATTTTTATTTCCACCTAAGTTTTGCTACGTGAAACTGGTTACAGGGATACAAATTTTATATCCGTAATTCATGTGCTGTTTAAAATGGCACTGCATTCCTGCTCTGAGGTTCACGTTCTTGGAATTGTTGGCATTCTCAAAGCAAAGTCATAACATTTCTGGAAAATGATGTGAAACATCAGTTAAAAGTTGTAAGGAAAAAAATAAACAAAATTTAAATGAAATTTTCAAGATTTTAACTAGAACGTTTTATCAGTGCTGACAATCTTGTAGAGACTCAGGTAGCTTGCAATATGATGTGACTGGACAATAATATCATCGTGAAGATTGTTCAGATGAAATAACTATCCAGTTGTAGTTATGTTTCAAAAACAAGCTGGGTGGGTTGAAGCACATCAGGTGAGTCACATCTAATTGTCAGACTTGTTTCTTTAATAACTAGTGGTACACCACGCTTAGGTGAAAGAATTGAGGTGAAGTAGGACCATGGGTTTGTTGTACAGGTTATCAACATGGAAAAACCATGACTAGAAATGTCCTACCTAGTAAGAAAAGGATTTTTTTTTTTTTTGCGGAGTGTTCTTCTAGATATGGGACCCAAGTGCTCTAACGAGAGCTACTACAGGTCTTTAAATACAGCAAAAGCCTCATTGAGACTGGGTTTAAAATAATACGTCATCCAGTCCGTTAAGATCTGATTATTATTTACCATGGAAGCATCTCCAGTTTCTTTTTCTACGTGAAATAAATAGAAAAAATGAGAGTAAAAATCTAAACCACAGTGAACTGGATTGTTCTAATTCCAGCAAAGAGAGAGAAGATGTAGGAAATTCCATAAGTTTGTTTCTGAGTTCAAGGAAAATTTCTTACAGGATCAAAAATAATAATTATTCAGCATTTCTCAGACTACCAAGACCTCAGGCATTTAAGAAAGAGAACCAACACTAATCCAGGGTTGCACTGGAAATCTGTCAAAATAAAGCAGGCGGGAATGACATGAATTTGTTTCTGTATTTTTTTTACACATTCCATGCTTTTGCTATTTTCAAGTTGACTTTTGCCTCTTTAAAGAAAAGGAGTAACAGATAAAGTGTTTTAGACTCAAATCTTTCAGACTGCACCTTCTCCTGGCACTCAGGTAATTGGAACTGAAATTGCAAGACTGCTGAAAAAAACTGTTGGAGGGTGCTTTAGAATATGTTCAAAAGGCACATTTCTTCCAGACTTACCTGAATGAGGGCACTGCCTTTGAAATGGATTCCCATAAGTGTTTACATTAATACTAGTGTGTTTGAGATCTGATACAGCTAAAGGAAATACTTCCTTTTTAATTTTTTTAATAGAAGTGTCATACCCGATGAGAGGAGCTGTGATTGCCAGAGGTAACTGGCTAATTTTGTAATGGAAGAAGCTACTCACTCTCCAAGGTACAACAAAAAAAATATTTTCTAGTGTTTTGTAGTATAAACACCATGCAGGATTTTACTGGAGCCTTAAAACCTGCATACTTAGTAGACAGTCTGTACCATGCAGATATGTGGGTTATCCTTCATTCTTTCTAGTCTTCTGAGAATACATCCTAGGGATAAAGCCTCAGGAAATACAATTGTCCTTTTAAGCTTAAAGGGTAAATGGGTGATCTTGTGATTAGAGCATAGTGTTTGGAGCTGCAGATGTGGGCTCTGTTTGTGATTGTGCCAAAACACCGTGCAGCCAACTTCTGCATTTCCAGGGTAATCAGGAGTTGGGTAATGCACATAATGCAAGGACATAGGTAATATGTAAATGAGGCTGTAAGGATCTTCTTTGAAAATGATCAGAGAAAGCCACAACTTGAAGAGGAGGCTGCAGTAGGAGTGGCATGCCCTATGTGACACGAGGGTGGTGGGAATGGCCATATCTCACCATACCGCCCCAAAAATTACAGCTCACGACTCTGGGTGCTGCCAATGCAAATCTCAAAGGCTCTCGTGTCAGCCTGGGGCTGGCAGGGTGGCTCATCCACGGAGACGTCCCCTTCTCCATCACCACCAGGAGAAGCCCAGGGAAGCTGAGAGGCTGGCGTGCTGTCAAGCCCCCTTTACGTTTTCGCCTTGATGTCAAGGTTGGTGTGAGGCTGCAGGTTCTGGAAAGCTCCCTGCATGTCAGCCGGGAGCGTCTTCCACTCGCTCCTCTGGCTTTCACCAAACCCCGGCATTTCCGTGGAGTAAGTGGTTTCTAATTTTTGTCAGAAAGTTCTCAAACAGCGGTACGCTCCCTTGTCGTGTGCTCTGCTCTCTCCTGCACCTGAGGATGTGGGTCAGTGTCTCCTGCATGGGGTGCTCCGCTTTTTTACGTGCTCTTGTCTGCTGGCAGTCAAAACAGAAGCAAATGGAAAAATAAAAAGAGCTGGGAAACACAAGGGTTAATGCTCTGAAGTCTGTGGGTGCAAACAGGGTTCTGTTAAAAATGAAATGAAATTGGGTGGAGGTAGATAAAAAGAAATCTGAAATAATTGTTCTGTAGAATATGGCCTTTCCACATAGGCAGAAATCTTTCTCTTCACTTCTGTCTGAAGAGAGAGTCAAATAGAGAATCTCATCTCTTAATTAGAAAGAAAAATACTCATCAAACACATCTCATCACTGGAAAGCTAATGATCCACAGCTGCTAGTCTGAAAGGGCAGGCTTTTTTTCTGAACAGTAGGAAGTGTTAATCATTTTGGATGAGATTTCTTTTTAAAATATACTGTAGTTTGCAAAAGAATAGGATATTCAATATTCTAACTTAAATTATTTTTTGAAGTGTTGTACACCAGGGATAGTGTCATGTGTCTCCCTGAATGATCATTTAATGCATGTGTCTCTCACTAAGAGTATCAACTGATGTGATGTTGTAAATGGCCAGTTCATGCCTGTGACTCTGAAAATCTTGATCTCATGGGGGAGAAGAAAAAAAGTCCTCCCTTATATTCTTCTGTGTAGGAAATGGCAGTTATATTAAACTGTAACCTTTGAGACTCCCACTCCTCCCTTAAAATAGTTGGCTTGTTTCAGTAGTGATGAGGATCCTTTTTTTAGACAGAGTTAGAGCCATTATTTCCTTGGAAGAGATCATACCAGATACAGTCCATGTTCCACTGGATGCTTTATAGGCATGGGCAAGTCCCAGAACTGCCCTTTTACACTTGTTCTTAGCTTTTCTGGATTATTTTTTTTCCCCTATACTTGCTTAATGGATGGATATGTAGGTTTGCCTCCTGCATTCATGCATGAAGTGAAGGTTTCTACATACCACTTCCCTTCTTCCCTCTCCCCACAGCTATCAGGCCCTTTATGCCTAAGAACTGAGCCCCTGGATTTTCTTGCTGTTCTGCACCAGATTTTGGGTTTGCTCATGTTTACTTAAAAGTTTTGTGTAATACTGGGAATCTGCTTGTTTTCTCCCACGTGCATTTCATGAGTGCATTTCTCTTCTGGGGAAGACAGTGAGGCTATTTCACTTGCAGTGCCATCACTGTGCTGGTCTCGCACAGCACACATCTCATTTGTGTTGCAAATATAGAGTCCCTGTTTTCCTAGTGCCTGGCTGAGACAGGTGCCTGAAAGGAGGAACTGGTTAAAATTCAGCCAGACTAGATGGAAATTAAGGTGGCAGGTCAGCAAAATCATCTACAGGAGATGACAGGTGTAATAGCCACATTTTTGAAAGGTACGTCCATACAAGTTGTAAAGAGATAATATCTTAATAGAATATTTTACTGGCCTACAGAGTACAGTGCTGTAAGGAATTAATACTCTGGCACTTAGAAACTTCACGTGAGGAGTGTTTGAATGGGAACTCATTGATGTTCTGGAGAACAGGGTACATAATGACCATGTTCCACAGTCTCTGGTCAGGTCCATATCTCCTGAGCCTGTCTAGGTTGCTGGCTTCTTTTCCATGGAGCTGGTGATTGTTTGGATATTACTTGATTTTCTTTCCATCTTTCTAACCAAAGTTCAGATGGAACTGTAAGAGAGACTGTATGCATTGCCATTTCTCAACAGGTAATCTCTAGTATTTGCTTTTCTGATATTTGGGTGCTGTTCACCAACTTGCAGAACTCCCTTCAGCGTGTATCCATTGACTCAGGGTGTTTCTGGGGTTAAAGTCTGCAAGGATTTTTTGCTTTTTTCTTTTGAGATGCTAATTCTGTTGTAAGTTGGCTATATCAAATTTACTGCATCAAATCCACATAGATCTTGCTCTCAGGATAGTTAGCAACCTCATAGAAGAACCCTCAAATTCCGTGAGCTGTTGTTTGCTTCTTATTCATTACCATTTCTAACAGATTTCCTTTTAAACTAAACAACCTAAAAAAGGCAGTTTTCTTTCAAATGAAACACCATTAGAAGTGCCTATATCCTCTTATGTATGTCACACACACTGCTTTTTCAGTTCTTTCAGTATTTACCATGTTTGTCTTGCAGTCTCACAGGACTTCCATATACATAGCATTCAGTGATAGAAAGTAGGGGGTTGAGGTAAGTTAGCTGATCTTGAGAGAGCAGATTACTTAAAATACAGATTTTTTTTCTTTTATGTGGGAGCTTGAATTTGGTAGGAGCATTTTGTTTTAACTGTAAACAAAAATCCAGCAGAAGACTATTAAAATCCCCATTTTTTACTTACTCGGCTTGTATACATCTTGGCGACTGATTTGGGAAAGTGATCCACTTTTTAGTTTGCCTAGGTATTGGCATTGCTTTAGATTTGCTAGTTCTGTGGCACACCACCTTCATTCATTTTAGTAGGTGGTAAAACCACAAATATTCAAAAGCTTAACTATTTGGATTAAAAAGGCTTAGCAAGATTTCTGGGTGTATATCCAGCTGTGGTACATAGTGTGATTTGCTATAATACTTTCGTTTTTGTCATATTAGAAGAAAACAAACCCAAGTTACATCTGGAGATGGCTAAAATAAAGAGGGGTTTGTTCATAGGAAAAACTGGATGTAAAAATGGTTTTAGTTTGACCCCATCTAAGTCCAAATACTTTTAGTTCGTTCCTGCAAACCAATAATTTTGTACCAGCACCAGTAGGGAACAGGACCCAGCTGGATGTCTCTCTGCCAGACAGCTACGGGCTCTAACAAATGCTGAGGGCTTCCAGGCTTCAAAAAAGTCGGCTCTGTACCGCTCGATGGGTCTGAGGCCGAAGTCCGGTGTACGAAGCTTGTCAGAGCTCCATGGCAGAGAGCTGGCGGTGGGGATGGGTTTCTCCCGGGGTGCGATGCCCGTGTGGCCCCAGTGCTGGAGAGCAGCCCCAGTTATCGAGGCGCACATCGCTGGGAGACGGCACTGACGTGCGGAAAACAGACTCCACAATCAGTGAGATTGTAAAGTAGGTATGTTTATTCAGCGCTGGGCCGCACGGGGGGTAGTCCCACCAAAGTCGTGCGCGCCGCACTCGGCAGTTTGTCTCAAGTTTATACAGTCAAGTGTTACATATTCACAATACACCTATACATATGCATGACCTATCCCCGCTCCATATTAAAATTAGCTCCGAGAGGTCATTTCCATAGTCTCCTCTCAACTGCGCTCGCGCAGTGCCTCTTTATGGTGGTCGTCTGGTGGTCGCAGAGATGAAGATAGATGACTCCTCTTCGTCACCGCTAGTAACCTTTTTTCTTGCGCAGGCTCAGCCATTTCTTGCTATTCACCCAAGCCGCAAGACCAGTCTTAGCTGGCTCTTGGGGCCTGCTCCTGCTTCTTATCGGGAGCTGTCTCTACCTCATTGGCTGGTCCTTGGGACTAGCTCTTCTTATCAAAGACTGTCTTTGCCTCAGCTAATTTCGACAATGTAAGCGCTAAACATCATCCTTCATCCCCCCTTATTATGTCTACTGAGATTCTTTTGACTCCCCTTGTCTCAGGCACCTTGGCCATGCTCCCGCCAGCCTCCAGCCATGGAGTGCTCGAGGTGTTTTGAGCAAGTACTTCAACAAATCAAAGTTTTCGAAGAGGTGGACTTAGGTGGCTTCTCGGCATTCCTTTTAATCCCATTTTCTGTGATTCCGTGGTTGGTACTGTTTTACCGTGCTTTCATTAAAATAGTTGTACGTTTTTGCCTATTAGTGTGATTTTTTGCTAGCTTTCTATGCAAAAGATTTTTTCAGATTTGGTTGTGATGTTTACTTGTTTGTGTGACATTCCTGACCAAGCTCATTCTTCTAAACAGCAGATTAATTTCTATTCATGGAAATAACTAACCTTTTCTTTCTAACATTGCGGTCTTAATTTTATGCCATTTTGCATTATTTTGTCCACATAATCATTATTTTATGAGAGAACAATTAATTTTCCTCTCAGACTACACTGTTTTCCTTTTGCAAGAATTAAGGTGTGAAGGAATGAAAAGTGCAGCAGTTGTGTCGTGAAGGTAGGTGGGCAGTCAGCAAAGTGGTTAAACAACTTTCCTGCCTAAGGAGAGGTGGGTTTCTTTAGAATTGTTTTAATTTGTTGGTCTTAACTGTGCACAAGAGTTTAATGTAATGCTGATTTGAATCACTTTTTTTCCTGCTCTGTCTTCTAGCTTTTTCTTTTTGTGGTCTGGAACTTTGAGCTCTACATGATACCACTGGCTTTGTTGTTGCTGCTGGCATGGAACTACTTCTTGATCGTATCAGGGAAAGATAACAGGCAACATGATACAGTAAGTCTTCTCTACTTCAAGCGCATACATGTCCTTTTCTCTTTTTAACTAGATAAAATTTTGTAACTGAGTTTAAATATGATATCTTTTTGAAAATGTCTTGATTCACAACGCTCGATGGACAATTTTCCCACCTGCAATTTAATTTTTCTCCAGCTGTCCAATAAATGTGTCTGTTTTTGTTGAAAATGTCATGTAAAAATACAGCAGAACATGTACTATCCTCAGAATCTGGTTTGTGTGGGAGCAGAGATGAGAGGCTTGCTGGTCAGGAGAAGGCAAATTCTTTGAAAATGGTTTTGTGTGGCTAAGTCCTTATGTTGCAATTTTTTTTTCACTTATTGAAGTTAAAGGTTAAAATGATTCCAAATTGTTAACAGTTTCAGAACGTATCACATTTTATTGGATTTCACAGTTTATCATTAATATGTTACCATTCATTGAGCTTAATATAAGCTTTTCTTATTCTCTTCTCATCTAATGCCATCATTTGATTAAATGCATGTAGTTGGGATATGAAGTAGCAAATGTTTACTAATAACTGCCATTTATTAATAATAAAAGCATAGTTCAGATTTTCAGAAGTACATATCAAAAGTTGAAGCTGTATTCTATGCTGTGCAAATTTTCTAGTATCCAGGCAGCTTACAGATTTCGCATGTGTTTTATTGCTAAGCCTTATGAATTTGGTATTCGTATCTGTATTCGTATCCCAAAAGCAGTATTCTGTCTAGGACATTATGATCTGGATGGATAACTGGATGGGTGGAAAAAACACAAAACAGGTTAGGTAATTGGTCTCAGAGGATAGTGGTTAATGGAGGTTGGTAAGAAGTGGAGTACCACAGTGCACAAGGACCTGTCCTGTTTAACATCTCTATCAGTGACCTGCAGGAGGTAACAGAGTGCACTCCTATCAAGTTTTTGGGTGACACCAGGCGTGTGGGACCGGTTGATAACCTGGATCTGCCAGTCAAAGAGCCCTAGGTAGGCTGGAGAAATGAGCCAATAGGAACCTCATGAAACGCAAGAAGGAAAAATGTGAAGTCTTGTTCTCGGGCACGAATAACCCCTTGCAATGATGCAGGCTAGGATTGATTGGGAAGCAGCTGTCTGAGCTGGGCCTGGGCATCTTGGAAGACAGCAAGGTAAACATGAGCCAGCAACATGCCCCAGTGGGAAGAGGGCCTCCGGCACCCCGGGCTGCATTAACAGCAGCACAGCCAGTGGATGGAGGGACGCCATTATCAGCCCTTGTTAGACTGCATCTAGAATAGTGTTCCATTTGGGGCACCCCAGTTCGAGAAGGACACTGATTAACTTGAGCGAACTCAGTGGAGGGCTACCAAGATGATGCGGGGCCTTGAGCACTTGCCCTGTAAGGAGAAGCTGAGGGAAGTGGGCCTGAAAGAGCCTGGAGAAGAGAAGGCTTCAGGTGCCCTGAAGAGCAGCCCTCCACTACCTATAAGGAGGTTATCAAGAAGATGGAGCTAGACTCTTCACAGTGATGTGTGGTGGAAGAGGCAACAGGCATAATTTGAAACAAACGAGGTTCAGACTGGAGAACCTTTTTTGCCATGATAATTGTTAAGCAGTGGAAGAGGTTGCCCAGGCAAGTTGTGCAGTTGCTGTCGGAAGTTTTCAGGACCGGACTGGATAAAGCTCTGAGCAACCTGACCTGACCTCATGGCTGACCTTGCTTTCAGCAGGAGGTTGGAGTGCCTTTCCAGCCTGAATGATCCCATGACCCTAATGTCTAGCAACTGCAATTATTAATGACCAGAGGAACTGATACAGCCCTGATCCGGGCACTGGTATTACCTGTCTACATCACTAAGACTGTTATGCTTCCAAGGGCCATCTAAAATTAAGGGTGGGGATGATAGAGGTATTCCCTAATCCCAAAGGTTGTTACATTTATGGAAAAAAGCCTAAGATCAAGATTTAAAAGATGCATTACTTAAATAATGGCCCTTAGTCTCCTACTGCCTGAAATGCTTAAAGCTTCTCAACCTGAAGATTTTATGAGTAACTGAAATCCCTTGTGAAAGGAGAGATTTCACTTGTGAGCTGCAATACACTTCATTTCTCTCTGAAATACCACCTGCCTGTGAAGATTAATTGGGTCATGTAACTTTTCTAACAAAATAATGAAGCTATTGATGGGCTCTCTGTTGAGGACACCAAATGCTGCTTTAAAAATGTTCCTCTTTGTGAGATTGCTTCAGACCAAGCTATACAGCTTATATCAACCAATCATGTTCATCCCAAGTATTTGATATCTGTGCTGTTAATTACTATTTTTTGTTTAGGTTTATCACAAGTAAGTTGGGACCACATTTTTAATGATTTGAGCTTGGTTATCATCATGGTGAGCATCTGTCTTCTGTGAAGTGATCTTCAGACTTATTGGATGCCTTTCTAATTAACTCACAAATCTTCAGTAATATCACAAGTCCTTAGCTCAGGTCATTAGCACAGTATCATTAGATTAGGAGTCATTTAAATATTTCTGTTTTCTTATGCAGAGTGTAAATATTAACTAAATTAATTAGGCAGTGTTTCCTAGTGGCTAGAGAACGCTTCAAGATTCACATGATCTGGCTTCTGTTCCCAGGTCTCCAGAGATTTCTTGCGTGCCTCAGTGAAATCAGTGACTACTTACCTTAGGAATATCGTATGTCTTCAGAAGTTACTTTGAAATCCTCAAGCTAATGATAAGACAAAAAGATAAATATATTTGTTAACTTTTCTTAATTAATACTAGACAAGCATAGTTAAAAATTGTATGCACTTTAGGCTTGTTTCATGTCTATGAAAAATACTTAAATTTGGGACCTTCAAAACTAGCTCAGAACAGTTAGTTTCCATTGTAATATCCCTACAAGAAAACAATTATCAATTTTATCTACAATTCAGGTGTTAGGGACTGTAGTCTTCTGCAGGTCAATGAAATACTGATCCCTGAGTTTCTGTCTGGATATGGTAGATGGACCAGCCTTAGCTCATCCTTGTTTGACTCTCTATAGACAAGGTATCATTTGATGTGTCTGCTTGGGCATCAGTTTCTTTGAAGTAGTTTGGAACTTATTTTCTCGTGGACTAATTCACCTGCCAAGTGGTCTGGGTTACTCCGTCATAATATGAGCCCACGCTGCTCGTTTGAATGTGCGTATGATTATTTTGCCATTAACTCCGACTCCTAATAAGTTATATGTGCAAGTCCTTTCTTGAATTAAAAGTGCAATGAGGTTGGGGCAAGGGGGGGACCCGAGTGTATTTACTAATAGGAGATAAGTCTATTGGAAAGTCAGACAAAGAGGTGAAGCAGCATATTAGGCATTACTGTTTTCGTGGGCTCGGCTGGACTCTCTTTGTAGGACTGATTGTCACTGTGGCTTTAGTCAAACACTGGCACAAGCTTAAAAGAGAAGCATTGGATTCCCTATCTTTTATACATTTAGATCAAGATTAGATGTATTTCTGGAAGATATGCTTTCATCAAATACAAACTCTTGCATTAAATGTTGGTGTAAGCGGATGTAAATAGATGTCGACTTCGTGGACGGTTCTCTAAATGAATCTGTGAGAATTCAGAACTGATCTAAAACGGATGGACTTCTGGAATTTAGTCATGTAGCAGGTATAAAAAATCACAGAATAAATATTTCCTTCCAGTATTAAGCAAGGAAAAATATCAGTAAAATGGCATTCTTAATGCCTTCCTCTGAATTTTGCAGTAACATTTTTGCCTGCAGCTTACCTAGCTGCTTTCTCCAAGGATCCTTGCATTTCCTTATACTTGTACTCCTAAATATCTGACCTCCCGAAATAATTTTTTAGCGCAACTGCCGTTCTCGTCTTAAACCGTCACCACCTAAACACACAAGACTAGAACTGAGTGGACCTTACCGCTTTTATTTTTTTTTCTCCGCCTTTTTTCCATCATCTTGTTCACATCCTCTGAGGGAGAGGAGAGGTATCAGCTGCTGCCACTTTTCTATCCCCGCTGCTCCCTGTCACCTGTGTATGGCAGGCACAAGGTAGCAGAGCACGGCATGGTGACAGTCCGCTCAGGATACTCAGGGAGAACAACGATAGAGGGAGAGCAAAGGACTGGCTTACTTCAGCAGCCTTGACTCTCTGGGAACCCCAAATCACATCTTACAATAGATGGACGAACAGAAAAGTTCATCCCACCCAGCTGTAATTGAAAGACTTCTAGATATATCCAAACTAACAGAAAGTATGCTGAGGTTTAAAGCTTCTTTTCAGTCTTTTTTAAGAAACTGCTTAATATTTTGATGTTTTCAAATGTGTTGTACAAAAACCCCTCACCTTTATAGCTTGGAGAAAACAGCAGCACTGCTGTCTGGCGTCTTTTTTTCACTTCTATTTCTAAGCAAAACTCACAGTTATTAGAACTGCATGAAGTTAGTGGGAAAAAAGGTCTTTCTTTTTTCCCTGCTTTTCTACTTCAGGCTGTGTTCTGACTGCCTGCTGGAGCTGCCTAACTTAAGGAACGGTCAGATAATCCCTCAAAGTGATTAAAAATGTTCCCACTGTCCAGCTGCTCTTGTACTCTTCCCTGAGATGAAGCAGTTATTGTGTGGTTGGAGTGTCGTATTGCAAATGAAAAAAACTGGTTTGCATAGTTATCAATTTATTTTTTTTTCCCTGTGTATGTAAACCTGACTACCACAATTAGGACAAACCGTGACAGTCTCTCAGCTGTTGGGCCATAACACTTAACTGCTGTAACAGGCACATTGCATCTCCTCTGGTGACACTGCAAGTTCTTGTTCTTCCTTGAGTAAGCAGCAGGCAGGGAGCCCAGGTTGTCTTCTCCTTGATCCTGCCATTGAGGAAGAAGGGCTGGAGGATGAGTGGACAGATCTGGCAGGTCAACAACCAGTCGCACAGCTGTTACTGACAACAGGCACTTGTTTTTTACAACTATGGGATCCTCTTTGAGGATTGAGGACTGCTAGGAAGAGGCAAGATCCACCTCACTAAGTGGGGCAAAATCTTCTTTCCCAGAAGGCTGGCCAACCTGATGAGGAGAGCATTAAACTAGAAATGATGGGGGAGGGAGGTGGTGAAGACCCACAATCAAGTGAGGAAGTGGTGGTCTGAGTTGGGAAGCAAGGGGTGCAGGGTGAAGTGGGCAGGAGAGACCTCAAAACCAACCAAGCAGGGCAGAGGGGGCCCACCTCAGGTGTACGCACACAGATAAGGAAATGCCACCCTGGAAGAGGCTCTCACATCCCTTCTGAGAACCCAGCATGCCAGGGGGTTTCTCCCTGAAGTGCCTGTACATTAGTGTGCACAGCATAGGAACCAGTAGGTGTTAAGAGGTCCACGTGGAGCTACATGCATACATGATCACTGGGACAGGGTGGGATTGCTCGCATGACCATCATGCCATGGATGTATACTGGCTCTTTAGTCAGGACAAGACGGGAAGGTGAGGAAGGGGAGTTTCACTTCAGCCCAGCAAAGAGAAGGTGGTGAAGGGATCAGAGCATCTGGCATACAAGGAGAGGCTGAGCAAGCTGGGACTGCTCTGCGTGGAGAAGATGAGGCTCAGGGGGGATCCTGATGATGTCTATAAATACCTGAAGAAAGAGGAAGAAGAGAGAGACAGGCACTTCTCAGTGGTGTCCAGTGACAGGACAGTATCAATGGGTACAAACCAAAATACACGAAATTCCATCTGAGTGTGGTCACTACCTAGGACAAGGCTGCGCAGAGAAGTTGTGGTCACTTCCAGTGACCAGTAGATCCATGGAGATACTCAAGACCTTACTGGACATGGTCCTGGGCAACCTGCTCAGAGGTGACCTGTCTTGAGTAGGGGGGTTGGACTTGATATCTCTGCTTGAGTAGGGGAGTTGATCTCAAGATGTCCCTGCCAACCTCTGCCACTCCGTGATTCTCTGACTGAAGGTACTAATCTTTCTCTCCTTTTGGTCTATTATTTGTTAGGGGTTTTTTCCAAGCAATTTAAAATTTAATAGAAGAACAATGCACATGCCTGGAGTTACCTATGAATGTTCTTCTGCCATATATACCCCTGTGGAGGAGAGGTTTAATCACTTCAGTTCACATCCTGCCTTTATAGTTAATACTTAGAGCCTTTAAGGAAATATTAAATAGCTAATTTCCTCTTGAAGTTTCAAGTTGCACATGTCATTGCATAGAAAATGATGGTGAGCAGCTGGGAGTTAATGTGCCATACACAAATTCTTATGAATCTGTAGAATAGAGTATACACACATATTATTAATCTTGTAAGAGTGATATATAAAATGGCACAATACATCTTTTAATTTCACTGGAGATTTTTTGTGAAATAGGCTTTGATGACTTACGTTTCTAGAATATATGTTTCTATTAAAAGGTAGACCTGGACACATTTAGGATGAAATTTTGAGAATAGAAGAAAACTAACTTTTGTTAAAGACAACCTTTCATTTTGAGATTTTAACCAGTTTCTGTGGGTACTTTTTATATAGTCCTCCAATATGATATGTATAGTCAGATTTATTATTTAACCTTATGTGTCTTCTGGAAATTGCCACATGAAGAAAAACAAAACGGGGAATGGGAAGAAAGATGCTTACAAATATATCCATCTCACTGGATTCTTTCTTTCCTCAAGAAAGGGTGGTAAGCATGGTGAGCTTGAGTTGGTTGTGCAAGCCCAGCTCAGTTGCAGCTAGAAGAGCTTTTCTGGTTAGAGTCTGATCACTTTCTTCTGGGGGCAAAGCAACAGTGTCTGCGAGAGCTTTTGGTGAATTTGTTGCTGCTCCTGTTTAGGACAGAGAGTGCCACCTTGCTGTACATTCAACACAGAAACCAACTCCACCAGAAAAGTGCTTGACTTTAACGACCTGTTTTCCTGCAAATTGAAAACTGAGTTACCGAGCAAATAAACAAGGTAGTAAGATGATTTTTCTGTGTTTCTTCACATTATGGTCTTAAAGCATGGAAGCATGAGTCCATAAAGTTCTTAGTTTGAAAACGTTTCAAAGGGTTTCATCTACAGATGAATACAGGACAAACACCACGTGTTTCACATCCACTGCCTGTGCAGTACTGAGGGGTTTTGTGCTTGAAGTCCAGAAGTCTTCTTCTGCCAGGGACTCAGCAGTGATTTCTAGCTGAGGACTGAATTCTTGGCAAAATTAACTGAATTTATGGCAAAACTAAATATAATTGTCCCTCTTTTGTAGCTAGACAGTGTCTGGAATATGTCATTTGCACAAGATGATACAAAAGGGTGTTGTCAGGTTGGCAATTACATCTTGACTTCGTTTTGACTGTACTTTCCTGAGAAGTTTTTTCTCCGGTGTGATAGCAACAGCAGCAGCCAGGAAATCCCCAAAGCATGAGAGCTGGTGGGAGAATACAGAATTAGGCATAGAACAATATGTGTGTAAAACTAGTCTGATTCATGACACTTCTAAAAGTAAGGAAAATACGGTTGTTTTTGCAGAATGATTTTCAACATCATGCAGAAAGGATTTTACCTTCTATTTGCTAACCACTAACTAGAGCTATGTTCTCTGCGATCAGCACATCACTCCGAATGGTGCAGCAAAGTCCATGAGCTCTTCTTAAAACGTGCAGCCTGCCTTACTTTTGCCAAATTAATCAGCACCGCAAACTTGCTCTGCATTTGTTACCATCTATAAAATAAGTTAGAAAGGCTTTTGCAAACAGGTCATCATCCACCTGTGTGTTCAGTGTGGGTGCTATTAGAGCACAAAGACCACCAGCAACACGTGCCTGAATATTAAGTAGTCTGCTGAGAACCATTGCTGTCTCTATGCAGCTGTTTGTTCTTTCTATATGATCCATATAGTCAGGGAGGAAAAATAGACTATAGTGGCCTGCTATGGGACAGGGGTTTTTTTAATAAATCAGAAAAGAAACATCAAAATGTCAGCTTAATCAAGCATTTAAATTTTATTAATCAAGTCTAATTTTTATGACTGCAAATAATCGCTGAACCTGGACAAATTTGCTCTAGATTGCATCAGAAACATAATTTTAATATTTAATGGCCTGCTGAATTTAAATGGAGAATTATCTTTATGAAACATGCTCTTCATAATTTCCCATTAAATGAGAAATGAACAAATCAACATAAATCTTACATAAAGGTTATTTAACTAAATGTTGGTACTATAAATATTTTAAATGCATTATGCACTAATTTAACAGTCACACAGTACACTATATAAAGATATAAGTTGGGCAGAAAGCGTTTCTCTCCTGCAGCATAATAGAATAAAATACTGCAAGTGGCTATCTAGGCTACAGTTAAAAGAGACGGTCTGCGCTGCAATTATAATCCCTGCGTCAGAGGTTTACATACAGTATCAGAGTATGTAGTAACCCCTTACTAAAACTTTATGTGGCTATTCTCATCCCGATAGCAGTAACAAAAACCAAATGCACTACAGAACTGGAATATTTTGGCTGGTTTTGGTCACCTAAAGACAAAGCACCAAAACCAAACCCCACCCTAGATATCTCCAGCATTTTAAGAAATTGGATTTATTTCTATCATAAACCAATTGATTTTTTAATTTTAATTTTGCCACGTTTTTTCAAATATAGTCTTCCAATATTGTGGGCATCTAAAATAAAATTGAAGTTCACTGCACATAGAGGCATTTTTTCTATGAGACTGTTTTAATGATTTTTTTTTGCATTTGCATCAAGATTTACATGGCAACAAGATTCATTTGACAGCTTGTAGTGGCTATTATAAATAATCAATATTATATAACCTAACATCAGTTTAGTTTCTAGTAAAAATTCCCATAGTCATGTGAGATTTTTATTCATGTTTGGTTTGGTTTTCTTTTACTTTAGTACATTTTAATTCAGCCTAGACTTTAAGAACTCCGGGACTGTACTGCAGTTTTAATGTATTTACCGAAATGTATCAACACCTGGGGAAAAAAAAAAACCCTGAAATTACAATAATATGTGTATTACATACATTGTCACTTAAAATACGTAACACAGCTTTTTTCTACCAAGAAACTTGTCAGCTCCAGATTTGAATGTAATCGACTGTGTCACACCCACAAGCTTAAAATTATTTGGATAAATGCTGTTTTATAAGAGAAGCATATCTGGTCCCACTAGAATCTGAAAACTATTTGACTAGAAGTAATAATAACAGTGAAAACCAATATCGAGCCATTGTGTTCTTAATAAGATAGTTTATCATGAGATTTTGCCCAAGAATTCCAGCTCACAAAATTTTGTGATGGTGTTGATTTTAATAGTCCTGCACAGTAAACTTGCCATTGATATTCAGCCAAGCAAAGAATTTTTTTTTTCATTCTGCTAAATTAAAAATGAACCATTCTAAGAGACATCTGACATTCAAAGTGTACAGTACATGTTGAAGCCTTTAGATGGAGACATACTTCAAATAAACACCTAATATTCAGTTCACAGTGCATTGTGTAAATACAAGAAAGAGCTAAAATAAATGAGAACCAAGTATTGAAAGAAATATAGAGAAAAAGGCCTACTACTTGTGCCATTTTTCTGTTAAAAATTACTTTTTCTTAACTACATTGGCAACTGAATATTGAGGGCATATAAAGCTGACAACAGGGAAAAGGTTGCATGTTCTTGTATAATAAACTGTATTTACTGCCCATGCATGTTGCCAAGAAATTTATCATACTGTAAATAAAAATTCTGTTGTTGACATTACAGAACTACATGTAATCAGTAGCATGCATCAAAAGGCATCTGATAGCCATATTAAAGTCTCATTTCCTATTAAGAATCAGACTAAATTACAACATGAGCACTTCCCAGAATAAGCTAAGAAAATGCGTTCTCTAGGAAGAAATAATTGTATTTGAGTGTCTCTGTAAAAATCAGGAAGTATTTTAGCAGTGAAGTACTAATGCTTTTCTTTTTAGTCTGCTGTATTCTGTACTGCAATATATTCAACCTTACTGGTAAGCTTATCACACTAATTATTATTACATCTAGTGGTTCAGTTATCTTGATGATTACTGCAGATGAAATACCCCAAGGTCAAAACATGAATAGTATAAATCAGGATCAGTTGTATTCCAGATATACTGAACTATTAAATCAGAATCTGTTAATTTGATTTTTATTTTCCTTATAAATGTGGTATAAAAAAGGTGGACATTTCAATTAAGCTGTATCTCCTTTAAAGTTTCTCCTCGACAACTCCATGAAAGAAGCAGATGTCATGTTGTGAAAATGAGCACAAAACTGCTGCTGTAGTGGGCTTGTTGGCAATGAATGTCTTTGCTTCAACTTGAAGTACCTGGAAATGACCCGAGAGAGCCCATGTGGTCTTATGCATCCTTCTTAATCCATACGCAGTGCACAATTTTATATTACATTTACACATAAACGCTGAATCGAGTGACACACAAACATACGGTACAATTTGTCGGGACAGTACAAATTAACATGAAATCCAGACGGTCCTGAACAGTACAATTCCGATCACATTCACTGCACATCTAAAATGTGTTTAATTTGGAACCAAATCTCATTCTCTCTTTTATTTTTTCTTATGAATGTTAATACCTTTATGTGAAAATACAAATGTCTGCAGATATTTTGACACCATAACATGTGATATAGCAAAAAAAGTGTTTTCTTTTTGTTTGTCATTTGAAACCCCCCTATGTTTGAAGAACCGCATCAAGCAAGATAAGCAAAGCTAGAGAAGTGCTGATGGGAGGTGGTGGGCATTGCTTCACATTAAAGAAGAATATTAAGTTAACAGTCATCAGGGTTATCTGCAATCTGGTAGTGCCTCTCCTTTTATTTTTTCTTTATTTTGCATACTAGCGCAGAGCAGATAGCTGGTATTGTTAACACGTGAAGACATCAAAGTATCTTCTATGCAGGTGTTTCTGTTGGATCAGCCAAAGAAATTAGAACAGGAGACAATTCATGGAGTGACTTGCAGTTTGCACATTTAGTATGAGAAACGGCAGGCTGATACCAAGAGAGAAGGACCTTTCATTAGAAGCGGTGCTAAGTTTCAACGTGTCATTTTTCCACAGTCTCTTTAGATGGAGGAGGTATTTTAAAGTTCTCTCATGGGGTTTTGATTCAACATGATTGTGAATAGCTAGAATCCAACCCTACTTTGCAGGTGTTGAGGTTAGAAGTCCAAATGAATTCTTTCCTCAGAAATCCTGTTTGTTAGTCAGTGGATCACCTTTAGAATAAATGCAAGTTGAACTTAATTGTCAGCTTCCTCGGAGGACTGCGTTCTAGCCCACAGACACTGGGGTTTTCTTCGGCATGAAGACGTGGTGGTTGTGCTTGCTTCTGGTAACCCGCTGTAACGTAGCTGTGCACCGTTGCTGCTGCAATGGAACAGATGCTCCTCCAGTCTCCTATGGATTATGAATCGTATAGTATTTATAGACTGAGTTCCTCAAAGGGGGTGGGAATGGATCAGGAACAATGGCAGTATGTAGGAATCGGACTGCATGCTCCTTCTGATTAATAAGCTTTTAATAGGGCTATTTTGCACAGGAAGGATCTTGCTTTGCAACATATAAACATCATCTGCTTACTGTTTGGCCATGAAGTAGCTGACATGCTGTATTTGAGGCCGTCTACGTGTGTTTTTTAAAATGTCATCTGTATTAGTATTACATTCAAGGGACAGTACCAAGAAGCAGGTTCTTTCAAGACCTTCTACCAGTATGCAGCATATAAGTCTGTGACAAGTGACATTACAGAAGGTCATGTCACTTTTAACTGCTTGCATTAGATCTTTCTGATTTCCCCAGTGCCCTTCCTTTGTTTGATTAATACTACTTGATTTCAAGCAAGGTATCAGAAGGCATAATTTAGAGTGAGTATTCTAGGGGCAATCTAAGATTTTTGCCATAGAACTTTTAATAAAATAACTCTTATGTTTCATTTTATTTTCATATGCTTTTTCCTGTCCTCCCTGTCTCTGCTCTTCCTCCTTCCCTGTCTGCTCCCTCCCCCCATCATACCTCCCCCAGGTACAATGCTTGACACAGAGATCCGAATAACTACTATGTTCCCTCAAACCAAAGCAGCACATGTGCACTTTATTTGAATAGCAATGAGGCAGAATCAAAGGAGAAAAAATTCCATTGTGGGGGTTTTTTTCTACAGTATTCTTACTACAATGTTAAACTGAAATCTGTTGCTCAGATCCACAGTATCTCTCTTGAACAGCCTTGCTTTGTTCTGCAGAAATAGATTGTACTTCAGTATATGGCTTTTGTAAGGCTTCAGCAAACCGATTCTTCATATATGATATGATTATTGAAGAATCTACTTTCCTTGTTTTAATTTGTGTCAAAGTTCTGAAAACACTTGTTTTGGTGGTTTAATAAGTTGTATTATTGTGTCCGTACTGTCTGAATGTTCATAGTTTGTTTTTTTTTTTTTTTAACTCTTCCTTTTGAATTGCAAGACAAGTGAACACATGAGCTATGTTTCATATACTTTAAAGAATCATTTATGCATCTTGGGCATAGGAATGCTTTTACTACATTTTGTTTTGCTACAATAATTGAATTCTGTTTTCCTTTCCAGACAATTCAGTACTCTGAAGCTCAATGTAATTGGTGATATGACTAACCTAGAACAAGAGCATAGACTGGTAGTGGCTTTTGAATTAAAAAATGGAATGGAGGAGCTGGAAATCTGGGCTCAGTCCTGGGCTTCAAGCAATTTCAAAGGACTTTTTATGTCTTTTGAACAAGTTAACATTTTTCTAGTCTATAGAAGCTTGTAAAGTAGTTTGAGATCATTAGATGGGTAAGAAAAAAAAGTGAGTTTGAAGTATTGTTACCTAGATAATTTAGAAAGGGTATTGTCATGCAAGTGATTTCAGTGAGGTGCCATCATTTGCAACAATTTTAGAGGTTTCCAATTCAACTAATTGTCTCCATGCTAACTTTAGCGCTAATGTGAGATAGGCATTCTGCTGTTCAATCCTGTCAAGACAAGGAATTTCTGGATGTACATAAAAGAGATCTTTAAGTGTCTGGGGAATATTAATGTTGAAAAGTAAGAGACCTAGTGAGTTTAGCCAGCTCCAGGTGTAGGCAGTACCTGAGTCAACAGATTCAGGTTTATACCTTGGGCTTTAGTCACCTAATGATGTAATTACAGACTTTTTTCGTGTGACAAAACTGATTTAAGAGGGTTTCCATCTCGCTGCAGCCCTTAACAGCTTGTTTTCATCCTCTCGTCTCAGTTCACCATTTTCTTGGTAGAGCTGATTGCTAGTGTTTCTGGAGCTGCTCGGTAAACTGGGTCACTGCAACCATCCCCATTAAAAGTTTTAGGGTGGGTTTTTTTGAAGACCTCAATCAGTCCAGTGATGTAGTTTACAGCTCAGCTCCCCAAACACTTGGAACAGCCCAGGGAAGATGACAGTGAGCTACCGGGAGAGGAGAGGAACAAGGAGGTGGTGCAGGTGCATGGGAAACTGAAAATACCTTTGCTTCCACAGAGAGGTCCGTGAAGATGGGACCTCTCAGACCCCTCCAAATGGGATGCGTAAAATGGCATAGTGAGCCAAGCAGGAGCTGACAAAGCATTTCAGCAACATGCTCTCAACATTTCCCTCTCTCAGTGCTGAGATGTGTGACCATCCCAAAGTCTCAGGGCACTCTCTCTGATCCCCTTTCTTTAAGAAATGGAGCAGAGCTGGCCTAAAAGGGAAGCAAAGGAGAAACTGGTGAGGGAGCCTTCTTCTTCATGGATGGTGGGTAGAGCACAGACTTGATTCCTTCTTCAGCCTGAGGGACTCACGAATATGTCTGCCTGGCTGGCAGCTGGTCAGAGGCTGCAGAAGATTTGGTCAGTCAGGCTCCTCCTGCTAAAATTGTTCTTCTGGGCAGGAAAGAATTCAAGAGTAATTGTTCCTTAATTGCTCGGGTCATGCTTCTTCCTTGTGCTTTTGGACATGCTCGCTCTTCACTGTTTCTTTGTGTTTCTAGTTTTTCTTTTGATGCTAAGCTCCAGGACAGAGTAGCCCATAGACAGAATTGGAGGGTTCTTCCCTTCCCAAGTCCCAGGCTTGTTGCTAGAGGTGTTTTGGGACTGGGTTCAGACAAGGATGACCAGCTGAAACTGCAAATATTTTGAACTGTGCAGTTCACTTGCATGTATGCAGAGGGCTCTACTAGACATGCATGTTAAATCAGTCTGTGTGTTCTTTACATTTTGCATTGGGCCCATGTAACATGATTAACTGGGATCTTCTTGATGATTGAGCTAACTCAGAGAAAGGCATCTGATACACACTTTGTTTTTGAGTTCTTCTCCTTCCTGAGTTTGGCTCTTGTGTAGTGTTAAAGTCCCTTTAGCTCTTGGACTTGGATTTCGACTTGATGAGAATATCCTTGCAGCTGTGTTTGGGGGGCTGATTATGAAGTTATAATTTTAATGTGTTGTCTTAAATAACAAGTACACTAAAACTGTTTGTAGCTTCACCTATATAACAAAGTAAACTATGGTTTTAGTTGGTGGCAAGTCTCTGAAATAGGCCAAAGTATTAATGTTTCATATCAATGAGTTTTTCCTTCTCTTGTCCTTTTTATGCATATTTTATAATACATAGTGTACACTTTTTCAATCTGTAATACAATCTTTGCTGACCTTCATTATGGCTGTTCTTATATCCTAATAAGTACTTACATATAGATAATGATATAAAGAGCCACATTATTTTGTGGTTATAAGGAGGTACAACTTTACTTCAATTCCACCAATGGAGAATTTTCCCCAAGCTGAAGACTTGATCACAGTGTTATGAGAGAGTTTTAAGTCTGAATTTGCCACTGACCATCTTCTGAAAGTCATTTAATGTCTCTGTAAACTAGATTTAACCACTAGAGTGGTTAATTACATGCTCATGGTGTGATTAATAATTATTAATATTTGTAGAATGAATTGAACGTATGTATGTATTTTCTGGTGTTAGACTGAAAAGACTGTTTAAATGGAAAAATACATAGATGCAGACATGTGGCAACTGCAGCTAGCGTTGAATGTGCATAAAGTTAGATGCGCAGATTGTATAAAATCACTATTAAGAAACACAGTGCTAATGCTGATAGAGCATACGTTATATATCATGGTTGTAGATTGTAAGGAGGTAAACTAGTACGAATTTATTCCCAGCTTTGTATTCTTCAAAAATCTCTTGGTGAATGCTGTAAAATCTATTAAAAATATTGCACGTTTCTGTAGGCAACAGTAAATTTAAAGCAAGCATTTGTGTGTGCTGCATAGGTACCAGTGGAGCTGACAAAGGATTCCTTTAGTTAAAACAATCATATATTGAATTTTGAACTACCTTTTAAATACTTAAATTGTCAAGCAAGTATTTTGTACAGGAAGGGTTTTCAGTATATAATTCCCTAATGTAGGTCAATTAAAGCTGTAACACTTTCCTAAATTTGAATCTCAAGATCAAGTGTTTTTTCCTAGTTGTACATTTTCCTTCTGTGCATTTATTTCAAATGTTAATAAAGTTTTCATCTACAAAAGGTTTAGAATTGACAGAACAAAACTCTTCCTTTTTAAATCATGACAACTACTACTGTTTCTGTCTGCAGGTAGTGGAGGACATGCTAGAGGACGAGGAAGAAGAAGATGACAGAGATGACAAGGTAATTATCTTTCCTAGCACTTGGGTATCAGGGGATGGGAGAATTTAGACATGACACTGTTTTTACAGACAGTTAAAAAAGGAGTTGAAGTGTTTTAGTCCAGAAAATTGGACAGAGCTGTTTATCATCCTAACAATGCTACAGTGTGTTGCAGGAAAGGATAGAGGACTATAAATCCTGCCTTTTTTTTTTTTTTTTTTTTTCCTTGGTCCAGAGCTGGGTCAAATATTTTTTCTGCCAGGAACAAAAATAATTCAGCCTGTCTGGAACTTGATAGCTCTTGTGAAGATAACTGCAGTGACAACTGTTTCTGAAGGACAAAAATTTGTCCTGTCTTGAGTATTACAAATAGGGCTGCACTTTAGGGGAAAAATAGTGTAGAAATAGCAGCTCCATACTGGTTAAAGATGGGATATTGACATCTATAATTTTCAAAGAATTACTTGGTAGAAGAATGGCTGATGTGTTTTGTACTCTGTATGACATTTAAATAATCACAATTCTCATAGACATCCACTTTATTTGAAGTTGGCATTGTGGCCCAGCAAGCTGGGAAACTGTTGCAGATCATTCAGCTGTTTGAGCAAACGCGGTTCAGTTTGGAGGCTGCTGGTTGGGTTGAGGATTGCAACCACAGTAAATAACAGCTCATTTCCACATCGTATTGAGCCAAGCTATGGGACTGCTCGGATTGGTTGTCCCCCAGGGAGAGAGAAAAACCAGAGAGAAGAAATTAGAGTGACCTTGCACCACTGAAGCAATGGCTAGCGCTGGCAGGACAGCTTTCTGGTGAGACGAGCGCAGTGAAGACAGCCCTGTTGTGGCTGGTATTTTCATACCAGGAAGGAGATATTTGTGAAAGAAAAGGGAAAAAATACATAATTTTACAAGAACTCTGAATTAAAATACAGATGATTTGACCTTCACAGATGTTCCCCCACTTCTGTTATAGTAAAGCAATGAATTTTTTTTTTGAGAGGAGAAAAACAGTGTATCTTAATTTATGCCCTTGACCTTTGTTTCTAGTTGAGATGTACAGTTACATACCACTGTAAGAATTCATATGCTGGCAGCAGCATTTGAAATGTCAGAAAATTCACCGTGATTAGTTAATCCCCTGAATGATTATTTTTCTGTTAGCTAACACCTAAGATCTGAAAGATGATTAAAAAAAAAGTAGTTTCCGCATTCCATTGCCAGTTCCAACATTTTACAATTGACAGAAATTTATTATGTGAATTTTTCTATACATCACTTAAATCGTTACCTACATCATTTCAGAATCAGCAAACACTGTAGTAACAAAACCTTCTTTTACAAAACACGTATGTGATGGTTTTTAACACTAAATGATATGGGCATACACTTCTGGCAATAAAATATACGATTTATTGCAAAGGTCAGTCATGTAACTGTGGAGAGCTTGTATTTTAACTCAACATGCTGGCTTTGAATCATCATTTCTTTTCTGATAAACACTGATCTGCCATCCATTTGAGGCCATTTTCTCCTGTTTCTTCCTGCTTTATTATTAGAGCTGGTGCAAAAGTATTATCCCAGTAGCGTGTGTATTCCTGGATATTTTAATCACTGTGATTAGTTCACAAAGAATAGTGCTTGACTGCTTGTAGTTTAAGCCAGCCTATGTAGTTACCGCTTAGTGGTTTTTGGAAATTGCTAAACAAACTCCTTTAAAAGGGAAGATGAAGGCGGGGGTCAGCTGCCCCACCCCGCAATTCTCTGGCGATTAGCAAATGCCAGGCAAAACATACCCAATTAGAAATATCACTCTAGGCTTCAATGTTGTGATCTAATATTCAGCTTTCTCAAATTGACACCAGAGTTCAAACATTTTTCTAGATCTGGTTACCAAGGTTGAATAAAAGTGAGTACTGACATTACCGTGTGCATTCAGTGAGCCCTTTTATTGAATATTTAAGAGCTGGCTTTCTATACAGAAGGTGTTTAGGTTGATTTCTATAAATTCAAAGCTATCTTCATTATTGCAAACATTTTGAGTTCTTGTGATTGAATATGCTGTTTGAGTGGAAAAGAAAATTACACTTTTTAAAATAAGCATGTATGGACTGCCATGTATATTCAGTACTCTCTGCAGTGGGCATTATTTTGCACTGGGCTAAACTGTAAAACGTATGTGCATGGTTAGGACCGAGTTGTTTGCTGCTAGAAGCTGGTAGGGTGTTTTTTCCTTTCTGGCTCACTAGACGTACTCTTAACTACTGCTTTTCCTCTTACAACTTTTTGTCAAAATGGAAGGGTGCAGTTTTGTATTATTTTAATTCATATATGTTTTTTCTTAAAGCTGTGTGCAAAATGAAGTTTTGTGAGAAAAAAATGCACATTTTGTAACAGCAGCTGGTAGTGGCCTCTGGCTTTTATTATTTCTTTGGTTTTTTTCATACGGCATAATAGAAAAGTCAGGTAAATGGGTCTTCTTATGCGATAAAAGTAAAAAGATTAATAAATGTGCCAAAGCCTCACTTTAATTGAAACTGAAGCATATGTTGCAAGTATGTAAAATATGTCCCAGATGTTTGAGCATGGCCAGTGTCTTTGCTTTCCCTGATTACCACAAGGCAGCTATTAGTCCTGTAACCTTTGGACTTAACGGTAAATGGGGTATTACATGGCACAGAACTGGAGCACCTGTTTTCCATTCAGTAAAGACCCCTGGCAGGCTTTACCTAAGCCTATCCATATGTTTTCACTTAGCAGATTGTTGGGCGATTATAAAAAGTGTCTTTCTTTAGAGCCAGCTTAGATATTAGTCACTTGCTTACAGTGAAAGGGCAACTCTTTGGCTACTTGATGAGGTCCATGTGGGCATGCACTGATGTAGGTTATGGGACGCGTGATGGAGGGACGTTGCTCGACATCCCTAGGTTGCAGAGTTAGAGAAGTAATAAACTGAGGATGATGAATGCTCTAATGTCTGTAATTAGCTAAAGTAATGCATTTTATTAATAGTCGTGTGTAATACTGAGAGGAGTTTGACAAGGTAGATTTGCACTTACGTATTACTTAGTCTCATTCTAATGTTCTGGATTTTAGTAACTATCTTTTCACCCTCTGCTGCAATTAAGGTAGACAGGACTGTCAATTTAAGGTCATAGAATGGTTCTTTTTTCCTGGAGAATATTAACTTTCATCTTCAGTTGCAATATGACTAATAAACTAAAATGGCAAGTATACTTCTTGTTATATCAGTTACAAAGTGGTGCTTAGCAGTGAACACTTTTTTTCTAATTTTGTTTCTTTGTCATATTATGTATTTAGGAACTGAAAAAGATGTAGTTTGTTTGGCTCAGGCATTTGTCCTTAGTTTAATACTAGTTTTTCCAAGAAATAGCACTGGATTCTGCATTCCATATGTTCTGTACCACTTGCTAAACCTATGCCAGCCACAGATTTACAGTTTAATCTGATTTCTCTCTCTCCTCAATTTTTTTTTTTTTTGGCTCCCTTCCAAACACTGGCTTACACCGTATCTTAGCAAATAAGGGTCAGTTAAATTACATGAAGTCAAGTTATCAACAAGCTATCAAAAGGATTTTTACACAGTTATGTTATAATAATGTAGCAGTCAATATGCATAATTATGTATATAAGATTTTAGTTTGTCATTAAGAAGTTCAGGTATGCTTTTCACATAGCTTTATTCTTTGAAGAAGCTCCAGGTAAGATTTCAGATAATCACAAAGAATTTCAGCTCAGCATTTTGTGGGAAGCCCTCAGCATGCCACAGAATCAGGCCAGTGAGCAATGCTACTATTGCACATTTAAGTAAGTGGAGGAAGATGCACGGTATAAGCACTATTTTATTTTACCTTTTTATTAACAGTAACAGTATTTTATTAATACAAAATATTCAAATCATTTGCACCTTCGGCTACTCTCTCTCTAGGCTTTCATTCTTTGAAATATTCTTTGCAGTTCTCAGTCAATGTTATTATGTTTCAAGATAACTAGAAGCTTTTATAATGAAAGATAGTTGAGTCAAATTAAAATATGTTTTAAAGCTTTTAATCATCCCTGCTGAGAGGTACCAACTTTGTTTTCAAGCCAAGACACGTTCGTAACCTGTCTCAGAAGCATGCCCTGCATTTTTACCAAGAGCAGATCATGAGGAGGAGGAAAGATAACTCCAATGTAGCCTGTATTTTTATATTCTGTAAAAGAGAAGATTGTAATCTATTGTAGTGGCAGTTATTTCCTATAAAATAAATGGTGGAAAAACAATAAAGAAATAGGGAGTGAGTGGAGTGAAGAGAAAATTCCAGAACTAATAAATCCATAGGTTCACCTATAGCTTGATTCCACCATTAAATTCCACATGCACATAGCACCTAAATACCAACTGTCAATAAAAAACTAACAGCAGCCTCCAGTGAAAACTGTAGCTTCATATGAAACTGCTGTCCCCTAAAAGCTTAGCTAGACTATGTGTACTTACCAAACAAGCCTACAACAGGGCAGTCTAGAGCATACAGCTGCAGAAGTCAAACTTCTCAGTGCAGTTTGCTTTCAGCTCAGTTTTATAGAGATGGTGATAAGAGCCGTGTGATTTTTATCAAAATTGTACATAATAGGAGGAATGGTGGTGTAGACTGCTTCAACCCATACACTGGAGTATCAGCTGATGCTGTTTCTGATCACTGGATCACCCCAAAGTCACAGCCATGGAGTTTCTTTTGCTTGGATGTACGTTGGATCATGTGGAGCTTTTGCACAGGAGCTTCCACAAAGAGCAGTTTCCATCCTGCCCTGTACGGGGGCATCGGATGGGCTTTGTGATCAAAGTGTGCGCCTCTGAAAACAGGTAACTTGGATGGACTTCTGAGAGGTTTAGTTTTAGCGAGATCAGCCTTATTCATCCCAGTGTAGTCCTGAAATACTATCAAAATTAGTGCAGTAAAATAAGTATTAGTGAGATCAGAATCTGAGATTTGTATCTGAAGTTTGGCACTCAAGGAGGTGTGTGTGTGTGATAGTCCCTGGCGGACCATGGGTCTATAAACTGTTGAATGAATTACAGTCATCTATGTATGTGGTTTTTTTCAACTGTGACTAATATAGTGTGGGTAATGTTCCTCATTTATTAAGTAATCCAAGTATAATTCAATAGATTATTAAATCAAATGAAGAATATGTCTTAGTTATGCTGGGTGTTTCAGAATGTGACATAATTTTGCCCTACATTTTTCCTCTACCCTTAATATTATTTCTTAATATAACTAAGCAGATTGAAATTCTTTGAGACCAAGCAAAGTTTTGTTTTCACCCAGCTCCTCAAAAAGTAACTTTATAAAATGGGGTGTAATAAAAACATCTCTATGGTCTTCTCTGTGACTCAGGGGAGAGAAGTGATGAGTGTTGAAGGTGATGACCAAAAGCTTTTACTGCTGGGGTCTCTTTGAAACCTTACTATGTGTGCAGGTTGGTTTACTCCTTAGCTCCAGAGGAATCCATCTGTTATGTGCCTTCAAAAGTGGTAAGAATGGACCATTCCTCATTCTCTAACAGAATTTTTTAACATAGTTTCACACATGAGATCTGGGTTCTGTTTAAGCCACTGCCATAAACCACTTGTGACTCTAAGCAAGCCTTGTAGTCACTGATACATGAGTATTTGTCAGCCGCCTGAAGATTTCTTCAGGTTTATTCATAAATCCCCATTTTAGCTTTCCAAAGAACAGCCCCAAACACCTGTTTTAGAGAGATGCCTTTTGAACTTGTTCTACAGCAAAGTGTAGAGCCCGTAATACAGAATGAGTCTTCATCTAAGTCCCACAGAAAGCAGAGATGGTAATGAGTAAGGCACAACTTTGGAAGCCTGGTAGAAGAAATGTGATGGTTGAGATGTGCTAGCATGAGGATAAGTGCTGCATGGACCCGGTCCCTGCTGGCAGATGTGTGGCTGAAACAGTGTTCATGGATGAGAATGAAGGATCAGCAGAGATCATACTGTGGGAGAAGACCATGCCCAGCAATGTGGCTCTCTGCAAAATGCATGGCATGTCATGGTCTGGGTTTTCAGCTGAAGTTTGATGCTGAGGTTTGCAGCACAGCACAGCTGAAAATCTACCTTTTAACCTAGGTGTGTGCCTTTGACTTCACTGAAATGCTTGTGAGAAAAATTGCAATCTCAACTACAAAAATTTGCCATGACAGTTGATCAGGCATTGCTGTGCTCTATGGAGGAAGATACAGGAATATGGGAAAACAAATTGCAAGTTTTTGCAAACAATATGCATATATTTTGTGCGCAGTTTGAAGTATGCGTGTCAGTAGAAGATTTTATATTGTTTACTTAATGTGGATGTGTGGATCAGTGATGAAGTTGCTGGACAGATCATCCAGGCAAAATATAATCTGGACAAAATGAAAGAGGCACCCCCGCCCCAAAGAATTCAAGTGCAAAGCTCCTCCTTAGAGGAGTGTGGTATGGAATTACAAAGTTGGTGTTATGCAGCAGCATCCGCGCAGCGTGGCAGAGAGCAGAGTCTGCTGCTACTCAGGTTTCATCTCCTGCCAGATAAAGAGGTAAATTTGGCATGAATAAAGCTTATGGACAAATAGTGCATATAACTAGCTTCATTCTACTTCCTTTTTGTTTCGTAGATCTGAATTTTATACATTTACTGCTAACTACTAGAAAAGCTCCAAAGGTGTGGCAGTTTACCGGGGCAGTTCTTCTCTAAATTAATTACTGTGGTCATCTGCTTCAGAAAGCTTTTAAATACGCTTCATTCAGAAGAGGCAACTGGTTCCACCCATCCCAGCAGAAGTTCGTGGAGATACAGCTCCGAACTAGCAGATATCTGTAAATTCCTAGAGACTTTCCAACAGGAGTTTTGTTACCAGACATATTCCTCTCCACTGCCCTGGAGTATACATGCCTTTTGTCGGGGGGGATGGGGACGGACATTCAAATACTGACAGATCAGGTGATGTCATCTCTGCCAAAAAAAGATTTGCCCAGTCCTCCATCCTGCACTACCTCTTCCCACTTTCTGTTGGAATAGAGGTTGAAGCAGCCCTTTGCTGCTTCGGTTTTGTAGCTTCTTGGTTTTGGTGTCTATTGGCATCAGGTGTGCACCACATATGAAACTTGCTTACTTTCCAGTATTCATAGTCCAGCCTTAGAAACGATTCTTTAATCATGGGAACTTTCCATTAAAACAGATAGATTTTAAAACCTAAGTGTGGGGAAGAATATATTGGTTTTCAGTCTGGGAAAAAGTATATATTTTTGTGGATATCTACCCTCCTGCTAGCAGAGACTTGAAAATAACCAAAGAGACGGGTAACTGCTACATGAAGGATGCGGCTTTCCTAAGTCCTGTGAAATTCTATCTCTGCTTGGGCAGGTTACGCAGCTTGGTGGGAGGTCTGGCCAGGGGAAGAGGGTGCAGTCTGCCAACCTTCAGCAGATATTTGCTGAAGCCAAGTAGCTGATCTGTGAATTCCCACCTGTATCCTCGCAGAGCATCCTTCCAGTGGGGCAGGGACCTGCCATGGCTGCTCCTGCCTGGTGTGGACTCATGAGAGGTCAAGCACTGGAACCAAGTGCTGGGGAGGGCAATGTGAATTTACTGACTTTTCTGTTGGGTTGCACAGCACCTGCCCATGAGCCTTGTAGGAGCAGCTCTGAGTCAAGGAACCTGTGGGAGTAAGAGCTGGAACAGGCAGAAAGAGAAGAAAAAAAAAAACAACAAAAAAACAATGAAGAAAAAAAATACATAGAGACAACTTAGGGAGCAGGGTTGGCCAAGCATTGGGCAGGCAGAGATGTGGGGAAGGATGCCAAGATGCCAGGAGAAGGCGAGGAGGCAGGGAGAGGCCGCAAAGCTCCAGGTGGATATGTGCTGGGAGAACAAGTGTGGATTGAGCATCCATGTAGGACTGTACTGAACTTACCTTAAATCTCACATACATTAATTTTGGAGCAGTTGCCTTTACCATCTCAGTAGTGCTTTGAGTGTAGTCTTCGGTGTACAATTTAGATCTGAAAATTAGAATTTGTGGCATATGGAAAAGCAATAAATGGTTGGTTTAGCACTCTGGCTTAGTATTAAATGTGACTTAAGGTCTGGGGTGGTATCTGTGTTATCTGCATGATCAGCAAATGCATGTTTGACTGGTTTGGGAGCAGACAAGGTAATACGATAGGTTAACATACAGCTGTAGCAGTCTGATAATGCAGTGTTTTTATTGATTGTCTAACTGAGTAACTACACCGGGTATTAGGTTTGCTTGTCACAGTGCTTAGTGCCTGGGGTAGTTGAGCAAGTTACTTTTCCACTGAGTTGACCCCAAAGTCCCAGAGTCTTTCAATCAAACTCCTCAGATTTCATACACTGGCAATTCCTTTCCTTTTCTAATGGGCTGTATTAAAGAAAATGTGTCACCTTTTGCACCATGTAATACTAAATCAGATCAGAATTCATGCACAATTATGTCAGTGGAAATCTAATATTACAGACCTGCTTATCTCGAGATAGCACATGGAAAAATAAACTTGCACAACTGACAGATTTACTTAATTCTACAGATAAGTTATTTGTAAGTAATTGAGCTGAGGAATGTGTATGGATTATTTTCATACGCCTCAAAAAACATGTAAGAGAAATGGCTAATAAATATTTAAGTATTGTTTCTTTCTTCTTTCTCTTTCTCCTATTTCCTTTCCCTTTTTATCTTTTCTTGGCTTGCTCAAGTGCTAAAGTAACAAAGTCCAGGATGGGAAAAACAGGTTTTATGTTAGCAAACTGTTTTTGTTCTGAAGGCTAACGAGTTTAGAAAAACAAAATGGACACCACTCATTTATGTAATGTCACAGATATCTAATGGCATCTAGGTAACACAGAGCTCTGAGAGAAAAGCATTCTATCAAAAAAGTATTGCTTTCTGTTTTTCTTTAACAGTGTGAAAAAGTCAGAACACCATTGCTAATTGGAAGCTTTCTTGCAATCAGAAATAGTAATTTAAGATCAATTGCTCAGCAGATGTGCTTTTTAGTATTTTACACAAAAGAATGGTGCAGCTCCTCCTACCTTCAGCATATACGGCAGTGCATTGTTATCCCTTTAATGTATGGCATTAGCTATAATTTAAAATTAAGTATAGAAAAGCTGTTTGTTGGCCTTTAATTACTGGTTGATTAAAATTTTAAATACCAGTAGGGAAAGAGTAGATAGAAATCCTTTGGAATACCTTCTCTGCTGGTGAGTAGGAGGCTAATTTGTATCTGGATTTTTTTTTTTTTTTTGGAGGGAATTTGAAATTTGTGCATATGTTTGTGTGCACCAAAGCATCTTCTTGTCTATTCTTTGAAGTCCCACGGCTACTTTCCTTCCCACTCTCAAAAAACAAATGCTGCCTGAATATTTTAGATCAATACATAGCATATAGTGAAGATCAGGAAACAGTTTACTCAGCTATTTTTCTGAAGTATAATACACACCTCTGCATTTTGATAGAGGAATGGTTTGCATAGTAATAGTTGTGGTTTCTGGACAGTCTACTAAAAATTAAGATTTTATAGTCTGTTCAGGGAATGCTTGAAGCTGCATTATCAGAAATTACATTATATAATGTTATAGGCCAAGAGACAGTTTGTTACTAAATAATTTTTTCAAACAGCTCTGACGTTGTGTAATCCTTCACCCATCTTCCTCAGGATATATTGATTCAGAAGATAATGTGTTCTACCACTGTGATATTTAAAAAAAAAAAAAAGTTTTATGCTGAATTTTGAAGTCTTAATGCATAAGTACGGAAATGTCATTTCCTGAAAGTGCTGAAGATTTTTTTTTTCCCCAGTGAAATGTTGTCTGTTTATTTGGTAATGCACTAAAAGAGTTCAGATGACAGCTGCATATAGCCCTTTTGTTGGTTTGCTTTTGCAAATCAATGCCTGCAGACTAAGGAGAGGAACTGCAAGGATTTACTGAAAGTTGTTTTCAAACAAGGCTAAAGGTGCTTTTCAAAATAATCTAATCAAGGATGTAATTAACATTGTGCTCGAGCACAACCCACCCAGCAAAGGCCACCTGAAGGTGTGAAATGATGGTCTTCGGAGAAACCCTGTCTCAGGAGACTGGAATTCACCCCTGTGCACAGAGACCATTGGAGACTCCTTGTTCTTCAGACTGGCTGCCTTTGAAAGGAAAACACGGTGGTTTGGACAATGGGGGTCTGTTTTCCTCTGATGCCAGCCAGACTTCAGGGACTGCTCGTTCATGGGCCATAGTCCCCAAAAGCCACAGCAGATTCAAGAGCAGCACTTCACACTGCTGAAGCTCTCCCCTAAAAATTTTGGTGAGAAACCCCCTATAAAACATGTTTTATACCTCCAGATTACTGTTTTGATAAGGAGCGCAGGTGTCACCACAGATAGACATATCTGTTGAATTTGAAGAAATACCATTTGCTTTTAAAAGCCTGTCAGCATTAAAATGCAAGGAAAAGTAGAACATTATACAAGATTTGATGAAGTACGTAGAACAGAGCCAGGTTTTTTTTTTTTCCAGATGACCAAATCAGAGTAGCTGTAAAGGGTAGAAAGTAATTGTTGAACCCTAGAGATTTTTTTTAATCAAATACATTAGGTTTTTAAGTTATTTTTCCTGCCAATACTCTGTTTATTTTTTATTGTCAGAACAGTGGAGGAAGCTTCCTTTGCTGATGCTTTTTGTTTCTTTTCTGTGGCTTGGGGATCAAATAATTGATTTCCCACCAATCCCCAAATCCTCAAATTTTTGCTGTGCAATTCATGTTTTGATGGCAACTGCTGAGGTCCTTAACTAGGACACTGGAATATCTATTTTCTTCAAAGTTTGTTGGAAAAAAGAAACAGTTTTAATATTTACTTCCAGGTCATTCACAAGTATTACTGGAAGTACCTCAAGCGCATGGTAATGTTGTACAGACTTTTCTTCTTTATTCTCATTTTAATACTGAGACTTTTTAATGTGTGGTTTCAGATTGCTAAGATTCAGCAGTCTATCCATGTGTTCTGAACTAGAGTGGGGAAAGAAAGGTCTTTTCTCCTTCCTTTAAACATTTCTTCTCCTACCTATTTCCTCTGCGTTGGCTAAGCACAGTGCCAAAGCCCTGGGGGAGTGAGTCTATGAATGGTGTCATTTGTCACAAGTATTAATAGTTCTAGGAAATTACTGTTTGATAAGGAGCAGCACAGTGGAGTAACTCCTTGAGCAAATATGGGGAGAGTGAGTCAGGGGAAAAGGTTTGGGGAAGGCAGAGAGGAGAAGAGAAAGAAAATGGCTGTATGCTTGTGTTTCACTGGGATAGGTGGGGACAATGGATGAATTCTCAAGGACATTGTCTGCAGAGCTCTGTATTTGTAGAGTATTTCCACTGTATAGATAAAATTTGTGTGAATTATGTCTCTAAGACAATAAGCACACAGCAACTTGGAATTTGTGGCCAAGTTAATACAATTCAGTACACACGGGGTTTTGGTTTTTTGCCCCACAAAATGCATTGAAGTTCAGAAACCCTAGGTGATCTGTGTTCACAAATCCGTTGGGTGGAAAGGACAGCCAGAAGCATCCAGTCTCTGTAGTTTTACACCAGATTGATTGAAGATCCAAGGTTAAAACAAAATTGTATTGAAAATAGGTAAAAAGAATTTGACCAAACTGGACTACAATGTCAATTAAGACTTTTTAGGGAAAGGGGTAAGGTTAGCAAAAAGAGGACAAATTCGTCAGCTGAAAGGCATAAGAGGAATAGGAAGGGATTTCTGCTTTAGCAATGAAAAAGAAAATGCCAAGGAAACAATGTATCCCTACTGCATGAGGAGGGAAATAAAACTGTTCAAAAACTACGTGATTTTGGATATCCTTTAAAAATGTTTTCAGCAACAGAAAACAGGCACAAATACCAGTTGTAAAGAAAACATGCTACATTTCTAAGGACTATTTTGAGGAAATAATTGGAAGTGATGCTTAGACTATTAAGGAAATTATCTAATAATCTTACTGCTCTAGTGACATTTATTATTCAAAAGTGATGGCAAAATGCAAAAATGCTGAAAGGTAGAAGTGTGTTACACTTCCTTTTTTAAAACTGGATCAATCCTGACAATTGCTATTGTTTAAATCTGTTGTTCTCTGTCAATGATAGAACAGACTTGAAGACAAAAGTGGCCATAATCAGACAGAAAAATTCAGAGGACTCATGATGAACCTGGGAACCATTGGGGTCAGTGAGCACCACATATTCTGTGTGTGCTGCCCATCGTAAAATGCACTTTTGTATCTAAAAGCCTTAAACTATTTGCAGATCATGAGATTTACTGCACATATTTACAATCCCAGTCACTGCTATTAGAATTATGATATAAATCAATGCTTCTATTTCAAAGCCTGTGATGATTACTTTTGATCAAAATGGTCCCCAAAATCAGTATCACAACTTGGACACCCAAGATGGTTTCTGTACCTCCTGTCAGGAAGGTGAAGAGCATTGGAGGAATTCATTTTTACAACCTGAACATGAAAAACACTCAGAAAATAGAATTTTACCTTTTTTAAAAGACACTAAAAAATAAAATAAAAGAGTCTGCAGTCAATGGCATCCTACCCCATGTTCTTATTTCAATATTCCTCTTTTTTTTGGTACTTTGAATAAGGTCGTTTACAAGGACAAGGTCTGTAATGGCTTCCAGGGAGTCAAAAAGGATGTATTGCCTCAAGGATGAAACTAAACAGCAAAAATATTGTTACAATTATGCTCTAGTAATATCCTGCTTTGCTTTCTCCATCATTTATCTAGAGAGGGGTTAGTCAAGGATGAGGAGCACTCCAACACTGCTCCACTACCTTGACACGCGTAGTGTTGTTCTTTCCCTTTGGAGATATCAATACCATCCAGACACTATACATTTCTCCTGGGCACTATCAATATCTTTATTCAGAGTTGTATGCTAACAAAGCATGTAAGGACAGAAGGCAGAAACATAGCCAGAGCCCTGGCAGGAGTTTATAAAGTATGATATACTAGACAGGTTACCTGCTGTTAGGACTTTGAAAAGTTTGCATGCTTAGGAAATCTTTATTTTCTTCCTTCTCCCTCCTCTTTTCCATGTATAATTCTTCCTACTCTTACACCATAGGAGAAAATTGGAACTGTGATTAGATATGCTAAATTACCTCCACCATAAACTACATATAATTTACAGCATTTAGTTATTGCTATTGTTTTACAGGTTTAGATGTCTATTTAAACTACTTTAATGTTGGTTGAGTTTTTAAAAATGTTTATTGAAGTAAGGTTTGTAGTAACAGTAAGGAAAATTGAATGTGTTGTGGATGAGATTAGAACATATTGTTTCTCAATAATATTTCAGGCGAATAATTTGGGTCTTTCTTTTAATAATATACATCCTTTCTAATTAAGATACTTCTGGTTTGCTCCATAATATTAGACAAGGTGAGGAGGGGAGAGCTCAGTGCAACTCTGCCACTGGAATCAGCCAAAAGGATTTATGCCACTTAAATTGAATATAAAAAAGGTGGAAACAAATGACCATGTGGAAGGGTGTAATAAATAGTAGCCGCTTGCCATTGAGCAGATCTCAACCCTTCTGATGCTGGGAACTGCGTGTAATGACACAGTGCTGTACATAGTGGTGCCCTCATACTTGAAAGGATCTTTCAAGCACTCACAAAATACAACTAAGGACACAACATGGCAACAACTGAGGAGGGTAAATAGAGCCTGTGTGTGAAATACAAAAAAATAATTATGATTACCAGCTGTGAAGAAGGTGGCTATCTTCTTACACTACTTTTCTGAGAAGTGGTGCCCATTTTACTTCAGTTTAACTGGGCTTGCTTTGTTACCTTGCAATCTCAGACATAGTTGATAACTTAGTATTTAATGCTCTTTTACTTTCTTCACCCACCTTCTCTGGTGCAGCTAGTTGTTTTTCTGCCCCCTGCTTCAAGGCAGACTCATCCTCTGGGGATGCTAGGACCCACCAGGCTCTGCTCTGACAGGTCCACCCTCCCCTTCCTAGGGCAAACAACAAAGAAAGTCTTAATAATGATGTTCGTTAATTATTAATATTAATAATATTATCACTTATTAATGTTAATACTGCTACTAATAAAGAGCTTGAGCCATCTCCCTGCGGTGGGGAGCAATCTCAAAGACAGCCCTGGAAGGGCACCCAGTCAGGCAGTGCCATCTCCAGTCGCCAGGCGATCTTCCTTATGTTCCCTTTGCATTATCGTAACACAACAGGGGTATCTCCCAGGTGCTTCCAGGTACTGGAGGGAAATGCGTGGCACGCTACACACTTCTATGCTCCCCTGTTTCTGAGCAAGCCTTGTTAGTGAATTCCATCCCTTTCTCTCCCCTGTAGCACTGTATTAATATTTTTCCGCTGCATACATTAATATTTTCAACGGCACAGGAATCAAAAGCACTGAAGTCAATACAAAGGGAATGAGATTTCGGGGCCAAGGCAGTGCAGGAGGATGCCGTGCGGGAGCTGTGCGTTCAGGAGTGCCGGCTTCTCCAAAGCTCGGAGTCCGTGTGAGAGTGAAGCTCAGTACCTCAGGAGGAGGAAGAAATTCCAACAAAGTTTTGAGGCACTGACTGGTAGTAGCTGATGTCTAAGCTCTTCTGTCATATAAATAAAAAGTAAGCAAATTCAAAGAAAAATGCTGTTGTGTTTTTATATGTAAAGCAGAGGTTCTCGGGTGATTTTCAGTTTGAGATCGGGTGAGGGTATTCAGATTTCCCCTCCTCCCTGAGAATGCCGGAGATCTTCTTACATGTTTGTTTTCGTACATGCTATTGTACAACCATGTCATAAAAATGAATGTATTTCAAAGCATGGATTGGAACATAAAATAGCTGTTAGGACATAAGTATTGGTGTAAGTGACTAATGTTACAACCACGGGCATGCCATATGCATTCTCTATGCGCCAGTCTCCATAACCAGAAAAAACACAGTGCAATTAACCATTTATTGGTTAGCCAAAAGTAGAATTTGCAAGCTTTTTTCCTTCTAGAAGAAATCAGTGCTATAGCTGGAAAACACTTACATGACCCTGTTTGTTCAGGAGGTTTATTGGAGGTTTATTTCACTGTACAGATGAGGTGTAAAAAACAAGAGACTATTTTTGTGCATATCTGTCCAATCCTTTTTAGGAAACAGTGGACTGTACTTCTCAGTATTTTTTTTCTAGGCTACAATACCAGCGGTTCCATGATTCTGTCTATTGATTTCTTGTCCTCCTACTACCGCTCTGGCACATTTTAACAAAGATGCAAGTATCTCAAATAATAAACAGGGAAGGTTTCAGCTCATGTATATATTGTATATGCTTAATTTTCACAATAACTTCTGCACTCTATTCTGGCTCAGACTCTTGTCGTTTGAGTTCCACAAGAGATTTTAACTGTCATATTTTTTTCTGAAATGATGAATGGTTGTTCTACCCACCGTTTTGATAATTTCAGAGGAAAATGATGGTGTATGTGCTTAATTCTGCTATTAGTTTTATTAAGCTCTTCCTATTAATGCTGTTTTGGTAGAAAGTTCCACCAGTAAGTTTTGCATTATATGGAAAAAATAATTTACTTTTATCAGTTTTACCTCTGCTGCCTTTCAAGTTCATGGAACATTTCTCTCTGCCACCTTATGAGAGTAATTAAGAGTCCCAATTTACTTTCTCTAAACCATTCATTATTTTGAATATCTTGATTATGTTCATTCATCTTCTGTGTAAATTAAAATGTCCTAGTATTTTCTGTTGCTCATTGTCTTATTTTTCCTCACACAATTTTCATTATTTCAGTAACTCATGTCTGCATTTTTTCTGGATCTGCTGTTTTATTTTTATTTTTTAACGTGAGTTCAGTACTTCAGCTGAAATTATCTCATCAGGTTACATAATGGCACTAGGTAAAGCTAAACCACTAGTGTTAGTCATTCATCTAACCTTGTTATATTCCTCAGAAATTTGACATCACCTCCTTAAGTAATACTGTCACCTATAAACTTGGCATCTCAACTTTCCTTCTTTTTGATCTAGATTAATAAATAAACATCAGCTCTAGTACCAAATTTTATGATAGTTTACTATTAATCTTTTGAAATATATCAGTGCTTTTACCTCTTCCTCCTCACTTAGTTATTTTAATATCCTTTTTCTTTTAGAAACAGTCTAAAAGATTACTTTTAAGCACAATGTAAATTATAACTTGCTTTCCCAGTATTGATTTCACTGGTTTTAAATTCTAAAGTTTCAAGAAATTTGTCATAAATAATTTTAAAAGTTCTGTGTATGGTACTAGGAACTTTTAAAAACAAGCTACCTGAGGCCTGTGCATTTAAGCCCTGCTCCTAATTTCTTGCATGTGTATTCATTGTGGAACATCTTGGGGAGGTTTCGATGGGGTTTGTGGCAGAGGATCTGCTTCAAATCAAGTGTTGGTAAAAGAAGTTGTGGAAAGAATCAACAAACTGAACAAGAGTAAATTATCAGGACTGGATGGTGCTTGCCCAGAAGCTCTGGAGGAACCTGAGGGGAAATAGTTGAACCACTAACAGTGGTGGGGGTGCTTGAAGCTTATGTAGGTCCAACATGAAAGTGGACGAACTCATGAAGAAAATCCCATGGAGAGTTATTAGGAACAAGGAGCTGTCCTTTTGCACTGGAAACTTCTGAACCATGGTTCTCTGAAAGCTTTAGAGATATTCTAGGAAGTCGAAGTATCTTTTTGACCTCTGCTTGTTCTTTTCTGTGGCTGTCTGCTCTTGACCACTCTGTTTCTGTACAAGCATATGTCCGTCCAGTGCTTCCATGTGTTTAACAGCAAACAACTGTAGTACAGCCTGGGTATTTCTAAATATCACACACATCTGGCCCTTTACAAAAAGCTGTTTTAATCCGGTACAGTTGCTTATTGCAGTGTCTCTGTGAACTGTTGTGCCACAAAGTCTAAATATCTCAAGTGTTTGTGTGCTTAATCTCAAACTGTCAGGCTGGAACAGCACAGTTCTTCTTCTAGAGGAATGGCACCTGCTCTCTTCTGTGTTTTCTTTGGATAAAGGTTGAGTACGGTATAACCTCCCAGCCAGTTGTTTCAATGATGATAAAAATTTCACAACCCTTCTCCCTGTTTACTTAGCATTGCTGTGCCCTAGATATGACAATGTGTGCAGATCCAGGAGAAATAATGAAATCTATGGAAAGCAGGCACACAGGAGAAAAAAGACATTTTACGATGGCAGCTTTATTCCCTGCTGTTGTTGGACTGCAAATGGGTACTGAGTTTGCAACCAAGGCTGAAAAGCATTTAAACTTTATTTACTAGACAATAAATAATAAAAAGGCTGTTCACTGAAAGTTGAAGAAGAGAGCTGTCATTGAATTCTTGCACTGTGGCTGGTGGTTGTTGCTTTTCTGAGTGTCACTAAAATAAGCAATGAGTTTAAAGTTTTGGAAGAAACGACTTTTTTTTTTTTTTTTTTTTTTCCTTAGTATGGAGGCCTAATTTGTCTTCTGCACTGTAAAGAGCTATGGGAATAAAATAGGTTATTCTAAACAGACTGCACCTTGTTGGAGATCATGCACTATACAGCACCCTCAATTAGACAGCAATGGAGGAGTTGGAGAAATGGGAGATGGCACAGCGCTCATGCACCTGTGGACAGCTGGTGCCAGCAAACCCTTGAAGCTGATGTCATCCTACATGGATCTCTGGCATTTGTGAAAACGTCAGGAAAGGATCAGGGATTTAGGAAGGGAGAGATGCTCTCCGATTCTCTTTACAATTTCCTGTTTTCTCTCCTGAAAATAACTCCATGTTCAAAAGGGTCCACTTCCAACGGGGGTGCATCATGGGTTGAATGCCAACTCTTTCTGCAGCTTTTCAAGCGAAATACTGTTGGGTGCCCCATTTGCTCATTCTAGAGTCAGTCTCCTTCATTCATTTGCTTAATGCCCAATATCCACTCTGAATTGTTAAACAGCAACGATTTGTTAGTTTGCTGTCAGGCTCATTATTCCCTGCAGGTTTCCCAGCCCTCCTCCTCCAGCATTTGTATATCTGTGGATCTTGGCACTTTAAAGTTTTTAAATAGGCAATGTGCAAGTTAGGAGATGATGAGGAAAAAAGTAAAGTGGGGAAATGCATGTCACGTGATGACTGGTTAAAGTACTTGGTTTGTTTCTTTAGGAAAGCAGATATATTCCATTGAATGCCTATTTTTCATCTTTTGTCAATTAGGTATCTCAGCTGGTTTTTTTCTTCTTTGGTTGCAGGATTTAGTATAAATAGTATCATCTGTGATCCAGTATACTTCCTATGTCATGAGTGATCAGTGGTTAAGTTAATATTGCCTGAAGAAGGACAAATTTTTCTGTTTCCTGCCATTTATTTTTTCAGCTGTCATTCCAACATTACAGTAATCATCTGGATTTTGTATTTAACTTGAACAACACTTTGCTTTCCTTTTTCCTTCTAAAGCATCTCTATTCATTATCAGTTCAACTAAGCAAGTTTCATTCATTTCTCTAAAGTAAATTCACCTAAGGTGATTGAAGACAAGCATTGTAGCTTTTTCTAGTGTTTTATTGTAAAGTAACAGCTATATACATACAGTGCACAGTCACAGCTTTTGCCTTAGCTACAAATGTTTGTTTTTCTGAAAAAAACAAATAGACATTTGTGTAAATATTTGCCTTTGAGCTACTCTTTTTCTTTCTAGTATTGTACACTGCAATACATTATCAGAATGTGGGCACCTCTTACAAAGTTTTCAGTCAGAGTATCATTTACTGTGGTCCAGCATAAATATGTGCTTTTTTCCTTCTGAGACATTAGCATGCTAAAGCATATTTAAAATTAATGTAGAACAGACTATTGTAGTGGTTAGACATTAAAATAACATTGTTACGAATTACCCTTCGTTGTGATTTTGCATATTCATGGACCCATCTCATCTTCGCTAGATAGCTCAGCTTTAGATCTTTTCCAAAATTTCAGTACTTCCTAATAAACAAAGAGGGGGGCAGGTTTCCCCATTTCAGTGAAATAAACATACAGAGAATATCAGCCGTTTTGCCTTTTCAGGCTTTTCTCTGGATTTTCTCCAAAGGGACTATAGAATTCTTGGTTCGCTCATCACTCCTCACCCACTGTACCCCCAGAATATTTGCAGGGTTATTTTCTAGGTGCTGCTCTTTTCTTCCTTTTTATATTGCTTTGCCTCAGATACGAAACTATTTTTCTACACTATGTAATTTTCCAAAAGCACAGCTTGAACGTTTATCCAGGGGAATTATGTAAAGAAGTGTTTTTTAAAGGCTTGCTTGCTTTCTTCAATTTATTAATATTTGATAGATTCCTTGAATAATTGTAGCTGCTGTTTGAAATGTGTATTTATATATGCATTGTCTTTGGAATGTTACTTAGTCTTTTCTGCTCTAGACATGGTAGGATTTCTTCTGAGCTGAAGTAGCAGAGCTAGTGACATCATCATGGTATTGTGCCTTTTGGTTTTGAGTGTTCAAGGTTCTTTTGACCATCATCTTGTTCACCAGTTTGGAATTCAATCCCAAACTGCTTCCAAGGTGATTTTCTTTAAACATTCAACTCATACAAAGAATGTCGCCCAGATCTCACGTATTGCTGTTTTCATCTTCATTGCTATAGGTTCATGTTTGGAACAAAATATTTTGGATAACCTACACTTGCTGGCTTAGCTGAGCATAAGCCCTAATGTTTTTCTTTTCCAGATCAAGAGGGGAGTTTTGTCTAATCATTAAGCACTTGACAACAATCAAGTGTTTCAGATTTTAGGGCTTGTTCTTCAACTGGTGTAAACCATCTGGGCTCTGTTGACCTCAGGATATGGTAGCAACATGCAGCCACTGGGAATCTTGCCTGTTGTTTTCAAGTCTCTGTGAACAGTTGCTCTTTACAAATAGTGTCCCCAAGAAAATGGTTATGTTTGTCTTTTGTCATAGCATCTTGCCATTCAGTTAAATCACTGGAATCCAAAGCAGCCAAAAAGTTTGGATTGATTGTTCCAAAAGAGCCCAGTTTGGGCAGCAAATGCCGATGGTAAAGGTATTTCTATAGTCCTCTGCTCAGCAGTCAGGCCCAGGTAATTTAGTACTAAAACTTTGTGTGCCTGTTTGGGTATGGAAATTTCAAGGGAAGAAATCCCTTTTGACTTCTGTGAACCTAAAACATCAGCAGTCCAAGATGGGATCACATGGATTTTGAAATACAAAATTGTTTTTGTATGTGTTTGATCTAAACATATTGTTAATAGTGGTGACTGTGAGAGAGAAACACCAGAGCAATAGCCCTGCTTAAAAAGGAGCTGGATATTTTAGCCTGGTAATCAAAGGAGGGAGGGAGTAAGACTCCTCTCACCAATCTTTAGTGATACACAGTTTGGGTGTCTAACCCAGGGTAGTGGTACATGAGGAGGATAGAGGAAGACCACATTCCTCCTCCTGCAGAGAACACTTCTAGAGAATAGTTCATATTAACTCTAAAACAGAAGTCTACAGCTGGAGTCCTGAGTCATGAGGACTTAGATCAGTATTTGGCTCCTTTTGCTTTGCTTTGCTTTGCTACAGCTGGCTTTTGTGGTGGCAGTTCATACAGTGGTGGTGACTACATTGAGGTTACCCTCTGTAGTCCTGCTTTGGAGATGCAGGTCTTTTGGCAGCAGAAGCAATTACAGCTTGGCTTGCCAGTTCTGGCTGATAAGTTAGTGTAAAATCATTATCTCTGTTTGTTTAGGTGAACTACTTTTACATAAGAATTATAAGATCATAATATCCTGCCAACATAGGACTGGGAAACTTCCAGAGACAGTAAAGTAAATCTAAATGCAGGCTTCAGTGCAGAGATAGTGTCCTAGCTCTGAATGGAGGTGAACTTGAATAGTTAGTCTTTATCCTCTGCCCAAGAGCATGTTTATCATTACCATAATCTTTTCAAGGAGAAGACGAAAATTATGTTCTAGACACACTAAAACATCAGATTAACTCTTACATCTGCTACATTCAAGCCAAAGTATTTCAGAATCGCAACTGAAATTTTAAATGACTGTAACTCCAGCAGAACTCCATAATCTTCCTTTTGTGTCAATCAGTGACAGCTGTGTAGACATTTATTGAAAGATAAATTTTGAGGCTACTTTAAACTTTCAAAACAGAGCACTATATTATTTTGATGAGGCCCTTGTTGGTAATGAGTGGACAACAAAAATGTGTGGGTGTGATTTAGATAAGCATCTCAAAAATTCAGGTGTTTCACTAACTGCAATCCTTCAGCATTCCCTTTTGGGTTGCTCAGTTTCTCTCACCCCCACCTGAATGTAGATTTTTTATACTACCTGGTATGACATGTCTTCACCCCACCATCCTTCCAGGCTCTTGCATAGCAGGGCTGTTCTTATTTAAAATAACCCTTTCCAATAGAACTAGCAGGCTCTTTCCTTACCTTTTTAAGATTATTAGAGCTTTCAGATTTAACTTTTAAATTTGCTATCCCTCACATTTGTATCACAGAACTTGAAGAGTTGCATTAATGAACACAAGGTCAACTGAAGTTTCGCATTCAGTGTAGACAGAGGGTAAACACTGTTAGAACCACTGGAATTTACAAATCCAACTATAAACTCATGGCCGAAGTTTGTTCGTTAGTAGAACCTCAGGACTGTATTCTGGCTATTGCAAACAGCTGCTGGACAACACACCGAGATTTCTGTGTTAGCCTCTGTCGGATGACACTGATGTGACAGGATACAAGGGGAATATTAATGAGATCACTGTCAAGGTCCAGTATAGTTCTGTCTTGCATAAAGTAAGAAACTCTCTCTTGCCTTGTTTAAATATAGTAGAACAGGTTGAAGGGGAGAAAGAGAGGCAGCTGAGACAAAAATTTCAGGTTTTTCAAATTGGAACATAAAGTAAATACACCTGCTGGATTCTCATCACCCCAATGCTTAACCCCACAATGCCGTAATTCTTTAAGTTTCCTTCAGAAATAATGTCACAAAAGCACAGCATTATTTGGCATTGTTGACTTTTTGCCCCTGAAAGTATCACCATGAAGAAACAAACTTCTATCCTTTTCAAGTAATATATTTGCTTACAGTATTTATGAAATTAACACCTCATAAAAGTTTAGCATTAGCCAAAAAAGTATCATGCAAGGAAAATTTAAGTTTTTGTTTCCCCCCGCTAGATGGCCCTTCAGTGAAATGGCATGTCAGTCCATTAACTGGCTCTGCATGTTTCTGTGTTTTATCTGGAGTGTTATCTTTATGGTATTAAAATGTGCAGTGAAGGAAGGAACAGATTTAAACACCATTGGGCAATACTGTGGAATATAGTAGGGAGAAAGAGAAAATAAAAAACAATGGCAAAAAATTCTCCATTTAATAAGAATTTACATAAGAATTGCCATTAAAGTGTTATTTCTCTACTTTGTAGAAAGCTTGCAATATAGTTTTTTTCACTATAATTATTACTGTAGCTGTTGACCTTTTTTTTATTTTGCTGATTTTATATTTATGTTCCAGCACTGCAGCACTTCATTACACACGAAAGTCTAATTCGTTATATAGGTGGTAGTGCCAAAAAGTCACAGAAGGTTCAAAGTGATTTTTATCAACTCTCAGTGTATGTTTGAGGAAGAACAGATTGTTGTAATATTCATGCTCACAGGCATGGTGTCTTCAAAAACAGTGAATCTTCAGTGTTTTTGTCCGCATGTTTATATGGTTTCTATTGTGCCTACTTTCTGCTGTTTTAAATATGGAATGCTTACTAGGCAATAACATTTTATTGCTTCTTTCTTTAATAATCATGACCACAAATACCATTTCTCTCTGTAAAAGCCTGCTTTTTTAATAATTGTGTGGTTTTCTCCATATTTTAAAATCCTCAGCCTGATTTCCTTTTGGGCATGAGCAGTTATTTTCAGGCCTATTCTCCATGCACACGTAAAGACCCATGAGATGACATATTGAGCATTTGTAAACAACTGGTAGTGTCTTAAGAATGCAGTCGCTGAAGGTGTGGTGCCAGGTAATATAGGCGAAAGTGAAGGCCACAGTTTAAAAGCTCAGTTCTGGTTATCAAGATAACCTGGGATTCGATGTCCGATGTGAAATTGTGCCAGGGCTGTAAGGTGGTAAGGTGGTATGCGGACTAACCAGGATGTCTCTTTTGTTGATGCTAAGGGGAGAGCATACGCTGGTACCTGCCTGCCTGGCATGCTGTCAGTCACTATTTAAAATAACTAAAAGTTAGAAGATTTATGAGCTGGCTTACTGGAAGGGTGGAAACTTCTAAATCATTCTGGTCTGTTGTGGTTTAACCCCAGCTAGCAACTAATCCCCACCCAGCCGCTCGCTCACTCCCCCCCCTGGTGGGATGGGGAAGAGAATTGGAAAAAAGGTAAAACTCATGGGTTGAGATAAAGACAGTTTAATAGGTAAAGCACAAGTCGTGTGCACAAGCCAAGCAAAATAAGGAATTAATTCACTACTTCCCATCAGCAGGCATGTGTTCAGCCATCTCCAGGAAAGCAGGGCTCCATCATGCCTAACCATGACTTGGTAAGACAAACGCCATCACTCCAAACATCCCCCCCTTCCTTCTTCTTCCCCTAGCTTTATATGCTGAGCATGACGTCCTATGGCATGGGATATCCCTTGGGTCAGCTGGGGTCAGCTGTCCCAGCTGTGTCCCCTCCCAACTCCTTGTGCCCCCCCAGCCTGCTCGCTGGTGGGGTGGGGGAAGAAGCAGAAGAGATACCTTGGCTCTGTGCAAGCACTGCTCAGCAATAACTAACACATCCCTGTGTTACCAACACTGTTTCCAGCACAAATCCAAAACATAGCCCCATACTAGCTACTATGAACAAAATTAACTCTACCCCAGCCAAAACCAGCACAGGTCCCACTGGAAGGTTTTAATGTCTCCAAGAATCTTCCCGTACTTTTTCACCTTAAGAAGTGGCAAGACCAGATGGTTGTGGTACTCCACAAGTGGCAGCCTTCACAAGGGAAGAGTGGTTAAAACAACCTGGCCCTCCCAGTTCATTATAGACTTAATGGAGGAGGCCAGTTTCAGGTCACTCCACGCACCTTTCCAGGTCCTGTAGACCATTCAGTGTTACCTCATGATCGCACTTCCACAGTCAGCTTTAAGATAACAGTATCATCATGGTCGTCTGACCTCTTTCCATTTCTCTGAGAGGATAATAAAATAATAACTTACCCGTGTATCCATCACCAGATCTGAAGCCTTTTGATAGGGGTACAGAAGACCTGGAGGAGATCAAATGCCTCCAGAGCTGGAATAGTGTTGGCTTGCTGTCTTCTTAGTGACCTTCCCAGAAAGCAGAGGTTAGAGTCTGGGAGGTAATTGCTGAGGCCATTAATCCCCAGTGACAGGCTTTTGAGCAGCGGCCAGACCATAGGACGGTGTTCAACAGTTGGTGTCTGCATGCCCTCCCTGGGAGTTACTAATGAATCCTGCCAGTAAAGGGCTAATGCATTTCCTACTGATGCCTCTGGGTCTACTTCATTAGTCTCCAAAGGGAGGTCTACCAGGGCGTTGCAGCCCTGCGCATGGCTGAGACTCGTGCCAGGAGATAACATGGGGCCGATGGATGGACTCTGCTTTGGAGACCAATTATTAGTTGAAATAATCTACAGTGTTTCCTCACAGAAGTAGTATTTTTCTATTCAAGTAATAGAGATTTACGGGTCTGTTACTAAAGGTGAAGGAGTGATTAGAGGGGTTCCTCACCGATAGCTGCAGGGTGATGCTTTTGTGGCCACAGGTAGTCCAGCGCGACACAAGCAAAGAAGAGCGCATGTGTCTTCTGGTGGCCAAGCGACAGGACTGTAGCACTTACAGCACACCAGGTGAACGCTCCTGCTCTCAGTGGTGGCTTCACATCCTCTCTCTGTACCTACCACAAGTTAGTCTGGCTTTGTCTCAGTCGCTCTGGTTTGTACAGAGGTGCTCTATCATACCAGCTTGGGCAACAAGGGGTGTTTTTGGAAGATCCATCTGGAGCCGCTGTCTTTCCCAGACAGCATCTCCTAAAAATTTCAAAATTTACTTCTATTCTTGAAACTATCCTATGATTTTTGGTTTTATGATCTGTTCCTTTTTCTGCAACTTAGCAGTTAGTTATTAATAAGACAGTTATCCACCATAAAATATGCAGAGCTTTATTCTCTGTACTAAAAATGTCTCCTTTCACTTAAAGCTCCTTTTTTTTCCTGGCTTCACTCCATTAACTTTAACAAAGTTTAATTTTGAGTCTGGCTTATTTATTTCTCCAGCTTTTCCTGTCTTCTGCAATGTTTGGTTTTTAAATGCACTTTAACCTAGAGAAGAGAGAGTTTGGGGGCTAAAGATATAATCCTTTCCTAAATAATCCTATCTTATTATGGGATTGGAAGCATAGTCCACTGAATAAAGAGATTCAGACAACATGGGTTGTATTCAAGGTTTCATGTGAATTAGCTCCACACAGTCTAGAGCCAGTCATTTAGTTTGTTTTGCTTTGGTTTCACCAAATGTAAAATATGGTTATGGCTAAAAGTCAGTATACAAGAGTTAAGTATTATTATTGGCCAAGCAGCATATCAATCTGTAATCTACAATTTCCTATCAAGGAGGAGGAGGACGTGGTCTCAGTCTTTACTTTGGGTTCATTCCCTTTTGTAAATTCAAGTCAGACTATCAACATCAATTTGACTTTGCTTTCCCAGTTTATGTTTAAAGCCATCCCCTATCAAACATCTTGCTTTCCAGATACCTTAAGCCTACTGCAAACAAACAAATAATGAAAATTAAATAGTAATAAAGCTGTTGTTAGCTTTGAATAATAATTTTTATCTACTATTTAAATGGCAATTATTTCCAGAAACTTGGCAATTGTAGCCATACAAATGATGAAATTGATTCCAGTCACAGCCCATCTTTCTTTGGAAAGGAAATACCAGTAGTGTTTAAAAAATGGATTATTAAGAACCTTGGTTTGCTCAAGGTGGCTCATATGTTGTATTTGCTAACACAGCATCTTGCTGGAAGAAAGTTAAGTGCAGCTTTTCCCTAGCTCAGATTATTTTCTCCACAAATCTTTGGAGCAGGAAATAAAAAACAGCTAATAGTTGTGGGGCATGTGGAATTAGTTTAAGCAAAGCCGAACCCTGATCCTTCTGATCGCCTCCTCTTTCCTGTGCTGTTTTGTCTATTCCTGCCTGGGAGTATGTCAACAAATTTTCTTTAAGCTCAGAAAGTGCGGGGGGGGTGGGGGGTGGGGTGGAAATAGTGATTCTTTCTCTGTCTCTTTCTGTCTTTGGGTTTTTTGTGGGGTTTTTTTAGGGGAAAGATTTAAAACAGATGTATTTTCAAAAAAAGGGACAAGTTTGTCTTGTAAAATGTTTGTAAAGAAAAACAGCCTCAGGACCTCTGAATGTAATTCCAGTTGAGTTCTGGAGATGTCACAAAGGGTACTGTTTTTGTTACAGTGACATAATTCTTTTCTCACACAAGTTAATTGTAAATCAAGATAACTTTACAGAGAGGGCAGAATCTGTTAAATGAAACTGAAGCAGCAAAGTGTATACATATTTGAAAAGCAGAAAAATACCTGTGATTTCTGTATGGCTTATTGTTCGCTTCTATTATATGAGAAAACAGATTATTTTCATGTTTCTCCTGTACTAGAAGTATGTGTTTTACATGAAGGAATAGAGCAGGTATCTCTTTCCTGATGACAAATGAAACACACTGGGTATACGCTGCACCTCCTCAGAAGCTGTGTACCCGAGGGCAATAATGTTGTCATTGCCAAGGCTTCAAGAATGTAATAAATATTAAGGAAATAACTTCACAAATGACTCGGTGTTGCTGTGCAGCACTGGATGTGGTTGACATCAGTGGTTGCGGTTATGGTCATCCTCAAAAAACAAAAACTTTTCTTCATAATATGAATAATTATTAATCTTAACTGAGAACATAAGCTCTTTCACGTTGCTGAGAAACTGGTGGTTTTGCTGTCTCTGAAGTGTTTGTTTTTTTAAATTACACTTAGTCACTGGAAGTAGTTTTGCCATCTCTGTCTGTCTGTCTGTCTGTCTCATGTTTATTTTTAGACAGTCTGTGTTCTGTAGCTAAATACTTTCAAGGTCTTCACAAGAAATCTTGACAACATAGTTGCAGAACCAGTGTCGCTGAAGTAACTTCAGGTGATTAAATGTTAAATTGATGTTTTCCTCATCCAATCTGGTTTATTAAGACAAAAGAAGTGAATCAATATACTGTCTGCTAATTAAGCATCAGAAGAAGAAAAGAAAAATGAAATGCAACATATGCTAATTTCTTAGGTGCTGGACTTGGGAGTCAATTACAGAGACTGTTATATTCTATGGTTTGTGATGGCAAAACGTTGAACAACTTTTTTAATCAAATATTTTGCTGATCTTGAATATTTTCCTTTCCATTTCTTATTTTGAGAAAACACTAATCACATTCTAACTAGATAGGGTAATATGTCATCAGTCCATTGGAAATGTTGAACATAAACTTTTGACTTATGTGTAGTCTGGGAAAAAATGAAGTGAAATTGTCTTTTTTTTTTTCCATGGTGATGCTTCATTTTATTCCCACCTAACACAGCATTTTTTTGAGAGTGCTGTTGGCTTTGCATGAATTTGATGCTGCAGTCTGTCTGGGTTTAGAGATAGAGAGCTTTTGGGGGAAAAAAGAACAGGTCATCAGAGCGGGAGGAGGCCCAGTTGAGGAATGGTCCATGGAGTGTGTTGATGTACCCGGGCAACACCTTGTTGGGTTTTTCTAGGAGGCAAAGTCTCCTTGAGTTGGCAGAAAGAAGGACAGCATTCACTGATGGCAAGTCTATCAAAGACCTCAGAAAACGTTGTAGTGAGGGTGGTTCCTGCTTTTGAGGGACAAATGGTCACTCTCTTTTTGAAATAAACCCCACATTTTTAGGGGCACAAAGAATCTTGATAAACTTAACAAAAGTGAAATTATGGTTAGACTTTTACATCACTATAAATTGATGGCTTTGTGAATAAAAGCCCAACAGTGTATTGAAACCTGAGAAAGTAAGGAGGTAATTAAATTACTTCTCACAATGACACCTCCCCTGCATCTTTCATTTTGTCCATGGCTGGCACTTTCTATGCTTTTGGAGCCATGGGCTGCACTAATCATATCGTAAAGGCAGTCAGAGTTACATCTCCCATATATTTCATGCGTAGCAACACTTGAATATTAGTAAGGAAAAATGAGAGAGAGAGGGAGAGCGCATGGTCACTGGCCAAGCAGGAGGGTGGAATAGGTGATGATGTGGGGGCACGGGTATGTCTGGCAACTTAAACACATACCGGAGCCAGAGGGGATTGTCCCTGTAGGAGCTGAGGTGTTTCTGGTTTCTTGCTCAGTGCCTTCTACAAGGAATGTTTATCTTCCTGGTGCCTACAACGGTGCAAGAACCAGCATTTCAACAAACTGCCCGTATTCCACCTTTTGACTCTTCTCACTTGAAAGAGCGCACAACATGTGAGGTTGGCACCTTCAACACATTTATAAACCAGAGACCTGACTTACTGAAATATGTATTTAGAAACTAATGCAATGACAAACAAAATTGTGTGGTGGTCAGCATATATACTAAAATATACTTATTATCAATATGCACTGCTTAAAGGACAAGAAAACAATTTCCGATTGCCAGGTTTTACCACTTACTTTTAGGTGTATCTCTAACGTGTACTTTTGAAACTTAACTGATGGATACATGGTCCTTTTCCTACAGTCAGAAATTCTTTTATTCAACCACTCCTATTCTTTTCTTTAGGACAGTGAAAAAAAAGGATTTATGAACAGACTTTATGCCATCCAGGAGGTGTGTGTCAGTGTCCAGAATATCCTTGATGAAGTGGCTTCCTTCGGAGAAAGGATCAAGAAGTAAGTGCTGACACAGGTGCTGGATTGCTCTCCAATAGTGTTCATATTTTTTCCAAGCTGCGATACAAAGTGTTAGACCCTTTTTGGTTTTTGGGGGTTTTTTTTTGGCGGGGGACTCCAGTTTTGGATGGTCCATTGTTGAAACTTATCTATATTTGCTTTGCGGGGGGCCTCAGTTAATGAAAATCCTGTCATAATAATTTTGGAATTTAGAAATGTATTAATTTGGGAGAAAACTGAGAACTAAGGCTTTGAAGAAAGAGAATCTTGTTGCAAGGCCTAACAGTAGTTATTTAAAAGTCATAATGAACTTTGATAAATATCACACAGCTTTGATAAAGGAAATAAGCAGAGCTGAATAGGGATTTCAGGTTTTAAGGATGTGCATATGTTCAGTTGCTGGAAGTGTTGTATTTACACGAGTTAGCAAAACCTTTCCTTCTAGAGTATTTGTAATTTTTAACACCTAATACACGATATATAAGAATTGCCAACAAACGTAGGCCTTAAGCAAGAGAGTTTCTGAGATGTACTGCAGGAAGTTTTGTGCATTTTTGTCATGGTCAGTGAACAGCAGTGTAAGGTTTATTATTTGAGATCAAATGAGCTCCAGAAAGACATCTTCCAGCCGTCAGCTGCGAAGCCGGGACAGGATTGACTTGGCTTTCTGCCCCTCGAAAGCCGAAAGCATCTCATCCTCGCCGGAGGAGAAGCTGGGACCAGTGCCTTTGCAACTGCCTTTCCACCATGGGCAGAGGGAGAAGGCAGAGAGACGACCCGGGAGCCACGCGGAGCCAGAAAACCTTTGCAAGAAGTTTTGCTGCAAAGTTTCCATTGACACATGCGGGAGAGTTAAAGCCGCGTGTTCCCTTCTTCTGGGTGTGATCCGGGAGCACCAGGCACCGGTCTCGTCCACCGCTGGTGCCATCTGCGGGGTGTTGGTGTTCCACACCTACGAGACCGTAGCCTGTGCAACGGGTACGGCCCCAAAATTAAATACTGACTTCTGGAAGTGAATTTTAGGAAGCTGATGCATTGGAAGGAGGTCAGCCTGCAGGAAACATGAGGATTGTCTCTCATGCTGTTCTGCTGGTTGGTTTTTTTTTTTTTTTTCCCCAAATCTATCAGCAATGGCAAACCTATCAGCATCAGGATGAAGAAGAGGTTGCTGTTTATGTGTTTGAGAGCAAAGCCCCTAATAGGAAAGGCTGGGAAACATTCCTGTGGGGACACTTCCAGGCAGACCATGTTCACAGCAGCAGAGGCAGGTGCAAGCACATTATATTGCACGAGTTTTCCAGACAAGCAAAATGAGCCTGTCTCTGAAAGAAGTCTTTTATCAAAAGGCTGTTCGTGGAAGTTGTCTTGATGATTAAGTTTTTCTAATTGTGCATTTTGGAAGTAGTGTTTGTTCTATTATATACCAGATGAGAGCAACAGAATTTTCTAAACCGAGTGAGACCGAATCTTCCTATAAATCTTTGTAATTTGTTCCTAAAACTATAATGGGAAACCTGTACTGAATGCTGTGCTAACACAGCACATAAGGAGGTTTGCTAAGTGAGGAGCCAGTGTTCCCAACATGGTGTGTCTGTGATCCATTGCACAAAGCCGAGTCACAGGAACATGAGCAGACCCTCAACCTTCTGTTCATCCCAAATGCATGCAGAAGAGGGGAAAAGAGCAGGTGTCCCCTGAGGAGAAAGGGAGTGATCCTACACCAAGTGACACTAACATAATGTTCACTCTGGAGACATGTCAAAATTGCCAGGGAGAAAAGAAGACAAATAAACACAGGAAGCCAGAGCTCATTATGAAAAATATGGCTAGCAATTCAGATAATTGCAATTATTCAGCCAGAGAAGCCAAAATAATGTAATCACACTGATTGGGGATGTAGCTAGTGGTAATACTTTAAAGAGTATCATCAGGCTATTTAGAGCCAAAGCCACATTTTCATTCTCGATAAATGTCATGCAACACTTTTGACATGGTGGTGCCTTCATGGAACAAACCCATTGAGCCAAGCTCCCTTTAACCAGCATTCCTGTGGGACATATATATATATATATGTCTCTGTGTGTGTGTGTACATATATATTGGCCATCTGGTCTTTCTCTCTTCCCCGCACACAGAGGTTGGAGAGCCACATCACAGCTGTTTCAAGACTCGTTAGCTTTCACTTCCTCTCTGCCCACATCTCAACCTCTGCAAAATGAGGTGACCAGCAGTTTTTTATCACAGTGTAGAGTTTGGGACCCTTAATGATGACATTTTAATCTGGGGCTTTTTTGGACAGGCGATGTCCTGAAACTCTGGTGGGATCCCAGAAGTTCTCTTCCTTTATCCATTAAGAAATAATCTTTATTTTATTATATTTTATCTGGAAGATAAAGTTTTTCTTTGCTTTTCCTGCAATGTACTTTATCTTATGCCACTCCCTCCTTTTTTTCCCCTTCTGTTCTTTTTCTCCCCCCCTTTTTTTTTTGTTTTTCCTTCCTTCATCCAGTGCTGTTGCATTATCCCTATCTTCAGGACCGACTGCTCTGCCCCCTCCTTTTCCCTAACCCTCTCCTTCTCAGGTGCATGGATGAATGTCCAGCTTTGCATACCCACACACTTGCCTTTTGCTGATGTACCCCCCCAAGACAGAAGGGTGCCTGGCCAGGCAGTGCATGTATACATCGGGTGGAGGGGAAGTTCCCCACTCAGCCTTCAACTGCTTGTGCTGTCCTTACGGTAGAGTAGGGAAGAGATAAAACAGAAAGCCTTAGCAGTACTCCTCTAACTATTATATCCTACCTCTGCACTGGAATTGAAGAAGGGAATCTGGGTTGCCTGTGCGAGTGCATGTGGGGAGTAAGGAACTGAGTGTGTTTTGCCTGATGCTGAAATTGGGAGTGGGCACTGACATTTCCAAAAAGCAGGGCAGTGCTTCCTCTGACAGATGTGCACAGCTGGGCCAGGAGAGGTGCCACTCAGCAGGCAGGACCTCCTGTCATTTCCAGTGGGAGTGGGTCCAAGCCCAAGCTCACCCTGATGTCCAGCGTCCACGCATTCATTTGTAGTCTCGATTTGTTCTCACTGGTGGAAACTGGCACTTTTTCCCCTGTCCTGCCCATTATTTGTTCTTTTATTGGCTTTGTCGGGTGACCACAGTTCTGACTTTTGTTAATTTTTCTTTTAGTACATTCAACTGGACTGTCCCATTCCTGAGCTGGCTGGCAATTGTTGCCCTCTCGGTGTTCACCATCATCCTGTATTTCATTCCACTGAGATACATTGTCCTTGTCTGGGGTAAGTAAAGCCTTTTTTAACTGTCTGTGCCACTTAGAAAAAACTGGTTTTTAAGGGATGACTTACATTGTCAGTACTTTTCTGTATTTATGGTCATGAAGCTGCCCCATGATGGAAACAGACAGGTTAGTTAAAAATCACAACTGCGTAAAGATTTAGGCCCACCTGCAAAATGCATTTTTCTTGGCTGGCATTCTAGACTTCATCATACTATAAACATGTAGCCATGAGGATTCTTCATATATCAAAGTGTAGCTTTGTCTAGATATTACTCTGATTTATTTTCACCACTTATACACAAACAGAGGCATTTCAATCTATATAGCGCATTTAGGACAATATGCCTTTTTTACTGCAGCACTTTATCTTGTGAAAGCGTATGTAAACATAGCAACAAGAAACCTGTTTAAAGGGTCACCTTTAGTTGGACAGAAAGGTATATGTGGTATTTGGCTGGTTGATAATGAACAGAAACTGGGGGGGGCAGGGGGGTGGGATTGTGATTGATCCAAGCTCTCACTGCTTGTCCTTATATTTATTCTTTATACTGATTTTAAACAGCTACCGTTACCACATCTGTTGTAAATAATGCTTCAAGTTTTCATTTGTACATTTTTTATACATCTCGCACCACCAGCAGCTGTACCCTTATTCAGTAGTGCAGACTTGTGAAGAGCACTGTCTCAATTAAATCTGTGGCTAGATTTTCTTTCTGAGGAAAAGAATAACAATCTTGACTTTGTAAAAACTTCTGAACTCAAGAGACAATGTAAAATCATTGAACTGACTCCAAAGAATGTATTTGTTATATATCAGTCAGCATTAGCAATATTCTTACAGAGTCTTCACAAATAAATGTAGCAGAATATACAAAATGGAGGAAAAGCAGTATGGAGGATTTGAGCAAAAATTTTTTTGATGGAACTAAAAGAAGCAAGTGTCTTTTCCTGTCTAGGAATTTCACTTATTCCCCACATACCCTATGTCACTTGGGTGCACTCAAACTCTTAGTTTGTTCCTAAAATTTCCTTCTTGCCAGTGTACACAAGATGGTAGGCCTCCTGTTACCGAAGTTTGAAGTACTTGGTCTATGTCCTTTTTCTGTTGTTTTTCGGACAGAGCTGGCATCTTGTACGCTTGCTTTCATACATCTCCTTGTTTTCACGCAAGAACCTGAGATTCTAATATGCCTCCAAGACCCACAAAACTATGCAGTCAGCACTGTTGTTTGAAAACACTGTGAGGGGTCACACTCTTCCAGAAATGTCTCTGTTTCAGGGATGCCAGAGCCTCAACTCCCAAAGTGGACTCCATGGCTCCCAAACCACAGATGGATAACATAAGCACAAATTCTTGTAAATGCACCTTGCTCTCTTTTCCTCCATCTCTTCCCTCCCTGCCTCCAAGTCATCTAGTCTATCTAGATACATCTTCAAGAACCTTTCTTCACTGGAGGTTTCAGGTCCATGTTTTTCTCCTGCATTTCAGTGTAGGTGGATTCTTGTTCAGTGGGTGTCTGGGGATCCCTTCTTGAGGGACCTATTTCTCTTGCGTCGTGCCAGAACACCAGACAGGTACTGCATAGCTGCAGCTCTGGCAGTCCAGACCTCCTCACTGTGAAATGCATTTGCACAAAACCACGATGCACTGCCTGTAGCTTTGAGCAGCTGTCCCTTCAAAAAACACAGTATTCCAAACACATGCCTCTTTTCTCCACTGTTGTGTGTCTCTAGCCTCCCCCATGTATATACATTTCTTCAACCCATTCGTCCATCCTGCACTTGGAAGCAAATGACCTCTGTTGTCTGACTTTTGTCCATAGGAAAGTTTGAGCTGGTCTGTAGCAGCATCTGTCCATTTCGTTCTTTGGAAAGGCAGGGCTTTTTATATGAAAATTCCTCCATGTTATGGCTGGTCTTCCGCATAGCTGTCTTTCTTCTGTGCCTCCATAGGGACTGCCTCTTTTAGCCTGCCCTGGCAAGAAATTCTGAGTTCTTCCCTGCCTGGCCATGATTCTCCCCGTGGAGACTACTGGTGCTTGAAACACGTGGTGTGTTAGCCGCAGTGGAGCAGAAACCACCTCTGCGCTCTAATCCCATTCGCAAGAGTGCAGAGTCCGGGTAACTGCTGCAGCTCTTTAGGTGGAAAAGAGTATAAAGCAAATTATTTTAATTAAAAAATTTTCAAGCTTTTGGAAAAGACCTGATCCCCTTGTTGTCTTTTACTTCCTCTGTAGTGTCCCATCTCATCTGTTCAGCGCTTTTCTTTTCTTAAGCCTTGACCATGATTTATCTATGCATTCACTTTCATGGGGTGACTGATAATTTTCTTTATCAGATGTGACAAGGTGAGACCATATTGACTCCTGAATTCACCCATGGGTGATCCAGTGGCCACATGCAGCGAACAGTGGGGTAGACCTTGAATTTCTCAGTCACTTGCTGATGCAAAGGATCTTCTTAAACAAAGGTGTTTGAATCTCAGATATTCTTTCTCAACGCTCACTGTTCAATAACCAGATAAAGGGATGGCAGCATCTCCTATCTACACCACAGAACTGAGCATTCATGCAGTGGGAGGCCGTGGGTGTTATCGAGACTTCAGCTTGCGCACTCCGTCCCGAAGCTTTATGTCCTTGCTAAAGCTTTCTGAAAGGCCTGGGCACCAAAGGCTTCGTGGAGGATGAACTGTGTTATCTTATCTCTGATACAGCCTGGATAAATTACACAGAACAGCACATTTTTAATGCTGTCCAGCCTTTCCCCCACTCACATGAGAGTCTGTGCAGTTTGTACCGTTCCTGCCCATGTTTTAGGTGTGTGTTCCCAAAGCCCGTGAACAAGGTTCTCACATGAAAAGTCTGTGAATCTGACCCCGTATGTAATGATAAGAAAATGAGTCTAATTTAAAAGCCTGCTTCCTGCGTAGTTTGGGGAGGATTTTCCTGGTGCTTCTGAACACTAATTGTCAATAGGCATTGTAACACCATGATGCCTAAGGGAGACATCGCATCTGTTCTCTGCACTGCCATCAGCTTGTCTGTGTCTGTCATTCCAGGGCAGAGGTTTGTGTAAACTCCTCCTAAAGCCTTCATGTGATGCAGACTTCAGTGGTTCCTGTATGCTTCACCATCTGTAGCCTTAGGAAGATTTTCCATGTGTCTAACCTGAATCTTGTGTCCTGCAGTTAAGCCCATTACTGCTCATCCTCTCCGCTACAGAAATGGAGTACACTTTATTCCTGTCCTTTTTGCAACCTCCACATAATAACCACAGTTTCTGTTACTTTCAAAAAAAAGTATTGGAGGAATTTGAAAATGTCCCTACAACTTTGGCATTTTGAAGCAGAGGGAACCACAGCAGCAGATTCTGACTTTTAGAACCTGAGTTTACAGTGCATCCGTTCATTAATTCAGTGCTAATGTCAGACTTTGAAATGGATCCTAAAATCTTTTTTAGAACTTTGCCAAAGATGTATCTTTATAAAAAAATTATGATAGTAACATTTGAACTTTCACCTTTGCAGGCATCAATAAATTTACAAAGAAGCTTCGAAATCCGTATGCAATTGATAACAATGAGCTACTTGACTTTCTGTCCAGAGTTCCTTCAGATGTGCAAGTGGTGTGTATAGTTTTTAAAGTGTCCTTACGGTAGTTAATTTGATATGCAGCATCATGAATTTCCGGGGTTTTTAAACAAATTTTAAAGCGATTATTTTGATTCAGCTTTATATCCTTTGACGCAAAGAAATTTCAAACTCAAGCTGAGGATAGTCCATGAACCTTAAGGAGGCTGCTAGACTGTTTGCAGTGAGGAATTAGCCACTACCTTGGCTGTGCCTTGGAGGATCCGCAGGGGCAATCAGTAAAAAGACAAGTATTTGGGAGATGGTAGCAGGTGCTAGAGTTTGTATTAAGCACCATGTGAAACTGATGGGGGTAAGGCACCGTGTAGGAAATGCTGGGGGTGAGGCTGTCGGGACATGCAGAGAGGGAACAGGAGGGTCAAATCGTGAAAGGAGCTGCGCCGATGCGGAGTCAGCGGCGGGCGGCTTTGCCCACCACTCTCTCGTGACAGCACTCTGAGAGCACTGCAGCCTTTCCTTCCCTGGGGTGAAAGTTTTTGCTGTGGCCACAGTTCAACTGTGCCCATAAACTCCTATAACAATAGTCTGGTTATGAATTACAAGCTTTTGTAATGCAGTACACAATCTCTTGAGAAGGTGCAAGCTTTAAGATAATGTCAGGCACATAAATCACCTCCAGTATCACAAAGATTATATACTTCTCATATTTCTAGGTAACGGTTTCGGTTCAGAGCTGGTATAAATAGGAGATACAGTTGCACGTACCCACTCTGAATCTGATCACCCCTGTGGTAGGCCTTTGAAAATAAGCAAGTTTTTAAATATCGCAAAGAATATTCATCCAATTCATTAAAGAGGATACTGTTTATTCTCTGTTAGAGCTCATGGAGAAAACAAAAAAAGTAGCCTTCTTAAAGTTTACGTCAGCACACAGTGTTACATCCCGACAGGGTTTTCCTAATGCTGTTTTTATTTCTTACTCTAGACCTGTCCTTCTGTTGTTGTTGAACCATAGGTGCAGATGCTATGAAGTTTGCAGGGGGATAGTTTTCTTCTTCTTTCTTTTTTTGCCTTGGAAAAAAAAATAGAAATCTTCCTTTTTCTAGCAAGCGCCACCTGACTGGTTTCTTTCTGAACGTTGTGTTTAAACAGGTGCAATACCATGAACTGAAACAAGATCCCAGTCACAGCCCGAGCAAGAGGAAGAAAAACAATCCTGGCTAGCTAACTTCACGTGTTGAGGAGACTAGCATCTGCTGGGGGAAGATAAAAGAAAAAGCCTACAGCCTAAGCAGCGTTTCCTTTCTCTAAGCTTTTTATTTATTTTGCCTTTTTATCTAATGGGGAGATTTTGTAAATATTGTAAAAAGGCATTTCTCATTGAAGATATATTTCGCACTGTAAAGACACATTTGACGAAGGTTTCAAGTAGAGTTTTTGCTGTTTGAAAGCCTTGTTAGAAACAGCATAACACATTAAAGGAATCAATCTAAAATGGTAAATATGCACTGCTACTTGATGGTCAAAGATACCTGAAATACTCAAATCATGCCGACTAAATCTACAAAAGGTGTAAATTAAAATCTGACTCAAAAATTCAGTCAGATTTTATTTGTGAGCATTAATATTTTTATCCAGTAAGTCACCATTACTATTTTCTATGTTTTATACATTTCAAGAGAAATACAATGTAGTGGAGCCTACTGCACTTAAGTTTTAGCAGATTTTTTTGAACTCCAGACCCTGATGTTAACTCCTGGTGCAACGTTTTCCTGTGCAGTAGGGCTGCTTATAAGACAATGAGAAACACCAAGTGCAAATCTCTTCCTGGAGCTCCCAAAAGAAGTTCCTGCCATTTTTATCATTCCATTATAAGACCTAAAAATCTCTGTCTCTCTCAAAAATACTGCCAGGTTTGTAACTGATTGCCTATCTGATTTTTCTATATGTACCCAGTAATCTTCATTTGTACTACATAGTTTAGTGAATGAAGTTCATAGTTCTGCTGTAATGGAAATACTATCAAACTAAGTCCATGTTGCTTTGGGTGTCATGCTATGAACACCTTTTGTGCACATAACTATTTTAATATGGAAATCTTGCAGAAGATGTTTTTGCTTTCAAATCACAAGATCATATTAATACGCTTTATGATATAACACGTTACCTGTTACCAATGTGAAATATAGTGTAGAGGAAAAAATGCAGTTGTGGTAAAACTGATATACCGGTTTTATTTCCTTAGCTAATAATGTAGTCAGTTCTTCTGATACGATTGTGCCCTACTGCATGGAAACTGCATTATTTTATAAATTACATGGAACATAGATGAGAAACGTTTACATTTCAAATGTCTTAGTGGCCACTGCATAATGAGTACTTGGGGATATATTCTGATAGCTGCATGTAGACTTCCACGCTCAGCTCCCCGCGTAGTGAGCAGAGATTTCATTCCTAAGGGACTACCTGTGCACAGCTTTTAGTCGTAGCTCCCGGTGACATTAAAGGGGATTTTTGCCCAGGGGAGAACGGCAGGACTGCATCCTCGAGAGAAGCTGTTCCTGCGGTCCTCTCTGGGTTACCTCTCATTGGTTGCAATTGCTGATAAAGTTATATTGCACTACTCTAACAATACTTTTTGAAAATACTATTTAGAAATACTTTGCAAGCAAATGTATATATATTTGTCTAAAGAATTATATGTTAGCTGCATTGCTCATGAAAGACCATCCTGGATTTGTTTATTTTACAGATACGTTGATAGCCGGTTTCTGATATGATGGTTATTTTGATCTTTCTGTCTGTATGTTTGAAAGAATGCCAATCAAATGACCATTCTGCAGAAAGTCTTGGACCTAAATATGCTCTTGTTACGTCATGACTTTAAAACAATTTATTTGCAAAGCCTGTGTAACCACCTTTTCCCTATATGCTGCCTGAAGAGCAACATACTATTGATGAAGTCAGGATCACGGATGAGCCTGTTTTGTTTAAAAAACCAAACTTTTGACTTGACAGTGTGCGAATGTTTGTTGCCAGGTGTCAGTTTTGCAGAGTTCTTTGATACACTGCAAGCCTTGTACCTTCATAATGTTGCCCATCGGTCTGCGTGTGATTTCCTGTTGTGTTTTTTTCTGTACTCAAATTTCAAATGTCTACTTTGGTGGTAATGTCTGAATTAGTTAGTTATACACATTTACAGCATTAAACACAGTTTTAAGCATCTCTCTACTAGGTATTAGGAAGCCTCTTTCTTTGAAGTCCTATGCTATCGTTTTCCCATGAGTGGTGTGGAGGGCAAGTGAATGAAAACATCATATTTCTGTGTGCAGGATTTCAGTATTTTAAGCCCCAAAACATGCAAGTGGAGGGGGCAGGGGGAGAAAAACATCTGTTTGGTGAAAATTAGTGAACTACTTTTAATGTCTCAATTACTCAAAATTGATCTCACTGAAAATATAATGCAGAGGCAAGGCTAAGAATGCATGTCAATTAAATATGATTCTTCTGCCTCAACAGGACATTTTAAAATCACATTTTAAAATAATTTTTCAGTGAACCCAGAGCATTTACTCTGCTTTGTGTGGGAGGCCTCTGTAGAGAATCAGTCCTGCCCTATGCTGTAAATATTTCAACATAGCTTCCATTTCCAGATTGGGTCTGAAGTCAATTTCTAACTTCTTAGATTTGCCAGGTTTTATTCCTAAGCAACTTGTACATTCATAAAAAATCATGAAAGAATAATTCATCTCATGGTCATGATCATGATCTTCCTGCTCTTGGAAAATAAAATTTAACAAAAACAACTTTATTTGGGTCCAGTGAAAATAAGTAACTTAATTGGGGTCCACACTTAAAGTAGGTGTCAAAGTGCTGAGGATCCATCAAGGCTAATTGTCTGAGAGGTTCTAGTTACATTTCTGCTGATAACTCACAGTACAGAGCTTGCTTACCCTAGTTTTACAGCTGTTTGTCTTTGTAATATGGAACAACTCAGTGCTTTTCATAATAGCAATGAGCTTTAACTTGAAGAGCTACTGTACTCTAACTTAGCATTTTAAATCCCAGTGGAATAAAACCCAAGTTTTTTCTATTGCAATAAAAACAACAGTGGAATAATGAGAAAGTAATTAAACAGGCTGCGTACAGTGTATCTGCTAATGTGTGCCCTAAGAGCATAGGCTCTACCAACAAGAGGAAGAGCTGCTGGATCTGCCAGCAAATGTACTACATGATGCTGAAGTATTTCATTATAGGATAGCCCAAGAGCACAAAGCAAAGGAGAGGAAGGAAAAATTACTTTTCTCATCAGCACTAGATCACATACCTGCCACAGGAAACATAATAAAACCTTTGCAGCTCTCTGCCCACCAGCCAGGGATCCCTACCTCATGGGAGAAGGGCAGCTTCTACCTGGGCCTCCTGTCTTTGCTTGGCTGCAGGAGTCTTGCTGACAGCCAGGCACAAACTTCTTTTCATTTCTGAGCCGCCTTCTCTTTTGAGGACAAACTTTTTCCTCCCAACTGGGCTAATTTCCAGATTGCTGTACAGCTGCTTCTATTAAAGGCAGCTCATCTCCCCACCGCCCCACCAAAACCGGTATTGCAAATTTTCAATAAGTACCTCCTCCTCCAGAATTTTTCTGAAATCTTGCAAAAGTGAATTTTTACATCAGACACAGTTGCAATTATAGCTATTTTCAGTGTGGAACACCGGATCTCCATTGCTTTCTGCCTAATTAAGGTATAGCGTAAAAGGAGTGTAGTTTCAGATGCTCAAAGGGGAAATTAAACTATTCCCGGATAAAATGCAAACTTACTTTAGACATCAACTTTGAAAAATGTGAAGGCTTTAACAAAGCATACTGTTCTCTGCTCTCTCACTTAGAGAACTGGGTGAAAGGCAACTGGTTGAAAGGGTCATGCAATTGGTGAATCAGTTAAGGGTGGAGCAGAAGGAATGAGGATGAGAAGTATCCTGGAGAAGGGCATTTAGACCCAGAAAGAGACATTCACAAGGGCTCACCTCGAGGCGGTGCTCTCCCTCTGCACTTGGTAGAGAAAGAAAAGAGCCTTCATACCAGAAGACTAGTGTAGCTGTCCTAAACCACCTTTAGCTCTCCATATTTCTCCGCATCGCAAATATGGCGAGCTGTGTCGATTGGCCTTTGTTGTGAATACTACGCCACTTCCCTTAAGAGCAGCCTCTCTCTCAGGAAAAGGAAAAAAAGTTACATAGCACAGCTGCTGCCAGCCATGGAAGATGTGAGCAAGTGTAGGTCAGGTCAGGAGGTTAGATGCTTCTTGCTGCAAGAGGCATTAGAAGTTTTCTGCTTCTTTCATGTCATAGTAATCAATCAAGGGTTGTTTCTCATAAACTAAGGATTTTAGACCTTAAAAAAAAAAAATCCATAAGCTATCATTGTGCAAAAAATGAATTAAATCTTAAACTATCCATTGCACAGGCCATTGTACTTTCAGATAATTTCTTTTTTCTCTGTACGACTTCAATGCTCAAAGTCAGATTTAGCCATACTTCAAACTGGACAAATTTCCCATTGATGAATCTTGAGTGTCCAACTTAAATTTCTGGAAGTTTGAAACTGAGTTCTTTTACCAAAGGGGCCAAAAAGAGTATAACCATGTTTTTCTCCTCATCAGCCTTAGTACTGAATGAAATTTAAATGTCAAAATCTTTTGTGGCTCAGGTTGCACAATATAGAAGCCTGAAACCCTTAGTTATGAGTCATACAGTAATAAATGTTTTCCCAGTTTAATATAATCAAAAGAAACTCAAAACTGCTTTTCTCACTCAACTTTTACTGAAATTGGAGCAGGTGATTACAGGAAAGCCTAAAATGTTGATTGTTGATACAGATTTTGATTAAAGAGTGTTGATTAATATTTTCTGGCATAATTTAATAAGTCAATATTGCCTGACCTGCTTTATCCTGACATGAAGAAAAATCCTAAAAGTTTACTTTTTTGCACAGTTGCACATGCTCTTTTTTAGGCATATCACAAAAACAACCAAAGCCTTTTAGATCCGCAACTGATGAAGAAAGATCCCCAGTCAAAAAAGTAGTAAAGTCAAACACATTGAACGACTACGCAAAACCATGGTCAAATTTGTAGGGAGCATTAAGCACTGGGCAGTTGCACGGAAGAGACCAAGACCTGACTTGGGATCGTCCCATGTTTACTTAGTGCATACTGTTGAAATTGCCACAAGTACCAGAACTTTGAAAACAAAATTAAAATATCAAATATCTTGTCGTATCACGCCATTCCTAGATATTACTGAAAGAAAGGAGGAAAGTGGTTTAACTTAACTTGTAGCCTTGGTAGTTTAACACAGGTGGAACATTCTCCAGCAGAAGATCCTCAGTTGACACTGACCCCTTTTAATCTGCAGCACAGCTCCCATAGGCTGCTCTGAGCCTCTGCCACTATCTCACCAAAAGGATAACTGAAAAAGGGATTGGCTTTTTGCTGAACTGACTGCTGGGAAATCTATTTTCCAGTGGTGTTTTTATCACACTACAGGGCTGGCCTCTCTAATTCACGGTGCAGTGCACTGACCATTTCTCCCATTTGCAAAAATTTACATCTCAGAAACCATCCTACTCGGTGCACATCTATCCTTGAGTTACAACATAAAGGAAGATTTTTCACTGCCTCCTGAACAAATAGCGTAACAAAAGTGAAAAATATTTTCCTTCCCCGCAGGGGTGCGAGCCCTGGGACTCATAACAAGCTCGACAAGCAGTCATACTCATATCGGGAGGAGATGTTGCTCATGGGCATGAGGTAACAGCTTGATCAGAAGAAATGGGCCTGGAGAATAAAGCAATTCCTTCCCTCAGCTACATTTCTATCCCTCAGGCTGAGGGTCCCTGAACACGTCTATTGGGGAAGGGAGAGGAGAAATGGGGAAGGGCCTGGATTGTTTAAAAAAATTTACTCATGAATTGGGTAACTATCAAATATAACTTCAATTCTTGCAGGATTTTTTTTTAAAGACTGGGATTTATTTAAAGGACAAAAGTCTTCCTGCACTATGTTTCTGGAAGTAAATGTCTTAGAGGAAATTTCAGTCACTGCAGTTTGCTGAGGCGGTGTATAATTTTGGGAAGACTGGGTGGCATCTTGGAAAAGAGCTGGGGAAGAATTATAGTGGATTACAAGGCTGGAACCAGACTGTTTGTATTTTTCCTTCACGATACAGACATGTCCTTTCCCTGGTATCCTTACAGAGATCCACAGCTCAAAGGCACAGTTACATCCACACCTTCCTTTCCAGCTACCACCCCATTTCCCATCTCTTCTCGACTTCAGACGCTGCTGATGACACTCATTCTAGGTGACCAAACTCAAGGCTATTGCACTGTAGCTCTTCCCCTTCATTTCTTGGTCACCACTGATACTAGCAATTAAACCTCGCTGGGAAATCTCGCTGTTTGCCATGTCATGTTCTCCTGCTTCTTCTCCCCATTTGTTTTCCTCATCCACAATTTGTCTTTGGCTTATTCCTCTTCTTATAGACCTAATTCCTCGACACTATGGTCAGAAAGCTTCAGCTGCTGGTTTTGTGTCAGCACTTCAGGTTTTCCTTACATACCTCCTGCTTCTGATGTTCGTTTGTTTGGTTTCTCATTGCTGCCTTAACCAGAATCATTCCTGTCTTTCATCAGTGCTGCTTCTCTTGGGCCTGCAGTGACTCCCATCTAGATCACCCTTCTCTCAGTACTCTACATCCAGACCTTGTTGACTCCCCACTCCCTGGTTGAGACATATTTTGAAATTGTTCCCCATGAAAGACAGTGCAGAAAAGAAGAATACAGGAAATGAAAATCCAAGTTTAAAGGAAGGAAATCTCTTCTGGAAGTTGTGTAACTGTTTCCGCAATACACGTGGATCTTGCTGTCAGTCACTTGCTTCTGACATACCTGAGCGTAGAGCTTTGCTCTGCTCCAGTTAAAGGATTTGGATGTCTGTGTAACTTGCATCAAATCCTAATGGGCATTTTATTTGGGAAAAAAAATTTAACATAAAGCCAAAACAAAGCAGAAAACCTGTAGTTTCGGAAGGGGGTTATGTTTAAAACTGGCAATAGCAGCAAGCATGGGTTGTTTGGGGTGGGAGAGGATTGCTCTAATGAATTCTCCATCGTAGAAAATGGGTGTTCACTGTGCAGTTTGCTGTTCCTTGTTAAATAAGTAAGTCCTTTGGTTCATAATTAAACACAGCGCTATGATTTTTGCAGTTTGGCTTCCTTCTCTACAGGGTAATGTGGAGGCTGCACTTTGAACCAGATGTTTTCAGAACAAATAGTGGCATTTTGAAAAGGAATGAATTTTGAAGTAGTTGGCACTTAGACTTGGTGTCGAATCTGTCAAATGCCAGGAAGTTTAAAGCCAGGGTTTCTGTTTACCTTTTGATTTAAGTCGTGATAAAGCAAAGGGAGAGGTGCAGAGAGGATCCGGCATCATGCAGCGAGTTTGCACCCGTCTGTCAGTGTTAGGAAATTGGCCTCACACATTACTGAGGATACAGAGAGTTGTGTTCTTAATGTGTGCTGTCCTGGAGCTGCAGACACTGTGCACAGCTGACAGTAACCAAGATGAGATGATCAGGGTTTTAACAGAGGAGGCATGTGAGGCTCTGTTACCTTTCTGTGAAGAGCTTTATAGAGCATCTGCGCTGCTGCCCCATCTCAAACGGGTGCATTAATTCATTGGGTTTGTGAGCACTAATTTAAATCACCAATTTACAAAAGGAAAATGGCAACGGCACAAGGGAAGGAGAAACTCTCAGCCTTAAATTTGAGTTTCTTGGGTTTTCTCCATCTCAGCTTGAACATTAAACCCACTTTTGCTTTCATTACGCAGTTGAGGAAATGTGGCATACACCACTGCAGCTATTATTTGAGAACTTCTGAGCTTTTAGAATCACCAGTTCCTGAACTGATACTTAAGTTCATTTGCACGCACCCCTATGGAGTGTGCATCCAGCGCTGTTGCTGAACAGCAGCCATTCCCCTTACAACACACATCCATGCAACAAGGAAAGACCATGCATCTCAAGTTCTTTCATCAAGTAACATTCAATGATGAGAGACACGTGCAAATTCTGATGTTATTTCCAAATAATGAGTTTTAAAAATAATTTTTCAGTCCCTACGTTCAGTGGTGAAATGCAGCTGACAGCTTGTCTCTTAATTTCAGCCCTGTTCAGCTTGCTACAGAGACAGACATTTAGCTATGGAATGAAGAACTACAGGCATCAAGCATGTGTAGACTCCATATAATAGGCTCTGCTATTAAATGAGGAAATAAATTCTTAATCTTGACCTAGAATCAGTCTACTTAAGCCAGAGGCTGCAGCTAAACTGAAGATCTGGACAAGAAGTATTGTAATGCCTGTGGCACAGTCCCATACAACATCCTTGTTGCTAAATTTGAAGAGATATAGGTTTGATGGATGGACTATTTGATGGATGAGGAATTGGCTGGATGGCCACATCCAAAGAGTTGCAGTCAACAGCTCAATGTCCAAATGGAGATCAATAAAAAGTGGTGTCCCTCAGGGGTCTGTACTGGGACCAATACTATTTAATATCTTCATCAGTGACATAGACAGTGGGATTGAGTTTGCAGATGACACCAAGCTGTGTGGTGTGGTCGACACGCTGGAGGGAAGGGATGCCATCTAGAGGGACCTTGACAGGCTTGAGAGGTGGGCTCGTGCGAACCTCATGAAGTTCAACAAGGCCAAGTGCAAGGTCCTGCACATGGGTCAGGGCAATCCCAACCACAAATACAGGCTGGGCAATGAGTAGATTGAGAGCAGCCCTGCGGAGAAGGACTTGGGGGTGTTGGTTGACGAGAAGCTCAACATGAGCTGGCAATGTGTGTTTGCAGCCCAGAAAGCCAACTGCATCTTGGGCTGCAACAAAAGCAGGGTGGCCGGCAGGTCGAAGGAGTCAATTCTGCCCCTCTGCTCTGCTCTGGCGAGACCCCACCTGCAGTACTGCGTCCAGCTCTGGGGTCCCCAACATAAGAAGGACATGGACCTGTTGGAGCAGGTCCAGAGGGGGGACACAAAAATGATCAGGGAGGCTGGAACACTTCTGCTAAGAGGAAAGGCTGAGAGAGTTGGGGTTGTTCAGCCTGGAGAAGAGAAGTCTCCGGGGAGACGTTATTGCAGCCTTTCAGAATTTGAAGGGGGCTTAAAAGAAAGATGGGGACAAACAAATTTTTAGCAGGGCCTGTTGCGATAGGACAAGGTGTAATGGTTTTAAACTAAAAGAGGGTAGGTTCAGACTAGATATAAGGAAAAAAATTGTTACGATGAGGGTGGTGAGGCACTGGAGCAGGTTGCCCAGAGAAGTTGTGGATGTCCCATGCCTGGAAATGTTGAAGGCCAGGTTGGATGGGTCTTTGAGCAACCTTGTCTAGTGAAAGATGTCCCTGCCTATGGCAGGAGCATTGGACTGGATGATCTTTAAAGGTCTCTTCCAACCCAAACCAAACCGGTCTGTAACTGTATGCCTGCTCTTGGCGCTGCTGGCAGGGTCAGCCTGTTTCCTGGTTGGAATATAACATAAGAACATGAATAACTTGAATTTAGCAGGTAGATGCACAGCAAGTGGCACTGCAAGACTTTTGTAGAAAGCATACCAGGTCTTGAAGAACAAATGGTGGAAGAAGGAGAAATCTTAAAAACTTGCAAAGTTTTGGTTCAGCACAGGTCTGAAAGCATCTCTCACCCAACTCCACACCTGAAACAAAGGGTCGTGCAGAAGAGCAGGTGGCATCAAATCTTCCATATGTCCCACTCATCAAAGGAAGTATGGATGGGAAAGGCAATCTTATGTAGTAGCTCTTCCAAAATGCATTCCAAAATGCCTCCATATGGACTGATAAAATACCTTCCATTTCTCATAAACTGAAAAAATTTTTCTGGGCTACCCTTCCGCATCAGAAAAAAAGTCTGACTCTGCTAACAGAGGCAGGAGGCAGCAGCTGAGAGGGATGTTTGCTAAGGCCGTGAACACTCTGCAAAAGTGGTTGTAGAGAAGGTGTCTACCTGCAGCGTGCAGAGGTCAGCTTCAGCAAGGCTGCCGGAGGGCAGGTACAGACATTCTGTGCTGGTAACAGCCACAGCTCAGATATAGATAACATGAAGCTGACCCTGCGTGCAGCACCTTAACTTTAGCGGAGCAGGCATGGCACTTGCCCGAGGTGGAAGAGAGACCTCAGTTTTACTTTCTATTTAGTCTGAGTGGACTCAAATCCACGCTGCACATTTCCTAAGAGGATGCTGTGGTAGACACGAGCCTGTTCAAGTGGGGGGAGAAGGGGAGGGGGCCTAATGAGAGGATTGATCCTCCTGCAGCTGCAGCTCGGTGCAGAAGAGGAGCCAGGATTGCCTGTAGAAGAGACAGCAGAGGCAGAAGATGGCCTGCAGCCTCGAGGCTGATGCTTCCAGTGCGTAACAGAAAACGTTGTAAATAAAACTGGTAAATATTTATGCAATTTTCATGTAGATGTTGCAGAAACAAGAGTGTGCACCCCTGCAGGAGAAAAGAAAACAAATGTCTCCTCCCCTTGAGAAGATGCTATGGCCTGTAGAGGCTTCTGGGGGAGGATAGTTTTGAAAGATAAGCATAATCCTCGTTCTGCTTTGTAGGGACCTCTCTCCTCCTGTGTCACTACACAGAAGCCTAGAGGGGACCTGAGTTTTTCCTTGGATCTGGCACTTGCTAGCGACTCGATGTGTTATTCAGCTGTTATTTACAGGCCTTTAATTCAGGATGCTGCACAGGGTAAGAAAAGCAAAATTTGTGCTTAAATTTGTAAAAGGGCAATATTTGGAATGGCAGCCTGCTTGCCTATTCGTAGGCCGCTATGCCAAGCAGGGATTTTCCTTCTTTCCCCTTGGGCAGCCTGCCACGGCCCCCTCCAGCAGCCCGTGGTTTTGCTGACAGCTAGCACTCACTGTTGGCAAACGAGGTTATACCCTATCAAAGCTTTGTGTCTTAAACCTGGTACTGCTGTGGCACAATATGCATTTGAAAGGATTTTTCTGGATTTGTTGAAAAAACAAAACACCCACCCCCCCAAACCCCAATCTGAACCTTGATTTAATAATGGTGGTGAAGCCCCTATAAATATAGCTATGCTAGAGCCTTTGATAACTGTACCCATCATTTAATCTTATAATTTCTGTCCCTGCTTTTTTGCGTGGAGTTTGCAAAGGCTCATCAGGGAACAGGTTATTCTTCATGTTCTATGAACAGTCCTGAAATCAGAAGGGGTTGATGATAGAGAAGATACACTATCATCATCAGCCCACATGGTATCCATATGAAGTTCAATCTCCAGTAGTTCAAGAGCCATTATAGATAGCGTGTCCCCCACGCAGAGAGGGTGTGCTTTGAACAGCTGGAAATGGTCACTGGTTGACCACCTCAAACTGCCAGAGCATATTTGTTCTCAGAGCAAAATTCCAGCAGGCATGCATGTACATAGTGGGGTAAATAGCCTACCATCATTAAAGAAAATTGGAGTTGAAGCATTAGTGAGAAGTAGAAAATGCCAAATTTTAAGACTAAATGGATTAGTAAGGCAAATAACAAACCAACAAGCTGAATTATCGACACTACAGTTTTATGATTTTTTTTTAATACAGATCTTTCTAGATTAGTTTAATTTTTTTTTTTTTTTTACTTAGCTTTGCCTTCCCTAAATTTTCCAAAGCACCATTGGTTACAGATGAGCTGGTATATAGTTACATATCTTGGCAAAACATCTACTACTTTTAAATACAAGAGCAAGGTGATTTAGGTGCACTGGGGGTTAAACGAGAATGAGACCTTCTTTACATGACTCTCCTGAAAAACTGTGACGTTTAGCAAAAGTATACAGGCTCATTTAGGTAGGACAAGAATTAGATTAATTAGACTTCAGCTGTGTGCAAGTGACAAGCCACAATAGGTAAACTTCCCTGTGTCAGCAATCTTCACAATTTGTATAAGCTGACTGTTCACTCTTCCACTGTTTTATTTTCACTTTTACATTTAAGATTAATGACAATTTTCCAGCATCAATAAGATAGCTTTCCTGAAAGATTAATGAAACTTGCATTGAAAGAATCCTGAAGCTGGATCTCAGTTTTTTAACTGGACTTGAGCACAGTATTTTTGCACCATTCTTTCTTTCTTTCCTTCCCTCTCCAGCCAGCAGTCTCTTTGAATGTGGGTGGCAACAGTAATTCCTGATGTTGTTGAAAACCAAGAAAATAAACAGTCTAATTTCCCCTTTTTTATGAATATTATCATCAGCTTTAGGCAGATAGAGGTATTGTTTCTTAATATTTCTAGTTTTGGAGCAATTTAACCATGGTCTCCAAACACCTGGTTCACAGATGCCTGCGTAGGTAGATAGTGTGACGAGAGCTCTGCAGCTTTACTATTCCATGTCTTCTGCACAGTGGTCCCCACCTGCCTGCAGGACAAATTCTGCTAAATAGTCCTCAGCTCATCCTTTTTTTTTTTAAAAGAAGGCATTCTGCATTTACTCAACTGCCTAAAATACACTACTGTAATAGTATCAATTGATATCCTGACTTAGAGCAACTTCTTAGACCAACTAGAATCCATTTTTTTTCACAGAGATTACAAGTTTGGTTGATAAATTAGGTACCTTTTCACTATCTTTATCTGAATATGAAGGCAAAGATGAATACTGTGCAAAGTGTAATTTTTAGAGCTGTTTTCCTGAAGAAGCATCGTTTCATATGATGATAAATTTATGAACTTGTAAGGATCTTTATATACTATGGTTTGATAATTGTAATTATTTAATGTGCATTTAACAAATTTAAAAAGGAGTTATATGCCAGATTTTAAACAGTAGGCATTTGGGAATAATCTCTGGGCATGAAATGTTTCTCATGGTGTTCCTCTGGGCTTGGTGCTCAGACTGACATTTTGCACCACCAACATATAAATATGCAGCCATTCGTATTTACATTTGCACATGGCACAGGAGGTGATGAAAAGACCACTCATGCAGATTGGTCTGGCTCAGTCACTAAATTGGATCCCAGTTAAAAAAAAAAAGTGTCTTAATGCAGCCGGTGCAAGTTAAATGTAAGACAACACGATGAAGGCTGTACTTACCTGACAATAAATCGGAGACGGGTTCCTCTGAATTTGCCAGGGACTCTTGACCACGTGGGGGGGCTGTCTTTCATCAGATCATGGAATCATTTAGGTTGGAAAAGACCCTTAAGATGACTGAGTCCAACCATTAAGTTGGCACTGCCAAGTCCACCACTAAACCACGTCTACACATCCTTTAAATACCTCCAGGGATGGTGACTCCACCACTGCCCTGGGCAGCCTGTTCCAGTGCTTGACAACCCTTCTGGTGAAAAACTTTTTCCTAATTTCCAGTCTAAACCTCCCCTGGTGCAACTTGAGGCCATTTCCTCTTGTTACTTCGGAGAAGAGATGGACACCCCCACCTCGCTACAACCTCTTTCAGGTAGTTGTAGAGAGCAATCAGGTCTCCCCTCAGCCTCCTTTTCTCCAACAGCCCCAGCTCCCTCAGCCGCTCCTCATAGGACTTGTGCTCCAGGCCCCTCACCAGCTTGGTTGCCCTTCTCTGGACACGCTCCAGCACCTCCATGTCTTTCCTGCAGTGAGGGGCCCAAAACTGAACACAGTACTCGAGGTGCAGCCTCACCAGTGCCCAGTACAGGGGAACGAGGCAGGGGTTTGGTACTAACCCTGCACAGGGCATGTGATGCTGCCCTTTTGCAGTGCAGCAATTTAGCATCTGTTGGGATCGTAGATGGTGCAGGAGAAAGCTTCAGGACTATTTAGAGTTAGATAGTTTAAAGGGAGCTAACAAATTTTAAATGGTTATTGAAGCCACAGGAATATTTAAATTTTATAAGGTAACCTTTGCTCCTAAACAAAAATAAAACAAATCAATAGCACATCTCCTGAGCCCAGGCTCCTAGTATACTGGCAGTAGTGATTTATTTGCCAATGAGTGTGACCATTTTGAAATCAAGAAACACTCTGTAGTAAACATCTTACAAATTACCGGCATTTTTGTGCATAAACTGATGTGCTTTGTATCTAGTAATGGTAGTGGTGTGAAACAAAGAATACGTGTCAGAGAAAATGCAACACTGAAATTTGGCTTAATGCAACTTTTTTGACAACTTTCGACGCCTGACCAACATCTTTGCATGCCATTATCATTCCCGACTGCATACCCCTGTGTGCTCTACCTTCTATTCTATACCAACTATTGTGCTGCTGACCACTGTTATTTGCCCGTCTGGTCAGCATCTGTAACTGTGCAAAAGGAGTATTCTCCAACTGTCTACTGAAGGCAAAGCATAACTTTTTAAAGGCCTGGGAAAAACAGGATTGATTGAGGATGAAGATGTACCTTCATGCTTGTGAAGCATGTTGGCATGTGAAACGTGGGCATAGAGAGAAAAAGGGGAGGGGGGCTGGTTGGCTGATTTTGTTTGTTCTTTTAACTAAGCCTGGAAGTGGGAAATACCCTACCTACCAAGAGGGATTTTAAAAAGCGGTTAGTTTAATCACTTACTTAATAGATCTCACTTTATTGCAATCACGATTTAACAGGAAAGTTTTGCTATTCTGAAAGAGAACAGGTACTCTCTAATAAATTAGATGAAGCACATAATTTTATGTTAAATACAACTGAGATATACTTAAGATTATTTAAGGATATGGGGTTTGCAAACATGAGTATATATAAAACTGAACTGTTAAGAGCATAACTGGGAAATAACAGGAAAATTTCCAGTATATGATCCTTAAACTGAGAGAACATTAGAGAGAACAAAATTGTGTCACCATATAATTAAAGACTGACAATGCACACAGACAATATTTAAGTTGGGGCTACATGTGGAATATTAATTCAGAAATTTGCTAACTTTTGAATTTCTCATTTTGCAATGTTAATAATGTTCATTTAGCATATATTATCTACTTCACAGTATCTTGGAAAGATGTAGTTGAAATTAGTTTAAATAGGTAAGTAGGACTTATAAATGATTGATGTACTTTTTTTCCTGTCTAAATGACATAATAGCAAATAACTGTGGGAGTATCTTGGATATATAAGCAGAATCACTCTCTCCATCAGACCAAAACAATGCTTTTCCTGCTTTTATTTCAGTCACCAATGTATTATATTAGGAATAGATATGAATATTCTGAAGCATTTGCTTTTCCAGATCCAGCAGAATTCTTTTTGTGTGGTTCTCCGAGTCCCAATTATTTTAAATTCCCAATTACCTATCAAATTTGTGACTAAAGAAAATGTTAGTATTGCCAACTTAAATGCGTATTTTGCATTCTTTAGATGGTATGTACATAGCATTTCTTTTACTATGTCCTGCAATAGGCAATATTGACTTCTATTAGTCCATCTCATACACAACAAAGGGTTTTTTTGTGTTGCTTTCTTACTAGAGAAAAATAAAAAGTGCACAAACATAGACAAATCCAATATGCACTGACCCTTTATTCTATTAGAGCAGGCTGTTCTGCATGCATGTATAAAAATAATAATCAGTCATTAATAAACACTGAACATTTGTAATGAAGGTCTGTTTCCAAGACCAACTCAGCCTGAGCAACTTCAGTGGATTGCTATGAGATCACATATCTCAGCTGCAGAAAGGCTAAATGGAAGTTTTAATCTGCTGCAAGCCAGCTGCATCAATGTAACTTACTCCCTCTAGTCAAGCAACATCAATTTCAGGAGCAGTTATTATCCTCACCCTTTCTTTTATTTTTTTTTTTTAATATTATAAATTCTATTACAGGAGAATTGGAATTGGAAACATTGCTAATCAGTACCTTCCTTTTGAAGGCTAAGATTTTAAATTACTCCTGATCTATTACTGAATCTATTAGAAAAAAATCAGGTACCCTCATTCTAAAGCAGCACTTCCTTCTCTTCTCTTGGAAGGGGAAGGCATAAACTTCCTTTTGAAGTGCCTCTCTTCCCACACGCTAGTCTGAAATGAATTTGGCACTTGATCTCTACAAAGATGCGAGGCAAGAAGAGTAGTTATTGCTGTATAAATGTGCAATAAAGGCTCTCCAAAACACGTAACCCTTCCACATCCCCAACCCCATGCAGCACAATTACGTACTTCAGCTGCCTCATGAGCCTCAACACCTTGAAAGAACAGCACAGGATTTTCTCTTTTTCTTAATTAATTAAAAGGACCATCTGATAGAATATGTAGCACACAATCCTAAATTAGGTTAGAGGATTAGTTTAGAGGATTTATCACGTGTAGTTTGCATGTATTCACAGAATTGAGAACAAAATTCTCATATTAAATGGGGTGTAATTTTTAAGGAGATCCATACTTAGTGTCAGAATCTGATGCCCAGTACATACTTAAACTGTCTTGTCTAATCCTTTCTGAATTCCCCTGCCAACATAACTAGATTTGTGCCACTGCTTCCACCAGCATCGTTAGTTCAGGGAATCCCGGGAGTGTTACCAGATCATTTTATACACTGCCAGTGTAATGGATTTATCAAATCACTGCAAGCCAACACAAGTTAGAGCAGAGCCAAGGACATCAGAGTGGATGAGGGTGGATTTGGCCCTTCGCAGCATCACCATCCTGGGAAGCAGCAAGATGACTTGATGGTTTTAAAGCTCTAGTCAGTGGTACTCACTGGAGTTTTGCAAATTACCTGAGTATCTGGGCCAGTCTCCACAAGTCAGTCACTGCACAAATGAATGTGACCGTGAGTGCCACGGTGCTGACCAGCCACTGTGATTTTCCACACGCCTTTGTGTGACCATTTCTATCAAACTGTCAAAGACATGGGAAATGCTAGTACACTGATTCTGTAAATATATACATACCACCTTCTGTTTTGAATTTTACAAGATGTAATTAATTTACACAACATAATTTTGATTTTTCTAAGAGAAGGATAAATAAGACAAAAACGGATAAAGGAATTTGCTCTTCCATATATTTTTGCTTAATGTCAGACAACATTAACATTAGCTTAAAACATCAGTTTTATTAGAAGATATTAAAACACGTAGGCACAAGCCTTACTCAAGGAAAAACTGCCTGTGGTTGTCTTTCAACTCGGTTTAACTTTAGGGTCACTACCTCTGGAAACTGAAGTGAACTACGGTGTAAGATGGGTAACAAAGATTTCCAGGACAGAAAATACAAAGTTTAACTTAGTGCAAATGATATCTAGCACCCTCCTGAGCTGGTCACAGGCATCCAGAACTGTCAGACAACTAGAAAGCATTGGTATTGGAAAAATTTTGCCTAAAAAGTGCACTGAATCAATGCATCTGACTTCCAGGTTCTGTTAGAGGAAATTATTAACATCACAGGAGATACTAACATGTAAGGCTTGTGTAAGGCTCTGAAATTTGGACTTCTTTGGTTCCCAGAAGAAAAGTTAGCCCAATACCAAGGGTTAACAGTCAAGATTCAATCAATGATGTGGCTTGTTTGGAAGCTAACTGTTAAAAACATTTAAGTAGAGAGCTGATATGCCTCTACCATAGTTTCGAGAGTTGCTAATAAAGCCTTCGTCTGTTCTCCAGGGTAAAAAACCATGCTTGCAGATATTTCTTGAAGAAACTGTGGTAGCTTTTGAAAAGTTTCTAGCTCTCTAAAATATGTATCTACTAACCAATCTGCAGAAAATGTATTTTTCATCTCACCGTTACCACGAGCCATTACTTTAAGTACATTTGAACAAGCTACCTCTCTGAGAGTTAAAGTAAAGGGTAAAGACAGATTATAAACAGAACAAAAATTCAGCAGCATCTTATTAAATAAAAACAACCACAGTTCTCTCTGCTGACTGCAAAAATCTTGTTCTGTGCGTTCACAGAAGCTTTCAATGTTTTCTTCTGGATGAACAACATTCAGAAGTTCTTGCTTTACTGGTACAGACTCAACATAATCCAGTGGCAATTCTCCATTGGAGTCCCTCTGCTGCAGAAGGACTGGTCCTGCAGGGAAAATACAAACAATAATAACAGCACATTCAATTTGGCAGCCGAACAAGATTTTGGTTTGGTTTTTGCCAGAAGCTAGGAGTCTGTTTAAATTCCTTTTTGTACTAAGTTATGTTGATGTAACCGATGAGTTACACATTTGCAATATAACCTAGAACATGTGCAGAGACCTTTTGTAACAGTTTCTTTACGATACTGTCTTAATTTTCTTCCCAGTTTTGCTAGGTTGAAAGCCAAGGGTTATTATACAGAAATGGAAAAGAAATTCAAATGTTGCTTATCCTAAAATTTCAAGTAACAATATGTAAAGTATGTAAAAATGTAATGTTATTACTGTTGTAAAGTTCTGTTAACTATTTTATAGACTAGGTTATTTGCCCAGACTCTACTCCAACTGAAAGGCACGTTACTATGATTGTCTTTATTTTACTTTCCTGGATGGTGTGGCCAACCTTGTCCTAGGCGATGCAGCAAGGTAAACAACTGAGGTAGGAATCCTAGACTCCCCCAACATCTGAGTTTCAAAATTTTGTCTTAAGAGACTTCTGAAATACAAGTAGTAATTACTCTAATAAATAGATGTAAAGTAAGTAAATGGCACATATTTTACTGGTTCAGATTACACTACACTCTTTTGGTATTTCCTGTTTATTAGTACAATGGTGCTATTAATATTCAAACCATTTACAGACATTTTGGTAAGGCCACATCAGTAAGATAGAATGAAGGCAGTTAACACACCACAGGTATTGATTTTCAAAGATGAACACATCAGGAATCTTATGTAAATTTGGGTTACTATACTAAAGTAATGATGCCATTTTAACTTGAATACATTTTCAGAAATATATTTTAATTACAAAAAAAAGATAATTCACCACATTACATACCCATACTAGAGATTTTAACTTTGCTGTGATTAAAGGTGCATTGTTTTACTCCATCACTGACTATGCAATATAATTAAATTTTGCAAGCTGAAGGTTTTTTAGAGAAAAAAAGTGAAAAAAGTTTTTGCAGAGATGTGTTCTAAATTACTGAGCTGAGTAAATCCACATTGAATGGGTAACGTGCTTTCTACCATAGTCTTGTCAGCTATTTGACAGGCCAAAACCCAGAGTGTGACAAAGGCAAAGATAAGGGTAGACACAGCCTTATAGTTGCCAGAAAACCTTGATGAATGCAGGTGCAAGTAGAGCTCTTCCCCTAGGACAACAGGATCATCCACTACCTATTCTTCACAATAGCCTAGGAAAAATGCACATCTGTCAGTGCAATGCCATTTCCAATTGAGGAGCTGGACTTACTACAATATTGGCTATTGCATCACTTAGACCGATTGAACTGAGGCCAGGTATTGGCTTGGCATGTCAGATACATGGTTCAGTAGATATATAAAACACCTGGGAGCCACAGAACTGAAGTGCAGCAAACACAGAGGTAGAACTGCAGAGGAATGTATTGATTATGAGCTGGTCCTTGCGCAACAGACACAGAAATAGCCTTTAGGGGGCAGGAGAAGACCATAAATACAGAGGGTCTTATGCCAAGAATGAAAGAACATTTTGTTTCTCTACCTTAATTAAGTAACAGGCTATCTAAATACAGTGCATTCTTCTGCCTCATGGCTATAAAGAGAATGATATTTATTGAAAAAATTTGGACTCGGCATATAATGCACGGAGATTAAACTGACACAGTAGGTCAATGGTAAGGATATCACAAATACTCATTTTAGTAAATGAATTAAAAGAAGGAAGAGTTGATATCCAAGACCATTCTTTGCAGTTGTTTTTTTAAAAAAAAACATGCTAAGTTAATTATATTGATACAGTATATTTCAAGACAAGATACAAGTTCCCTGTCACTGAACAAAAAATATTGTTCAAAACATTTATTGTGTGTCTGCCTAAGGGGCAATGTATCTTTTTTTAGAAACTAAGGCATCCCTCCCACTATTATCCCTAAACAGCAGTTATCACAATTACAATATAGATTCCTTTCTTAAACTAATTACCAAGCTAATTGTGTTCTTCAAAGACCATCACATTAATTTTCATAAATGCTGAACAAATTTATGTTGAAATACATGATTATATAGAGATTTACTGATCTATTTTTGCATCATGGTAAAAATAGATCAAAACAAAAGACAATCCTTGGCTTTGCCTGGTGACTAGGTAATCTTTATCTTCATTAATGAGTTTGGAGAATATAGTTACAATGCATATGGTGTAAAATGGAGAATAAAAACATTACCATATTGGAAAAAAATGTGAAAATCCTGGTTAATTTCATATTCAGCTGATCAAGATAAGTGTGAAAACAGTATTATTTTTATTGTGACCAAAACAGCTTGGCTTAAAAATGTTTTAAAATAAATATTTCATAATAATATTGTATTTTAAGCAACTATTAAGAAAAACACCACGAACTTCATATGGACTCAGAACAGTGGATAATTTCCCTCAACCAGTTTAGCATAAATGCACTCACCCCCATGCTGAAGTAGCAGCTTGCCAATTTCTACATGTCCATTTGACAGTGCATCATGCAAAGGAGTCACCCCGTCCACTTGACTGAGCAGGTCTACCTCTGGACAACGTTGCAAAATTTCACGGACACACACTGTGCTGCCATGGTTACAGGCTTCATGCAAAGGCGTCCAGCCAGCATAGTCTGAATTATAAATCAAGGGAAGTTTTAAAACAGCAGAAGTAGTACTAAAATGTTAACAATGTAATTCATGAGACAGCAAAACACTTTATTTTTTACTATTCATCATGGCTGCAGTGGCAGCTTGTGATTTTAAGACAAGAAATTCTATTGAAAAACATCGGAAAAAAACTAAATAGCATTTTTAAAAATCAATAGAAAATGTGATGTTAAAACACAGTTGAGTTATAAATTAACCTTTCCTCAATGTTTGCAATAAAGTCCTCATTTTGTGTTGTTTAAAATAATAAAAACAGTTTTAATAGTATAAATATAAACTTTATTACCAAACAGATATTAATACAGTTCTTTATCTGGCTTAATTTCTTAGTTCTATAGAGAAAATGAGTAACTTACCTTTAGCATTAATGTCTGTTCCAGGGGAAGAGAGAAGCTGAATCAATCTCTCCACTTTGTTACTTATGCAAGCTTTATGCAGGGCTGTCTGTCCTACCATAAAAAATTAATAGATTACACTAGACTAGGCAAGACAGCAACTAAAGAAAATAATCAAAGTGCCTGGAACTAGGAGACCTGGCTATATGCCAGAAAATTCAATAATGAGTAAGATTTTCCTTTATCCTGTTTAACCATCTTTTAAGAAAATTCAAAAAAACCCACAGAGCTTCTGTTCCACCAGAGATCCAGCAATGAAATTGTATTGCAAACGGTTTAACACAGGAATTATCTCCCCCCAGTTCAAGGTTTAAAGCTTCAATCACACTATAAAAGCACCAAGTGATCACAGAACACCAAAAATACTGGGTTTTGAAGCAATAAAACTTTAGAGTGCAGTTGCCCTCCCTTAAATTTATTCATGAACCTACGTTAAAATGTATGGTTCTTTTTACTCAGCATTTATAGCTTAATTCAAATGAATGTTTCTGGCTAAGCACGAGTTCCTCTACACACTCAAGTATAATTCAGAACTTCAAATCCGTTAACAGATGGTTTGCTGTTTCTCAATAGGCTGTCTGACTTGGCTACAGTAGCAAGGGAGGGGGGAAAGAGGGAGAAATAAATGAAGGGGTCCTAATAATAACAATAATTAAAAAAAGAAAATCCTCTAGAAGAAAAAAATCCCAAACCTTAGTACCATATAAAGCTGAAGTAAGTGTGAAAAATTGAACAGCAAGCAAGTGAGAACTGCTGCTTATACGTAAAGGCACCATTAGTCTCTGCAAAACAAACTTCAGACCCATTCTAAACGCTGTTTCGCTTTCACTAAATGATTACGTTTGAACAAGAGCCAGAGGAAAATCTTGATGCCAGGTGAAAGATGATGCAACAAACATCTTAGAAATGAAAAATATCTCAGGCTAAATCTCTCAGCCTTTGCGATAAGATTTACATGGTATATTTTGTTATATTAATACCTTCACTATGTAAATCTGTCAGCTCATACTCATTCTTTCAACAGAAGATACTACTTACGATTTTGGCAGGAGAAGAACAGAAAAAAAAACAGGGTAGGTTTTTTTTTTTGCCCTAGTCCTTCAGCTCACTTTTCTTTGTAGAAGTCAGCATGTAATAATTCACATCAATTTTACTTGCAAAAGCAATAAAGAGAAAGGGAACCAATTTTAAAAATGCATGGTCTGGCTCTGTTACTGAAGCTCTCTTAAATCCCAAAAGAGGGTGAGGGTTTTTTTGTCCTTCAATGTTTGTGATACAATTCTGTTTTCAATTTTTTGAACAATCCCAGCTTGCTTATGGCAGTTTATTCTAAGCCTCCTCTTGGGTGTCATATTAATATAGTTGTGTTTTAAGTGATATCGGTAAATTTCTGATGATGAAGATGACAAAAAGTAGTTCCAGCAAGTAATTCTGTTCAGGTAAAGGCTCATGTAAAGTACAACTTATTAAATTTGTGTAATAAGTAGGAACCGAATGAATTACTGCAGTGCTGTTTTATTCCTTAGGTACTTGGGTTCCAGTATAGCTAAGACAAAAGCCAAATGCCTTTCATAGTCTGGGCTGAATGCCTGGAAGAAAACAGTCCATATGCTTAACACAGCTATGTAACATAGCATACTCCTCAGTCTTTGTTCACAAAATGTCTAGGACTGAAAGAGATGAAGACTGAATTATACTTTCAAATCAGAAGACGTTGATCCTACCAAGCACAGGTTGAGGTGGATTAGCAAAGTAAGGCAGGCAAGACTGGAATGAGCTCACACAAGCTGTACACTGTATTTAATATCTGGGAGGGGGAGGGGAATGAAGAAGGCAGCTTTATTCCACCATATATACAATTCCTCCTTTCAAATAGACATCGGAAAAAAGAAACGCGAACCATAAGAAAATAATTCTTGGACATAAGCCATCATTTTAGTTCAGCATTCATCAGGACAAGGTTTTTAAATCTGAAACTGTCGATTCTAACCATATAAAGTTCTTAACATAAATTAGATATATACAATACCTTTAGAATTTCTCTTGTAAATATGTACCTCTTCAGCCAATAGGTAGCCATTCTCTTTGGTGTGTGCAGCCTGAACTTCTGCTTTTGCTCTAAGCCTTGTTGTCAATGGAGGGCACTCACTGTCACTGAAAAGAGAGCAAAGGGGACATGTCTAAAATCACTATATCATCTTTTAAGATAATGTATATGTACGTAATGCTTTTAAATGTGTATGTAGAGCATACTTATTTCTATCCATTTTCAGAGTTATTTCTGAAATGTCTTAATTACATAAATTCTATGTCATTTAATTACAACTGTATATAAAACAGTAATAAAATTAAACTACCCACAATTAAACTTTCTTTAAAGGTAATTCTATGAACAGTTCAACTTCTCTATGTACCCTTTAAATTTAATATTGGGAAAATATAACTACATCAGCCTGCATATACACTGAGATGGAGGATGGGGAGAAATGGGGAACCCCAGCCCAGAGGTGTTACAGGTTTACAATAGAGCTTTCTGTCAGTTGCAGTAATTTGTAGACAACAAAACAGGTCATATAAAGTTCAAGAAATGTGTCAGGTCAGAAGCTGTCCCCCAAAGCAGAATAAAACTGGTGATGTTATAGGTATTACTTACGGTAGATCAGGCAGCACTTTGACTTGGTTCTGCTTATCGCCATTTAGCATCTGTAATGCCTTTTGAGACTCAGGGCATGGCCATTGCCCTATTTTATTTTTCTTTGCTTTGTGTATCTTTCTTGTCGCATGCATCCCTACCTCTTGCAAAGCCCGTGAATAGGAACAGACCTGTTGCAAAAGTAACATTTGCAATTGCTTTGTATACAGTAAATTAAAATGCATTTTCTTTTGTTGCACTTCATGCAAAGCAGTCATCCACCACCCGCAGTTTGTTGTATCTAAGTTTTTAAAAATATGATCCCTAAATGATTGCATATATAGATTGTTTACAGTTGTCTTCTGCAATCTTTTTTTATGTTCTTATAATTTACTTTTTATGCTGGCCTCAGAGGTGAGTGGGTTGGGTCTGAGCCAGAAAGTGGGAAATTTCTAAACCTCTCACTTCAGTTTTTGGTAGCTAAGAAAATTTTGATCACTTTAGCTGGACATAAGACTGAATTAAAGCTAATTGATTCTCAGGCACTTAATGAAAGTATTTACAAGCTTCCTGCTCCCAACACAGGGAGCAAAACCAAGGGAGCAATGTGGTAAAGAAATACTCGCTCCCCTCCGTCATCTCTTCTAAGATGAGGGGTTGGATAAAGCCTTTGAGCATTGCGAAGGCAATAAGCTAGTTATCTCTTAGGTGATCTCTCATTATTAGGATAGCTTTGGACGCTGTAGATATTTTGGCTTCTTTCCAGTAATACAGAGTTTCCAACCCACCTATACCGCTCATTTTAAACAGTCATTAAGTTTCTGCAGTTTGGCAAAAGCATAGGAAAAAGTCCAGTGAGGGAACTCGTTCAATGATTACACTATGATTATATCTGAAGAAAAATATTAAAGAAGGCTTTGATTATCTAGCAGATCACTGTAGATTCTGCAGGCAACTTACAATGGGTGAGGGACACCTTACTTGCAGCTTCATTGTACATTTACCACCAGAGAGAACCAGGTCACTATTTGAACACATAGAAAAGCCTAACTGGTAAGATGCTGTATGAGAAGAGCTGGGAAGATTGGATGAGAGTTAGTATTTATTGTACGGAACAAGAAAGGAGGCACAGTAATGCTAAGAAAAGCCACAAAAGGCACATGAACTTGTTTCAGGCACTACAAAAATTTACATTTAAGTAGTTCCAGAGAGTGATCAGTAGTCATGGCAATACTAAAAATAGCAATTGCTGCTGCATATGTGTTGGCAACATACATTAAATATTAGATACACAGTTGGTTTATTTTTAAAATTCTGACAGTCTTTTGTTCCAGCTCTGTTTAAACACAATGTATCAATAAACAATTATGTCTGTTCACAATAAACTCCTGTAAAATTCAGGAAACCTTAGGTATGGAAAATGTATAAAGGTGTAAATTTGTTTTTCTTTGACTCTACCTGCAGAATTTTAGGACATACAGAAACAGTTGTGGATTCCATATTCTGTTTAGTTGTTAGTATTACGATTACTGAAATGAGGCTCTAAGATAGGGCATGTCATTACTGTGTGATCTCCCTGATTTGCCTGCAACCTGCCAGCAGTCATGGTTTTGAGAATTTCTTTCACAGTTTTCATCATGTATTTCCTCACCAACTACCACAAATTGTGATCTGAAGGCAGGAAAAGGTTTGCAAGTAGGAGAAAGTTTTTAAGAGGCGAAATTCACAGGAATACACTGTGGTTCAAAATCATAAAATCTTCTATGTAGCAAATGCTTGGACCCAGTAGAATTATAGACTGCCACCTCTTAAAAAACATCTGAAGGAAAAGATAACCCAGGAAAATCACACTATATTTGGCATTCTCCTTAATTACAAATGTAACATTGCAATAGCATATTTACATCAGAGATTATTTTAAAAAGCTTTCATTGAGACTTTTCATGTTAACTGCATCTAAACAGATTAACCAGGTGTTACGAATTGTCTGGCAAGAAAAATCTTACCATTGTTTTGAACCCAGATCTTGGGCAAAGAGAAATTTAAATGCATTAGAGTCTATCTACAGGTGGAAGACAATGCATGCAATGAGTATGACCTTAGACCACAAAAGAAAGGTATTTTCCAAGACTTTCATGAATCCAATTACTTGTAAAATACTTAAGTGTAATAGGTTATTAAGGAGTAGAAGAGTTACTTACTATTTTCTGAAGAGAAAGAGGTTCTGTAGAAATAGGTACATTCCTCTGTAAACACGTTTTTTTAAAAACTGCTTCTGCGACAAACATTTGAAGCCAGAGGGATGGTATGGAACAAATGAACATTTTTAATTCACATATCAAAAAATCTGGATAAAAGCAAAGGGGAAAAAAAAGAGCCTTAAAATGAGAATATAAAAACCTGTACATCTAGAGTTATCTAGAAGATAGCTCTTCCAGACATTTTTTTTCTGCTTTTGCAGATTCAGAAGCTATTCTCCATGAGAATTACTAAAAATACTCATATTAAAAAGGATTTTATCCATCATCTGATAATAAGACCAGTTTCTAAGAGAATGGTCAACAGATTTTAAAAGGCAAAGCACCACTTTTTATGTGAAACTTTAAAAAAACCCACTCTAAATACAATCTTATAAAAGTTTGACCTTGATATTGAGAATTAAATTATTTGGGAAGTTATGCAAGAGGTCACCTTTAAAATCTCTAAGTGACATAATACAAACACAATTCAGATAAAATGGGTAACACATGAACAAAGAAATCTGCAAGTAATGTAGGGTGACCTATAAATGCTACATTAAAAGTGACTAAGCAAATTTCAGCCCCATTCAGATGCACCAAATAGTTCAGTTTAAAAAACAAAAACAAAACAGTGGCAGAAGAATATATATCTCTACCTGTATCTATCTCAATATGTATCAGGCATATGTCTGGCCTACCTCTCTTTTTTTTGGAAAAGGAGACAGAATGATTTTTCTTAGGGTGGTATTTGTATTTTGATTCTAGCAAAATAATTTTGTCAAAATAGCAACTGTGACGTGGAAAGCAAGGTCTGCCATGAGGAAGAAAGTATTTATTGAGGGAATATTCTGTTCTGCTAAGAAGTGCTCATACATCAACTGGTCTGTAGACTCAATCGAAACAGAAACACAAGTTTTGAGACTACAGACTTTTTCTACTCTAAGAGTGACAGAATTTAGGAGAACTCTGCAACAGTTTTTTGGTCTTTAAGTGCTGTAGACTGAACCAAGCAGCCGTGATCACCAATAGGTCAAAGAATCTTTACTCTTTATAATCAGATTGTGAATGTTGTTCTTGTGAATGCTCTCAATGGAGGACAGCATTGAAAGTGTAATTTTCCATTTGTGTACAGGAAAGTAAGAAAGTCTTACAGAAAGACATATCCAAGATTCTCCCTTATATGAAAGCTAGAAAATCCGTTGGAGGGGCGGCAATAGTAGTAGATACTAAAAGCTCCATTGATTTAAATACTATAAAGTTCCAACTGATTTGGCCTTCTAAGATTTAAGGCAGGTTAGAATGGTTCTGATAATCTGCTTCTCGTAAGACTAGAGTGGAACTATTTGTCTAGACGCTAAGATTTTAGTTTAATCTTTTCAGCACAGTTCTTCTCAAGTGTCCAGGTAGGAGAAGACAGATACACTTTAAATGAAGCCTACGTACACCTATCACTAGAGAAAATGATGACTGAAACCAGGATATCCATACAGGTGTAACAGCCGAGTTACAGTTTTCCCACTACTTCCTAATTGGGGGGAGGGGAGGAGGGGCAGGCTTTGGTGGGAATTAAGTTTGAAAATGTAATTAAAAACATTCAGTAGTTTTCTTATTTTTTTGGTCTTTTGAGTTCCTCATCCCCTAGTTGCCAAAAGGACAGATACCCCAACCAACATTTCATGTGAAATGATAATGGTTCATTTGAGTCATGACATTTCCTTTTACCTAGTGTATTTAATGAAGAGGAACAATAGTGATTCAAGGGACTAATTGGAATTTTCCCCCAGCCCCCAAATAAAGTCCATTAAGTCTAAGGATTTGGAATGAGGCACTGAAATGTTTCATTTGAAGTCTGTATGGGTCAAAGAGTTCAGCATAGCTTTTGGACTTATGGCTGAAGTGTCCTTAGCAAGCAAGATCAAGTTTGTGGAGTGAAAAATTTCACCTGAGAATTGGCCTGAGCTAAGGTATGTCCAATTGCCTCTCTGAAGTTATGGCTTATTATATGCTTAAAGCTCTTCCTAAACTGACAAGAGAGCTCCAAAGATTTTTTTTCTTCTTCACACTGTGTAGTCTTGCTTTCACATTAACACCTACTGAGATTTATTTAGAGATATTTTAGTAAGAAAGCCTGTTCTATTTGGTCTTTGCTTGAGACAGACAGACAGAGAGACAGACACATACACACAATAAAACAGTTTCTTGCGTAGTACACATCACACCATAAGACTGCAGAGCTGCAACAGAAGGTAAAAAATAACTTGAAAGTAAACCGAGGATTTCAGTTAGGACTTTAGTGTATCTGATTAAAAGACTTTGAGAGGCCTTTCAAACACTTACCATCACATGAAATGGCAAGGTACTGTGCCAAATCACCAGCTATTTCATGAAACACGTTTCTGTCCATAAGCAAACTTGAGATGACCCAATATTCCACTACAGTTCCAAGAATTGCATTTAATAGACCAGCTATTTCACATCTGAAAGCCTAAATGAAAAGAAAAAAACCAAGCCAAAACAAAAGAGTGTCTATAGACCTGTAGCGTGTAACAAATTCACACTGATAATGTACCAATAATAACACTAGAGAACTTCCTTAGATAAAAGCCCACTCTGTTGCCACATCACCTCTTCACTGGCTTTTCTTCTGCTGCTCAAAAGCTAACTGTTGCAGCCAGGTCAACAAAATTAATATGCTATTGATGCCACATGAGTTAACACTTGGCATTGCAGAAATAAAAGTTATTTGAAAACATGCAAAATGTAATCAAAGCTTACAAGTACGAAGTGTGATTTCTTTTTAAATTATTTTAACTGTAAGATTTCAACTACTGCATTTATGCTAGTTAACCTTGTGTTTAATTTGACAATTACAGGGATCTTATTCTACCTGCTGTATTATGACTCTTTTTTCCCAAAGATTTCATCGTGATGTGAAAGCTCCTTTTGTGACTAACCATGTATGTCTGTGCCAAAAGGGAAAAGGATGCAAGGTGCTAGTTTCCTGCACAGAAAGAACTTTGGCAGCCAGTTTGTGGGATCAGGAAACTGTCTTCTGCTACCAAAAACTCCAAAGAGACTAGCAGCGGCAAATTTAAAAAGAACATACTTATGGGTATTAGCCTTACCTTTTTCTCCCCTGAACCTCCACAAAATGGTCATGTGTAGACAAAAAAGCCAAAGCGCATTTTGTTTGGAGGCATCAAGACAATATACAGCACTTTAACATGCTATCCAGAAAGTACTGTGAGATAGATGAAGATACGTGTTCATCCACATGAGCACTTCACTTCATCGGTAGTGGCTGGTTAAAGCACTGCTTCTAGTGTCTGAGTTAGTCTGTGCAAAGTCAAGTCAGATCTGTCTACTCAACACTTTTCTGTGCCATGTAAAAATACTTTATGCAATGATTCTGAAATAAGTTATTCCTCTGACCACATGTACAACCACAGAAAATTCAGTATTTGTATGTCAGTTTTGAAAGTGCAAATTGGAAGAATACCTGCACCACAGTAGGAACACATGCATTCATTTGCACAAAGACACCTACCTAAGGCTTTTCCAGAGAACCACTACTGTTACACTAGAGCACCAGCCAATACAGTGCATTCTAGTGAAAGAGAATGAGTACTTCAGAATGGACAATTTTGGATAAGAGGGAAATTGAACTGAGTATGTACTTACTTATTTGTCAGCCTTAGATTTTATAGAATTACTTAAAGGAAACAAAACTTTTCTGTCTTTTGTTGTGGTCTCACTCCACAGTCAATGGTTTGTCTGATACTCCTTTGAGAACAAAATATGTTCAAGGTTGGTTTAAAATAATTTAACAGGATTCCCTCAGAAGCTGGAAAACACCAAGGACTGAAACAGATTGAGCTTCATCAATAAATCAGACAGACTATGTAAGAGCAACAGAGACTGTGACACAGGTAAGATTTATAATAAAAAGATTACAAAGTAATTTGTCGAAAACCTACACAAATACTGTCCCTACAGTTAACAGACTTACTTGTCATTCAAAAGAAAAGGAATAAACACAACTACAAATAAACATTGTGTGGGGAGGCAGTATAATCTCCATCACTGAAGGCTTTTAAGAACTGGCCCGGCAAAATCTGTTAGGACAGATCTCTGAGATTGCTTCCAGCCCTACTTTCTCTTACTCCCTTAAGCAGTACTTGATTTGGTTTGCCTCTTGCTTTACTGTATCATAATACTTTACTGTAGATGAACTGTGGGATCCCATAGTAACAAAAACCTGAGAACATTGACACAGCATGTCAAGAACATGAAAATATTTTTTTTCAACTAAAATTGAAATATTTGAAAAGCTACATTACTTCCTACCTTCTGAAGATTCAGGAATAGAAACTGAAGAACTAATTTAAAACATCTAAAATGCATTTAAATTTCCCTTAAGTATGCACACCTCTTTTATCACTGGACCCCAAAGCAAAATACTGGGTGAATAATGTAATTCTATCAATAGCTCTTTGCAGGAAATAAATTACACAAATGCAGTAAATAAGCACAATTTTAACAGAGGTTAAGTGACAGGATCAAGGACATATGGATGTAATCTGCGGTAGATACAGATGCAAAGCACTAGTATTTACATTCTTTTTCTTGTTTCTAAATCACAACATTGTATTACTTCATCTATGAAATATCTTCAAGGAAAGGGGTGGGGAGTGAAAGTTGACCTTGATGCAGCAGATTTAAATAATGACTGTTAATACTGCAAGTATTAATAATGTTTTGCAGTCAGATATATAGCTGCATGTTAAATGTGGCTGATACATGAGTTGCAACTACGTTTGCTCAGCTAAGTATCTGCACACTGACAAAGGCAAACCAGATCCTTCCAACTGGTGTAGGCTTGGTTGACATTTTGGTAAAACAATGGCAGTACAAAAGAAGAGCTTCTCCTTAATATTTTGAAATAAATGGTTCAATTCTACAAATGAGGGGGAAATGCTCCAATTTACTGCAAGTATCATCTGTTCTAAAAACATTTAAATATTAACATCTTAAAAATATTTTCATTTTCAAGCACAAAACAATACAAACATAGTAATGAAAACACAAGCAATATTAAAAAGGAAAAAGAAGGAAGCATTTGCATGAAACATGGGAATTGCTACCATGTATGACAGCATCAAGGCTTGTTCTTTTTACTACTCTACCCCCGCAAGCAACTGGGCTGGGGGTGTGCAAGAAGTTGGGAGAGGGCACACTCAGGACAGCTGACCCAAAATGACCAAAGGGATATTCCATGCCATATAAACATTGTGCTCAGCAATAAAAGCTGGGGAAAGGAGGAGGAAGGGGGGACATTCAGGGTTATGGTGTTTGCCTTGCCAAGTAACTGCTACATGTGATGAAGCCCTGCTTTCCAGGAAGCGGCTGGACATCTGCCTGCCGATGGGAAGCACTGAGTGAATTCCTTATTTTGCTTTGCTTGCTTTGCTGGTGCACGCAGCTTTGTTTCACTGATTAAACTGTCTTTATCTGAACCCATGAGTGTTTGCCCTTCCAATTCTCTCCCTCATCCTGCTGTGGGGTGGGTGAGGGAGCAGCTGGGTGGGGACTTACCTGCCAGCTGGGGACAACCTACTACACCATGCACAGCAAATTAAGTTAAGATCCAGTTAAACCTTTTTTCAAAACTCTCTTGTTCTTATTGTTGGGAATCAAAGCTATCTCATGGAGAAAAGCATTGAAGTGGGAAGAGGCTGTTGACTGTGTTAGCATACAAAGCTCACATCAGTACAACTGATGTCTGCCAGCTTAGCAAATGCAATTCCTACATTGCTGTTCCATTTAATGCTCTGCCAAGTCAAGTACAGTGCTACAGTGACAGAAGTTTCACAGTGTGTTTTAGTACACATAAAAGTTCTTATACGAAAGCTTTTAAGTCATAGGAAAACTCATTTTAACTTTTCTACTTTGAATTACAGAGTTATTTTAGAGTTGTTCTTTAGAGTTCTTTTTCATGTGGTGTAGATGTTTTTAGGGTTATGCAGTACCCCAAAAGTGCCTAAAACATACTTCCAGGAAGCTACTGGAAGTGCCAGATAAACCAAAAAGACATTTAGTTCTACAGATTTACAGCACATGAATTTATAGCAGGTAAAGATACCTGAAACATGGAAGAAAACAAGTTACAAATATGCAAGATGATGCAACTAAAAAATGGAATTAATGCCTTTTTCACTCCTTTGTCAGGCTATGTAAGACAGCTTTTTTAAAAAAACCACCAGTACTTTCAGGGATGAAAAGCATTTCCGATACCATTTGTGACATTGTGAAAAGCCATGCAATAGCTCAATGCTACTCAAAGTGTTATAAGCAATATACACATCCCTTTGTAAATTCTAAAACTGAATTAACAGCTTTGATTCAAGGAACCTTGACCAGGAGTTTTTGCATCAAACCTATTTAAATAATGTAATAAATAATAAGTGTTATTTAAATTAAAATTATATTCAATATTGATTTGAAGATCTCAAGTGATGGAAAAACTTCTATGTTCTTTGGCAGCACATTTTTAACTACAAGGATAGTGTATCAGTTTTATTTCACCAAGTTGTCCCAGCAGATTAACACAGTCATAAGCAAAGGCATCCAACTTCCTGTCACTAATTTTATTCTGGTACTTTTAAGATAAAGTAAATTATATCTAACACAAGAAAGCAAACGCACTTATATATGTAACTTAAATTTTTATAGCCCTTCATTCTTTCTTTTTCTTTTTATCTGATGTAGGTTATAACAGGTCTGAAAAGTGAAATACCTCCAGAGTAAGTAAGCCAAAGAAACCAGTAACTCAGACTTTCCGCATGGATTTTCTCATTTAGAATACTGTAACTGTTTCTGGATTGCTCTTGTTACGCACACACACATAATATATATGTACACCCATATATATAAACCCCATAATTTTGCAACAAATCAGCAGTAGAAGAGAGGAAACATACACCGATATTTTCCCTCCACTTCAGTGCTGATTTGTTACAATCTCTTTGAATTACAAAAAAAAGAATCTGATTCTAAAAAGCTAAAAAAAAAAAAAAAAAAAAGCCCACTTTTACCACTTAGAAAAGAATGTGTTAGATATGCTCAAAAAAAGAATTTAATCAAATTATTCATCTGGTTTTATTTACAGGTATTTTCACTGGAAAACTGCATGGAAGTTCGGTATATCACAGTTGGCACGTTTATTTCTTCCCACGAGCTAACACGCTTGTGTAAGCTCAGAAACACGGTCACACCTTCACACTGTGCTATAAACCACTTAATTTCTGTGCCCATGCAGACAGTAAGAATACCCAAACTAATTCCTTTCATTTGGGTTTCTAAATTGCCTTATGTGTTTCTTGCCAATGTGTTGCCTCTTAAGCAAACAGCTTTTAAAAAACAAAACTAGTAACAATGACTCACACCCTTAAACTGAAGACAAGTAGTAAAATTTTGCATCCAATATGCCTTATTAAATGACATGGAAATACTGTGGTTTTATTTATGCATCTCTAAAATAATAAAAAGAAGGAGAAAAGAAAATAGTTCTGCCTGGATAGCTAGGGAGGATCTGCTCCTTTGGCTTTCTTAATGACATTTTCAACTATGTCATGGAATTTTAAATGGAGTCTCTGAATATGTGGAGAAATCAGTATATCAAGTTTTAGTGTAACAAAATTGAGAGTGCAGAAAAGGCTAATGAAAAGTTTTGAATGTAAAAATATGTTATTTTTTTTTAGAGTTTATTTTTGCCAAAAAATGCAAAGGGAAAGAAAATGCAACATATAAATATGAAATTAAGGAATAAGGCTGTAAGAAAGAACATAAACCACTGCAGATACTATGAGGCAACAAGCTGCTTTTTAAGGCTAGAATTCATATCTGCAGGGATATTGTACATTACAGTGCATAAGATCAAAGTGGGAAAGCAATAGGCATCTGGGTTTTGTGCTGAAAGTACAATTTTTATATGTATGTATATAAAGAAAATAGAATCTAAACAAGAGGTAGGTCTCTGTGTTTTATGTTATGTTTTATTCTTTCTTTTAAGTTTATTTTTCATACGTGTACTACACTCTATCTGACACAAGTGATTATTCTGCTTATGCAAAGAATGGTTTATGAAAAAGATATGGCTTACAGTGCTGGAACTTGTCAAAAGAAGGCATAGTAGAAAAAAGAAAATGGTGCCTACACTTAAACTGCAGATTCAACACCAGGAAACATATGAAAGCAGTCTCATTTTCCAAAGAAACAGAATGGCCACTGACGGCAACTGAATGCATGCCTGCTTGGTGCTCAGTACCTTTGAAAAGGTAGGTTGTTTAAATATAAATATGGGTATAGAAGCCTAATTTTAGGCACTTTTTTAATATCTTGACCAAGGATAAAAGGCAGCACTGTTTCAGAATGTCTTGCTTTGATAGCCCTCAAAAAAGGTAGGAGGTCTGGCTAGGTAAGATGAGTGAAGCTCTCATTATGTTTAATCTTTCTGCTTTCTTAACATAATGAACTACTAGGTATTATATTGAAAGTGCTTTTTTCTCTGGAATACTTGATTTTCTATTGTTGTTCTGTTATTGTATTGAAAAAGTGAATGAAGTACCTATTTATTCTGTGCTTTCACAATAATTTAAAAGAGAACGCAGAGACAGCAGTAAGTTTGTATTTTATGTGAGAATGTAGAAGTCAAAGATGTTTTACAAGGCCTCTAGCTTCTGAAAAGAAAGAGGTGGTATAGAGGACACTCAGTATCTTTCAGGTCAATGTCCTGCTGGTCAGCAGGTCACAGAACAGCAATTAAGTTGCCTTCAATTCCATTTTTATGAAAAGACCTAGGGAAGATACCAAATGAAACTAAAGGACTTGGGAAGAAAACTGGGGCATTTATTAAAATAAAAAAAATGCATATCTGTAGAAAACAGCAAAAAACTATTAGTTTTGTTAGCTTTCTCCTTCCAACATTTCCTGAATACAATCACTGTAAAATAAGATAATCCCCTCTTTCGTTACACCTTATTGTTTGACAGGATGTATTAAGCTGGTGTCCCTAATGACTACAGTAATACCTGCTGGTAAGGGCATGTGAACATCTGAATGTAGCCAACAAGCTACTCATGACTCGTTTCTTCTCTACAGATCAATATGAGAATCTTATGGATCAATTCATTTCCTTTAGTGGAGCAAAAACCAGCATGCTTCACAACAAAAGGCAGCTATAACAAGCAGCTGTGATACTTACATGTAATTCCTCACAAAGGAAGGAACAAAGGGAATGCCTTTAAGAAAAATATGTCGGTCTTCATTATTTTATAGTATAAAATACATACTCACATCATTTTTTCTGTTTGATTCTCTATGGGAAAGTATGACCCAATCTGCTAGAATATGTATGTGTTTGCTAAAAAGCACTGAGGTTTCGCTTCCCAGCCAAAAGGTCTCCAGAAGAACTGTCTGTGGCATGACTTGCTGATGCTGTGAATTGGTCCCTTCAACCAAACTGTAAAAAAAGAAAGTGAAAAAACCTAAATCTTTATGCCACTTTGATTACTATAGTTACCAGACAGAAACCTTGTCTTCTGTCAAAACACACACAGGTTTGGCAATTTTTAAGTATGGAAAGATCAGACACAATTTCTGATGAATAATAAGTAAAATAATGATGACTATTACAGTCAGACTGAAGGAATTCTAATATTGTGCTAATATTACATAAAGTAAAGGCTGCCTTTATGTAATATTGTGCTAATATTACATAAAGTAAAGGCTGCCTTTATGTATTGGGCTTGTGTGGCATGGTTTTGGTAGCAGGGGGGCGACAGGGGTGGATTCTCTGAGAAGCTGCTAGAAGCTTCCCCCATGTCTCGTGGAGCCAATGCCAGCCGGCTCTAAGACAGACCCGCTGCTGGCCAAGGCCGAGCCCATCAGCGATGGTGGCAGCGCATCTGTGATGATAATGTATTTAAGAAGGGAAAAAAGTTGCTGGGGCACAGAAACTGCAGAGAGACGAGTGAGAACATGTAAGAGAAACAACCCTGCAGACCCCCAGATCAGTGCAGAAGGAGGGGGAGGAGATGCTCCAGGCACTGGAGCAGAGATTCCCCTGCAGCCCGTGGGGAAGACCATGGTGAGGCAGGCTGTCCCCCTGCAGTCCATGGAGGTCCACGGTGGAGCAGATCTCCACCTGCAGCCTGGGGAGGACCCCACGCCGGAGAAGGGGCATGCCTGAAGAAGGCTGTGACCCCTGGGAAGCCCGCACTGGAGCAGGCTCCTGGCAGGACCTGTGGCCCCGTGGAGAGAAGAGCCCACGCTGGAGCAGGTTTTCTGGCAGGACTTGTGACCCTGTGGGGGACCCACGCTGGAGCAGTCTGTGCCTGAAGGACTGCAGCCCGTGGGAGGGACCCACACTGGAGCAGTTTGTGAAGAACTGCAGCCCGTGGGAAGGACCCATGACGGAGAAGTTCTTGGAGGACTGTCTCCCATGGAAGGGACCCCACGCCAAGCAGGGGAAGAGTGAGGAGTCCTCCCCCTGAGGAGGAAGGAGCAGCAGAGACAACGTATGGCAAGCTGACCCCAACCCCCATTCCCTGTCCCCCTGTGCCTCTGGGAGGAAGGAGGTGGAGAAAATTGGGAGTGGAAATGAGGCGGGAAGAAGAGAGGGGTGGGGGGAAGGTGTTTTAAGATACGGTTTTATTTCTCATTACCCTATTCTGGTTTGATTGGTAATAAATTAAATTAATTTTCCCCAAGTCAAGTCTATTTTGCCCGTGATGGTAAACGGTGAGTGATCTCTCCCTGTCCATAACTCAACCCATGAGCCTTTGGTTATATTTTCTCTCCCCTGTCCAGCTGAGGCAGGGAGTGATAGAGCGGCTTGGTGGGACACTGGTGTCCAGCTGGGGTCAGCCCACCACACTTCACTATATAAAGGCAGAGCAAAGCCAAGACTTTTTTTATACTTCATAAACGAAGGAAAGATAATTGTCTCCCTAGCAAAACATAACCGTTAATTGAATTATAGATTATATACAGAATTATATAATTATATACAGAAATGCATGTCGAACTGTGAAAAAATACTAAAGTACTATCCTATAAAACCCACCTTTTTGTCAGAAACTCTACTTCAGCTTTTATTAACTCAAAGAAAAACTTCAATAATGTTTTGTGAACTATCCTCTGTTCATCTCCTCTCCCTGAAACTGAGACTGCACGACAAATGTTTTTGCAGTAAAGGCAAGACCTGAAAAATAAACACCGAAAAATCCATTTGTATGACAGAAATCATAGTCTGATGTATCGGCAAAAAAGTCAGCTTTGACTTTTGACAATTTGGACAAGGAAATACCTTGCTCCCCAGCAACATTCATCATTTTAAAGCCTAACTTTCTGGTTTTAATTTTTTTTTAAAAATACATGTTTGTGACTGGGACTTTGTGTTGTAGATGAAGATTTTGTATTACAGTGTAAACTAAATGATTTAACCATATTTTTCTGTCTCTACTTGAGGTACTGTACAATTACTGAATTTAACAGAACTTCTTTAAAATCCTTTAATTAGAAGGTAGTCTTGTAATATCTTACAGATATTGTAACATCGTACAAACCTTAGTTCAGATAACAGTTCACACGTACTATTTGACAGGACTACAGTTTGTGATCAAGCCATATGATTGTCTATCACGATGGAGGTAATTTTGAAGTAAAGTGAGAACACATTTTTTTGGCTAGAATTTTGAGTACTGGAACCACCAGGTACACAACTGCTGGGTATTCACATTCTGCTAGTAAGTACTAAAAGATAAAATACTTTATTTACAAGATAAATTCTCTTCCATTCCCTATGACATGTTCCTATTGATGTAAATTACAAAAAATGAGTTCTCAAGCTAAAGCATAGACTACCCAAACAGCTCCTATGTACTGAGTCTCGTATTTGTAGATGTATAGGGTATAATCAGACTTCCTGAACAAGATGGCAAAGTTTATGATTAAAATCAAAATATAACATGAAGCTTCATGTTTGGTAAGATAAGACTGGAATTTGCTTTGTAACTGCAGATATGTATGTGCATGTGTGCTTATATATATACATACACAACAGCAATAGTACGTAACTTATTATAATTCGTGGAAAGCTTAAAAAATAAAATAAATAATTTTTAAAAAAGGAAGGAGGACAAGAAAATGTACATTTTTTCCTTTCCAAAAAACCCCCCTTTGCCTGTGAGCTGACACTTAGTGAAACATAAAGTGAAAGGTCCAAATCTCAGTTACAATTCTAGACTTTCACATACAGTTAACTTATTCTGGTGAAAATGAGACTTCGATACAATAGAATTCCAACCCTCCTCCCCCATCCCTGAGTTTGGAGTAACATAACAACTATTGCATCTAACACCTCATTAAACTTTCTTACCTTACAAGCATCTCTAGCAAGGACCATGTGCCTTTCTTACAGACAGGACACTGAAGAAGATCCAAATAATACTTTAACATAGACGGGGACTTCCAAGGAGGATCATGTTGGAGAACAAGGTACAAAACGTGATGAAGTTTAGCATGAAGTATTGCATTGGTATTTTCCTGTAATAAAATGAGAAAATAATATTGGCTCCATACTGGCCAAAGATCCATAATCACTAAAAGTTAATATATTTTCTTTATTCCTTACAATCCCAAGTGACTAAATTTAATCAGTGAAGTAACATGCAAAATTCAGAGTTTACAAAAAAAAGCAAGGAAACAAGGAGAGCTTGCTCTAGTGTGATATTCCAGCTGAATGCACCACTGCTTAGAACAAACCTTCTCAAATGAGCTCTCTATCTGTGGCCTACTAGGTTAAAAGAACAGTCACATATGTGCTGTTTTTAAAAGCAAGAAAATTCCGGGTTAATTCTTCCACAATATTTAGAGCACTACATTCATACGGCTTGTAAATAAATACTAGTTTTAAAAAATCCTTCAGTATTGAATTCTTCCCTTTTTAAAATAAACACATTGATGAACACAAAGTGAAGGGTGAATACATCACTAAAACCCACTAAATACAATGTCAGAAGCAGAGATCATAATACTTTCATTTCTTGCTTTAATATTTGTAATACTTTAGTCTTCATTTCTCACCAATAGGACATATTCTAGCAGAGAATGAAGAAGTTGCACGGGAGGTTTACAGTACTTTTGACCAGCAGCAAGTTCTGTGATTACATCAGGAAATAAATACTCTTCCACTAATCCTTCAAGTATATGCCATCTGCCTATGGACAGGTCAGGACACTTAACCTAGGAAAGAGATATCTTTGTAAGTAAAAGAACAGCTTAATTAAAAAAAAAACCTTACAAGAACTGACAGGAAATCTTTAAGTAAAATGTTGGTAATATAGATAGTAGGTTTCAGAATGTGCTTCTCCTCTTAGAAGATCTGAATACATCTACCCTTTTAAAAAACAAATTTCTATTCACACACTCAATAACTCGTCTATAATTTATTCCAGTCAGGTATGCAAAGGAGTGTTAATATTTCCAAAAGTGCAGACTACAGCCCACAGTATATGGCTGGAGCAGTAAGATAATTAGTACCACTGAACAGCTAAAAAAATTAGAGAAAAATGTAAAATCATGAAATACATCATTTACGAGTACACATTATAAAACCATAAACCATGTAACTGTTTTACCTCCCTAGTTCTCCTATTCCCATATAGCATGTCAGAGAAGCAGCTAATGCTACAGATAGCACAGGTATTGATCCCAGTGGATTTCAAACCTCTGAAGATCTTCTTAATGGCACAGGGCTTCCTTCTTATTCTCTGCCATTCATGACAGGAAAACACTTAACTTTGCAAGCTTTCAGAGGACCCAGAAGGATCTAATGGCTTTCATGAAATGCCATACCTGCCCTGCAATTTCCCTGTTATTGCCTGTACTCCCAGCCTTCCAAACCTTTATTTCCACAGATTAATGATATGAAAGAGGAGCTATTGAAGATCTCAGCTACATTGCTATTTACATCTTTCCTCTAGCCCAGGTTCAAGCCAAAGCTAAGACGCATAGACCAGCTGCAACTATATTGCTAACTGAAGTACAGCTTCCCTCTGCCTGACAACTTCTGTTTTGAAATCCAGCTGTTTTGTTTGATCACACAGCCTGAGGCTCTGGTAAATTCAAAGAAACTGGGATAGGGAGTCACAACTGAGAGGCGCAGAGTCAGGAAGATCACTGACTGGACTGCTAGGAATTAAACAGTTACATAAATTTATTGTTGCTTTAGTCCCTGACAACTTGTAGACTTCATGATCTCTGCCAAAAAACTTGGCTCCTAATGTACATTAGCTAAAGCTACTCAAGATATCCTACCAATTGTTTTAAACAGAGTACACTGCTATTGGCAAGATAGTTTCCAAAGATGTTTCAGTAATAAAAGAAAAACATTAGGAGCTCAGGTTAAACCTGAAAAAACTCTGAAAGAAATTATAATAATAATTAAATCACAGCTAAAGTCTCAGTCAATGAGCTCCACCTTAGCATTAGATACTTAGTTTCTCTGCAAATGTTTCATTTCTCAGATTCCTAATGTATTCCGTTGTTACATTAACAATAAAGCAAGCTGCTCATCTAGACAATTTTCTTTTAATCAAGTCTTTGTGCATCTGGCACTTGCAACTCACATTTATTTCAATTTTCTCATTCATATATGGACTATTAAAATCTTCACATTATTTCTTTTGGAAATAATGGTTGCACTCATACTTTTGTAATGTTAATTATATGCAAACAGCACATCTAAAGAGCAATCATAAACTGTTTAATGGCAGTCAAAGAACAACTTCTCTGTTGCCTGGATTTAAGATGTGTGAAGATGACTCAGTATATTGTGCATGTACAAGCATGTTTCTACTGGTGATCGTACCAGCATCCGTCCTTTTATATTGTGATTGAAACTTGTATCTCTTGAAAATTCTGGTACTAGAAGAAACAGGAACATTGAAGCATTATTTGGAAAGTACGCTGAAACAAAGCTGTTTTGGGAGAGCATAAGGCCTTTTGCATTACGTTCAAGATAAGGAGGAACTGGAGAACCAGTTTTCAGTTTATTTGTAAGGGGTAAGGAAGGATGATAGAAAACTGAGGTGATGAACTTTTTTCAATATGAGGAGACACCTATTGTAGGGCCTTAATATTCAGTAAACTGTACAAAACTGCATTGGCTCGCATTCTGATGAAGAACTAGCCGTCTCTTGTGACGCACTGCTGGTACAACCATTAAAACTTTGAGCAGAAACAAATGAAAAATGAAGGTCCACAGACAGTAAGTTCTGTTTATATAGCATAACGTGGAAGAGAAGCTGACAAAAGAGAAATAAATATTTTAGGGAATATGCTAGATAGTTGAGTTAAGCCTTCCTAGGAGATGCAAAGAGAGATGACTGAATATAGTATGTAGTTCTAATCTGTTAATTTAGTTTGTAGGTTTTATTTTACTTCACTAGTATTATTGGAAATGTTTATTAGACGTGTTTTTGAAAGCCATAAATATACTGCCTATAAAAGTCCCGTATCAGATGCAAAGGCTAGCAATGGATATTTCACAAAGCAACAAAAGACAGCAGCAGGGCATGCATAAGGAAAGTATTAGAATTAGGCTTAAAATTTCCTAAAAAAAGATTGTATTAAGAGTACAGAATAACAATTTCAGCTTACAAGTGTTAAGAAAGCTAAAGTTTTTTTTCAAACAAATTAAATAAACTAAGGATCAACATTAAATTTCAATGCAAATCTCTTCAGTAACAAAAATGCACACAGCATTTTGCCCATTAATGGTAGTGTTGGACGATGACAAAGGCATTTTAGTGCTCATATTTTAAATATATTTTTCTCCTCCCTTCCTTTTTCTGTCACTAGAAAGAAATCAGATAAAAAGAAATTTCTGTGAAGCCTGAGAGCTCATTTTGTCAGACTGGAACGTCATTTATATATCAAGTAACTATTTATGTAGTGAGGCTCATGAAGATACCAAATCTTCACCTACCAAGAAATACAGGAAGCTAATAGATCATAGAATTATAGAATGGTTTGGGTTGGAAGGGACCTTAAAGATCATCTAGTTCCAGCCCCCCTGCCATGGGCAGGGACACCTTCTACTAGACCAGGTTGCTCAAAACCCCATCCAACCTGGCCTTGATACTCTTTAAGTGTTTCCCATTTTAACTTTTAAGTAACACAAATTACCATATAAAGTATAGCAGCTTATAGCTACTATGTATAATGCTTTTTAAGTACTAAGAGGTAATGCTTCAACATTATTTAAAGATTTATTCTTAGTAGTATAGATAGAAAAGGGAAAATTTTGAAAGTATTTGTTTACTTAAGATGTAACAACGACTTAATAAAACCTGTTGCTGACCTGTACCTGATTTATGGCATATATTTGGCTTAATGGGAAGAAAAATGAGATATTAACTAAATAGTACAAAAAAATAAATTAAGTCAAAGTCATTATGAAAACAGGACTGGAAAAGATAATGTATTCTACTTGCAATCTGTGCTTCAGTAGACTCTGAAACCCGCATGATGATGTTTAAGGCTTAGGGTGTAAGAACAACTACTGTTTCCTCCTACAGTGAGACAACTTTTAGCTGAAGTCTGTCCCTACTAGCAGAAACAGGTAAGCACTACAAAAAGTTTCTGTTTATTGCTACTGCATAAATACAGTGCTTGAATAATTTAAGATGCTCTGAATCATGTTAGGGCATCTTTGCTTCTTTTCTTTTAACATTAATTGGTAAAGTTCTCTTAACCAGCAGGATTAAAGAGTTTCTTTGTAATAAAGGGGACAGTACTGAAAGTGTTGTAAGAACGAACAACATTCAACAATATTCCAACAATGCTCTATAACTCTCAATAATTTTATAAGTTTTGGATAAGAAATATTTTAAAATGTTTCTTCTATAACTAATTTCACTATGGAAGTATGTTTGCCTAACTTCGTAATAAAATTCCATATATGCAACACGCCCTTTCTGTGAGAATCCTTACCTCTGGATTGCATTTATTCAGCTGGTCTTTTTGAGCAAACCTGTGCTTAACCGCCTGTAAAACAGGATAAAAGTCAACCTGCACACTGGATACCAATAAACATATTCAATAAATACTGTATAAATCCCCCAAATGGCAACTTTGGTTAAACATTGTTCAAGCAAAACATTCAACATAGCAATCTATTTATATTTTTTAGCATTTGGATGGCAAAATTGTGAAACAGAGGATTAGTGACGTAAAAGGAAAATAATATGGGCAATTTTTCTCCCCATTTTTCCCATTATTCTCTGCTGCTTCTTTATGTGGTTGCTATGTGAGGACAGTTTTACTAGATTTGGTCCACTTAACCACATCAAAAAATATTAAGTGTTTTCAGTTTTTCTATGGCAAAATGGAAACTTTGGATTCCTCTTGCAAGATACTTACAATGTGAAGATATAGCAGTCAGTGCAAAAACGTATTACTATTATTGCTACCTTCAGTTATGACCTGGTGTTACCATCTTACTAATACATATGTCATGGTTTCAGCTGGGATAGATATTTTTCCTCCTAGTAGCTGGCATAGTGCTATGTTCTGGATTCAGGATGAGAAGAATGTTGATAACACACTGATGCTTTCAGTTGTTGCTAAGTAGTGTTTAGACTAAGTCAAGGAATTTTCAGCTTCTCATGTGCAGCCAGAAAGAAAGCTGGAGGGGCACAAGAAGTTGGGAGGGGACACAGCCAGGGCAGCTAAGCCAAGCTGGCCAAAGGGGTATTCCATACCATGTGACGTCATGCCCAGTATATAAACTGGGGGGAGTTGGTCTGGGGGGATTGCTGCTCGGGAACTAATTGGGCATTGGTTGGCAAGTGGTGAGCAACTGCACTGTGCATCACTTGTTTTGTATATTCTAATTCTTCTATTATATTATTATCATTATTATCTTCCTTTTCTGTCCTTTCAAACCATCTTTATCTCTTAACACAAGCTTTCTTTTTTTCCGATTCTCTCCCCCACCCCACTGGGTGGGGGGAACGACCAAGCAGCTGCGTGGTGCTTAGTTAGTGGCTGGGGTTAAGCCATGACAACACGTTACCAAAAAGGTCTTTTAGGAGAGATCGTCTTTAAGATTACGATTACTCCATCTGCACGTAACTACATAATAGTTTAAAGGAAAGACAATCTGCTAAGAAGTACACTTGTGTGTAGTATACGTGAAAAGTCAGCAACACATTTATTTTTTAAAGGTCTGGAAGATATAGCAAATGTCACTGATAAAAGATGTAGCATTTGAAGGTGTATAGATTTAAGCAGCATGAGCCTTCTATTTGTTAATCTTGTGTTTAACCACTGTGTACATTGATGACTTTAAAACTCTAATTCTTTTGCTACTAAGAACTTACATTAATATACATAGAGGACCTGATTTTGCATTTACAAAATCATACAGTGCTTCATGTAAGCAAGCTCCTACAAAAATACTTACACACTATCATCTGCACTACTGTAACTTAGAGATAATATATCCTAACTCAAAGTAATTGTTTTTTACAATTTTTACAATTTACATTACTAATGTAGCACATTTATCAGGATTAGATATGTGACGACATTAAAACAAAGGAGTGCATTTAGCTCTATTTTTTACTTGTAATAAAAAACATTCATATGAATCAACAAAATACTTGCTCTGAGATATGGTTAGTTTTAAAACTGTGTTAGTGTAATTCAGCTAGGTAACAGCAAAGTCACAGAAAGACTGTAATCCAAAGACATTTTGTTCAACAATATCAGCTACTAATCTTATATATTACGCCAAGAATTCAAGTAGCCCACCATGTCTTCCACACACCCATGCCTACCAATTACCACTACTAAATTATATTTTAACTAATGGTAGATGCAGTAAATATGTGATTACTAAACACTGCAGGTTAAAAGGCATTATTACTATTTCAAAAGATGTTAAAATATCTACTTTACTAGCTCAGTACTGTAATGAAAGATGAATTTAATAATATACAATTTACACTTTATGCTAAGAAAGCATTAACTGATTATTACTTACCGCAGCAAAATACATATGTTTTATAACAGCATTTTTCATTTCAGCAAGTTGCATGTTAGATATGTTTTGGTCTGTTTCTTGTGCAGCCAGGAAATGGTTCATTTGGATATCCTCAGTATTTTGTATTTCATTCTGTGCAGAGCAAAAAAATACTTTTTTTTAGTTTCAAAGCTAGTGCTCTAAACCAGCTTTTATGCGCCAAGTCTGTCTATATATTCTACTGCAAACCCTTGTGTGCATATGCATGCTTATGTAATTGTTCAAGGGTCTACATTACATGCCAGATAAACAGCTGGTGATTTGGAAACAAACCACTGATCTTGTAGGAAGCTATAGCATAGGAATTATCAATGTAAGCTCCCCCATAATTATTTTTCCTAACTGACTAACTCTGACCCAATCCCTGTGGCTGAAACAAGAGCTGTGTTTCCATAATGGATTCTTTCTTTGGACTATTCAAAAACTAAAAACAAAGCCCATACCTTTTCAATTAGTCAAAAATGTAGTCTTTTCAGTTCTTGCCTATAAGCCTGAACTAAACCGGTAATTTAAAATTTAAAAGTTCTTTTTTTTTAAAAGAATTTATTCTCTAAGTCCACCTATTGTTTCCACCTATTTCTTCAGCACAGGGAATGAGGAAGTATTTCTTAACCTGGTTTCCAACTCATTCTGAAAAGACTCTCAGAGAAGCCACAAGCTAATTTTTGTTAGTAAAAAATAACCACAAAAAATATTTAAAAGTTATTTCAGGATATGAGAACAATACATTTCAGTAAGAGTTTCAATGTATGCTTTTCATCAGATACACGTAGATACAGGTGAATTGTTCCCCTTGGTCACAGTACTGATGGCCATTTTTTACTGGGAGGTGTGAAGGGCTTGGGGTAGCTTGCCTTCTAATTCAAAAACCTAAATCTGATGAATGAATCAAGAATGGGAAATGTGGGAAATAACAGTAGGCAAAAAACCACACTAGTGCATGTAATGACAAGATGCAAGCCACGAACAGTTTATACATTTAAGTTTTCAAGATAAAGTTTCAAACACCACACATTTCACCCTGTTTTCAGATTTTCCCTTAAATGTATAATTCAAACCAAAAGTATTTGGCATATGCATAGCTGTATTTCTAAACAAACACTGAGTTTGTTGCACATTACAGAAGAGAGTTTAGTATTTTTGGTAACTTGAAAAGAGCTCTAAATACTTTAGACAAGTCAGGGATAACTGAACTCTGATGCATTAACTAGTTTTTACTTCTTGTGGCACTTTCCGCACATTATTTTCAACACACTTATAAAAATACTTACATTCAAACAATTTATAGTACCATCTTGGCAAAATTTTATGAATTCCAGCATGTATCCAACACAGCATTTAAGGTCTCTGTTTAAGTATGAGACTAGCTCCCTAAAATCATGCATGAGTTTTAATATCTTGAACCAATAAACTTGACACCTTGTAGGATCAAATCATTAATGACAATCCCTCAGAGTATTTTAACACTAGAGTTAGGAGGTTGAGATTATAAGAACAGATTCTGAAATATAAAGATGAAGCAAAGAATTGGTTCAAAAAAAATCACAGCAAGAATAGTCTGAACATCAGGCAGTTCCACTGGGAAAAAGAATATAAAACTGTTTTGCTGAATTCAGCATCTGGACATATACATGGGTGTTTAGAGGAGGAAGGGAGGTATTTATTTTTGCTAGAAATAGCAAATAACAGGACTACAAATTTACAAAGTTGGAATGTTCTAATGAATTATGTGCCAAGTACTTCTGGGAGGGAGAGAAAACAGCGTGTCCGTAACATTATTTGATAAAGCCTAATACATTTGGACAAGTGCTGCGATTTGACTGCCTGTGTTTTATTCTTTTCCTTTTAAGAGACTAGGAGTCTTGGCAGTTTTCTGAGTTCTTTAGATGCATTTAAATAGAAAGCTAATGCTCTCTTGGCCTCTGAGGTGAGTTACTTTAATGAAATCTAAGAAAAAAAAGATACATGCAAGTTAATGGACTGGTTAAGATGGAAACCCGTTATCACACCTGGGAGGAATCCAGGGTGCATAGCAAGAAACACTTTATTCTCATAGTGATCAATAAAAGGTGAGGTAGCCATTAAAACTTGACACTCATTCCTCTATTAAATGTAAATGTCTATCTTAGCTGAAAGGTGTAATAGAGAACATTTTCCCTGAACAAGTTTCATTAAGAGAGTAAGCACTAGACTGAGATCCCACGTTGATGTGTTTTATTCATGGTGTAAACATTAAGACCTTTCAGGCGTCTTCTCACCCTTTTGTAACATCTTTACTGCTCATTAGAACAGGGAGAGCAAAGTATATGCTTTGATCTTGTGCTGGTTTTTGCTGGGATAGGGTTAATTTTGTTCCCAGTAGTTAGCATGGGGCTATGTTTTGGATTTGTGCTGGAAACAGCATTGTTAACACAGGGATGTGTTAGTTATTGCTGAGCAGTGCTTGCACAGAGCCAAGGCCTTTTCTGCTTCTCACCCCACCCCACCAGCGAGCAGGCTGGGGGGGCACAAGGAGTTGGGAGGGGACACAGCTGGGACAGCTGACCCCAACTGACCCAAGGGATATTCCAGACCATAGGACATCATGCTCAGTATATAAAGCTGGGGAAGAAGGAAGGGGGGACCTTCGGAGCTCTGGTGTTTGTCTTCCCAAGTCATGGTTAGGCATGATGGAGCCCTGCTTTCCTGGAGATGGTTGAACACCTGCCTGCCCATGGGAAGTGCTGAGTGAATTCCTTGTTTTGCTTTGCTTGCGTGTCCAACTTTTGTTTTCCCTATTAAACTGTCTTTATCTCAACCCAAGAATTTTCTCACTGTTACTACCCTTCCAATTCTCTCCCCAGTCCCACCACAGGGGAGTGAGCGAGCGGCTGTGTGGGGCTTAGTTGCTAGCTGTGGTTAAACCACGACAGATCTGAAGAATCCAAAGGATTTTCAAATGAAGTAGGTTGTTCCTCATAACAAAACACAGTTTTAGCTCCTACTTGCTTGCAAAGGTAGTATTTTCAATTAGCAGCTGACTAAAATTATGCCAGTCTGAGGAGTTAGCAGACTAAAAGAATCTCCTGAGGCTCTTGAGTAGTTCCCAGGTCAAAATCCTAAGAAGTTCTGAACAGTGCATCTGGTAAGCAAACCACTATAAATCATGAGGCATCTCTCCCTCTCTCAAGGGAAATGGTAAGAAAAAATTCTAGTTCTAGTGAATTCTGCACATACAAGAAAATTCACTGAACAGTGGAACGTCCCCTCACAGTTCAGATGGAAAGCTGGAAGAGAAACAAGCTGCTTTTCTTGCTCTGCCTTATCTTTTGCATCACTGTAAATTTAACTCCTGATCCAATTTTGGAGCTGAATGGTAAACCCAACACTCTGAACCATTTGATACTGCACTGCTAGATGCTTCATCTGGCTTAGCCATTCCAACAAAAAACTCCATCTCTCTGGAATGATGATTTTTAGTGTAGCTTCTCTCTTCAAATAAGTTCCATCCAGGTCCTCAAGTCTTAGTGGATCTGATGATGTACTTTCTCGTGTTCTAGTTTAGTTAACAGAAGAAAGCTATTACAGGGACTTTGGAGAATCCTCTTCTACCACCCAAGAAATACAGAGCTTGCCTTCTCAAGAATTTACCACTTTTGACTAGTAAAAGAGAAACAAGTTTTGTCATGAATGGCAACAGGTTTTCTAACATGGGAAGACACAAAGTTGCATCTAGTCTTTGCACATGTGAGCATCATGTGATTTGAGTTGTAAGGACTCATTAACTTTTCCGGAATGCCGACAATTACGTCCCTTCTGACTCCATGGATCAGAGTTCTGCAAATGGAGAAGTATATAAACTGTTGGTATATGAGACATTCTTAACAAGTCCTCTTGGCATGCTAATCTATTCTCATAGAGTTGCTGGATGCTTATAGAAACCTTTCGTTTAATTTTGTCTACAAGTATGGAATGATCTTTCTACAGTAATGGAGAGTTAAAGGTATGCTCAGATAGCAGTTCATACAACTGTTTTAGGAAATTACAATTCTTGCAGTGTCAAGCTCAGTGCCTTGATTGAAAAGGGAATATAGGTGACCAGCTTACATTAGATTCCTAGCACAGAAATAGTCTAGGTGAATTTTCCCTGCCTAGTACACTGTTCCCTTACAAAACTCACATTGCAACCACCCGTTCTTCCCAGCCATGAAGGATGGCTAGCAAACTGGATTTGGAGTTAAGAATTTGAATTTTAACAAAATAATCTACAGACTTTTACCACAGTCTACCTATAGCGTTATGAAAAAAAAAAAAAGATAGAATAATTCAGTTAACTTCTTTTGTCAACTGACTTCACATTACACTGATCCTGAAGCATGAAGGTAACATTGTAATACTAACAAACCCAATAAAATATATATATATATTTTCACATACGCAGGTAGACAGATAGATACGATACGTACACACATTTGAAATCCTTATCAAAATAAAGATAATATAAATGAAAAATAATTAGTTTTTTTCTTGGTATTTTGTGAGTAACTGTTTAGTTGATGGTCAGCTACGCTGGAGCTTCCTCCTGCAGTCTAATTTTTCCAGTAATAGTAGCACAAAGCAGGAGCCAAGGAAGAACATGAAAAGGAAGAAGAAATAATGTATGCTCCCTTGGTGTTGTTTCTTCCGATCTGGAACAAAACACTGCTTTTGGAAAGACAATTTTTCTATTACAGAATCACAGAATGGCTGAAGTTGGAAGGGATGTCTGGAGATCATCACCAAATCCCCAGCCCAAGAAGGGCCACCTAGAGCCAGTTGCTCAGGACCATGCCCGGACAGTTTCTGAATATTGCCAAGGATGGAGACTCTACAGCCTCTTTGGGCAACCTGTTCCAGTGCCCCATCACTCTCAGAGTTAAAAAAAAAAAAAAAAAAAAAAAGAAAACTGTTTCCTGACTTTCAGACAGAACCTCCTGTGCTTCTGTTTGTGCCCGCTGCCTCTTGTCCTGTCACAGGGCACCACTAACAACAGCCTGGCTCTGTCTTCTTTGCACCCTCCCTTCAGGTATTTATATACATTCATGAGCCTTCTCTTAACAGTCCTAGAATAAACAGTCCTAGAATGAGAAAGTTGTGTTACCTTTAATCAAATTACAAAACATTCAGGCCGATCATATTCCCCTCTATTATTAATGTCACATTATTTAGAGTAATAAGTAAACCTGACATAAATAGCTAACAATGACAGTGAAAAACTAATTTTAGATATGTTTTTTAATTTACTTACCTCAAAAAGGTAATCTCCTATATATTGCAAAGGGTAGTACGGAGCTTCAGAGAGACATTTTTTGTTTTGCATAGGAAAAATTTTATTATTGATGAATATGTGAGTTATATTGCACTCTTCGTTTTGAGATGAACATATGGTCGCCTTTCCAGCTTGAAGAACTCTGAATAAACATATTTGGAAAGATGTATTTACTGCATTACGTTAATACTGCCTAAAGCTACATTATAATTCACAAACTACAAGCATGCAAGCGCAAGAGAATAAGGGTTCTAGATGTATGGCACTGCTGAACCTCATTAGGAGGATAAAAGGGCTCTTAATAGCCTTCAGAAAAGCAAAGAATGCACTTAACACAACGTGCTTCTCTTCACAATTTAACACTATTAATTAAAATCAATGTACACCTCCTACCTATCTGATAGAAAGCTTTACCCGTGCATTTTTTCAAAGATCAAATTTGGTGACAGCAGCTTTAATTTATTGCATTATACCCCCCACAATGATGATGGTCTTTCAATTAAGTTTTGCAGTAAATTAAGTGGTTTACCAAAAATGGAACACTGCTTTTCTGAACTGTAACATGGTATTTTCATAATGCAAATACACTTTTTTACTTCATTTTGGAGTTAGTTACAGCATTTGGTGCTGTCCAATGTCATACACAGAAAACAGATTTCTCTTTGGGACACCATTACATGTAAGAATTTCCCCAGGAGCAAATTCCAGAGTTGTACTGCTGCAAGTATTCTTATCTTTCAGAAAAGATGCCAGACAAAAAGATGGTGGAAGAAATAACATCTCCTGACATGCTGGATATATGTTTTACTTTTCATAATCCAGTTACGTAAAAAGAAAATGGTGCTGGTCTCATACACTTACCCATCCAACTAAATGCAGGAAAAGCACAGAAGGGGGAAAAAAGGCACAGCGTTGTAAATATTAGAGAAAAATCAATCTTTCCCCAAAGCAATAGTGGTCTTTATGACTGCAAAAAGTACTTGCTGGAGACAAAAAAATATCTACCTTTCACAGTGTCTTCTGAGTAAAAGGGTACCCATATTGGTGTAAGGGAAACAGTCAGGAAAAAGAGATTCCTTCCACAAAACTGCCTGTTCACCTGTCTTGCTGATGTAGCTCCTGTTAAAGGTTATTTCCATTGCAAACAGAGAGCTGTGCAAGACAGCATTTCAATAGTGGTATCATGAAAATCTGCATAAGCAGTTTTTACAGAAAAAGAAACAGCATTTTTCACAAGCATAGCAGGATAAGTGCATCTTTCTACAAGACAGCACATAGTAACCTCTTCTGCTCAGCCAAGAAAATAGCATACTTAGAATACCTTCAGCTGGCAAAATCAGAAGATAGTAACTTCAGCTACACCTCACTTCATGAACTGCAGACAGGCATTCTGCAATGCAGCATGCAACCCTGTACCATCATCCACCAGACAAACTGCACTCTCCTTCTTGCCTGGGCATCTGTGGCATGCCCAGACCTGAGTACTCCTAACTAACTGGGATTTCAACAGAGGAGGAGAGTAGGACAGTATCTGCTCCTGCAATGAATGTAAAGCTCTAAAACAGTGTCAGGGGATGCTTGCTTTTCCTGTATCAGAAGCAAATATTACTTAATACACTCTGTTTCTGATTCACTGTAGTATTTAAACCACGGAATCAAAATATGTAGGAAGAATATGGAGGGGAAAAAAAAAAAGTAGTCACAGAATTCTTGCACTTCAGTTGCTTTCCTTTTCTCTGCTTTTCCTTTATACTTTTGTCCTTTCCCTTCTGAACTATCTGTATTTACATCATATCAGAAACATCTCTTACAGTACAAATTAGGTCTTCAGAACTACAAGAAGCTGTTGCATAGATGCAACACAAAAAACGATCAGGTCAGTCACAGCGTGGTCGACCACCCAAGTGAAATAATGTATCTTGTTCCAGCTACTATTTGCATTTAACATCCACACAAAATAAATGATTACTCATAAAAAACATAAGCCTATGTATCTTGCCTCATAAAGTAAGTTCCTGTAAGCAGTTTACTGAAGATGCAAGCATATGCGGATGCGTGTTATTTTTGACACTATACTAAAAGAAAGCAAGAAAAACAGTGATGTTAAAGATTTAAAGTAATTTCATTATAAAAAGTATGGAAGTATGTTTATGAAAACCGTTCAGAATTTGAAGAGCTGGAGGTCGTTATGGACCAAATTAACTGGGATGGAAGAACAAAAATGTGTTCAACCATACAATTAAGTGTTCCACCGTTCATTATTTAAGCTTTAAGACACATCCTCTACCTTCTAATAGACGCCATTCTTTTATCACCTTCCTTAACAGGGAGGACGACTTTCCATCTGTGGAAGGCCCCTGGAGCACTAGAGCATGTCAGCTCTTCACGCCATCTTTTAGGTGCAGATTGCATTTGAGGTGAATAATGGGTGTCTTTTTCAATTTCATATCCCCATTCGTACGTTGTTTCATCAAGCCATCTGCCACTTTCGGCACTATTAATTATGTACTCCTTAGTTAGTATCCACTTTCCTAAAAAGCAAATGAACTGTCAACCACAAAAGATTTTTTGTGCAGACAAATGGCAATCAACTGAAGATCTAATATAAAATTAACTTCAACCTTTCTTGTGCAAATAAAAGCTGGAATTATAAGTACCATTTTAAAAACTTCTTCCTACTACAAGAGTTCTCCTCTTCACACTTTAGAATCAGAAATCTCACAATACCACTGAAAATTATCATTTTGTTTTCTTTTAACGATGAAGTACCTTTTTACCCTTCCTAGATAAAATACTTGTCTATGTCCTCAAAAATCTGCAAATGGAACTTTTCAGCTTCCCAGATTTTGTTCTTATGACTTCCACAGAACCATGCTTAACCCTTTATTTTTAATATAATTTGACACTTTTACAAATGTACTAAAACTTAGTGAAATGAAGAAATATTTTACCACCAGTGATTAAAAAGAGGAACGAAGGGCTTAGCATGTAAGCTGTTTCTTTTATATATTCTTAATATTACTTGCACTGCAACTGTAGTGAATACCAATATTAGGGGGATACGATTTTAGACTTTTGTCTTTCCCCTTTCTGCTTTTCACATCCTTTTCTCTCATCCCTTGGCTCCACCTCCTCCACCTTTCCTCTTTCATCTTCTGCATGTATGCTTTTGATACTGTATGTAATGATCTTCCCCTTTTTCTCTGTCTCTCTCTTCTTACAGGTTCAGGTCAAGAGCCGTGGTTAGTACCCTGCTCCTGTATTGAAACACTACCTACAGAAGATACTGTAAGAGAGATTGACTTGAATTGTGTGAACCTAATTAGCTTCACAGAACAGCAGGGTTGACTGGCAAAATGTCTCAGTGCAGGAGCACAGATGGTACTTCTACATAACCTAGCATAGGTACCAGTAGACTTATGAGTGGAAAAGCTATGTTGTGCGCAACCTGAAAGTGTTTTTAACATAAAAAGTTTCCAACTCAAAAGTTCTGTAAGCTAGAAGTCCATGAAGGTTGGCATCCTTGTTAGTATTTCTGTTCACCTCTAGGGAGTTCTAGATGGGTTTAAACACGATCTTTTACACTTACTTGGGAAAAACTGCAGTAGGCATGAACACACTCTCTCTGCCATCAAGGGTAACAGCAACTATTATGCAAAAATAACACCTTGTCCTGCTTTTGACTGGGGTAGAGTTTTCTTCTTAGTAGCCGGTACAGTGTGTTTTGGATTTAGTGTGAGAATAATGTTTATAGCACACTGATGTTTTAGTTACTGCTAAGTAGCGCTTATTCTAAGCATTTCTCAGTCTCCCATGCTCTGCCAGCAAACAGGTGCATAACCGAGAAGCTGGGCAGAAGCATGGCCAGGACAGCTGACCCAAAGTAGCCAAAGGAATATTCCATACCATAGAATGGCATGCTCAGTATATAAACTGAGGGGAGTTGGCCGGGGTGGGGGTGGATCACTGCTTGGGCATTGGTCAGTAGGTGGTAAGCAATTGCATTGTGCATCACTTGTCTTTCCTTGGTTTTTTTTTCTTCGTTATTTTATTATATTCATTACAACTATTATATTTTTATTATTGTTAGTATTACATTTTATTTTACTTTAGTTAGTAAACCGTTCTTATCTAATCCCATGAGTTTTCCTTTTTTTTTTTTCTGATTCTCCTCCCCATGCCGTGGTGGGGGAGGGTAGCGAGCAAGTGGCTGTGTGGTGCCTAGCTGCTGGCTGGGCTTAAAAACAAGACACACCTCTTCCACGATAAAAAGTACCAGATAGTATCGGGGAAGATTTGCAAGTATAGAAACATGACAGAGTTTTGCATTGCCGTGTGGACACTACATATACCGTTTCCACACAGTTGAAGAAAACTTCTCCAGATGATTTAAACACCGAAAAATAAGAAAATGTTAACTCAAAGGTTTATCACAGTTAAAGTGAAGTGCTATGCCACAAATCTATCTGCATTTTAACATTGTTTCACTCACAGAAGATTTTGGTCTATGTCCTTTTTGATTAGACTGTGATCAGAACTTTACATTAGTACAAGGTGACGTGTTTGTATATATATATACATACTCTCCCCCCCCCCCCCATTATTAGCAGCAATAGATGATTGAAAATGCCTACTAATATGTAAGTACAACTATGAAATCAAGAGATTTACATATATCTTTAAACCCAAATCCACGTTTAGTTATTTCTGTCTGTTATGTCTTAGATTTAAGATTATCCATCCTAAAAATAGCTTTAACACTTTGGTAGAATATGATATAGAGAAAATAAAGATCATATTTAATCAGTTAATAGATCAGTATTGTGAAATCTTATAACTCCACAAGATTTTCTAAGCTTATCATAAAATCCTTCCAGGTAATCTGTCTATAAAGAAATCTCAAAATACAGAATTCTCATTCTAAAAGCATTTTAGTTGCTTATGTATGCGATTTCAGCATCGGGCCTTACTGTTGTGGTTTAACCTCAGCCAGCAACCAAGCACCACGCAGCCGCTTGCTCACTCCCCCCCACCCAGTGGGATGTGGGAGAGAATCGGAAGGAAAAAGGTAAAACTCGTGAGTTAAGAGCAGTTTAATAGAACAGAAAGGAAGAAACTAATAACAATAACAATAATAAAATTACAATAATTATAATAAAAGGATTGGAATATACAAAGCAAGTGATGCACTCGCCAACCGATGCCCAGTCAGTTCCCAAGTGGCAATCTGCACCCCCCAGGCCAACTCCCCCCAGTTTATGTACTGGGCATGACATCACATGGTCTGGAATACCCCTTTGGCCAGTTGGGTTCAGCTGCCCTGGCTGTGTGCCGTCCCAACCTCTTGTGCCCCTCCAGCCTTCTTGCTGGCTGGGCATCAGAAGCTGAAAAATCTTTGACTTAGTCTAAACACTACTTAGCAACAACTGAAAACATCAGTGTGTTACCAACTTTATTCTCATGCTGAATCCAAGATGTGCCACTATACCGGCTACTAGAAAGAAAATTAACTCTATCCCAGCTGAAACCAGGACACTTAGGTAAAAGAAAAGCAAGAGGAAAGACTAGAGGCTTGTCTCAGAATGGCAAAAGCCTGGAATTTTCTCTTGCAGCATAAACAGGAACTTACAGGCAGGGACGTTTACCAGTGAATGTTGTGTGTGAATTTTGTGTCAAAAATCCATGCTGACTGCAGGTGTCCATACTTTCTCTCTGCACCCTTTTCAAGTGGTCCATTTTTTATGGGTCCATAAGCACCCATATCATTTGGGTGTGACTTCGTGATCTAACTAATATATAACAAAGCTTTCTATCTGGGAACAGACGCAGATAAAATAAAGCAAGATGGCAGGAATACAATTTAGGAAAATATCCAAACCAAAAAGAAGTAAATTAGAACTTCAACATAATACTATGTTAAAAATCTAGGTTAATGAAACAAGAAGAACAAAGGTTCAGAAGACAGTTCATTCACGAAATAAAAATAGCTAACTAGAAGCCTTTTAAGGGTCCTTTCCAGTCCTATGTTATGGTCCTATGACACTTTACAGCAAATCTTTTACTCACCTGCAGCACAGGCAGCTGAGAACTTTTCACTCCTGCACAGCTTTTTTGCTATAAGATGTGTACAGTTTCTGTATTTCTAATAAAACAAGAACAACACAACACACTTTATCACCGGAAACGGTTTAACTTTCCTGGCTATTTATACACAACTGTAAACCACTGCGCAGACTGTGCCTTTAAGGCTCGCATTTTTTCTTTCTGCCCTAACTATCAGGTGCTTTAGTGAACAATACCTTACAATCTAAAAAAACACAGTCCAGTTTGAACAGCCATTTGAGTAGCGCCTTCTTCTCTTCCTTCTTAAATCCAGTTAACTGGATTACCCGTTTCTGGCCACCGCTTGCCATCTGTTGAAAGAAAAACCAAACGAAAAGGAAACATTAACACAGAAAACACACACCGCGAAGCGTTGCTTGCGTGAGATCTTACTAGCGCTTCCTACTCGTTTCCCGAGGAAAAAAAAAAAAAGGGAAAACACACCGCGAGGAACCCACGCTACCGGCCTCTGAAGCCGCCACTGCCTGCCACAGCTCGGACACCCGAAAGGCGGTAACGGGGTAGGCCAGAGACCCCCCCGCCCCGAACTGCGGCCTGCAACGGGCCGAGCACCCCCCCCCCCCCGGGTGGGCACCGCGCAAACCGCACGCCCGCAGGCAGGAGGCTGCGCCGTCCGAGCCTCCGCCCCGCTGCCAAGCGGGCACCGGCGGGTGCGGGGGCTTCCCACCGCCTCCCGTGAGGGAAAGCCGCCCCCCCCAACCCCTCTCGGCGGAGGCCCCCCCTCAGGAAAGTGCCACAGAGGTGCGCGGAGGGCTCACCGACGGTCCCGGGCAGGAGCTGCAGGGACCGAACGGCGCGGGGGGGGGGAGTCCGCCGGCCCTCACGTACACACGCCGTGGGGGGGGGCGGCGGCGTGGCGGGCGCTTTCTCGCCCGTCGGGCCGGGCCGGGCCGCGCCGGGCCGGGCGCTGCTCCCCACGCTCGACCCCCGTCGCGTTCCCGCCTTCCCCCGCCCCGCCCCCGGATGTGGCGGCGCGGCCGTTCCGGGCCGTTGTCACTGACGCTCCGCGGTCACCGGGGCTGTCGTCGCGGAGCGGCGGGGGTAGCCGCGGCCCGGTAAGTGGCCCCGGCGGGGTTGCCTTTCCCCTCCCCTTACCGTGCCACCGGGCCTCGGCGCCGAGCGGGACGGCTCAGGTCAAGTCAAGTCAGGTCAGGTCAAGGCTGGGCCGCTGCCACCTCGCCACGGAGCCCCGGCCCTCCCTGCGGCCCACCTCCTCCGCGGCGCCGGGTGGCTGAGGCGCAGCCGGGTGTTGCGCAGTTACGAGGCTGACCGAGGCGCGGGGAGTGCGGGGGGGGGTGGTGGGCGCCCGCCCTCGCGGCGGGAGGGCGGTGCCGCCGCCCCTGTGAGGGGGCCCCGCTGGAGCGGCGGCGGTGGCCCGGCTTCGCGCCTTAGCGCGGGGCGGGAAAGGGAGGTCTTCCCTCAGGCCGAGAGGCCCCAGGGTCCTGCGGGCTGGGGTCCTGGCGGGGGGGGGGGGGGGGGGGGGAAGGCCGGAGGCGAGGTGGGAAGGACGGCGGCGCCGCCGCCTCGGGGTCTCTGAAAATCCCGGTTTCTGTTGCTCAGCGGAGTTTAAAGAGTGGAAGGCGGTCTGGTAGGGGTGTGTGCTGGAAGACGGAAGAGACCTCGCTGAGTAGAGGAAGCAGGTGGAGTTGGATGTAGATGCAGGTTGAAGTGTCTGCCCCCTGGAACGGGGTGGCTGTGAGAGTCAGGAAAGGGACCAGGGGTGTCTGATCCTCCGTACCTTTTTCTCTGTATCTCGGAGCAACTTTCAGATTCTCTTGTGCCACATGATGGCTGATCCTCGGGGGGGATGACCAGGTACCGCTACCGCCAGATGATCAAGCCACATATTTTGGTGAAGGGATTCCTGCCCTGCTGATCAAGTGGGTACTGACTTTCCATTGTGGAAGTCAGTGTTTGATTTTTTTAAATTACAGAGCAACATAAAAAGGTCAAAATAATATTCAGATTGCACCTCAAGCACTCAATTTAGAAATGTAGAAATGCCAAGATTATGACTGCTTGTGAAACTTTATTTTGGTCCCTTGTGTATTTGAGGGATGACTTTTGACTTGATTCCTGTGTCACATAATGCAATGAATGGATAGCACACAAGAAATCTCTTAGTGCTTCATAATGAATAAAATTAGCTTTGTAGAACGTTTTCTTTTTTATTCCTTTTTTATGCGGTTGGAGAGTAGAAGGCACGCATCCTTATTCAAGCAAAAACAAGATGATTGAATTGCCTCTTTAGAGAACTGAATGCTACTCTCCTCTTCCATAAAATTCTTATGTGATAGTGGACAAATTACTCTGTACTGATTGAGGCAGCTGTTTCATTTTTAAGACCTGTAAACTGAGATACATACAGCAAAACTTTAACAAGTGCTGAGTGTTTGTCGCTGCAGCTTAGATCAGTAGAAGTGATGCTTTGACGTCACCAGTGCTACAAAACATAGGTATTCCTGTGGAAATAAAACCAAAACCACCTAGCTCCAGACATCTAAAATTTGGCAGCACATTGGACACTTGGTTTTAAATCTCTCTGAGTTTACCAAATATCAGAATGGAAAAATAGTTCTGCCAGGGCTCAGATGGGTCTTGTGTTGCTGTTTATAAAGTATTCTGGTACCCTTAATGCTTGTGGAAGTTTTTTTCCTATCTTCTGTTTCCTTAACACTGCAGCTATATTTTTGTATGCAAGCATGAAGAAGTAACCATCAGCAATCTCTGTCATTAGTTTTTGGTATAAGTGGCACTTAAAAATCTTTAAACAGCTACTTGAATATTCAGACTTAAATGGCTGTATTTATTGCTTGCATTTCTTGATTGACAATGAAGGTTAGTTGCATTTTCTATTTTGTATCTGTTGAACCTTTATACCTTTACTATTGAGTTGTCAGCACTGTAGAGGTATTAATTTTAATTCTTGTAAACTTTTACTTTCTGGTAAACAGTTTTATTAACTACTACTAGCTACTAACCATTACTTAACTGGTAACTAATACCAGTTTTATGCCACAGGGTTCCTAACAGGCTGGGGAAGTCTTCAGCATACAGTACCATAAATTTCAGCACACAGTACTGTAAACTAGCTACTAGTAAAGAAGTTGCATACTTATATGATGACCATTTGTTACCTTTGAGAATGAAATGTTTTCTAGTTTTTATTTGTTTTTTTCTTGTCCCTGGCACATAAAATATGTGGAATCAAAATAACTGAGACATCAAACATTTCATATTTATTTTCACTTCAAAATACATTGTTACTGAAGTGTAGCTTTAAGAAATTAAGAATGCATTTTTACCTTCATTACAGTGATGTCTGGTAAGTTTGGATTTCACTTACCCTCTCCCTCTATTATTTTTTCATAAAAAGCCTAAAATATGTTCTTCTTTTCCATCCTTGTTGTGATCTCATTATAGTAGCTAAATATCTCCTAATTCGTTATGTTTTTTCTTATTTACAAGCGTTAGTATTAGGTCCCATAGGTCTAGGGAGCAGTCTTTTTAACTGGCATATTTTTCAGTACCTTTAGGTTTCTTTGTTCTTTTAATGTGTTTGTCAAATATATGGTTCAGTTGCTCAGTATTATAAACTATAAGCTGTTTGTCTCTGGGTTTTAGATGAATATCCACTTTTACACTTTTTCTTCTAAAGTACACATGACATCCTTTATAAAAAATTCAGAAGTGATTTTCAGTGCTACACAAACAGTATTTCTCTCACAAAATTTCTAATTACATTTTAAGGGCTCTCAAGAGTTGCTGTACAGCTCCCGTGTCCTCAGTTCTTTAAGAAGCCAAGATCAGAGGAATAAGTATTCCTTTTACTGTTTCACAAGAAGAGCTTACTTACAGTGTTTCAGGTGCCCATCTCTTTCAGACTTCTGTAACTGCATCTTTCTTAATTTTATTTCCTAGAGAGACAGAAAAAAGAGAAATTTTGTTTCCATTCCGCTGTTACAGCTTTCTACTGTATACTTTTTGCTTCCTTTATGTTCTACACATAATTGTATTACCACCATGTCTTCTGCCTTGAAATTTCACTTCTTACATTTTCCCATAGATGGCTATTTTACTTCACATAATATGTGCAGTTATCTTTCTCCAGGCCTCATTGGTTGGTATAGCCATGATCAATGTGATCACTGTTGAACCTTGTCCTTAAATCTCACAGTCTCTTTCTGCAAGCCTTTACCACTTTATCCTCAAATTTGCAATTTAGGGTTTGGGGTTATTTTTTGCATTTTTTGTCCCTCACTAGCCTTTTGACTTCCTATGCTGAAAATGTTATGTAATTTCTTGCAGTAATTGTGATACAATCAATGCATAAACATCTCTTCCATTGTGAAATATGATCTGACAGTTTTTTTTATCTAGTGGAAGTTACTTTGCATTATGTGCTTAAAATATTTTCCATCATGCAAACAAGTTTATCAGTTGAATGATTAATGATGCTATGAAAAGCCGAAATCAGGACTCAATAGTCAGAAGACTATGAAGCAGGTATCCTTTATTGCAGCGCTGGGCACACAGGGGATTTCTCCTCCTATTGTGTGTGCCTGGTCAGGTTAATTGCATAGTTTATATACAGGTTCTATATACATATTCATCAGATTTCTGAGGAAAGTTTTACATATTCATTAGTTTTCCAGGAACTCATTATCATATGTAAATGTCCTTCACGCAGGTGTACTTGAGGTCTCTGGTGGTCTTCAGGAGTCCTCTGGTGGTCTTTAGTAGTCTTCCTCACTTGTCCGCTACTTGACCCTTCTCGGATGATTCTGCACTGTGGAATCTTCTGCATGTTTTAATACATCTTATCCTAAAGAGTGCTCGTTAGTGCTTCTATTATCTAAGCATACAGTTTGACGTAATCCATATGGATACTTCTAAGCTAAGTTATCGGAGAGGGCTAAAGTCCTAATCTTCTTCAGAAACTGCAAGGCCATCCAAAAGCAATTTCTCCTACAGTTTGCAACATACAGAACTTTTATCTACCACCTGTTAGCAAATAATTGGGTAAAGAAATAGCAAGGCCATTGTATTCAGAAAAACATCTTTGCATCATTAGCAATTACAGAGCTGAAAAGTTTATTCATTAGAGCTTTTTTCTTCTGTTGCCTCAATATAATGTGTGTATACTTGTTTAAGAAGTATCCTTTGACAAAACAAAAACCACAATGCCGTAAGCAAATTTTGCTCAAACGTTTAGTAGTCACAGCTTTGTAAAAAAACCCCCAAAACTGAAGCTACACTGAAAAGTCAGTCTTAAAAGCTAGAACAGCATGAAGTGTCTCCTCACTGCCTTCATGTGGAGAAAAATCTAACTTTGTGCCCTGTTTTAAGTCCATGTTGTAAGTCTGTCTTCAGTACAAAGCACCGACGCTGGCTTTGTCAAAATGGTGAAGAAATGTAAATTTTCTTCTATAGTGATAAGGGATTACAAGAATTAGAAATAATATAAACATAGTATAACTCCACAGAAGCTAGAATAGCTTCTTAATAATAATTGTTCTTCTCTAAACATACCTGTAGTTTCTTTCATGAGCTGATGAATATAACAATGGCAGAGCAAGCATTGTCAAAATTGTTGCTTTTCTTCAAGCCTTGCTGCTTATGTAAGCTCTCAGCTATCATAACTTTGTACTTACATTTAAAAACATCTTCTTTATGGTCTTTTCAGGAGGTATCATTTGTGTTTCTTTTGTGTAACCATTTTTCTTAACAAAGAATATTTCCTTTTCTGATCATTGCAAGCTCAGCCTATCTTCCTATCTCCTTGAATTCCTCTGCCCTTCTGCCAACTCACATTGCGTTAATGTATGTCAGTGAATCAGTGTTGAGGGACAAATGTAGAGAGCACAGAATGGTGTTCAGCAATTTGTTCAATAACTCTTCTGTAAACGGTGCCAAGCTATATACTTTATGTGTATTAGTTCACTCATTAATGAATTGGTGTACTGCACTTCATCAGTGCACTTTCAGTCACTCATGACTTGGAATAAGGTTTTGTTTGTTTGTATGTTTTTTTCTTTTAAAATATAGGTAGTGGAATAATTTCGTTTTGCATTTAATACTTAACCTTTCCTACCATGTAAAGTTCAGGTTTCTTGTCCTTGCTGGACATAAGTTAGTCTCTGGCTGCTTGGACGTTCTTTCTTAATTATATTACTGTTCTCCTGCCCTGACCTAAATTCGCTATACCTGCCTGGCATACTTAATTGACCTAATTCCCCCACTGACCTTCTAATATTTTCACCTACGTAGGAGATCCATTCTGATGTGGTCAGCCAATTTTCCTTCATCAAAGTCCTTTCACCTTCTTTTTTTTTTTTTGAGGATCCATATAAGCTCATTCGTATTGTGTTTGTTGAATTTTTTTTAAATATTTTTGGATGTGGTTTAAAATGCTTTTTTTTTGTCTTTTGTGTATTATTCTTCTCTAAGTAACTGCAGTCAGAAGGTGAATGTGTGTAATGGTAGCAGAAATTATAAATTTTTCTTAATAATTGTATGTTGTTAAGTAGCACTGTATATACTCAGAATATTCCAGAATGGTTTCTCCTCTGCAATACCCCCCCCCCAGTTTTATTTATTATTAGACAACTACCAACAGCATGATTGATACCCCACAATGCAGATAAATATGAACCCTGGCTCACAGACATTAGAAAATCAAGTTAGACATGATGTAACCAGTGGGGTAACGTGTTGCATGTACACTTTTTACCTTCTCCGCTGTTCGCTGTACTTGAGGTCAGTACAGAGGGTAGGCAAAAGGTGTAGATGATTGTGGATGGGAGGAGAAAAGAAAATTACTAAAAGGAAGTTAGGCAAAAGTATGGCATAGATTATAATACGGAAGATAAAGAAGGTACAACAAGAGCAAGCTGGTGTCAAAATACCCTACAGTATGTTACAGTTCTGTCTGTGTATCTTACCATATGTAACTGGAAGATTATATAAAATTGTGACATACGGGTATCAGACGTAGATTTGGTACTTAAGGTGAGGTTAACAGAGTATCACAGCCGTTTCTTGTAACTAACTGCTTAGTTGTCCCTTAAGTTAAAGTCAAACCCCTGTCATCAGCAGGTCTTGCAGATAAATAATGTATTCTTATAACTTTCTTTGTCATCCATCCCTAAGAATTCCAGGTTGCCGCTGAAGGCAAGCTTACCCTGGGATAGCAGTGTCTCTTTAGTGTCTCGAAGCATTCAGTACTAAAATAATGTGTTAATTGGTGTGTTTTATCAGAAATCATTGTCTAGTAGACTCAAAAAGTAGACAGCATTTACCAAAGAATAAATCCAAATTAACTGTCAGAGTAATAGCAAAAACCAAATCATATTAGTGTAGTTACCTATCGCCGTAAGGAAGTGGGTTTCTCTTCAGATAGGCTTTGAGGTCTGTTTCATTGCAGAATAAGCCGAATATCCATAATCTTTATTTTTTTCACTGAGTCTTGTGAAGAATTCATTTGGATGAACAAGAAGTTTTGCTTAATGACTGATTGTTTCCCATCACACTGGTAGACTTGGGAGTTAAGAGAAGTGGAGTTTTGTTACTGTGAAGATTACCGTGTGATTCTACTTGGCTTTGGCCTACCCAGATGTAAGACATGTGAGTCCTTCTCCCATCCAGAGATACCACTTTATGCTATGAGGGAAATGTTCCCTCAAGGAAAGAGACAGCAATGTCCTTTTGTGATCTGTAGTCCCAGGAGCTTTATGAGAATTGGTGAGGTCCTCCAAATACCTTCCTGAAAATAATGTAAGGATTGCAGAAAAAGTGGCTAGACCTTTTGCAGAAGGGGTGCTTTGGCAGCCCCTTATGCACAGAAGAATAAAAGACTTCCTTTGAAGCAATGGCATAAGTGAGGGGTCTCCCTCTTTTCTTCCACTTTCCCAATGAAGCAATGACATTTATTAGCGTAGAAGCTTTTTGCTGTCAGCGGTTTCTCCCATCTGGAGTGCCAGTATTGACAGAAGGACTGTGTGGTTAGCAACATTATTGCTCATAAAGATCATCAGTAAGGGCTGAAGTAAGAGCAGGACTGAAATCCCTGACTGGGAACAGAGCATCTTTTCGGGAAATACTGGGGAGCACAAAAGCTTCCTTTGGGAAGGCATTATGGGCTCTTCTGTATAAGCATAAACTCTCTAAGGATGCCAGCCCTGTTTCTCTCCTTTTCCTGCCTCCTCACTCCCAGCAGCATCCTCAAAGGTTTATTAGGCAGACCAGAGTGGAATTTAGGTACCCAAAGTCCTACTTCCCTGTTGTTTAGAGGTAAACAGAAGCCCCCCTTCACAGAATCTAAGAAATTACTTTACAAGAAGAGTTGCTAGTACCAGCAGTCAATAGGATATGGATCTTCTCAGTAACAAGAATGTTGTAGGTGGAATGATTTTGAATTCAGTTCACTAAGGGATTCTGGAGACAGGTGGCCTTTGAGATGTGTCTCCTCGAGTGGAGATACCACTGTACTCTTGTCCATCTGCAGCTAACTCTTCCCGTGTTTTAGTGGCGGAAGGCTTAAACAAATATGACTGTTCCACTCATGGGATTGTAAAGACAGTATGGTAGGGGAGGGAACAAAACGAAAAAAGAGCAGGATGAGGATTAATGGGGAGACTAATTAGGAGAATTGCATGTGTAGCATATTGGACATACATGATGTAAATCTTACGAGGTAAATGGTAGATGCTAATTGAAATGTGGTAAATTAATCTGTCAGGTTTTAGGTTAAACATTTAGAGCTGCTTGCAGAAACTGATTTGCTGCAGTCCGTGGAGGCATAAAATAGGCTTTGGTGAATTATATTCGGAGGTGTTTCCATATTTAAGTTACTCATATGCCAATTTTTTCTAAGCAAAACGTCAACCTCTTAAATTTTCAGGATAAGTGTTATATCGGAATGAGCTTGTCTCTGCAAGAGACAATATAGAATTAATCTGAGACACTGCATCTAGTTAAAAATGTGTATGTGTACATGTGTCTGTATAGAAATATATAGCATGGTATTATGTGCTATACATGGTCTTGAACTAGGCAAAATACTTTGCTGATCCAGCTAATTCATTACAAAATATTTGTACAGAGTATTGACATATTGAAATATGATTATGCATTCTATGCAAAAGTTTCTGTATTTTTTTTTTAATGGGTAGATTTGGATCACTTTATAAGGAATTAAAAGGAAAATTATGTTAGAGAAAGAATCCTTGATTAAAAGTCTTTTTTTTTTTTTCTAGTCTCCCTGTATACAGTGTAGTTCAGAATTTTACTAAATATGTGATTAGTGGAATTTAACCATAACTTGTGTTATATTTAGTCCTCAAAAGCATTTTTTTTCACCTTAATTTTCAATCGATTCAGTGAAGCTCCTGCACTATGATTTGGGTTTTAGAGACCACAGTGACAGAAGGACTTCATTCTTTCTGGGCTGAGGAGAAAAAGTTACATGTTCTCACAGGCAACAATATTCTAAGATGGAGTTTGATCAGTTTTTGACTAGTTACATGGGTTTTATCTGTTGGAAGGTTGCTCAAGGAATTCACCACTGATGGGCCATGCTTTAAATACTAGCTCAACTTTATTTATGGACCGACCTTTCTATAGCCTTTAGTTCTTATACCAATGCTGGTCTTTGCCTAAAAGTCTGAGTAATATAGTTAGAAATTCTTCCTTTTATAACTAAATATGTCAGCTGTCAGCTCTGTGATGTGCCTGATCTTCTTCTCTCTTGCAGAATTCAACTCAATATCAAATCCAAGTCATCTGAATAGCAATGCAAAATGCTGCCAGAATGTTACTCTGTTGTACTTTGTAATTTCCTCTTCTCTTAATTTTTAAATTTTATGTTTGATAAAGCTGAAACTCTTATACATTGTGGCTTAATTTTATTTCTCATTAGTTAATATAGGTGAAATAATCACTGTGAATGTTTCTGCTTACAATTTTAGTTTTAGCAAATACGCTACTTATTTAACTTGTCCAAACATGTTGAAGGTATTGAATTTTAAGGCAAAAACATTCACAGTCTGAAAAGGGAGCACTGACAAGTTCAGTCAAAAGGGAAAAGAAGAATAATTTATAAAAGGAACTGTAGATAATGATGCCATCCAGTTGTTTTAAAGTGCATCTACCTCACCTTTAATGAATTAGATTTGTCAACAGCATATGTTTTATGCACTACTTCTAATGAAGTGGCATACCAGCACTACGGTGTACTTTGAGGTTTATTCCATCAAAGCTTTTTGCTGTCGTAAACTAGACCTTTTTAAATAATAGATACTAAAAACTACATTTAAATAACATTAAGGTTGTGACACAAACACCAAATGACAAACTTCAGGCAATTCAAAGTTAGGGCTGACAACTTGTCATTAACTTGCATTGTTGCTTTTTAAAAAAGAAGCACAATTGCATGATTTAAGGATTGAATGTCAGACTAACTTTAAATTTCTTGGCTTTTGTGGGCTGGAGTTACAACCTTACTGTCATTTTTTATATATTTTTTTGCATAGCTTCCATTTCCAGAAAAGTAATAAAAACAGTGGAAAAAGTACAGGCATTATTGGTTTTCTTCTTAATTTAAAACACACATGTGAAAGTATTGGTCAAAGAACAGCAGCTATCCCATTGTCAAACCTACATGCAATTCGTTTAAACTTCCTTTGCTCGTCTTTGCTGATTCTTCTACAGAACTTCTGACTTACAGGAACTTTGGTCCCGGGGTACTACAGCTAAAAGCCTGGAAAGTGCTAAGAGTTCCCAATTCTTTTGCACATAAAGAACCACTTTCTTCTTAATAAACAGTACTGAATAAAAAAAGAGTTTAATGCATGCAGAAAGCGTTGTAAAAATATTTTTAATTGCTTAAAATATTGTGAAACAAAAGTAGGTGAGCAGGATACTTCCTGTTATTTCTTACATACGCTTTCCCATTTTATTGCTGTTAAACATAATGGAACTTTCTATTCACGTATGTTAGCATGCACGTGTAAACAGTCCTTTCAGTTTCTCTGTAGAGATGATTTCTCAAGGTCTGTAAGTCTAATGCAGGCAATCTATCATTTTCATCACAGTTTTGTCAATTTAATCTAGCATAAACTGGCACTGCTGCCAAGTGGGCAGGACTGCACCAGCCATTCACTGCAGTCACCTGCCCCGTGCCATCATCAGTGCTTATTACAGCTGCCTGGTAGATGGGGATAAATGGGCTTGCACAGGGTAAGTGGCTGCCACAGAAGGTTGGTAGGATATTTTTGCTGAGCTAGTTTTTAGCTGATTTGATTCATTATGTTAGTGTCCACAACCACTACTATTTGCAGCAGTCCATCTTTAGTTCTTTTAATACAGTCATAGAATCGTAGAATCACAGAATGGTTTGGGTTGGAAGGGACCTTAAAGATCATCTAGTTCCAACCCCCCTGCTATGGGCAGGGACACCTTCCACTAGACCAGGTTGCTCAAAGCCCCATTCAATCTGGCCCTGAACACTTCCAGGGATGGGACATCCACAGCCTCTCTGGGCAACCTGTTCCTGTGCCTCACCACCCTCATAGTAAAGAATTTCTTCCTTATGTCCAATTTAAATCTACCCACTTTCAGTTTAAAACCTTTGCCTCTTGTCCTGTCACTACAGGCCCTGGTAAAAAGTCTCTCCATCTTTCTTGTAAGCCCTCTTCGTATGTGGAATGTTCATCTCAAACTTCCACCTCTTATGTTTTCTAAGCTGCTTTTTCTACAAGTGAGTGACCACAAGGTAGATTATTCTCATTAAAACTACTGAGCTATGTGGACATTGCCTAAGCATTTCTTATAGCTACCGTATGTTATTTTGGGATATTCTGTGGCCTTCTAGTTTCCCATCCCCTACAAATCTTCTTGCCATTGCTTTTACACCTTTGGAACAACAAAGTGAAGTGTTATGTAGCACCATGGTTTGTATAGTAAGTATCAGCAGAAATGGAGGCTCCTAAATTTAAAACTTTTTTTAACATTTTGAACTTGGACTGTTATTTAGCAGTTGGAATTAAGAAGCATACTGTCTTACTGTATAAGCAATTTTATATAATACTTAAGCAACTAGGATTTTTATTTGTGAAAGTGTTAGTTCCTCAAATACTACGTATTAGTAATTTTAATACCTTCTTTTTACATAGGACCACAATGAACTATTAACTGAATGCTATGCATAGTCCCTTAAAACTGAAAACAAGAAGATTTCAGTTACAGAGAGAACGTACTGACTGAAGGTATGTATTAATGTGAATTGTACATTGATACATTCTGAAATTGATTTGCTGTAAACTATAAATGCTTGACAAGTTCTAACTGGGTGGTTAGATGAGACCTGTGAAGTTTCTAGGAAAGTGCTTATTGGTACTAATGAAGAATATATATGAAATTTATTGATTGAAGAAAATGTAGGAGATGCTACATTTAAGAGTTTTTAAAAAGTTCTAAGCAAGCTTCGTTCAGATTAACCATTTTATAAAATCTTATCTCTTTACAGCAGCTATAAAAATGACTAGCTGTTTTAACTGTTAAGAAATGGAAAGGTATAAACTTTGGATTAGTATAATTTTGTCAGAAGTCTGAATAGGGTATCTCTTTCTAGTAAGCACTTTCATGGTTATTGTGGAAGCTAATTGAGACCACTGTTTTTGAAAAGCATATTGTACTTTACAGCATTTGCTTAGGTGCAACAGTCCCTAATATTTATTACATTTGGAGCAGAATACAGCCTGTTCTGTAATACACAGAAAACCCTAATAACCTCTCTTGACCCTGTGAAGAAAGGGTCAGAAAATGTGGCCTATCTCTCAAGTTGTCTGAATCTCTTTTCTCGGTACAGTCAATTTCTCTCCACTCTTTTTATTGCATTGCCATTAGCGCATAATAGTACAAAAATCTACTTTGAATAAAAACTTGTAATCATTCCAAGAAGAAGTGGTTTAGGGAGCTATACTATCTTGTAGTACAGATAAAGAAGTGGATTATTCGAAATAGGAATAGTAGGCTCTACAATGTTTTTAATTCTTACCATGCCATTTGACTGGGAGCATGTGAGTTCTGTCAGGTAATGCAGATATAGGGGGTGTGAGGAATACACTGCACTTGGTTCTTTTCCTGTAATAAACTTCTCCCTGGTGCACGCTGTGATAGAAGAAAAAAATGGAAAAATATTCCAGTCTACCTTGGTATTAAAAATCAAATTATTTATTCAATGCCATTCCATGATACACACTTGCAAAGCAATAGACTTTTGATTCTCTTATTCAGAACAAACTTGAAGTTCCTCAACAATGTTCGGCTCCAAAGATTAGCATGAGGCAGGATATTGTAATGTCACTTATTACCAGCTTATCTAGGAAAAATATGTCGTTTCAATAAATGCTCCCTCCCTTTTCTATCCCTGAACTCTTTCTTCATTTTTCAGAGTACATACCATTAACTATTTTTCTCATTGGATGTTTTGTCTGCGCTTGTATCATCTTCCATACTGTTTCCTGGTGGTGTACCAGTGAAGGGAATCTTGGGCTGGGACCACCTGCTGTTGGCTGGGTCACAACAAGCATAATATATCTTGCAGATCAATAGAATAGGGTTGAAACGCTAAGGTTCAATGTAGAACTCTTATATAAAAATGGATTTGGTCACAACTCGTGCTTCTGAAGGATATTCTGCTAGAGTTGTTACTATACTCAGTTTTAGGCAGTTAAACTTAAAAATATATAAATTGAACCTTAAAAATTTGATTGTAATATAAGTTTCCAGCTTGAATCTTATATGGCTTATTAATTTCTAACTTTTAAAAAGTTATAAAATGCTATCAAATTAAAATAAGGAAAAAGAAATTTGCTGAAATGTTAATGTGACTCTAGAAAGAAGTTTTTACTCCTTTTTTTTTGTCTATGGTGTCCCCCTCTCTTTCCCTCTAGAAACCTGAAATGTAGTCTTTCCTTGCAAAAAAAAAAAAAAAATTAGATCTTAGTTTTCAGTCCAGTTTTGTTCTGAAGCAAAAGATTTATTTCATGTGATAGGCAAGTAGTGCACATTGTTTACACTGTAGTTCCACTTCTTGGCTGGTTGCACAACTCATTTGAGAGTCTTGTACTTACGTAAGAAATAACACAGTGCATGGCATTCACTTGTAAGATATTTATGAACACTTGCCCTCTTAATCATGAAACCAAAGGCTAAGTGCTTTCTCCACTAGAGAATTTAATATAATATCTTTATAGTAGTTGTTTAAGATGATAGGGAGGAGGAACCCCTCTCTGCATCACAAATCAGCTGATTGTCTTTCCTTCTTACACGGTAGTTTATGACCTGGTCTGGTTCCAAAGAAGGATTTATTTTCCCCTGTGTGAATGCATTTTGTTCCAATTCCCCCTCCCACCTTTTAACACTGTTGCCTCTTATCGTGTTGTGATATAGTATTCTTGACACAGCATCTTCCCAGAAGAGATGGTAGAATGTATTAGAGCTCTCCATGAGTATTCTTGAATCATAGCCCACATGGCATTTCCATGGCATTTACAGATTAACAGTATAGAGGTAAATGAACTTCACCGTGAAGTACGAGATGTTTCTTTCATGAGCTGCCAGCTGCAGGACTCTTGCTTGCCCTATGATGAGGAGCTTCAGGCTGGAGTGCAAGAGTATAGTTTAAGAGATCGTTAAGAAGAAGGAAGTTCTTTTCACTATAACTATTCCTTTATTTTCCTTTCTTGCTTTTTCAGCAGCAATGGAAAGGTATTGTGGATAAATATTCTTTAAAAGCGCCACTTGGTTATGCATTTTTTTTTGCTTTTGTAGCATCATAGTTGTGATGGCACTTCTTGCCATGAAATAAAGATGTAACAAAGTGAGACAAAACTGAATTGAAATACAGAGGATACTCTGGGAAGATAAAGAATACCTCTGAGCAACTAGTTGAAAAAATCATTTGTATAGGGCTTATGAATTAGTAAGACATTCCTGTCTTTAAAAAAAAAGAATAATTTAAAAATCTAGCTTTCCTAGTAGTTACAGAACTGCAAACCAGTTAGACACAAGGTTTAGTTTTGTACAATTAATTTGATTACCATTAAGTACATGTGGTGTATACATACTTTCATATCGGTCAGTGCATTTGTACTTTAATATACTGTTCTAGAGATGCCTTTCCTATCTCCTACTTCCATTGTGTTTGGTACTGCTTAAACCCTAAATGATACATAATCTGTGCTTCTTTAAAGCATAAAGCTAGCTGGTATCATTTATGAGTTCTGCACTGGATTCAAACTGATAGTTAACTAGAAGTCAAGACATAGTCAAGACTAAGCACTTCACTTAAAGAGACTTAAATCAATGTCCTTTTAATTAAAACTGAGAATAGCTTTTGTCTGTGTGTTTCTCATATAATTTTTTTTCTCCTTTAGGTGATCTTTTGATCTAATCCTTTTTTTAGAATAAAAGAACATGCAGGTCTAATCTGATGCAGACCTGTGGTAGAATCAATGTACTGCTGAGTATCAAAATTGTGCTTTGGCTAGCAGTGCTGAAGCAGAAAAATACAGTAAGCTGTTAAAACTCTTACTCATTGCTAACAAGGACAACAAAATAAAAAGGCAAGCAGGAGGATGTCTGGCCATGAAGATGGGAGATCATGGAGAGCCAGTTGCCAGCCCAAACTGTTAAAAGAACACTAAAATGTTGATGTATTAGTAGAAAGCATAATTCTCTTGTTGTGGAACTCTAAACACCACCTAGGCATATACCTCTGCATTTCATAGTGATTTTATGGATTCCTCAAAGATAGGCTTTTATTGTTTTGGTGTATTCTGACTAGTTACCAAAGAATCTTTTAAAACAGCTTTGATTAGTCTTAAATTAGGCCTGTGCGTGGGACAGGTAGTCTGAGGTATTTAAGCAAATACTTCACATGAGGCTTCTGATGGGAAGCATCTTGGTTATTCTGTTTTCTTTTTTCATAGCTAGTAACACTTCAAAACCTGATTACAACTTTAAAGAAGTCAAAATACTAAAAAGCAATAGACTTCCAGATGATTAGAGAGACTGCTGTGTCTATGTGAAGAAAATATTTTCTATAAAAATGTATTATGCTTTGATTAATCCACATAAACTTCAAATAGAATGCTAATTATACAATACTGTGCCTCATCAGAGAAATCAATTACTTTTAAACTGATATATGTGAAGCAGCGAGTTATGTTATCAAGCTTACTTTGAAGACAAGCCAACAGAGGGAAAAATGATTACAGATCCATTCTTTTGCGGAAGCTTTTTTGCCTTGAACATTTCCTGTTGTCAAATGCTAACCTTCCTTAGACTGTTGCTGATGTAATTGAATATAAAGTTGTCCTCTTTGAAATTCTGATTTATATTACATCTTAGCAGCAACCATTTGGTCAATCTTAGAAATGTAAAACGATCTTGAAACAGATCCTATAAGATCTACTAAATTCAAATTATTTGTATCATCTTTTTCTTAATTCAGTTAGCTTATGACATGCAATTGTCACCTTTTGCAAGCAATTTTTTCTTTGACTTGAAAGTGCTGGCTTCTTTAAACACAATTACAGTTGTTGGTTTGCTAATTCTGTGAGTCAGTCTACAATAAACAAGAAGCTTATCTCGAACCCTTGGCAGCTTCAGTGAAAATTAAAAAGCGTGCTTTACTGTAGAGATTGTCAAGAGTGGAAATAATATTTGTCCAGTCGGACAGCTTGCTTTTGTAGTCGCTAAATGAAAGTTGAGATTCTGTCTCTTCCTTGAAAGCTTCTGTGTCAAGAAGGTAATTTGGACTGTTTGTGGTTTGACAGGGATTATTAAAATCAGATGAAGTGAAGGGAAGGAAGTGTGAGAAAGCAAAATTGACAGTGACACTCTCTGTTATTTGCAGCTTGGATCATGATGACTATGTTGATATGATAGATTCTAAATGTTAGGTTCACTGTTGGGATATGTTAAGCAGCAAATACAGTAAAATGCAGTTATAGATTATTTTTCTGACTTAACACAAAACCATCCAGCATTTATTTTCATTGGGAAATTTGAGAGGGGGAGTGTAGCAGAAAACAAAAGACTAGAGGGGCAAATGGGAGGAAAAAGAGAGTGGTTCAGAAAATTTAATTTTCTCCTTTGTGATTTGATTTAAGCAACAACTCTTTATCCTTTTTTTAAGTAAATACCGCTTGCTAGTATACTTCAGAGGGAATAAAACTGAGGGTTAAGAATTGATGGAACAAGTCATAAAATTTCTTTTTCCAATGACTTGAATTTTGGTAGGATTTTTTAGCATTAATAGTTTTGCATAAAGTGAGCTCAAGTCTTAAAGATTGCTGTTTCACATCAATTTTTCATGACTTGCATCTTGCATGTTATTTTTAAATAGTGATCTTTTCTGCCACTTTGAGGTAAATAATTTAAAAACTTAAATTATTGCAATATTAATATAGCTGAATTTTTAATTGCTGAAGATACATTAGCTGCACACTGTATGCATCTTTTGGTGTCTAGTGAATATACAATGTATTATTTAGTCTTAATCCTTTCTTTTATCTCTTGGTTGTATAGGTAAACTTTCAATTTTTGAATAGGCAAGTTAGTGCAGAAGACATCTGACTAGCTAAGTTTGAAGGTTGCTCTCATTTCTATGTGGTTTGCTTTTCTGTTTTCCAGTATGAGAACTTTGCAGAAAATTCTATTTTGGGGCAATTTTCAGTGTAGACTCTTAGAATTTTATAGGAAATTAGAGAACTGAAAGGAAAAGAGGTGACACATGAAAGCCTTTGCTGTTATTTAGCATAGCCATAACTTCATATCTTTCAAACAATGTCATGCAACGTTTGAACAGTTAAGCCATGCCAGTGTAGCAAGTCCTGTCTCTCATCTTCACCTATCTTCACAGTAGAGTGAAGCATATTAGCATCCAGAGTGATTCATCTCCCAGAACAAAAGGGGTAAGGGAGCAGAATGACTGAGGGAAAAGAGGTTACACAGAATTGTTCGCAGACTTGCAAAATAAGGACTGTCATGAGAGAAGAGAGTGGCATTGAAAACATGGTGGGGACACTGGTAAAGGAGGTGCTCCGATAACAGAGCACACAAAACTCATGATGTGAGAGGAGGGTGCCAGACCCTGATGTGGGCTGGAGGGGGGAATGTGAAACACAGACAACCACCCTGAAATAGATGCTGAATTAAGAGAGGATTGAAAATGCGTCTACAGGACAGTCTTAGAGGGAGGTGTAAGACACAGCAGTGAGCTACTCCTGTGCAAGAAATGAAATCTGTATTTCTGTAGTTGCAGAAGCTTGTATGTGTACTTGTACTATCAAAAAGTTAGATTAGCACTACAGTTTTCTGTTTTGATGGAAGTAGGGCGTATCAGCCTGAGGTCCTGCCTCAGCTGTGGTTGATGCTAGGCATAGTAAAAGACAGTCCTTAATCAGAAGAGCTTACAATATTAATAGGACAAAGGAAAGGGGAGGAAGGAAATAGTGTTCCTGTTTTAATCAAATTTAAAGATAGGAGTAGGTGATTTACCCAACTTCTGCTCTGTAGTGGAGTTAGTAATGTGTAGTGGAATTAGGAATGAAACTCTACTCACAACAGCGTGACACTTGGAACTGAATGTAAGTGTGTGTATATTTATCATTTAGGGAGTTAGAGATTGCTGTGTTGGTAGTGTATATAAGACAGATAAACCAGCCCAGTTTCACATTCAAAGCAATACTTTACTAGTTTGACATTAATAAACAATACACATAGTTCTTAGTTGTTATCAGTCATTATCACACAAGACTAAAACAGTCCTTAACAAGCTTATCCTAAACTATGAGTATACAGTACCACTGTCGTGGTTTAACCCCAGCCAGCAACTAAACACCACGCAGCCGCTCACTCACTCCCCCCCACCCAGTGGGATGGGGGAGAAAATCGGGAAAAGAAGCAAAACCCGTGGGTTGAGATAAGAACGGTTTAATAGAACAGAAAAGAAGAAACTAATAATGATAATGATAACACTCATAAAATGACAACAGCAATAATGAAAGGATTGGAATGTACAAATGATGCGCAGTGCAATTGCTCACCACCTGCCGACCGACACCCAGCCAGTCCCCGAGAGGCGAATCCCTGCCCCCCCCACTTCCCCGTTCCTATACTGGATGGGACGTCACATGGTATGGAATACCCCGTTGGCCAGTTTGGGTCAGGTGCCCTGGCTGTGTCCTGTGCCAACTTCTTGTGCCCCTCCAGCTTTCTCACTGGCTGGGCATGAGAAGCTGAAAAATCCTTGACATTAGTCTAAACACTACTGAGCAACAACTGAAAACATCAGTGTTATCAACATTCTTCGCTCTGAACTCAAAACATAGCACTGTACCAGCTACTAGGAAGACAGTTAACTCTATCCCAGCTGAAACCAGGACAACCACAAAGCTGATGCAGCATAGCTACTGCTGATGGGTTGGGTCCTTGATAGTCTTCCTTACTGAAGCAGCCAGCCTCAAGCTCTTAATGAGGAAAAGCGTGAACCCAATGAGCAACTTGGCCCCAAATTTTTTGCGTTGTATTTTACGCTTCTTATCCTCCTCCTCAAAGAGATAGGGAGGATCTCATTTGCTCTCAACAATTTATTTTATTTTTTAGAATCAGGACTTGGTTTTGCAAGGCATCTTTTCTGTTTATTCTGCAGGATTCTTCTGTTTCCAACAGACATATTTCCCGCTATGTTTGTGTACTTTTCTCAAATCTTGCACATTGTCCTGTTTGCACATGTTTTCTTGAGCTCCATTTGTGCAACCATACCGTAAGGTTCTGTTTGCTCCTTTGCAGTTGTGTGCTTCTGTTTAGCTGAGTTACAAAATGCTTACACATTTTCATAGGTTATGCTGTTAGTAGTGTTACAATGCTATAGGATGCTTACGCACTGTCAGCAGTTAGGCTGTTTTAGCGACCTTGTGTCTCCTTTCAGTGCAAGGAAATATTAATTATGTTGTACTTAAAATGGTGGAGGTGAGTTCGCTGTGCCTAGAAGCATGGGTTCAGCAGTCGATAGCAGCTGGGAGATGGCATTCTGATGTTAATACCAAATGGGAGTTGACAGAGTGCACTTTAGCTACAGGAGTTCACCACTTGACAAAAAGCAGTAACAAAGAAGTTAAGAGACAAGTGGGGTTACACAGAGAGAGGGAAAAGCAAGCTAGCTATCTGCCATTTCCAGGCCAAGCATCTATTGGTTCTTAGAGTTACAGATACTCTTTACCTCCTTCAGCTACTGATAGGACATAATTCATTGTAAACAGCATTGTGTTATAGCTGTGTATTATGTAGCCTGTTGTTAACTATTAATCATGGTATAAAATGTACAAGTGAAAGACTGTCACTTTGAAAGAAATTGGAAGGATTTTCCTTTTTTCCCCGCTAATAAATGAATTTCATTTGGGGACAAACAGTGACAAATGTCAACTACATTTCTTCATATTTACTTCTGTATCTCCATCTCATCATTCAGTGGTGGTATTCTTTAAATGCTTTGTGTGCACAAGTACTTCCAAGTGCAGGAAAAAAAAAACCACCACAAAGTGTAGAATAGTTAATTAGAAGAACATTTAAAATTCAGTCTACAGTTTGTGTGGACTTACTCTAGGTCAGTTAGGCTTGGGGGAGAGCTGTGCTTCCTGAATGTGCAGATTTTACCATGTTACTTAGCCAAATGCTCACGATTTGGAAAATATCCTGATTCTGTTGAAATCCATCTCTGTCTCCTGGTGTCTAGTATTCATTAAAGGGGAGGTTAGTTGAATCAGGCTATGTTTTCTAATGCCTGTCAGTGGGTTTAGTCTGAAGAGCAAGGTGTCGTGGTTTAAGCCCAGCCAGCAGCAAAGCACCATAAAGCCACTCACTCACTCCCCCGCCATGATGGGATGAGGAGGAGAAAATATAACAAAAAGCTTGTGGGTTGAGACAAGGACAGGGAGGGATCACTCACCAGTTATGGTCACAGGCAAAACCCAAACTCAACTTGGGGAAAAAAACCAAATTTAATTTACTGTCATGGTTTAACCCCAGCCAGCAACAAAGCACCAGCCACTCATTCAATTCCCCCCCACTCAGTGGGATGGGGGAAAGAATCAGAAAGAAAAAGGCAAAACTCTTGGGTTGAGATAAGAACAGTTTAATAGAACAGAAAGGAAGAAACTAATAATGATAATAATAACAATAATAAAATGACAACAATAATAATAAAAGAATTGGAATTTACAAAACCAGTGATGCATAATGCAATTGCTTGCCACTTGCCAACTGATGCCCAGTTAGTTCCTGAGCAGCAATCTGCTCCGCCTCCCACCCTGCCCAGGCCAGCTTCCCCCAGTTTACATACTGGGCATGATGTCACATGGTATGGAATATCCCTTTGGCCAGTTTGGGTCAGCTGTCCTGGCTGTTTCCCCTCCCAACTTCTTGTGCCCCTCCAGCTTCTTTCTGGCTGGGCATCAGAAGCTGAAAAATCCTTGACTTAGTCCAAACACTACTTAGCAATTCAAAAACCATCAGTGTGTTATCAACATTGTTCTCATACTGAATCCAAGACATAGCGCTATACCAGCTACTAGGAAGAAAATTAACTCTATCCCAGCCAAAACCTGGACATTTACTACCAATCAGATCAGAGTAGGATAATGAGAAAGAAACCCAAATCTTAAAAAAACCTTCCCCCACCCCTCCGTCCTTCCTGGCTCAACCCCACTCCTGATTTTCTCCACCTCCTCCCCCCCAGCAGTGCAGGGGAATGGGGAATGGGGTTGGTGTCAGCTTGCCACACATTAGCGGTCTCTGCCGCTCCTTCCTCCTCAGGGGGAGGACTCCTCACTCTTCCCCTGCTCCAGCATGGGGTCCCTCCCATGGGAG